>NC_054486.1:99094126-99694126 GCF_017639515.1 Carcharodon carcharias
GTCTGATGTGAGTTGGGGGGTAAGGCAGCACGGTCTGATGTGAGTTAGGGGGGTAAGGCACCATGGTCTGATGTGAGTTAGGGGGGTAAGGCAGCACGGTCTGATGTGAGTTAGGGGGGTAAGGCAGCACGGTCCTGATGTGAGTTAGGGGGGTAAGGCAGCACGGTCTGATATGATTTAGGAGGTGAAGGCAGCACGGTCTGATGTGAGTTAGGGGGGTGATAAGGCAGCACGGTCTGATGTGAGTTAGAGGGGTGAGGCAGGACGGTCTGATGTGAGTTAGGGGGGTAAGGCAGCACGGTCTGATGTGAGTTAGGGGGGTAATGCAGCACGGTCTGATGTGAGTTGGGGGGTAAGGCAGCACGGTCTGATGTGAGTTAGGGGGGTAAGGCAGCAGGGTCTGATGTGAGTTGGGGGGTAAGCAGCACGGTCTGATGTGAGTTAGGGGTGTAAGGCAGCACGGTCTGATGTGAGTTAGGGGGGTAAGGCAGCACGGTCTGATGTGAGTTAGGGGGGGCGTAAGGCAGCACGGTCTGATGTGAGTTAGGGGGGGCTTTAGGCAGCACGGTCTGATGTGAGTTAGGAGGGTAAGGCAGCACGGTCTGATGTGAGTTAGGGGGGTAAGGCAGCACGGTCTGATGTGAGTTAGGGGGGTAAGGCAGCACGGTCTGATGTGAGTTAGGGCGTAAGGCAGCACGGTCTGATGTGAGTTAGGGGGGTAAGGCAGCACGGTCTGATGTGAGTTAGGGGGGTAAGGCAGCACGGTCTGATGTGAGTTAGGGGTTAAGGCAGCACGGTCTGATGTGAGTTAGGGGGGTAAGGCAGCACGGTCTGATGTGAGTTAGGGGGGTAAGGCAGCACGGTCTGATGTGAGTTAGCGGGGTAAGGCAGCACGTTCTGATGTGAGTTAGGGGGTAAGGCAGAACGGTCTGATGTGAGTTAGGGGGGCGTAAGGCAGCACGGTCTGATGTGAGTTAGGGGGTAAGGCTTCACAGTCTGATGTGAGTTAGGGGGGTAAGGCAGCATGGTCTGATGTGTGTTAGGGGGTAAGCAGCACGGTCAGATGTGAGTTAGGGGGGTAAGAAGCACGGTACTGATTGAGTTAGAGGTGTAAGGCTGCACGTCTGATGTGAGTTAGGGGGTAATGCAGCACGGTCTGATGTGATTTAGTGGCGGTGAGGCAGCGAGGTCTGATGTGGATTAGGGGGTAAGGCAGCTCTGGTCTGATGTGAGTAGGGCGGTAAGGCAGCACAGGCTCTGATGTGAGTATTAGGGGGTAAGGCAGCACGGTCCTGATGTGATTAGGGGGGTAATGCAGCACAGGTCTGATGTGATGTTAGGGGGGTAAGGAAGCACGGTCTGATTTGAATTAGGGTGGTTAGGCTGCACAGTCTGATGTGAGTTATGGGGGTGATAAGGCAGCACAGTCGTGAGTTGAGTTAGGTGGGGGTGAGGCAGCAGGGTCGATGTGAGTTAGAGGGGTAAGGCAGGAGCACGGTCGTGATGTGAGTTAGGGGGTAAGGCAGCACGTCTGATGTGAGTTAGGGGGTAAGGCAGCACGGTCTGATGTGAGTTAGGGGGGTAAGGCAGCACGGTCTGATGTGAGTTAGGGGGGTAAGGCAGCACGGTCTGATGTGAGTTAGGGGGGTAAGGCAGCACGGTCTGATGTGAGTTAGGGGGGTAAGGCAGCACGGTCTGATGTGAGTTAGGGGGGTAAGGCAGCACGGTCTGATGTGAGTTAGAGGGGTAAGGCAGCACGGTCTGATGTGAGTTAGGGGGGTAAGGCAGCACGGTCTGATGTGAGTTAGGGGGGTAAGGCAGCACGGTCTGATGTGAGTTAGGGGGGTAAGGCAGCACGGTCTGATGTGAGTAAAGGGGTAAGGCAGCACCGTCTGATGTGAGTTAGGGGTGAAAGGCAGCACGGTCTGATGTGAGTTAGGGGGGTAAGGCAGCACGGTCTGATGTGAGTTAGGGGGGTAAGGCAGCACGGTCTGATGTGAGTTAGGGGGGTAAGGCAGCACAGGTCTGATGTGAGTTAGGGGGTAAGGCAGCACGGTCTGATGTGAGTTAGGGGGGTAAGGCAGCACGGTCTGATGTGAGTTAGGGGGGTAAGGCAGCACGGTCTGATGTGAGTTAGGGGGGTAAGGCAGCACGGTCTGATGTGAGTTAGGGGGGTAAGGCAGCACGGTCTGATGTGAGTTAGGGGGTAAGGCAGCACGGTCTGATGTGAGTTAGGGGGTAAGGCAGCACGGTCTGATGTGAGTTAGGGGGTAAGGCAGCACGGTCTGATGTGAGTTAGGGGGTAAGGCAGCACGGTCTGATGTGAGTTAGGGGGTAAGGCAGCACGGTCTGATGTGAGTTAGGGGGTAAGGCAGCACGGTCTGATGTGAGTTAGGGGGGTAAGGCAGCACGGTCTGATGTGAGTTAGGGGGTAAGGCAGCACGGTCTGATGTGAGTTAGGGGGTAAGGCAGCACGGTCTGATGTGAGTTAGGGGGGTAAGGCAGCACGGTCTGATGTGAGTTAGGGGGGTAAGCAGCACGGTCTGATGTGAGTTAGGGGGGTAAGGCAGGAGGGTCTGATGTGAGTTAGGGGGTAAGGCAGCACGGTCTGATGTGAGTTAGGGGGGTAAGGCATCACGGTCTGATGTGAGTTAGGGGGATAAGGCTACAGGGTCTGATGTGAATTAGGGGGTTAAGGCAGAAAGGTCTGATGTGCTTTAGAGGGGTAAGGCAGCACGGTCTGATGTGTGTTAGGGGGGTAAGGCAGCACGGACCTGATGTGTGTTAGTGGGGGTAAGGCAGACTGGTCTGATGTTAGTTAGGGGGTGATAGGCAGCACGTCTGATGTGAGTTAGGGGGTAAGGCAGCACGTCTGATGTGAGTTAGGGGTGGTAAGGACAGCACGGTCCTGATGTGAGTTAGGGGTTAAGGCAGAACGGTCCTGATGTGAGTTAGGGGTGTAGAGGCAGCACGGTCTGATGTAGTTAGGGGGTTAGGCAGCACGGTCTGATGTGAGTTAGGGGGGGCGTAAGGCAGCACGGTCTGATGAGAGTTAGGGGGGCGTAAGGCAGCACGGTCTATTGTGAGTTTGTGGGGAAAGGCAGCACGGTCTGATGTCAGTTAGGGGGGTAAGGCAGCACGGTCTGATGTGAGTTAGGGGGTAAGGCAGCACGGTCTGATGTGAGTTAAGGGGGGTGTTAAGGCAGCACGGTCTGATGTGAGTTAGGGGGGTAAGGCAGCACGGTCTGATGTGAGTTAGGGGGGTAAGGCAGCACGGTCTGATGTGAGTTAGGGGGGTAAGGCAGCACGGTCTGATGTGAGTTAGGGGGGTAAGGCAGCACGGTCTGATGTGAGTTAGGGGGGTAAGGCAGCACGGTCTGATGTGAGTTAGGGGGGTAAGGCAGCACGGTCTGATGTGAGTTAGGGGGGTAAGGCAGCACGTCTGATGTGAGTTAGGGGGGTAAGGCAGCACAGGTCTGATGTGAGTTAGGGGGGTAAGGCAGCACGGTCTGATGTGAGTTAGGGGGGTAAGGCAGCACGTCTGATGTGAGTTAGGGGGGTAAGGCAGCACGGTCTGTTGTGAGTTAGGGGCGGTAAGGCAGCACGTACTGATGTGATTTAGGGGGGGTAAGGCAGCACGGTCTGATGTGAGTTAGGGGGGTAAGGCAGCACGTCTGATGTGAGTTAGGGGGGTAAGGCAGCACGGTCTGATGTGAGTTAGGGGGGTAAGGCAGCACGGTCTGATGTGAGTTAGGGGGGTAAGGCAGCACAGTCTGATGTGAGTTAGGGGGTAAGGCAGCACGGTCTGATGTGAGTTAGGGGGGTAAGGCAGCACGGTCTGATGTGAGTTAGGGGGGTAAGGCAGCACAGTCTGATGTGAGTTAGGGGGGGTAAGGCAGCACGGTCTGATGTGAGTTAGGGGGGTAAGGTAGCTCGGTTTGCAGTGAGTTAGGGGGGTAAGGCAGCACGTTCTAATGTGATGTAGAGGGGTAAGGCAGCACAGTCTGATGTGAGTTAGGTGGATAAGGCAGCACGGTCTGATGTGAGTTAGCGGGGTAAGGCAGCACGGTCTGATGTGAGTTAGGGGGTAAGGCAGGCAAGTCTGATGTGAGTTAGGGGGGTAAGGCAGCACGGTCTGATGTGAGTTAGGGGGGTAAGGCAGCACGGTCTGATGTGAGTTAGAGGGGTAAGGCAGCAGGTCTGATGTGAGTTAGCGGGGTAAGGCAGCACGGTCTGATGTGAGTTGGGGGGAAAAGGCAGCACGGTCTGATGTGAGTTGGGGGGGCGTAAACCATCAGAGTCTGATGTGAGTTAGGGGGGTAAGGCAGCACGGTCTGATGTGAGTTAGGTGGGTAAGGCAGCACGGTCTGATGTGAGTTAGGTGGGTAAGGCAGCACGGTCTGATGTGAGTTAGGGGTGAAAGGCAGCACGGTCTGATGTGAGTTAGGGGGGTAAGGCAGCACGGTCTGATGTGAGTTAGGGGGGTAAGGCAGCACGGTCTGATGTGAGTTAGGGGGGTAAGGCAGCACGGTCTGATGTGAGTTAGGGGGGTAAGGCAGCACGTCTGATGTGAGTTAGGGGGGTAAGGCAGCACGGTCTGATGTGAGTTAGGGGGGTAAGGCAGCACGGTCTGATGTGAGTTAGGGGGGTAAGGCAGCACGGTCTGAAGTGAGTTAGGGGGGTAAGGCAGCACGGTCTGATGTGAGTTAGGGGGGTAAGGCAGCACGGTCTGATGTGAGTTAGGGGGGTAAGGCAGCACGGTCTGATGTGAGTTAGTGGGGTGATAAGGCAGCACGGTCTGATGTGAGTTAGGTGGGTGATAAGGCAGCACGGTCTGATGTGAGTTAGGGGGGTAAGGCAGCACGGTCTGATGTGAGTTAGGGGGGTAAGGCAGCACGGTCTGATGTGAGTTAGGGGGTTAAGGCAGCACGGTCTGATGTGTGTTAGTGGGGTAAGGCAGCACGGTCTGATGTGAGTTAGAGGGGTAAGGCAGCACGGTCTGATGTGAGTTAGGGGGTAAGGCAGCACGGTCTGATGTGAGTTAGGGGGTAAGGCAGCACGGTCTGATGTGAGTTAGGGGGTAAGGCAGCACGGTCTGATGTGAGTTAGGGGGTAAGGCAGCACGGTCTGATATGAGTTAGGGGGTAAGGCAGCAAGTTCTGATGTGAGTTAGGGGGGTAAGGCAGCAAGATCTGATGTTAGTTAGGGGGGCTAGGCAGCACGGTCTGATGTGAGTTACGGCCTAAGGCAGCACGGTCTGATGTGAGTTAGGGGGGTAAGGCAGCACGGTCTGATGTGAGTTAGGGGGGTAAGGCAGCACGGTCTGATGTGAGTTAGGGGGGTAAGGCAGCACGGTCTGATGTGAGTTAGGGGGTAAGGCAGCACGGTCTGATGTGAGTTAGGGGGGTAAGGCAGCACGGTCTGATGTGAGTTAGGGGGGTAAGGCAGCACAGGTCTGATGTGAGTTAGGGGGGTAAGGCAGCACGGTCTGATGTGAGTTAGGGGGTAAGGCAGCACGGTCTGATGTGAGTTAGGGGGGTAAGGCAGCATGGTCTGATGTGAGTTAGGGGGTAAGGCAGACGGTCTGATGTGAGTTAGGGGGGTAAGGCAGCACGGTCTGATGTGAGCTAGGGGGTAAGGCAGCACGGTCTGAAGTGAGTTAGGGGGGTTAAGGCAGCACGGTCTGATGTGAGTTAGGGGGTAAGGCAGCACAGTCTGATGTAGTTAGGGGGTAAGGCAGCACGGTCCTGAAGTGAGTTAGGGGGTAAGGCAGCACGGTCTGATGTGATTTAGGGGGTAAGGCAGCACGGTCTGATGTGAGTTAGGGGGGTAAGGCAGCACTGTCTGATGTGAGTTAGGGGGGTAAGGCAGCACGGTCTGATGTGAGTTAGGGGGGTAAGGCAGCACAGTCTGATGTGAGTTAGAGGGGTAAGGCAGCACAGTCCGACGTGAGTTAGGGGGGTAAGGCAGCACGGTCTGATGTGAGCTATGGGGTAAGGCAGCACGTTCTGATGTGTGTTTGTGTGGGTAAGGCAGCACGGTCTGATGTGAGTTGGGGGGGTAAGGCAGCACGGTCTGATGTGAGTTAGGGGGGTAAGGCAGCACGGTCTGATGTGAGTTAGGGGGGTAAGGCAGCACGGTCTGATGTGAGTTAGGGGGTAAGGCAGCACGGTCTGATGTGGAGTTAGGGGGTTAAGGCAGCACGGTCTGATGTCGAGTTAGGGGGGTTAAGGCAGCACGGTCTGATGTGAGTTAGGGGGTAAGGCAGCACGGTCTGATGTGAGTTAGGGGGGTAAGGCAGCACGGTCTGATGTGAGTTAGGGGGTAGGCAGCACGGTCTGATGTGAGTTAGGGGGGTAAGGCCGCAAGGTCTGATGTGAGTTAGGGGGGTAAGGCCGCAAGGTCTGATGTGAGTTAGAGGGTAAGGCAGCACGGTTCTGATGTGAGTTAGGGGGTTAAGGCAGCACGGTCTGATGTGAGTTAGGGGGGTTAAGGCAGCATGGTCTGATGTGAGTTAGCGGGGTAAGGCAGCACGGTCTGATGTGAGTTAGGCGGTAAGGCAGCACGGTCTGATGTGAGTTAGGGGGGTAAGGCAGCACGGTCTGATGTGAGTTAGGGGTGAAAGGCAGCACGGTCTGATGTGAGTTAGGGGGTAAGGCAGCACGGTCTGATGTGAGTTAGGGGGGTAAGGCAGCACGGTCTGATGTGAGTTAGGGGGGTAAGGCAGCACGGTCTGATGTGAGTTAGGGGGGAAAGGCAGCACGGTCTGATGTGAGTTAGGTGGATAAGGCAGCACGGTCTGATGTGAGTTAGGGGGGTAAGGCAGCACGGTCTGATGTGAGTTAGGGGGGTAAGGTAGCTCGGTTTGCAGTGAGTTAGGGGGGTAAGGCAGCACGTCTGATGTGAGTTAGGGGGGTAAGGCAGCACGGTCTGATGTGAGTTAGGGGGGTAAGGCAGCACGGTCTGATGTGAGTTAGGGGGGTAAGGCAGCACGGTCTGATGTGAGTTAGGGGGGTAAGGCAGCACGGTCTGATGTGAGTTAGGGGGGTAAGGCAGCACAGTCTGATGTAAGCTTAGAGGGTTAATGCAGCACGGTCTGATGTGAATAGTGGGTAATGGTCAGCTCGGGTCTGATGTGAGTTAGGGGGGTAAGGCAAGCACTGTCTGATGTGAGATAGTAGGGTAAGGCAGCACGGTATGATGTGATCTAGGCTGGGTTAAGGCAGCACGGTTCTGATGAGAGTTAGGGGGGTAAGGCAGCATGGTCTGATGTGAGTTGGGGGGGTAAGAAGCACGGACTGATGTGAGTTATGGGCGTAAGGCTGCACGGTCTGATGTGAGTTAGGGGGGTAAGGCAGCACAGTCTGATGTGAGTTAGTGGGGTGAGGCAGCACAGTCTGATGTGAGTTAGGGGGGTAAGGCAGCACGGTCTGATGTGAGTTAGGGCGGTAAGGCAGCACAGTCTGATGTGAGTAAAGGGGGTAAGGCAGCACGGTCTATTGTGAGTTTGTGGGGAAAGGCAGCCCGGTCTGATGTCAGTTAGGGAGGCGTAAGGCAGCACGGTCTGATGTGAGTTAGTGGGTAAGGCAGCACGTTCTGATGTGAGTTAGGGGGTAAGGCAGCACGGTCTGATGTGAGTTAGGGGGGTAAGGCAGCACGGTCTGATGTGAGTTAGGGGGGTAAGGCAGCACGGTCTGATGTGAGTTAGGGGGTAAGGCAGCACGGTCTGATGTGAGTTAGGGGGGTAAGGCAGCACGGTCTGATGTGAGTTAGGGGGGTAAGGCAGCACGGTCTGATGTGAGTTAGGGGGGTAAGTCAGCACAGGTCTGATGTGAGTTAGGGGGGTAAGGCAGCACGGTCTGATGTGAGTTAGGGGGGTAAGGCAGCACGGTCTGATGTGAGTTGGGGGGTAAGGCAGCACGGTCTGATGTGAGTTAGGGGGGTAAGGCAGCACGGTCTGATGTGAGTTAGGGGGTAAGGCAGCACAGTCTGATGTGAGTTAGGGGGGTAAGGCAGCACGGTCTGATGTGAGTTAGGGGGTAAGGCAGCACGGTCTGATGTGAGTTAGGGGGGTAAGGCAGCACGGTCTGATGTGAGTTAGGGGGGTAAGGCAGCACGGTCTGATGTGAGTTAGCGGGGTAAGGCAGCACGGTCTGATGTGAGTTAGGGGGGTAAGGCAGCACGGTCTGATGTGAGTTAGGGGGGTAAGGCAGCACGGTCTGATGTGAGTTAGGGGGGTAAGGCAGCACGGTCTGATGTGAGTTAGGGGGGTAAGGCAGCACGGTCTGATGTGAGTTAGGGGGGTAAGGCAGCACGGTCTGATGTGAGTTAGGGGGGTAAGGCAGCACAGTCTGATGTGAGTTAGAGGGGTAAGGCAGCACGGTCTGATGTGAGCTAGCGGGGTAAGGCAGCACGTTCTGATGTGAGCTAGGGGGTAAGGCAGCACGTTCTGATGAGAGCTAGGGGGGGTAAGGCAGCACGGTCTGATGTGAGTTAGGGGGTAAGGCAGCACAGTCTGATGTGAGTTAGGGGGGTAAGGCAGCACGGTCTGATGTGAGTTAGGGGGGTAAGGCAGCACGGTCTGATGTGAGTTAGGGGGGTAAGGCAGCACAGTCTGATGTGAGTTGGGGGGGGAGGCAGCAAGGTCTGACGTGAGTTAGTGGTGTAAGGCAGCACGCTCTGATGTGAGTTAGGGGGGAAAGACAGCATAGTCTGATGTGAGTTAGGGGGGGTAAGGCAGGACGGTCTGATGTGAGTTAGGGGGGTAAGGCAGCACGGTCTGATGTGAGTTAGGGGGTAAGGCAGCACAGTCTGATGTGAGTTAGGGGGGTAAGGCAGCACGTCTGATGTGAGTTAGGTGGGTAAGGCAGCACAGTCTGATGTGAGTTAGGGGGGTTAAGGCAGCACGGTCTGATGTGAGTTAGGGTGGTAAGGCAGCACAGTCTGATGTGAGTTAGGGGGTAAGGCAGCACGGTCTGATGTGAGTTAGGGGGGTAAGGCAGCACGGTCTGATGTGAGTTAGGGGGTAAGGCAGCACTGTCTGATGTGAGTTAGGGGGGTAAGGCAGCACGGTCTGATGTGAGTTAGGGGGGTAAGGCAGCACGGTCTGATGTGAGTTAGGGGGGTAAGGCAGCACGGTCTGATGTGAGTTAGCGGGGTAAGGCAGCACGGTCTGATGTGAGTTAGGGGGGTAAGGCAGCACGGTCTGATGTGAGTTAGGGGGTAAGGCAGCACGGTCTGATGTGAGTTAGGGGGGTAAGGCAGCACGGTCTGATGTGAGTTAGGGGGTAAGGCAGCACGGTCTGATGTGAGTTAGGGGGTAAGGCAGCACGGTCTGATGTGAGTTAGGGGCGTAAGGCAGCACGGTCTGATGTGAGTTAGGGGGGTAAGGCAGCACGGTCTGATGTGAGTTAGGGGTGCGTAAGGCAGCACGGTCTGATGTGAGTTAGGGGGGTAAGGCAGCACGGTCTGATGTGAGTTAGGGGGGTAAGGCAGCACGGTCTGATGTGAGTTAGGGGGGTAAGGCAGCACGGTCTGATGTGAGTTAGGGGGGTAAGGCAGCACGGTCTGATGTGAGTTAGGGGGGGCATAAGGCAGCACGGTCTGATGTGAGTCAGCGGGGATAAAGCAGCAAGCTCTGATGTGAGGTAGGCGGTAAGGCAGCACGGACTGATGAGAATTAGGGGGTCATAAGGCCGCACGGTCTGATGTCCGTTAGGGGGATAAGGCAGCACGGTCTGATGTGAGTTAGGGGGGTAGGCAGCACGGTCTGATGTGAGTTGGGGGGTAAGGCAGCACGGTCTGATGTGAGTTAGGGGGTTAGGCAGCACGGTCTGATGTGAGTTAGGGGGTAAGGCAGCACGGTCTGATGTGAGTTAGGGGGGTAAGGCAGCACGGTCTGATGTGATTTACAGGGGTAAGGCAGCACAGTCTGATGTGAGTTAGAGGGGTAAGGCAGCACGGTCTGATGTGAGCTAGCGGGGTAAGGCAGCACGTTCTGATGTGAGCTAGGGGGTAAGGCAGCACGGTCTGATGTGAGTTAGGGGGGTAAGGCAGCACGGTCTGATGTGAGTTAGGGGGGTAAGGCAGCACGGTCTGATGTGAGTTAGGGGGGTAAGGCAGCACGGTCTGATGTGAGTTAGGGGGGTAAGGCAGCAAGTTCTGATGTGAGTTAGGGGGGTAAGGCAGCACGGTCTGATGTGAGTTAGGGGGGTAAGGCAGCACGGTCTGATGTGAGTTACCGGGGTAAGGCAGCACGGTCTGATGTGAGTTAGGGGGGGTAAGGCAGCACGTTCTGATGTGATTTAGGGGGTTATGCAGCACGGTCTGATGTGAGTTAGGGGGGTAAGGCAGCACGGTCTGATGTGAGTTAGGGGGGTAAGGCAGCACGGTCTGATGTGAGTTGGGGGGTAAGGCAGCACGGTCTGATGTGAGTTAGGGGGGTGAGGCAGCACGGTCTGATGCGATTTAGGGTGGTAAGGCAGCACGGTCTGATGTGAGTTACGGGGTAAGGCAGCACGGTCTGATGTGAGTTAGAGGGGTGAGGCAGCACGGTCTGATGTGAGTTAGGGGGGTAAGGCAGCACGGTCTGATGTGAGTTAGGGGGGTAAGGCAGCACGGTCTGATGTGAGTTAGGGGGGTAAGGCAGCACGGTCTGATGTGAGTTAGGGGGGTAAGGCAGCACGGTCTGATGTGAGTTAGGGGGGTAAGGCAGCACGGTCTGATGTGAGTTAGGGGGGTAAGGCAGCACGGTCTGATGTGAGTTAGGGGGTAAGGCAGCACGGTCTGATGTGAGTTAGGGGGGTAAGGCAGCACGGTCTGATGTGAGTTAGGGGGGTAAGGCAGCACGGTCTGATGTGAGTTAGGGGGGTAAGGCAGCACGGTCTGATGTGAGTTAGGGGGGTAAGGCAGCACGGTCTGATGTGAGTTAGGGGGTAAGGCAGCACGGTCTGATGTGAGTTAGGGGGGTAAGGCAGCACGGTCTGATGTGAGTTAGGGGGGTAAGGCAGCACGGTCTGATGTGAGTTAGGGGGGTAAGGCAGCACGGTCTGATGTGAGTTAGGGGGTAAGGCAGCACGGTCTGATGTGAGTTAGGGGGGTAAGGCAGCACGGTCTGATGTGAGTTAGGGGGTAAGGCAGCACGGTCTGATGTGAGTTAGGGGGGTAAGGCAGCACGGTCTGATGTGAGTTAGGGGGGTAAGGCAGCACGGTCTGATGTGAGTTAGGGGGTAAGGCAGCACGGTCTGATGTGAGTTAGGGGGTAAGGCAGCACGGTCTGATGTGAGTTAGGGGGTTAAGGCAGCACGGTCTGATGTGAGTTAGAGGGGTAAGGCAGCACGGTCTGATGTGAGTTAGGGGGGTAAGGCAGCACGGTCTGATGTGAGTTAGGGGGTAAGGCAGCAAGGTCTGATGTGAGTTAGGGGGTAAGGCAGCACGGTCTGATGTGAGTTAGGGGGGTAAGGCAGCACGGTCTGATGTGAGTTAGGGGGGTAAGGCAGCACGGTCTGATGTGAGTTAGGGGGGTAAGGCAGCACGGTCTGATGTGAGTTAGGGGGTAAGGCAGCACGGTCTGATGTGAGTTAGGGGGGTAAGGCAGCACGGTCTGATGTGAGTTAGGGGGGTAAGGCAGCACGGTCTGATGTGAGTTAGGGGGTAAGGCAGCACGGTCTGATGTGAGTTAGGGGGGTAAGGCAGCACGGTCTGATGTGAGTTAGGGGGTAAGGCAGCACGGTCTGATGTGAGTTAGGGGGGTAAGGCAGCACGGTCTGATGTGAGTTAGGGGGGTAAGGCAGCACGGTCTGATGTGAGTTAGGGGGGTAAGGCAGCACGGTCTGATGTGAGTTAGGGGGGTAAGGCAGCACGGTCTGATGTGAGTTAGGGGGGTAAGGCAGCACGGTCTGATGTGAGTTAGGGGGTAAGGCAGCACGGTCTGATGTGAGTTAGGGGGTAAGGCAGCACGGTCTGATGTGAGTTAGGGGGTAAGGCAGCACGGTCTGATGTGAGTTAGGGGGGTAAGGCAGCACGGTCTGATGTGAGTTAGGGGGGTAAGGCAGCACGGTCTGATGTGAGTTAGGGGGGTAAGGCAGCACGGTCTGATGTGAGTTAGGGGGTAAGGCAGCACGGTCTGATGTGAGTTAGGGGGTAAGGCAGCACGGTCTGATGTGAGTTAGGGGGTAAGGCAGCACGGTCTGATGTGAGTTAGGGGGGTAAGGCAGCACGGTCTGATGTGAGTTAGGGGGGTAAGGCAGCACAGGTCTGATGTGAGTTAGGGGGTAAGGCAGCACGGTCTGATGTGAGTTAGGGGGTAAGGCAGCACGGTCTGATGTGAGTTAGTGGGGTAAGGCAGCACGGTCTGATGTGAGTTAGGGGGGGTAAGGCAGCACGGTCTGATGTGAGTTAGGGGGGTAAGGCAGCACGGTCTGATGTGAGTTAGGGGGGTAAGGCAGCACGGTCTGATGTGAGTTGTGGGGGTGATAAATCAGCATTGTCTGATGTGAGTTAGGGGGTAAGACAGCAAGGTCTGATGTGAGTTAGTGGGGTAAGGCAGCACGGTCTGATGTGAGTTAGGGGGGTAAGGCAGCACGGTCTGATGTGAGTTAGGGGGGTAAGGCAGCACGGTCTGATGTGAGTTAGGGGGGTAAGGCAGCACGGTCTGATGTGAGTTAGGGGGGTAAGGCAGCACGGTCTGATGTGAGTTAGGGGGTAAGGCAGCACGGTCTGATGTGAGTTAGGGGGGTAAGGCAGCACGGTCTGATGTGAGTTAGGGGGGTAAGGCAGCACGGTCTGATGTGAGTTAGGGGGGTAAGGCAGCACGGTCTGATGTGAGTTAGGGGGGTAAGGCAGCACGGTCTGATGTGAGTTAGGGGGGTAAGGCAGCACGGTCTGATGTGAGTTAGGGGGTAAGGCAGCACGGTCTGATGTGAGTTAGGGGGGTAAGGCAGCACGGTCTGATGTGAGTTAGGGGGGTAAGGCAGCACGGTCTGATGTGAGTTAGGGGGTAAGGCAGCACGGTCTGATGTGAGTTAGGGGGGTAAGGCAGCACGGTCTGATGTGAGTTAGGGGGGTAAGTCAGCACGGTCTGATGTGAGTTAGGGGGTTAAGGCAGCACGGTCTGATGTGAGTTAGGGGGGTAAGGCAGCACGGTCTGATGTGAGTTGGGGGGTAAGGCAGCACGGTCTGATGTGAGTTAGGGGGTAAGGCAGCACGGTCTGATGTGAGTTAGGGGGTAAGGCAGCACGGTCTGATGTGAGTTAGGGGGGTAAGGCAGCACGGTCTGATGTGAGTTAGGGGCGTCAGGCAGCACGGTCTGATGTGAGTTAGGGGGTAAGGCAGCACGGTCTGATGTGAGTTAGGGGGTAAGGCAGCACGGTCTGATGTGAGTTAGGGGGTTAAGGCAGCACGGTCTGATGTGAGTTAGGGGGGTAAGGCAGCACGGTCTGATGTGAGTTAGGGGGGTAAGGCAGCACGGTCTGATGTGAGTTAGGGGGGTAAGGCAGCACGGTCTGATGTGAGTTAGGGGGGTAAGGCAGCACGGTCTGATGTGAGTTAGGGGGGTAAGGCAGCACGGTCTGATGTGAGTTAGGGGGGTAAGGCAGCACGGTCTGATGTGAGTTAGGGGGTAAGGCAGCACAGCTGATGTGCGTTATGGGGGTAAGGCACCACGGTCTGATGTGAGTTAGGGGGGTAAGGCAGCACGGTCTGATGTGAGTTAGGGGGGTAAGGCAGCACGGTCTGATGTGAGTTAGGGTGGTAAGGCAGCACGGTCTGATGTGAGTTAGGGGGTTAAGGCAGCACGGTCTGATGTGAGTTAGGGGGTAAGGCAGCACGGTCTGATGTGAGTTAGCGGGTTAAGGCAGCACGGTCTGATGTGAGTTAGGTTGTAAGGCAGCATGGTCTGATGTGAGTTAGGGGGTAAGGCAGCTTGGTCTGATGTGAGTTAGCGCGTAAAGGCAGCACGGTCTGATGTGAGTTAGGGGGGCGTAAGGCAGCACGGTCTGATGTGAGTTAGGGGGTAAGGCAGCACGGTCTGATGTGAGTTAGGGGGGTAAGGCAGCACGGTCTGATGTGAGTTAGGGGGGTAAGGCAGCACGGTCTGATGTGAGTTAGGGGGGTAAGGCAGCACGGTCTGATGTGAGTTAGGGGGTAAGGCAGCACGGTCTGATGTGAGTTAGGGGGTAAGGCAGCACGGTCTGATGTGAGTTAGGGGGTAAGGCAGCACGGTCTGATGTGAGTTAGGGGGTAAGGCAGCACGGTCTGATGTGAGTTAGGGGGGTAAGGCAGCACGGTCTGATGTGAGTTAGGGGGGTAAGGCAGCACGGTCTGATGTGAGTTAGGGGGTAAGGCAGCACGGTCTGATGTGAGTTAGGGGGGTAAGGCAGCACGGTCTGATGTGAGTTAGGGGGGTAAGGCAGCACGGTCTGATGTGAGTTAGGGGGTAAGGCAGCACGGTCTGATGTGAGTTAGGGGGTAAGGCAGCACGGTCTGATGTGAGTTAGGGGGGTAAGGCAGCACGGTCTGATGTGAGTTAGGGGGGTAAGGCAGCACGGTCTGATGTGAGTTAGGGGGTAAGGCAGCACGGTCTGATGTGAGTTAGGGGGGTAAGGCAGCACGGTCTGATGTGAGTTAGGGGGGTAAGGCAGCACGGTCTGATGTGAGTTAGGGGGGTAAGGCAGCACGGTCTGATGTGAGTTAGGGGGGTAAGGCAGCACGGTCTGATGTGAGTTAGGGGGGTAAGGCAGCACGGTCTGATGTGAGTTAGGGGGTAAGGCAGCACGGTCTGATGTGAGTTAGGGGGTAAGGCAGCACGGTCTGATGTGAGTTAGGGGGGTAAGGCAGCACGGTCTGATGTGAGTTAGGGGGGTAAGGCAGCACGGTCTGATGTGAGTTAGGGGGTAAGGCAGCACGGTCTGATGTGAGTTAGGGGGTAAGGCAGCACGGTCTGATGTGAGTTAGGGGGGTAAGGCAGCACGGTCTGATGTGAGTTAGGGGGGTAAGGCAGCACGGTCTGATGTGAGTTAGGGGGGTAAGGCAGCACGGTCTGATGTGAGTTAGGGGGGTAAGGCAGCACGGTCTGATGTGAGTTAGGGGGGTAAGGCAGCACGGTCTGATGTGAGTTAGGGGGGTAAGGCAGCACGGTCTGATGTGAGTTAGGGGGGTAAGGCAGCACGGTCTGATGTGAGTTAGGGGGGTAAGGCAGCACGGTCTGATGTGAGTTGTGGGGTGACTCAGCAGCACTGTCTGATGTGAGTTAGAGGTGTGATAGGGCAGCACGGTCTGATGTGAGTTAGGGGGGGTAAGGCAGCACGGTCTGATGTGAGTTAGCGGGTAAGGCAGCACGGTCTGATGTGAGTTAGGGGGGTAAGGCAGCACGGTCTGATGTGAGTTGGTGGGGGTAAGGCAGCACGGTCTGATGAGAGTTAGGGGGGCGTAAGGCAGCACGGTCTGATGTGAGTTAGGGGGGTAAGGCAGCACGGTCTGATGTGAGTTAGGGGGGTAAGGCAGCACGGTCTGATGTGAGTTAGGGGGGTAAGGCAGCACGGTCTGATGTGAGTCAGGGGGGTAAGGCAGCACGGTCTGATGTGAGTTAGGGGGTGAAGGCAGCACGGTCTGATGTGAGTTAGGGGGGTAAGGCAGCACGGTCTGATGTGAGTTAGGGGGGTAAGGCAGCACGGTCTGATGTGAGTTAGGGGGTGAAGGCAGCACGGTCTGATGTGAGTTAGCCGGGTAAGGTAGCTCGGTTTGCTGTGAGCTAGGGGGGTAAGGCAGCACGGTCTGATGTGAGTTAGAGGGGTAAGGCAGCAAGTTCTGATGTGAGTAAGCGAGTAAGGCAGCACGTTCTGATGTGAGTTAGGGGGGTAAGGCAGCACATTCTGCTGTGAGCTAGGGGGTAAGGCAGCACGGTCTGATGTGAGTTGGGGTGGTAAGAAGCACGGTCTGATGTGAGTTATGGGGGTAAGGCAGCATGGTCTGATGTGAGTTAGGGGGGTAAGGCAGCATGGTCTGATGTGAGTTAGGGGGTTAAGGCAGCACGGTCTGATGTGAGTTAGGGGTGGAAAGGCAGCAAGTTCTGATGTGAGTTAGGGGGTAAGGCAGCACGGTCTGATGTGAGTTAGGGGGTAAGGCAGCACGGTCTGATGTGAGTTAGGGGGTTAAGGCAGCACGGTCTGATGTGAGTTAGGGGGGTAAGGCAGCACGGTCTGATGTGAGTTAGGGGGGTAAGGCAGCACGGTCTGATGTGAGTTAGGGGGGTAAGGCAGCACGGTCTGATGTGAGTTAGGGGGGTAAGGCAGCACGGTCTGATGTGAGTTAGGGGGTAAGGCAGAACGGTCTGATGTGAGTTAGGGGGGTAAGGCAGCACGGTCTGATGTGAGTTAGGGGGGTTAGTCAACACGGTCTGATGTGAGTTAGGGGGGTAAGGCAGCACGGTCTGATGTTAGTTAGAGGGGTAAAGCAGGACGGTCTGATGTGAGTTAGGGGTATGGCAGGACGGTCTGATGTGAGTTAGGGGGGTAAGGCAGCACGGTCTGATGTGAGTTAGGGGGGTAAGGCAGCACGGTCTGATGTGAGTTAGGGGGGTAAGGCAGCACGGTCTGATGTGAGTTAGGGGGGTAAGGCAGCACGGTCTGATGTGAGTTAGGGGGGTAAGGCAGCACGGTCTGATGTGAGTTAGGTGGATAAGGCAGCACGGTCTGATGTGAGTTAGGGGGGTAAGGCAGCACGGTCTGATGTGAGTTAGGGGGGTAAGGCAGCACGGTCTGATGTGAGTTAGGGGGGTAAGGCAGCACGGTCTGATGTGAGTTAGGTGGATAAGGCAGCACGGTCTGATATGAGTTAGCCGGGTAAGGTAGCTCGGTCTGATGTGAGTTAGGGGGGTAAGGCAGCACGGTCTGATTTGATTTAGAGGGGTTAAGGCAGCACGGTCTGATGTGAGTTAGGGGGGGTAAGGCAGCACGGTCTGATGTGAGTTAGCGGGTTAAGGCAGCACGGTCTGATGTGAGTTAGGCGGTAAGGCAGCACGGACTCATGACAATTAGGGGGTCGTGAGGTCGCACGGTCTGATGTGAGTTAGGGGGATAAGGCAGCACGGTCTGATGTGAGTTAGGGGGGTAAGGCAGCACGGTCTGATGTGAGTTAGGGGGGTAAGGCAGCTCGGTCTGATGTGAGTTAGGGGGGTAAGGCAGCACGGTCTGATGTGAGTTAGGGGGTAAGGCAGCACGGTCTGATGTGAGTTAGGGGGTAAGGCAGCACGGTCTGATGTGAGTTAGGGGGTAAGGCAGCACGGTCTGATGTGAGTTAGGGGCGTCAGGCAGCACGGTCTGATGTGAGTTAGGGGGGTAAGGCAGCACGGTCTGATGTGAGTTAGGGGGGTAAGGCAGCACGGTCTGATGTGAGTTAGGGGGGTAAGGCAGCACGGTCTGATGTGAGTTAGGGGGGTAAGGCAGCACGGTCTGATGTGAGTTAGGGGGGTAAGGCAGCACGGTCTGATGTGAGTTAGGGGGGTAAGGCAGCACGGTCTGATGTGAGTTAGGGGGGTAAGGCAGCACGGTCTGATGTGAGTTAGGGGGTAAGGCAGCACGGTCTGATGTGAGTTATGGGGGTAAGGCAGCACGGTCTGATGTGAGTTAGGGGGGTAAGGCAGCACGGTCTGATGTGAGTTAGGGGGGTAAGGCAGCACGGTCTGATGTGAGTTAGGGGGTAAGGCAGCACGGTCTGATGTGAGTTAGGGGGGTAAGGCAGCACGGTCTGATGTGAGTTAGGGGGTAAGGCAGCACGGTCTGATGTGAGTTAGGGGGGTAAGGCAGCACGGTCTGATGTGAGTTAGGGGGGTAAGGCAGCACGGTCTGATGTGAGTTAGGGGGGTAAGGCAGCACGGTCTGATGTGAGTTAGGGGGGTAAGGCAGCACGGTCTGATGTGAGTTAGGGGGGTAAGGCAGCACGGTCTGATGTGAGTTAGGGGGGTAAGGCAGCACGGTCTGATGTGAGTTAGGGGGGTAAGGCAGCACGGTCTGATGTGAGTTAGGGGGGTAAGGCAGCACGGTCTGATGTGAGTTAGGGGGGTAAGGCAGCACGGTCTGATGTGAGTTAGGGGGGTAAGGCAGCACGGTCTGATGTGAGTTAGGGGGGTAAGGCAGCACGGTCTGATGTGAGTTAGGGGGGTAAGGCAGCACGGTCTGATGTGAGTTAGGGGGTAAGGCAGCACGGTCTGATGTGAGTTAGGGGGGTAAGGCAGCACGGTCTGATATGAGTTAGGGGGTAAGGCAGAACGGTCTGATGTGAGTTAGGTGGGTAAGGCAGAACGGTCTGATGTGAGTTAGAGGGGGTAAGGCAGCACGGTCTGATGTGAGTTAGGGGGTAAGGCAGCACGGTCTGATGTGAGTTAGGGGGGTAAGGCAGCACGGTCTGATGTGAGTTAGGGGGTAAGGCAGCACGGTCTGATGTGAGTTAGGGGGGTAAGGCAGCACGGTCTGATGTGAGTTAGGGGGTAAGGCAGCACGGTCTGATGTGAGTTAGGGGGGTAAGGCAGCACGGTCTGATGTGAGTTAGGGGGGTAAGGCAGCACGGTCTGATGTGAGTTAGGGGGGTAAGGCAGCACGGTCTGATGTGAGTTAGGGGGTAAGGCAGCACGGTCTGATGTGAGTTAGGGGGGTAAGGCAGCACGGTCTGATGTGAGTTAGGGGGGTAAGGCAGCACGGTCTGATGTGAGTTAGGGGGGTAAGGCAGCACGGTCTGATGTGAGTTAGGGGGGTAAGGCAGCACGGTCTGATGTGAGTTAGGGGGGTAAGGCAGCACGGTCTGATGTGAGTTAGGGGGTAAGGCAGCACGGTCTGATGTGAGTTAGGGGGTAAGGCAGCACGGTCTGATGTGAGTTAGGGGGGTAAGGCAGCACGGTCTGATGTGAGTTAGGGGGTAAGGCAGCACGGTCTGATGTGAGTTAGGGGGGTAAGGCAGCACGGTCTGATGTGAGTTAGGGGGGTAAGGCAGCACGGTCTGATGTGAGTTAGGGGGGTAAGGCAGCACGGTCTGATGTGAGTTAGAGGGGTGAGGCAGGACGGTCTGATGTGAGTTAGGGGGTAAGGCAGCACGGTCTGATGTGAGTTAGGGGGTAAGGCAGCACGGTCTGATGTGAGTTAGGGGTGTAAGGCAGCACGGTCTGATGTGAGTTAGGGGGGTAAGGCAGCACGGTCTGATGTGAGTTAGGGGGGTAAGGCAGCACGGTCTGATGTGAGTTAGAGGGTTAAGGCAGCACGGTCTGATGTGAGTTAGGGGGGTAAGGCAGCACGGTCTGATGTGAGTTGGTGGTTAAGGCAGCACGGTCTGATGTGAGTTAGGGGGGTAAGGCAGCAAGGTCTGATGTGAGTTAGAGGGGTTAAGGCAGCACGGTCTGATGTGAGTTAGGGGGGGTAAGGCAGCACGGTCTGATGTGAGTTAAGGGGTTAAGGCAGCACGGTCTGATGTGAGTTAGGGGGTAAGGCAGCACGGTCTGATGTGAGTTAGGGGGGTAAGGCAGCACGGTCTGATGTGAGTTAGGGGGGTAAGGCAGCACGGTCTGATGTGAGTTAGGGGGTTAAGGCAGCACGGTCTGATGTGAGTTAGGGGGGTAAGGCAGCACGGTCTGATGTGAGTTAGGGGGGTAAGGCAGCACGGTCTGATGTGAGTTAGGGGGGTAAGGCAGCACGGTCTGATGTGAGTTAGGGGGGTAAGGCAGCACGGTCTGATGTGAGTTAGGGGGGTAAGGCAGCACGGTCTGATGTGAGTTAGGGGGGTAAGGCAGCACGGTCTGATGTGAGTTAGGGGTGTAAGGCAGCACGGTCTGATGTGAGTTAGGGGGGTAAGGCAGCACGGTCTGATGTGAGTTAGGGGGGTAAGGCAGCACGGTCTGATGTGAGTTAGGGGGGTAAGGCAGCACGGTCTGATGTGAGTTAGGGGGGTAAGGCAGCACGGTCTGATGTGAGTTAGGGGGGTAAGGCAGCACGGTCTGATGTGAGTTAGGGGGGTAAGGCAGCACGGTCTGATGTGAGTTAGGGGGGTAAGGCAGCACGGTCTGATGTGAGTTAGGGGGGTAAGGCAGCACGGTCTGATGTGAGTTAGGGGGGTAAGGCAGCACGGTCTGATGTGAGTTAGGGGGTTAAGGCAGCACGGTCTGATGTGAGTTAGGGGGGTAAGGCAGCACGGTCTGATGTGAGTTAGGGTGGTGATAAGGCCGCAAGGTCTGATGTGAGTTAGGGGGGTAAGGCAGCACGGTCTGATGTGAGTTAGGGGGTTAAGGCAGCACGGTCTGATGTGAGTTAGGGGGGTAAGGCAGCACGGTATGCTGTGAGTTAGGGGGGCAAGGCAGCACGGTTTGATGTGAGTTAGCGGGGTAAGGCAGCACGGTCTGATGTGAGTTAGAGGGGTAAGGCAGCACGGTCTGATGTGAGTTAGGGGGTAAGGCAGCAAGTTCTGATGTGAGTTAGGGGGGTAAGGCAGCACGGACTGATGTGAGTTAGGGGGTAAGGCAGCAAGTTCTGATGTGAGTTAGGGGGGTAAGGCAGCACGGTCTGATGTGAGTTAGGGTGGTAAGGCAGCAGGGTCTGATGTGAGTTAGGGGGTAAGGCAGCAGGTTCTGATGTGAGTTAGGGGGTAAGGCAGCACGGTCTGATGTGAGTTAGCGGGTTAAGGTAGCACGGTCTGATGTGAGTTGGGGGGGTAAGGCAGCATGGTCTGATGTGAGTTAGGGTGGTAAGGCAGCAAGTTCTGATGTGAGTTAGGGGGTTAAGGCAGCACGGTCTGATGTGAGTTGGGGGGGTAATGAAGCACGGTCTGATGTGAGTTAGGGGGGTAAGGCAGTAGGGTCTGATGTGAGTTAGAGGGGTGAGTCCGGACGGTCTGATGTGAGTTAGTGGGGGTAAGGCAGCACGGTCTGATGTGAGTTAGGGGGGTAATTCAGGACGGTCTGATGTGATTTAGGGGGTTAAGGCAGCACGGTCTGATGTGAGTTAGGGGGGTAAGGCAGCACGGTTTGATGTGTGTTAGGGGGGTAAGGCAGCACGGTTTGATGTGAGTTTGGGGGGAAAGGCAGCATGGTCTGATGTGAGTTAGGGGGGTGATAAGGCAGCACGGTCTGATGTGAGTTAGGGGGGTGACAAGGCAGTACGTTCTGATGTGAGTTAGTGGGGTTAAGAAGAACAATCAGACGTGAGGTAGGGGGGCAAAGCAGCACGGTCTGATGCGAGTTAGGGGGCTAATGAATCACAATCTGATGTGAGTTAGGGTGATAAGGCAGCACGGTCTGATGTGAGTTAGGGGGGTAAGGCAGCACGGTCTGATGTGAGTTAGGGGGGTAAGGCAGCACGGTCTGATGTGAGTTAAGGGGGTGATAAGGCAGCACGGTCTGATGTGAGTTAGCGGCGTAAGGCAGCACAGTCTTATGTAAATTAGTGGGGTAATGCAGCACGGTCTGATTAGAGATAGGGCGTAAGGCAGCGCGGTCTGATGTGATTTAGGGGGGTAAGGCAGAACGGTCTGATGTGAGTTAGGGGAGTAAGGCAGCACGGTCTGATGTGAGTTAGGGGGGTAAGGCAGCACGGTCTGATGAGTTAGGGGGGTAAGGCAACATGGTCTGATGTGAGTTAGGGGGTGGTAAGGCAGCACTGTCTGATGTGAGTTAGGGGGGTAAGGCAACATGGTCTGATGTGTGTTAGAGGGGTAAGGAAGCACGGTCTGATGTGAGTTAGGGGGTAAGGCAGCAAGTTCTGATGTGAGTTAGCGGGGTAAGGCAGAACGGTCTGATGTCAGTTAGGGGGGTGATAAGGCAGCAGACTGATGTGAGTTAGGTGGCTAAGGCAGAACGGTCTGATGTGAGTTTGGGGGTGGTAAGGCAGCACGGTCTGATGTGAGTTAGGGGGGTAAGGCAGCACGGTCTGAAGTGAGTTAGGGGGTTAAGGCAGCACGGTCTGATGTGTGTTAGAGGGGTGAAGGCAGAACGGTCTGATGTGAGTTAGGGGTTTAAGGCAACACGGTCTGATGTGAGTTAGAGGGGTAAGGCAGCACGGTCTGAAGTGAGTTAGGGGGTTAAGACAGCACGGTCTGATGTGAGTTAGGGGGGTAAGGCCGCAAGGTCTGATGTGAGTTAGGGGGGTAAGGCCGCAAGGTCTGATGTGAGTTAGAAGGGTAAGGCAGCACGGTCTGATGTGAGTTAGGGGGTTAAGGCAGCACGGTCTGGTGTGAGTTAGGGGGGTAAGGCAGCACGGTCTGGTGTGAGTTAGGGGGGCAAGGCAGCACGGTCTGATGTGAGTTAGGGGGTAAGGCAGCAAGTTCTGATGTGAGTTCGGGGGGTAAGGCAGCACGATGTGATGTGAGTTAGGGGGGTAAGGCAGCAAGTTCTGATGTGAGTTAGGGGGTAAGGCAGCAGGTTCTGATGTGAGTTAGGGGGTAAGGCAGCACGTTCTGATGTGAGTTAGGGGGTAAGGCAGCACGGTCTGATGTGAGTTAGCGGGTTAAGGTAGCACGGTCTGATGTGAGTTGGGGGGGTAAGGCAGCACGGTCTGATGTGAGTTAGGGTGGTAAGGCAGCAAGTTCTGATGTGAGTTAGTGGGTTAAGGCAGCACGGTCTGATGTGAGTTGGGGGGGTAATGAAGCACGGTCTGATGTGAGTTAGGGGGGTAAGGCAGTACGGCCTGATGTGAGTTAGAGGGGTGAGTCCGGACGGTCTGATGTGAGTTAGTGGGGGTAAGGCAGCACGGTCTGATGTGAGTTAGGTGTGTAATTCAGGACGGTCTGATGTGATTTAGGGGGTTAAGGCAGCACGGTCTGATGTGAGTTAGGGGGGTAAGGCAGCACGGTCTGATGTGTGTTGGGGGGTAAGGCAGCACGGTTTGATGTGAGTTTGGGGGGAAAGGCAGCATGGTCTGATGTGAGTTAGGGGGGTGAAAAGGCAGCACGGTCTGGTGCGAGTTAGTGGGGTAATGAAGAACAATCAGATGTGAGGTAGGGGGGCAAAGCAGCACGGTCTGATGCGAGTTAGGGGGCTAATGAATCACAATCTGATGTGAGTTAGGGAGGTATTTCAGCACGGTCTGATGTGAGTTAGGGGGGTAAGGCAGCACGGTCTGATGTGAGTTAGGGGGGTAAGGCAGCACGGTCTGATGTGAGTTAAGGGGGTGATAAGGCAGCACGGTCTGATGTGAGTTAGGGGTTTAAGGCAACACGGTCTGATGTGAGTTAGAGGGGTAAGGCAGCACGGTCTGAAGTGAGTTAGGGGTTTAAGGCAACACGGTCTGATGTGAGTTCGAGGGGTAAGGCAGCACGGTCTGAAGTGAGTTAGGGCGTTAAGGCAGCACGGTCTGATGTGAGTTAGGGGGGTAAGGCCGCAAGGTCTGATGTGAGTTAGGGGGGTAAGGCCGCAAGGTCTGATGTGAGTTAGAGGGGTAAGGCAGCACGGTCTGATGTGAGTTAGGGGGTTAAGCCAGCACGGTCTGGTGTGAGTTAGGGGGGTAAGGCAGCACGGTCTGGTGTGAGTTAGGGGGGCAAAGCAGCACGGTCTGATGTGAGTTAGGGGGTAAGGCAGCAAGTTCTGATGTGAGTTAGGGGGGTAAGGCAGCACGGTCTGATGTGAGTTAGGGGGGTAAGGCAGCACGGTCTGATGTGAGTTAGGGGGTAAGGCAGCAGGTTCTGATGTGAGTTAGGGGGTAAGGCAGCACCTTCTGATGTGAGTTAGGGGGTAAGGCAGTACGGTCTGATGTGAGTTAGCGGGTTAAGGTAGCACGGTCTGATGTGAGTTGGGGGGGTAAGGCACCACGGTCTGATGTGAGTTAGGGTGGTAAGGCATCAATTTCTGATGTGAGTAGGTGGGTTAAGGCAGCACGGTCTGATGTGAGTTGGGGGGGTAATGAAGCACGGTCTGATGTGAGTTAGGGGGTAAGGCAGCACCTTCTGATGTGAGTTAGGGGGTAAGTCAGTACGGTCCGATGTGAGTTAGCGGGTTAAGGTAGCACGGTCTGATGTGAGTTGGGGGTGTAAGGCAGCACGGTCTGATGTGAGTTAGGGGGGTGATAAGGCAGCACGGTCTGATGTGAGTTAGGGGGGTGACAAGGCAGCACGGTCTGATGTGTGTTGGGGGGTAAGGCAGCACAGTTTGATGTGAGTTTGGGGGGAAAGGCAGCATGGTCTGATGTGAGTTAGGGGGTAAGGCAGCACGGTCTGATGTGAGTTAGGGGGGTAAGGCAGCATGGTCTGATGTGAGTTAGGGGGGTGATAAGGCAGCACGGTCTGATGTGAGTTAGGGGGGTGACAAGGCAGCACGGTCTGGTGCCAGTTAGTGGGGTAATGAAGAACAATCAGATGTGAGGTAGGGGGGCAAAGCAGCACGGTCTGATGCGAGTTAGGGGGCTAATGAATCACAATCTGATGTGAGTTAGGGGGGTGTGTCAGCACGGTCTGATGTGAGTTAGGGGGGTAAGGCAGCACGGTCTGATGTGAGTTAAGGGGGTGATAAGGCAGCACGGTCTGATGTGAGTTAGCGGCGTAAGGCAGCACAGTCTGATGTAAATTAGTGGGGTAATGCAGCACGGTCTGAGAGAGATAGGGGGTAAGGCAGCACGGTCTGATGTGATTTAGGGGGGTTAGGCAGAACGGTCTGATGTGAGTTAGGGGGGTAAGGCAACATGGTCTGATGTGAGTTAGGGGGTGGTAAGGCAGCACGGTCTGATGTGAGTTAGGGGGGTAAGGCAACATGGTCTGATGTGTGTTAGAGGGGTAAGGCAGCACGGTCTGATGTGAGTTAGGGGGTGGTAAGGCAGCACGGTCTGATGTGAGTTAGCGGGGTAAGGCAGAACGGTCTGATGTCAGTTAGGGGGGCAAGGCAGCACGGTCTGATGTGCGTTAGGGTGGTAAGGCAGCACGGTCTGATTTGAGTTAGGGTGGTAAGGCAGCAGGGTCTGATGTGAGTGCGGGGGTAAGGCAGCAGGTTCTGATGTGAGTTAGGGGGTAAGGCAGCACGTTCTGATGTGAGTTAGGGGGTAAGGCAGCACGGTCTGATGTGAGTTAGGGTGGTAAGGCAGCAAGTTCTGATGTGAGTTAGGGGGTTAAGGCAGCACGGTCTGATGTGAGTTGGGGGGGTAATGAAGCACGGTCTGATGTGAGTTAGGTGGGTAAGGCAGCACGGTCTGATGTGAGTTAGGTGGGTAAGGCGGCACGGTCTGATGTGAGTTAGGGGGGTAAGGCAGCACGGTCTGATGTGAGTTAGGGTGGTTAGGCAGCACGGTCTGATGTTAGTTAGGGGGGTAAGGCAGCTCAGTCTGATGTGAATTAGGGGGTAAGGCAGCACGGTCTGATGTGAGTTAGGGGGGTAAGGCAGCACGGTCTGATGTGAGTTAGGGGGGTAATTCAGGACGGTCTGATGTGATTTAGGGGGTTAAGGCAGCACGGTCTGATGTGAGTTAGGGAGGTACGGCAGCACGGTCTGATGTGAGTTAGGGGGGTAAGGCAGCACGGTTTGATGTGAGTTTGGGGGGAAAGGCAGCATGGTCTGATGTGAGTTAGGGGGGTGATAAGGCTGCACGGTCTGATGTGAGTTAGGGGGGTGACAAGGCAGCATGATCTGGTGCGAGTTAGTGGGGTAATGAAGAACAATCAGATGTGAGGTAGGGGGGCAAAGCAGCACGGTCTGATGCGATTTAGGGGTCTAATGAATCACAATCTGATGTGAGTTAGGGGGGTATGTTAGCACGGTCTGATGTGAGTTAGGGGGGTAAGGCAGCACGGTCTGATGTGAGTTAGGGGGGTAAGGCAGCACGGTCTGATGTGAGTTAAGGGGGTGATAAGGCAGCACGGTCTGATGTGAGTTAGGGGGTAAGGCAGCACGGTCTGATGTGAGTTAGCGGGTTAAGGTAGCACGGTCTGATGTGAGTTGGGGGGGTAAAGCAGCACGGTCTGATGTGAGTTAGGGTGGTAAGGCAGCAAGTTCTGATGTGAGTTAGGGGGTTAAGGCAGCACGGTCTGATGTGAGTTGGGGGGGTAATGAAGCACGGTCTGATGTGAGTTAGGTGGGTAAGGCAGCACGGTCTGATGTGAGTTAGGTGGGTAAGGCAGAACGGTCTGATGTGAGGTAGGTGGGTGATAAGGCAGTAAGTTCTGATGTGAGTTAAGGGGTAAGGCAGCACATTCTGATGTTAGTTAGGGGGGTAAGGCGGCACGGTCTGATGTGAGTTAGGGGGGTAAGGCAGCACGGTCTGATGTGAGTTAGGGTGGTTAGGCAGCACGGTCTGATGTTAGGGGGGTAAGGCAGCTCAGTCTGATGTGAATTAGGGGGTAAGGCAGCACGGTCTGATGTGAGTTAGGGGGGTAAGGCAGCACGGTCTGATGTGAGTTAGGGGGGTAAGGCACCACATTCTGATGTTAGTTCAGGGAGGTAAGGCAATACGGTCCGATGTTAGTTAGGGGGGTAAGGCAGCACGGTCTGATGTGAGTTAGGGGGTTAAGGCAGCACGGTCTGATGTGAGTTAAGGGGGTGATAAGGCAGCACGGTCTGATGTGAGTTAGCGGCGTAAGGCAGCACAGTCTGATGTAAATTAGTGGGGTAAAGCAGCACGGTCTGATGAGAGATAGGGGGTAAGGCAGCAAGGTCTGCTGTGATTTAGGGGGGTAAGGCAGAACGGTCTGATGTGAGTTAGTGGGGTAAGGCAGCACGGTCTGATGTGAGTTAGGGGGGTAAGGCAGCACGGTCTGATGTGAGTTAGGGGGGTAAGGCAACATGGTCTGATGTGAGTTAGGGGGTGGTAAGGCAGCACTGTCTGATGTGAGTTAGGGGGGTAAGGCAACATGGTCTGATGTGTGTTAGAGGGGTAAGGCAGCACGGTCTGATGTGAGTTAGGGGGTGGTAAGGCAGCACGGTCTGATGTGAGTTAGCGGGGTAAGGCAGAACAGTCTGATGTCAGTTAGGGAGGTGATAAGGCAGCAGACTGATGTGAGTTAGGTGGCTAAGGCAGAACGGTCTGATGTGAGTTAGGGGGTGGTAAGGCAGCACGGTCTGATGTGAGTTAGCGGGGTAAGGCAGAACGGTCTGATGTGAGTTAGGGGGGTAATGCAGCACGGTCTGAAGTGAGTTAGGGGGTTAAGACAGCACGGTCTGATGTGAGTTAGGGGGGTAAGGCCGCAAGGTCTGATGTGAGTTAGGGGGGCAAGGCCGCAAGGTCTGATGTGAGTTATTTGGGTAAGGCAGCACGTCTGATTTGAGTCAGGGGGTTAAGGCAGCACGGTCTGGTGTGAGTTAGGGGGGTAAGGCAGCACGGTCTGGTGTGAGATAGGGGGGCAAGGCAGCACGGTCTGATGTGAGTTAGCGGGGTAAGGCAGCACGGTCTGATGTGAGTTAGGGGTGTAAGGCAGCACGGTCTGATGTGAGTTAGGGTGGTAAGGCAGCAGGGTCTGATGTGAGTTAGGGGGTAAGGCAGCACGTTCTGATGTGAGTTAGGGGGTAAGGCAGCATGGTCTGATGTGAGTTAGCGGGTTAAGGTAGCACGGTCT
Source organism: Carcharodon carcharias (assembly GCF_017639515.1). NCBI lineage: Eukaryota > Metazoa > Chordata > Chondrichthyes > Lamniformes > Lamnidae > Carcharodon > Carcharodon carcharias. Next base: position 99,121,625 of record NC_054486.1, read on the forward strand.
GATGTGAGTTGGGTGGGTAAGGCAGCACGGTCTGATGTGAGTTAGGGTGGTAAGGCAGCAAGTTCTGATGTGAGTTAGGGGGTTAAGGCAGCACGGTCTGATGTGAGTTGGGGGGGTAATGAAGCACGGTCTGATGTGAGTTAGGGGGTTAATGCAGTACGGTCTGTTGTGAGTTAGAGGGGTGAGTCCGGACGGTCTGATGTGAGTTAGTGGGGGTAAGGCAACACGGTCTGATGTGAGTTAGGGGGGTAATTCAGCACGGTCTGATGTGAGTTAGGGGGTTAAGGCAGCACGGTCTGGTGTGAGTTAGGGGGGTAAGGCAGCACGGTCTGATGTGAGTTAGGGGGGCAAAGGCAGCACGGTCTGATGTGAGTTAGGGGGTAAGGCAGCAAGTTCTGATGTGAGTTAGGGGGGTAAGGCAGCACGGTCTGATGTGAATTAGGGTGGTAAGGCAGCAGGGTCTGATGTGAGTTAGGGGGTAAGGCAGCAGGTTCTGATGTGAGTTAGGGGGTAAGGCAGCACGTTCTGATGTGAGTTAGGGGGTAAGGCAGCACGGTCTGATGTGAGTTAGCGGGTTAATGTAGCACGGTCTGATGTGAGTTGGGGGGGTAAGGCAGCACGGTCTGATGTGAGTTAGGGGGTGGTAAGGCAGCACTGTCTGATGTGAGTTAGGGGGGTAAGGCAACATGGTCTGATGTGTGTTAGAGGGGTAAGGCAGCACGGTCTGATGTGAGTTAGGGGGTGGTAAGGCAGCACGGTCTGATGTGAGTTAGCGGGGTAAGGCAGAACGGTCTGATGTCAGTTAGGGAGGTGATAAGGCAGCAGACTGATGTGAGTTAGGTGGCTAAGGCAGAACGGTCTGATGTGAGTTAGGGGGTGGTAAGGCAGCACGGTCTGATGTGAGTTAGCGGGGTAAGGCAGAACGGTCTGATGTGAGTTAGGGGGGTAATGCAGCACGGTCTGAAGTGAGTTAGGGGGTTAAGACAGCACGGTCTGATGTGAGTTAGGGGGGTAAGGCCGCAAGGTCTGATGTGAGTTAGGGGGGCAAGGCCGCAAGGTCTGATGTGAGTTATTTGGGTAAGGCAGCACGTCTGATGTGAGTCAGGGGGTTAAGGCAGCACGGTCTGGTGTGAGTTAGGGGGGTAAGGCAGCACGGTCTGGTGTGAGATAGGGGGGCAAGGCAGCACGGTCTGATGTGAGTTAGCGGGGTAAGGCAGCCCGGTCTGATGTGAGTTAGGGGGGTAAGGCAGCACGGTCTGATGTGAGTTAGGGTGGTAAGGCAGCAGGGTCTGATGTGAGTTAGGGGGTAAGGCAGCACGTTCTGATGTGAGTTAGGGGGTAAGGCAGCATGGTCTGATGTGAGTTAGCGGGTTAAGGTAGCACGGTCTGATGTGAGTTGGGTGGGTAAGGCAGCACGGTCTGATGTGAGTTAGGGTGGTAAGGCAGCAAGTTCTGATGTGAGTTAGGGGGTTAAGGCAGCACGGTCTGATGTGAGTTGGGAGGGTAATGAAGCACGGTCTGATGTGAGTTAGGGGGTTAATGCAGTACGGTCTGTTGTGAGTTAGAGGGGTGAGGCCGGACGGTCTGATGTGCGTTAGTGGGGTAAGGCAGCAGGTCTGATGTGAGTTAGGGGGGTAAGTCAGGACGGTCTGATATGAGTTAGGGGGTTAAGGCAGCACGGTCTGATGTGAGTTAGGGGGGTAAGGCAGCACGGTCTGATGTGAGTTAGGGGGGCAAGGCAGCACGGTCTGATGTGAGTTAGGGGGTAAGGCAGCAAGTTCTGATGTGAGTTAGGGGGGTAAGGCAGCACGGTCTGATGTGAATTAGGGTGGTAAGGCAGCAGGGTCTGATGTGAGTTAGGGGGTAAGGCAGCAGGTTCTGATGTGAGTTAGGGGGTAAGGCAGCACGTTCTGATGTGAGTTAGGGGGTAAGGCAGCACGGTCTGATGTGAGTTAGCGGGTTAAGGTAGCACGGTCTGATGTGAGTTGGGGGGGTAAGGCAGCACGGTCTGATGTGAGTTAGGGTGGTAAGGCAGCAAGTTCTGATGTGAGTTAGGGGGTTAAGGCAGCACGGTCTGATGTGAGTTAGGGGGGTAAGGCAGCACGGTCTGATGTGAGTTAGGGGGGTAAGGCAGCTCAGTCTGATGTGAGTTAGAGGGGTAAGGCAGCACGGTCTGATGTGAGTTAGGGGGGTAAGGCAGCACGGTCTGATGTGAGTTAGGGGGGTAAGGCAGAACGGTCTGGTGAGTTGTTGGTTAAGGCAGCACGGTCTGATGTGAGTTAGGGAGGTAAGGCAGCACGGTCTGATGTGAGTTAGGGGGGTAAGGCAGCACGGTCTGATGTGAGTTGGGGGGTAAGGCAGCATGGTCTGATGTGAGTTAGGGGGGTAAGGCAGCACGGTCTGATGTGAGTTAGGGGAGTAATAAGGCAGAACGGTCTGATGTGAGTTAGGGGGGTAAGGCAGCACGGTCTGATGTGAGTTAGGGGGGTCAAAGCAGCACGGTCTGATGTGAGTTAGGGGGCTAATGCAGCACGATCTGATGTGAGTTAGGGGGGTAAGGCAGCACAGTCTGTTGTGAGTTAGCGGGGTAAGGCAGCACGGTCTGATGTGAGTTGTGGGGTTAAGGCGGCAAGGTCTGATATGAGTTAGGGTGGTGATAAGGCAGCACGGTCTGATGTGAGTTAGGGGGTAAGGCAGCAAGTTCTGATGTGAGTTAGAGGGGTAAGGCAGCACGGTCTGATGTGAGTTAGGGGGGTAAGGCAGCACGGTCTGATGTGAGCTATGGGGTAAGGCAGCACGTTCTGATGTGAGTTAGGGGGGGCGTAAGGCAGCACGGTCTGATGTGAGTTAGGGGGGCGTAAGGCAGCACGGTCTGATGTGAGTTAGGGGGGTAAGGCAGCACGGTCTGATGTGAGTTAGGTGGGTAAGGCAGAACGGTCTGATGTGAGTTAGTGGGGGAAGGCAGCACGGTCTGATGTGAGTTATGGGGGTAAGGCAGCACGGTCTGATGTGAGTTAGGGGGGTAAGGCAGCATGGTCTGATGTGAGTTAGTGGGGTAAGGCAGCACGGTCTGATGTGAGTTAGGGGGTTAGGCAGCACGGTCTGATGTGAGTTAGGGGGTAAGGCAGCACGGTCTGATGTGAGTTAGGGTGGTAAGGCAGCAAGGTCTGATGTGAGTTAGGGGGGTAAGGCAGCACGGTCTGATGTGAGTTAGGGGGGTAAGGCACCACATTCTGATGTTAGTTCAGGGAGGTAAGGCAATACGGTCCGATGTTAGTTAGGGGGGTAAGGCAGCACGGTCTGATGTGAGTTAGGGGGTTAAGGCAGCACGGTCTGATGTGAGTTAAGGGGGTGATAAGGCAGCACGGTCTGATGTGAGTTAGCGGCGTAAGGCAGCACAGTCTGATGTAAATTAGTGGGGTAAAGCAGCACGGTCTGATGAGAGATAGGGGGTAAGGCAGCAAGGTCTGCTGTGATTTAGGGGGGTAAGGCAGAACGGTCTGATGTGAGTTAGTGGGGTAAGGCAGCACGGTCTGATGTGAGTTAGGGGGGTAAGGCAGCACGGTCTGATGTGAGTGAGGGGGGTAAGGCAACATGGTCTGATGTGAGTTAGGGGGTGGTAAGGCAGCACGTCTGATGTGAGTTAGGGGGTAAGGCAGCACGGTTCTGATGTGAGTTAGGGGTAAGGCAGCACGGTCTGATGTGAGTTAGGGGGCGTAAGGCAGCACGGTCTGATGTGAGTTAGGGGTAAGGCAGCACAGGTCTGATGTAGTTAGGGGGGTATAAGGCAGCACGGTCTGATGTGAGTTAGGGGGTTAAGGCAGAACGGTCTGATTGAGTTAGGGGGGGTAAGGCAGCACGGTCTTGATGTGAGTTAGCGGGGAAGGCAGCACGGTCTGATGTGAGCTATGGGGTAAGGCAGCACGTTCTGATGTGAGTTAGGGGGGTAAGGCAGCACGGTCTGATGTGAGTTAGGGGGGTAAGGCATCAAAGTCTGATGTGAGTTAGGGGGTGAAGGCAGCACGGTCTGATGTGAGTTAGGGGTGGTAAGGCAGCACGTTCTGATGTGAGTAGGGGGTTAAGGCAGCACGGTCTGATGTGAGTTAGGGGGGTAAGGCAGCACGGTCTGGTGTGAGATAGGGGGGCAAGGCAGCACGGTCTGATGTGAGTTAGCGGGGTAAGGCAGCACGGTCTGATGTGAGTTAGGGGGGTAAGGCAGCACGGTCTGATGTGAGTTAGGGTGGTAAGGCAGCAGGGTCTGATGTGAGTTAGGGGGTAAGGCAGCACGTTCTGATGTGAGTTAGGGGGTAAGGCAGCATGGTCTGATGTGAGTTAGCGGGTTAAGGTAGCACGGTCTGATGTGAGTTGGGTGGGTAAGGCAGCACGGTCTGATGTGAGTTAGGGTGGTAAGGCAGCAAGTTCTGATGTGAGTTAGGGGGTTAAGGCAGCACGGTCTGATGTGAGTTGGGGGGGTAAAGAAGCACGGTCTGATGTGAGTTAGGGGGTTAATGCAGTACGGTCTGTTGTGAGTTAGAGGGGTGAGTCCGGACGGTCTGATGTGAGTTAGTGGGGGTAAGGCAACACGGTCTGATGTGAGTTAGGGGGGTAAGGCACCACATTGTGATGTTAGTTCAGGGAGGTAAGGCAATACGGTCCGATGTTAGTTAGGGGGGTAAGGCAGCACGGTCTGATGTGAGTTAGGGGGTTAAGGCAGCACGGTCTGATGTGAGTTAAGGGGGTGATAAGGCAGCACGGTCTGATGTGAGTTAGCGGCGTAAGGCAGCACAGTCTGATGTAAATTAGTGGGGTAAAGCAGCACGGTCTGATGAGAGATAGGGGGTAAGGCAGCAAGGTCTGCTGTGATTTAGGGGGGTAAGGCAGAACGGTCTGATGTGAGTTAGTGGGGTAAGGCAGCACGGTCTGATGTGAGTTAGGGGGTAAGGCAGCACGGTCTGATGTGAGTTAGGGGGGTAAGGCAACATGGTCTGATGTGAGTTAGGGGGTGGTAAGGCAGCACTGTCTGATGTGAGTTAGGGGGGTAAGGCAACATGGTCTGATGTGTGTTAGAGGGGTAAGGCAGCACGGTCTGATGTGAGTTAGGGGGTGGTAAGGCAGCACGGTCTGATGTGAGTTAGGGGGTTAAGGCAGAACGGTCTGATGTCAGTTAGGGAGGTGATAAGGCAGCAGACTGATGTGAGTTAGGTGGCTAAGGCAGAACGGTCTGATGTGAGTTAGGGGGTGGTAAGGCAGCACGGTCTGATGTGAGTTGTGGGGTTAAGGCAGCACGGTCTGATGTGAGTTAGGGGGGTAAGGCAGCACGGTCTGATGTGAGTTAGGGGGGTAAGGCAGCAAGGTCTGATGTGAGTTAGGGGGGCAAGGCAGCAAGGTCTGATGTGAGTTAGGTGGGTAAGGCAGCACGGTCTGATGTGAGTTGGGGGTTAAGGCAGCACGGTCTGATGTGAGTTAGGGGGGTAAGGCAGCACGGTCTGATGTGAGTTTGTGGGGAAAGGCAGCACGGTCTGATGTGAGTTAGCGGGGTAAGGCAGCACGGTCTGATGTGAGTTAGGGGGGTAAGGCAGCACGGTCTGATGTGAGTTAGGGTGGTAAGGCAGCACGGTCTGATGTGAGTTAGCGGGGTAAGGCAGCACGTTCTGATGTGAGCTAGGCGGTAAGGCAGCATGGTCTGATGTGAGTTAGCGGGTTAAGGTAGCACGGTCTGATGTGAGTTGGGTGGGTAAGGCAGCACGGTCTGATGTGAGTTAGGGTGGTAAGGCAGCAAGTTCTGATGTGAGTTAGGGGGTTAAGGCAGCACGGTCTGATGTGAGTTGGGGGGGTAATGAAGCACGGTCTGATGTGAGTTAGGGGGTTAATGCAGTACGGTCTGTTGTGAGTTAGAGGGGTGAGTCCGGACGGTCTGATGTGAGTTAGTGGGGGTAAGGCAACACGGTCTGATGTGAGTTAGGGGGGTAATTCAGCACGGTCTGATGTGAGTTAGGGGGTTAAGGCAGCACGGTCTGGTGTGAGTTAGGGGGGTAAGGCAGCACGGTCTGATGTGAGTTAGGGGGGCAAGGCAGCACGGTCTGATGTGAGTTAGGGGGTAAGGCAGCAAGTTCTGATGTGAGTTAGGGGGGTAAGGCAGCACGGTCTGATGTGAGTTAGGGTGGTAAGGCAGCAGGGTCTGATGTGAGTTAGGGGGTAAGGCAGCAGGTTCTGATGTGAGTTAGGGGGTAAGGCAGCACGTTCTGATGTGAGTTAGGGGGTAAGGCAGCACGGTCTGATGTGAGTTAGCGGGTTAAGGTAGCACGGTCTGATGTGAGTTGGGGGGGTAAGGCAGCACGGTCTGATGTGAGTTAGGGTGGTAAGGCAGCAAGTTCTGATGTGAGTTAGTGGGTTAAGGCAGCACGGTCTGATGTGAGTTGGGGGGGTAATGAAGCACGGTCTGATGTGAGTTAGGGGGGTAAGGCAGTACGGTCGGATGTGAGTTAGAGGGGTGAGTCCGGACGGTCTGATGTGAGTTAGTGGGGGTAAGGCAGCACGGTCTGATGTGAGTTAGGGGGGTAATTCAGGACGGTCTGATGTGATTTAGGTGGTTAAGGCAGCATGGTCTGATGTGAGTTAGGGGGGTAAGGCAGCACGGTCTGATGTGAGTTAGGGGGGTAAGGCAGCACGGTCTGATGTGATTCATGGGGGTTAGGCAGCACGGTCTGATGTGAGTTAGGGGGGTAAGGCAGCACGGTCTGATGTGAGTTAGGGGGTAAGGCAGCACGGTCTGATGTGAGTTAGGGGGTAAGGCAGCACGGTCTGATGTGAGTTAGGGGGGTAAGGCAGCACGGTCTGATGTGAGTTAGGGGGTAAGGCAGCACGGTCTGATGTGAGTTAGGGGGGTAAGGCAGCACGGTCTGATGTGAGTTAGGGGGTAAGGCAGCACGGTCTGATGTGAGTTAGGGGGGTAAGGCAGCACGGTCTGATGTGAGTTAGGGGGGTAAGGCAGCACGGTCTGATGTGAGTTAGGGGGTAAGGCAGTACGGTCGGATATGAGTTAGGGGGTAAGGCAGCACGGTCTGATGTGAGTTAGGGGGGTAAGGCAGCACGGTCTGATGTGAGTTAGTGGGTTAAGGCAGCACGGTCTGATGTGAGTTAGGGGGGTAAGGCCGCAAGGTCTGATGTGAGTTAGGGGGGTAAGGCCGCAAGGTCTGATGTGAGTTAGAGGGGTAAGGCAGCACGGTCTGATGTGACTTAGGGGTTTAAGGCAGCACGGTCTGGTGTGAGTTAGGGGGGTAAGGCAGCACGGTCTGGTGTGAGTTTGGGGGGCAAGGCAGCACGGTCTGATGTGAGTTAGGGGGTAAGGCAGCAAGTTCTGATGTGAGTTAGGGGGGTAAGGCAGCACGGTCTGATGTGAGTTAGGGTGGTAAGGCAGCAGGGTCTGATGTGAGTTAGGGGGTAAGGCAGCAGGTTCTGATGTGAGTTAGGCGGTAAGGCAGCACGTTCTGATGTCAGTTAGGTGGTAAGGCAGCACGGTCTGATGTGAGTTAGCGGGTTAAGGTAGCACGGTCTGATGTGAGTTGGGGGGGTAAGGCAGCACGGTCTGATGTGAGTTGGGGGGGTAATGAAGCATGGTCTGATGTGAGTTAGGGGGGTAAGGCAGTACGGTCTGATGTGAGTTAGAGGGGTGAGTCCGGACGGTCTGATGTGAGTTAGTGGGGGTAAGGCAGCACGGTCTGATGTGAGTTAAGGGGGTAAGGCAGCACGGTCTGAAGTGAGTTAGGGGGTTAAGGCAGCACGGTCTGATGTGAGTTAGGGGGGTAAGGCCGCAAGGTCTGATGTGAGTTAGTGGGGTAAGGCCGCAAGGTCTGATGTGAGTTAGAGGGGTAAGGCAGCACGGTCTGATGTGAGTTCGGGGTTTAAGGCAGCATGGTGTGGTGTGAGTTAGGGGGGTAAAGCAGCACAGTCTGGTGTGAGTTAGGGGGGCAAGGCAGCACGGTCTGATGTGAGTTAGGGGGTAATGCAGCAAGTTCTGATGTGAGTTAGGGGGGTAAGGCAGCACGGTCTGATGTGAGTTAGGGTGGTAAGGCAGCAGGGTCTGATGTGAGTTAGGGGGTAAGGCAGCAGGTTCTGATGTGAGTTAGGCGGTAAGGCAGCACGTTCTGATGTGAGTTAGGGGTTTAAGGCAGCACGGTCTGATGTGAGTTGGGGGGGTAAGGCAGCACGGTCTGATGTGAGTTTGGGTGGTAAGGCAGCAAGTTCTGATGTGAGTTAGGGGGTTAAGGCAGCACGGTCTGATGTGAGTTGGGGGGGTAATGAAGCACGGTCTGATGTGAGTTAGGGGGGTAAGGCAGTACGGTCTGATGTGAGTTAGAGGGGTGAGTCCGGACGGTCTGATGTGAGTTAGTGGGGGTAAGGCAGCACGGTCTGATGTGAGTTAGGGGGGTAATTCAGGACGGTCTGATGTGATTTAGGGGGTTAAGGCAGCACGGTCTGATGTGAGTTAGGGGGGTAAGGCAGCACGGTCTGATGTGAGTTATGGGGGTAAGGCAGCACGGTTTGATGTGAGTTTGGGGGGAAAGGCAGCATGGTCTGATGTGAGTTAGTGGAGTGATAAGGCAGCACGGTCTGATGTGAGTTAGGGGGGTGACAAGGCAGCACGGTCTGGTGCGAGTTAGTGGGGTAATGAAGAACAATCAGATGTGAGGTAGGGGGGCAAAGCAGCACGGTCTGATGCGAGTTAGGGGGCTAATGAATCACAATCTGATGTGAGTTAGGGGGGTATGTCAGCACGGTCTGATGTGAGTTAGGGGGGTAAGGCAGCACGGTCTGATGTGAGTTGGGGGGTAAGGCAGCACGGTCTGATGTGAGTTAAGGGGGTGATAAGGCAGCACGGTCTGATGTGAGTTAGCGGCGTAAGGCAGCACAGTCTGATGTAAATTAGTGGGGTAATGCAGCACGGTCTGATGAGAGATAGGGGGTAAGGCAGCACGGTCTGATGTGATTTAGGGGGGTAAGGCAGAACGGTCTGATGTGAGTTAGGGGGGTAAGGCAGCACGGTCTGATGTGAGTTAGGGGGGTAAGGCAGCACGGTCTGATGTGAGTTAGGGGGGTAAGGCAACATGGTCCGATGTGAGTTAGGGGGGTAAGGCAACATGGTCTGATGTGTGTTAGAGGGGTAAGGCAGCACGGTCTGATGTGAGTTAGGGGGTGGTAAGGCAGCACGGTCTGATGTGAGTTAGCGGGGTAAGGCAGAACGGTCTGATGTCAGTTAGGGGGGTGATAAGGCAGCAGACTGATGTGAGTTAGGTGGCTAAGGCAGAACGGTCTGATGTGAGTTAGGGGGTGGTAAGGCAGCACGGTCTGATGTGAGTTAGCGGGGTAAGGCAGAACGGTCTGATGTGAGTTAGGGGGGTAAGGCACCACGGTCTGAAGTGAGTTAGGGGGTTAAGGCAGCACGGTCTGATGTGTGTTAGAGGGGTAAGGCAGCACGGTCTGATGTTAGTTAGGGGGGTAAGGCAGCACGGTCTGATGTGAGTTAGGGTGGTTCGGCAGCACGGTCTGATGTGAGTTAGTGGGGTAAGGCAGCAATGTCTGATGTGAGTTAGGCAGGTAAGGCAGCACGGTCTGATGTGAGTTAGGTGAGTGATAAGGCAGCAGACTGATGTGAGCTAGGTGGCTAAGGCAGAACGGTCTGATGTGAGGTAGGTGTGTGATAAGGCAGCAAGTTCTGATGTGAGTTAGGGGGGTGATAAGGCAGCACATTCTGATGTTAGTTCAGGGAGGTAAGGCTGTATGGTCCGATGTTAGTTAGGGGGGTAAGGCAGCATGGTCTGATGTGAGTTAGGGGGTTAAGGCAGCACGGTCTGATGTGAATTAGGGGGTTAAGGCAGAACGGTCTCATATGAGTTAGGGTGGTTAGGCAGCACGGTCTGATGTTAGTTAGTGGGGGAAAGGCAGCTCAGTCTGATGTGAATTAGGGGGTAAGGCAGCATGGTCTGATGTTAGTTAGGTGAGTGATAAGGCAGCACGGTCTGATGTGAGTTAAGGGGTAAGGCAGCACGGTCTGATGTTAGTTAGGGGGGTAAGGCAGCACGGTCTGATGTGAGTTATTTGGGTAAGGCAGAACGGTCTGATGTGATTTAGGGGGGTAAGGCAGCACGGTCTGATGTGAGTTAGGGGGGTAAGGCAGCACGGTCTGATGTGAGTTAGGGGGGTAAGGCAGCACGGTCTGATGTGAGTTAGGGCGGGTAAGGCAGCACGGTCTGATGTGAGTTGGTGGGGGTAAGGCAGCACGGTCTGATGTGAGTTAGGGGTTTAAGGCAGCACAGTCTGACATGAGTTGGTGGCGGTAAGGCAGCACGGTCTGATGTGAGTTAGGGGGGTAAGGCAGCACGGTCTGAAGTGTGTTAGAGGGGTAAGGCAGCACGGTCTGATGTGAGTTAGAGGGGTAAGGCAGCACGGTCTGATGTGAGTTATTGGGGTAAGGCAGCACGGTCTGATGTGAGTTAGAGGGTTAGGGCAGCACAGACTGATGTGAGTTAGGGGGGTAAGGCAGCACGGTCTGATGTGAATTAGGGGATTAAGGCAGAACGGTCTGATGTGAGTTAGGGGCGTGATAAGGCAGCATGGTCTGATGTTAGTTAGGGGGGTAAGGCAGCGCGGTCTGATGTGAGTTAGCGGGGTAAGGCAGCACGGTCTGATGTGAGTTAGGGGGGTAAGGCTGCATGGTCTGATGTGAGCTAGGTGGGTGATAAGGCAGCACGGTCTGAAGTGAGTTAGGGGGTTAAGGCAGCACGGTCTGATGTGAGTTGGGGGGGTAATGAAGCACGGTCTGATGTGAGTTAGGGGGGTAAGGCAGTACGGTCTGATGTGAGTTAGAGGGGTGAGCCCGGACGGTCTGATGTGAGTTAGTGGGGGTAAGGCAGCACGGTCTGATGTGAGTTAGGTGGCTAAGGCAGAACGGTCTGATGTGAGTTAGGGGGTGGTAAGGCAGCACGGTCTGATGTGAGTTAGCGGGGTAAGGCAGAACGGTCTGATGTGAGTTAGTGGGGTAAGGCAGCACGGTCTGAAGTGAGTTTGGGGGTTAAGGCAGCACGGTCTGATGTGTGTTAGAGGGGTTAAGGCAGCACGGTCCGATGCGAGTTAGGGGTTTAAGGCAACACGGTCTGATGTGAGTTGTGGGGTGATAAGGCCGCACGGTCTGATGTGAGTTAAGGGGGTAAGGCAGCACGGTCTGAAGTGAGTTAGCGGGTTAAGGCAGCACGGTCTGATGTGAGTTAGGGGGGTAAGGCCGCAAGGTCTGATGTGAGTTAGGGGGGTAAGGCCGCAAGGTCTGATGTGAGTTAGAGGGGTAAGGCAGCACGGTCTGATGTGAGTTAGGGGTTTAAGGCAGCACGGTCTGGTGTGAGTTAGGGGGGTAAGGCAGCACGGTCTGGTGTGAGTTTGGGGGGCAAGGCAGCACGGTCTGATGTGAGTTAGGGGGTAAGGCAGCAAGTTCTGATGTGAGTTAGGGGGGTAAGGCAGCAGGGTCTGATGTGAGTTAGGGGGTAAGGCAGCAGGTTCAGATGTGAGTTAGGCGGTAAGGCAGCACGTTCTGATGTCAGTTAGGTGGTAAGGCAGCACGGTCTGATGTGAGTTAGCGGGTTAAGGTAGCACGGTCTGATGTGAGTTGGGGGGGTAAGGCAGCACGGTCTGATGTGAGTTGGGGGGGTAATGAAGCACGGTCTGATGTGAGTTAGGGGGGTAAGGCAGTACGGTCTGATGTGAGTTAGAGGGGTGAGTCCGGACGGTCTGATGTGAGTTAGTGGGGGTAAGGCAGCACGGTCTGATGTGAGTTAAGGGGGTAAGGCAGCACGGTCTGAAGTGAGTTAGGGGGTTAAGGCAGCACGGTCTGATGTGAGTTAGGGGGGTAAGGCCGCAAGGTCTGATGTGAGTTAGTGGGGTAAGGCCGCAAGGTCTGATGTGAGTTAGAGGGGTAAGGCAGCACGGTCTGATGTGAGTTCGGGGTTTAAGGCAGCACGGTGTGGTGTGAGTTAGGGGGGTAAGGCAGCACGGTCTGATGTGAGTTAGGGGGGTAAGGCAGCACGGTCTGATGTGAGTTAGGGGGTAAGGCAGCAAGTTCTGATGTGAGTTAGGGGGGTAAGGCAGCACGGTCTGATGTGAGTTAGAGGGGTAAGGCAGCACGGTCTGATGTGAGTTAGGGGGGTAAGGCAGCAGGTTCTGATGTGAGTTAGGCGGTAAGGCAGCACGTTCTGATGTCAGTTAGGGGTTTAAGGCAGCACGGTCTGATGTGAGTTGGGGGGGTAAGGCAGCACGGTCTGATGTGAGTTTGGGTGGTAAGGCAGCAAGTTCTGATGTGAGTTAGGGGGTTAAGGCAGCACGGTCTGATGTGAGTTGGGGGGGTAATGAAGCACGGTCTGATGTGAGTTAGGGGGGTAAGGCAGTACGGTCTGATGTGAGTTAGAGGGGTGAGTCCGGACGGTCTGATGTGATTTAGGGGGTTAAGGCAGCACGGTCTGATGTGAGTTAGGGGGGTAAGGCAGCACGGTCTGATGTGAGTTATGGGGGTAAGGCAGCACGGTTTGATGTGAGTTTGGGGGAAAGGCAGCATGGTCTGATGTGAGTTAGGGGGGTGATAAGGCAGCACGGTCTGATGTGAGTTAGGGGGGTGACAAGGCAGCACGGTCTGGTGCGAGTTAGTGGGGTAATGAAGAACAATCAGATGTGAGGTAGGGGGGCAAAGCAGCACGGTCTGATGCGAGTTAGGGGGCTAATGAATCACAATCTGATGTGAGTTAGGGGGGTATGTCAGCACGGTCTGATGTGAGTTAGGGGGGTAAGGCAGCACGGTCTGATGTGAGTTAGGGGGGTAAGGCAGCACGGTCTGATGTGAGTTAAGGGGGTGATAAGGCAGCACGGTCTGATGTGAGTTAGCGGCGTAAGGCAGCACAGTCTGATGTAAATTAGTGGGGTAATGCAGCACGGTCTGATGAGAGATAGGGGGTAAGGCAGCACGGTCTGATGTGAGTTAGGGGGGTAAGGCAGAACGGTCTGATGTGAGTTAGGGGGGTAAGGCAGCACGGTCTGATGTGAGTTAGGGGGGTAAGGCAGCACGGTCTGATGTGAGTTAGGGGGGTAAGGCAACATGGTCTGATGTGAGTTAGGGGGGTAAGGCAACATGGTCTGATGTGTGTTAGAGGGGTAAGGCAGCACGGTCTGATGTGAGTTAGGGGGTGGTAAGGCAGCACGGTCTGATGTGAGTTAGCGGGGTAAGGCAGAACGGTCTGATGTCAGTTAGGGGGGTGATAAGGCAGCAGGTCTGATGTGAGTTAGGTGGCTAAGGCAGAACGGTCTGATGTGAGTTAGGGGGTGGTAAGGCAGCACGGTCTGATGTGAGTTAGCGGGGTAAGGCAGAACGGTCTGATGTGAGTTAGGGGGGTAAGGCACCACGGTCTGAAGTGAGTTAGGGGGTTAAGGCAGCACGGTCTGATGTGTGTTAGAGGGGTAAGGCAGCACGGTCTGATGTTAGTTAGGGGGGTAAGGCAGCACGGTCTGATGTGAGTTATTTGGGTAAGGCAGTACGGTCTGATGTGAGTTGGGGGGTGATAAGGCAGCACGGTCTGAAGTGAGTTAGCGGGGTAAGGCAGCACGGTGTGATGTGAGTTAAGGGGGTAAGGAAGCACGGTCTGATGTGAATTAGGGGGTTCAGGCAGAACGGTCTGATTTGAGTTAGGGTGGTTCGGCAGCACGGTCTGATGTGAGTTAGTGGGGTAAGGCAGCAATGTCTGATGTGAGTTAGGCGGGTAAGGCAGCACGGTCTGATGTGAGTTAGGTGAGTGATAAGGCAGCAGACTGATGTGAGCTAGGTGGCTAAGGCAGAACGGTCTGATGTGAGGTAGGTGTGTGATAAGGCAGCAAGTTCTGATGTGAGTTAGGGGGGTGATAAGGCAGCACATTCTGATGTTAGTTCAGGGAGGTAAGGCTGTATGGTCCGATGTTAGTTAGGGGGGTAAGGCAGCACGGTCTGATGTGAGTTAGGGGGGTAAGGCAGCACGGTCTGATGTGAATTAGGGGGTTAAGGCAGAACGGTCTGATATGAGTTAGGGTGGTTAGGCAGCACGGTCTGATGTTAGTTAGGGGGGTAAGGCAGCTCAGTCTGATGTGAATTAGGGGGTAAGGCAGCATGGTCTGATGTTAGTTAGGTGAGTGATAAGGCAGCACGGTCTGATGTGAGTTAAGGGGTAAGGCAGCACGGTCTGATGTTAGTTAGGGGGGTAAGGCAGCACGGTCTGATGTGAGTTATTGGGGTAAGGCAGAACGGTCTGATGTGATTTAGGGGGGTAAGGCAGCACGGTCTGATGTGAGTTAGGGGGGTAAGGCAGCACGGTCTGATGTGAGTTAGGGGGGTAAGGCAGCACGACCTGATGTGAGTTAGGGGGGTAAGGCAGCACGGTCTGATGTGAGTTGGTGGGCGTAAGGCAGCACGGTCTGATGTGAGTTAGGGGGGTAAGGCAGCACAGTCTGACATGAGTTGGTGGCGGTAAGGCAGCACGGTCTGATGTGAGTTAGGGGGGTAAGGCAGCACGGTCTGATGTGAGTTAGAGGGGTAAGGCAGCACGGTCTGATGTGAGTTAGGGGGTAAGGCAGCACGGTCTGATGTGAGTTATGGGGGTAAGGCAGCACGGTCTGATGTGAGTTAGGGGTGAAAGGCAGCACGGTCTGATGTGAGTTAGGGGGGTAAGGCAGCACGGTCTGATGTGAGTTAGAGGGGTGAGGTAGGACGGTCTGATGTGAGTTAGGGGGCTGATAAGGCAGCATGGTCTGATGCGAGTAAGGGGGGTAAGGCAGCGCGGTCTGATGTGAGTTAGCGGGGTAAGGCAGCACGGTCTGATGTGAGTTAGGGGGGTAAGGCAGCACGGTCTGATGTGAGTTAGGGGGGATAAGGCAGCACGGTCTGATGTGAGTTAGGGGGTTAAGGCAGCACGGTCTGATGTGAGTTAGCGGGGTAAGGCAGCACGGTCTGATGTGAGTTAGGGGGGTAAGGCAGCACGGTCTGATGTGAGTTAGGGGGGTAAGGCAGCACGGTCTGATGTGAGTTAGGGGGGTAAGGCAGCACGGTCTGATGTGAGTTGGGGGGGTAATGAAGCACGGTCTGATGTGAGTTAGTGGGGTAAGGCAGTACGGTCTGATGTGAGTTAGAGGGGTGAGTCCGGACGGTCTGATGTGAGTTAGTGGGGGTAAGGCAGCACGGTCTGATGTGAGTTAAGGGGGTAAGGCAGCACGGTCTGAAGTGAGTTAGGGGGTTAAGGCAGCACGGTCTGATGTGAGTTAGGGGGGTAAGGCCGCAAGGTCTGATGTGAGTTAGTGGGGTAAGGCCGCAAGGTCTGATGTGAGTTAGAGGGGTAAGGCAGCACGGTCTGATGTGAGTTCGGGGTTTAAGGCAGCACGGTGTGGTGTGAGTTAGGGGGGTAAGGCAGCACGGTCTGGTGTGAGTTAGGGGGGCAAGGCAGCACGGTCTGATGTGAGTTAGGGGGTAAGGCAGCAAGTTCTGATGTGAGTTAGGGGGGTAAGGCAGCACGGTCTGATGTGAGTTAGGGTGGTAAGGCAGCACGGTCTGATGTGAGTTAGGGGGTAAGGCAGCAGGTTCTGATGTGAGTTAGGCGGTAAGGCAGCACGTTCTGATGTGAGTTAGGGGTTTAAGGCAGCACGGTCTGATGTGAGTTGGGGGGGTAAGGCAGCACGGTCTGATGTGAGTTTGGGTGGTAAGGCAGCAAGTTCTGATGTGAGTTAGGGGGTTAAGGCAGCACGGTCTGATGTGAGTTGGGGGGGTAATGAAGCACGGTCTGATGTGAGTTAGGGGGGTAAGGCAGTACGGTCTGATGTGAGTTAGAGGGGTGAGTCCGGACGGTCTGATGTGAGTTAGTGGGGGTAAGGCAGCACGGTCTGATGTGAGTTAGGGGGGTAATTCAGGACGGTCTGATGTGATTTAGGGGGTTAAGGCAGCACGGTCTGATGTGAGTTAGGGGGGTAAGGCAGCATGGTCTGATGTGAGTTATGGGGGTAAGGCAGCACGGTTTGATGTGAGTTTGGGGGAAAGGCAGCATGGTCTGATGTGAGTTAGGGGGGTGATAAGGCAGCACGGTCTGATGTGAGCTAGGGGGGTGACTAGGCAGCACGGTCTGGTGCGAGTTAGTGGGGTAATGAAGAACAATCAGATGTGAGGTAGGGGGGCAAAGCAGCACGGTCTGATGCGAGTTAGGGGGCTAATGAATCACAATCTGATGTGAGTTAGGGGGGTATGTCAGCACGGTCTGATGTGAGTTAGGGGGGTAAGGCAGCACAGTCTGATGTGAGTTCATGGGGGTAAGGCAGCACGGTCTGATGTGAGTTAGGGGGGTGATAAGGCAGCACGGTCTGATGTGAGTTAGCGGCGTAAGGCAGCACAGTCTGATGTAAATTAGTGGGGTAATGCAGCACGGTCTGATGAGAGATAGGGGGTAAGGCAGCACGATCTGATGTGATTTAGGGGGGTAAGGCAGAACGGTCTGATGTGAGTTAGGGGGGTAAGGCAGCACGGTCTGATGTGAGTTAGGGGGGTAAGGCAGCACGGTCTGATGTGAGTTAGGGGGGTAAGGCAACATGGTCCGATGTGAGTTAGGGGGGTAAGGCAACATGGTCTGATGTGTGTTAGAGGGGTAAGGCAGCACGGTCTGATGTGAGTTAGGGGGTGGTAAGGCAGTACGGTCTGATGTGAGTTAGCGGGGTAAGGCAGAACGGTCTGATGTCAGTTAGGGGGGTGATAAGGCAGCAGACTGATGTGAGTTAGGTGGCTAAGGCAGAACGGTCTGATGTGAGTTAGGGGGTGGTAAGGCAGCACGGTCTGATGTGAGTTAGCGGGGCAAGGCAGAACGGTCTGATGTGAGTTATGGGTGTAAGGCACCACGGTCTGAAGTGAGTTAGGGGGTTAAGGCAGCACGGTCTGATGTGTGTTAGAGGGGTAAGGCAGCACGGTCTGATGTTAGTTAGGGGGGTAAGGCAGCACGGTCTGATGTGAGTTATTTTGGGTAAGGCAGTACGGTCTGATGTGTGTTGGGGGGGTGATAAGGCAGCACGGTCTGAAGTGAGTTAGCGGGGTAAGGCAGCACGGTGTGATGTGAGTTAAGGGGGTAAGGAAGCACGATCTGATGTGAAATAGGGGGTTCAGGCAGAACGGTCTGATTTGAGTTAGGGTGGTTCGGCAGCACGGTCTGATGTGAGTTAGTGGGGTAAGGCAGCAATGTCTGATGTGAGTTAGGCGGGTAAGGCAGCACGGTCTGATGTGAGTTAGGTGAGTGATAAGGCAGCAGACTGATGTGAGCTAGGTGGCTAAGGCAGAACGGCCTGATGTGAGGTAGGTGTGTGATAAGGCAGCAAGTTCTGATGTGAGTTAGGGGGGTGATAAGGCAGCACATTCTGATGTTAGTTCAGGGAGGTAAGGCTGTATGGTCCGATGTTAGTTAGGGGGGTAAGGCAGCACGGTCTGATGTGAGTTAGGGGGGTAAGGCAGCACGGTCTGATGTGAATTAGGGGGTTAAGGCAGAACGGTCTGATATGAGTTAGGGTGGTTAGGCAGCACGGTCTGATGTTAGTTAGGGGGGTAAGGCAGCTCAGTCTGATGTGAATTAGGGGGTAAGGCAGCATGGTCTGATGTTAGTTAGGTGAGTGATAAGGCAGCACGGTCTGATGTGAGTTAGGGGGTAAGGCAGCACGGTCTGATGTTAGTTAGGGGGGTAAGGCAGCACGGTCTGATGTGAGTTATTGGGGTAAGGCAGAACGGTCTGATGTGATTTAGGGGGGTAAGGCAGCACGGTCTGATGTGAGTTAGGGGGGTAAGGCAGCACGGTCTGATGTGAGTTAGGGGGGTAAGGCAGCACGGCCTGATGTGAGTTAGGGGGGTAAGGCAGCACGGTCTGATGTGAGTTGGTGGGCGTAAGGCAGCACGGTCTGATGTGAGTTAGGGTGGTAAGGCAGCACAGTCTGACATGAGTTGGTGGCGGTAAGGCAGCACGGTCTGATGTGAGTTAGGGGGGTAAGGCAGCACGGTCTGAAGTGTGTTAGAGGGGTAAGGCAGCACGGTCTGATGTGAGTTAGAGGGGTAAGGCAGCACGGTCTGATGTGAGTTATTGGGGTAAGGCAGCACGGTCTGATGTGAGTTAGAGGGTTAGGGCAGCACAGACTGATGTGAGTTAGGGGGGTAAGGCAGCACGGTCTGATGTGAATTAGGGGATTAAGGCAGAACGGTCTGATGTGAGTTAGGGGGGTGATAAGGCAGCATGGTCTGATGTTAGTTAGGGGGGTAAGGCAGCGCGGTCTGATGTGAGTTAGCGGGGTAAGGCAGCACGGTCTGATGTGAGTTAGGGGGGTAAGGCTGCATGGTCTGATGTGAGCTAGGTGGGTGATAAGGCAGCACGGTCTGAAGTGAGTTAGGGGGTTAAGGCAGCACGGTCTGATGTTCGTTGTGGGCGGTGTAAGTCAGTACGGTCTGATATGAGTTTTGGGAAGTGTAAGGCAACACGGTCTGATGATGGTGCACAAGCACCTGCAGGGTTGGGAGGGAGGGAAGCGGCGCTTTAGTCTAATCTTTTATAAAGTGACCCTTCCTCCGCTGCTGAGACAGTTCAGATGCAGCCAAAATTACATGCTTGCAGTCAGGCCTCTATCTTATCTTCCCACTGAATCAACACTGAGGCATGAATGTGCCACTAAATGCTCTAGAGCTGTTCTCCTCTTGGGCACAGACTGCAAACGAATGAGTGTTTTCGTGGACTACAGAACAATTGGGCAAGTTGCACAATCTGCTTGTGAAAGCTTGCCATGGAGCACTGACTGGAGGAGGCACTCACAGCCCCTTGCCATGCCTTCATACAGGTTTGGACCGGTCTCCCCCATGGTTCAAGCTGACACACCACACCACCCTCCTCTAACGCCTCTCCACTGGGTGGGATTGTTGTCACCTGGTTTCATTCTTATCCATCTAATGGTATCCAGAATGTCACTTACAATGGCTTCTCCTCTGCTACTGCCCATTACCTGTGGTGCCTCCCAAGGATCTTTCCTTGGCCTCCTCCTAGATCCTATTTACACGCTGCCCTCATTGACATCACCTGAAAATGAGGTTTGGCTTTCACATGTATGCTAACGGCACTCAGCTCTACCTCACCACTTTGACTCCTCTTGCTAAATTATCAGACTGCTTTTCCGACACTCAGCACTGGATGAACAAAAATTTCCTCCGATTACATATTAGGAAGACTGAAGCCATTGTTTTGTCTCTGCTCCAAACTCCGTTCCCTAGCTAGTGACCCCATTCCTCTCCCTGGCCAAATTCTGAGACTAAACGAGTCTGTTCACAGCCTTGGTGCCATATTTGACCCTGAAATAAGCTTCTGTCCACGTATTCACGCCATCACTGAGACTGACTATTTCCACCTCTGCGACATCATCCAACTTTACCCCTGTCTCAGCTCATCTGCTGGTGAAACCCTTATTCATGCCTTTATTTGCCTCTAGAATTGACTATTCCAATGCACCCCTGGCTGGTCTCCCACGTTCTACCCTCCATTAAATAGAAATGGAGAGTATTGGAAAAACTCTTCCAGAGCGAAGGACTTGAAATGTTAACCTGGATTCTCTCTCCACAGATACTGTTTTTCTCGCACTTTCTGCTGTTATTTCATATTTCCAGCATCTGCAGTATTTTGCTTTTACTCCATTAAATTGAGGTCTGCTGCTTATGTCTTAACTCGCACCAAGTCCTTTTCACCTATCACCCCTGTGTCCACTGCCTTCAGCTCTGGACAGCCCCAAGCTCTGAAATCCCTTCTCTAAACCTCTCCACTTCTCTACTTTGCTCCTCTAAAATACTCCTTAAACCTACTTCTTTAACCAAGCTTTTGGCTATCTGACTTGATATTGTCTCTTATGCTGTGTCCAAATTTGCTTTATAACACTTCTGTGAAGATTTTGCAATGCATTATTATGTTAAAGGCACCACACAAAAATGAGTTTTTGTTGTAATGAGCTCCAGAGCTGAAGGGTCCTGGCAGAACCCATCAATGAGCAGGTTACTGGTGAGTAAGTGCTGCTTGATAGTGTACAGTAAAGGGTTAACATCAGACAAGCTCCAAAGAACCCCATCTAGACCCTGAACACATGACAAGACATGGTGGCAATGGACAGTGAGTAAAAGACCCAGAAAAAGATTCCAAGAGGCAGCTACAGGCCAGGAAGTCAAAAGATCCTTCAAAGAAGAATGAAGGGAACAGATTCAAATCTCACCAAAAAGTCAGAGTGTCGAGGGCTGCAGCAGATGCAAGCAGACACACAGACCCGGAGTCCAGCTAGCAGTGAGCACAGACCAGAATCAACAAGCAGCACCAGTGAAGCAGCTGCTATTCCAGGTCTCAGTACAAGCATGGAATCCACACGACCACCCCCAGAACCATTCTGGAACAACAGGGTTCGAAACAGGCTCAGCACTGGGACAGCAGGAGAAAGAGGTTTTCCAGATATAGAACTGCTTCTGGTTTGCAAGAAAAAGAACAAAGGATCAGGTCAGTACATTATTGCTATTGCCAACCAAGTAATAGCGAGGTCAGGAGCCAATGAGACTTCAGCTTCTTACGAAGAAGTCCTGTGAGCATTTGATTCATTTTTCAACATTCACAAAGATTTAATCATAAAAAGGGCAAAGTTTAACATTTGAAAAGAAAGTCCAGGCAAGAGCATGGAATCGCTCATTGACAATCTATACAGGCTGCCATCTAATTGTGACCACAGGACATTAAGAGAAGAATTAAGGGAGGTGGTGGTATTGTCACTGGACTAGAGATCCAGAGTAATGCTTTGGGGACCTGGGTTCGAACCCCACCACAGCAGATGGTGGAATTTGAATTCAATAAAATATGAAACCATTGTTGATTGTCATAAAAACCCATCTGGTTCATGAATGCCCTTTAGGGAAGGAAATCTGCTGCCCTTGCCTGGTCTGGCCTACATGTGACCCTAGACCCACAGAAATGTGGTTGACTCTTAAAAATGCCCTCTGGACAATGGCAATTAGGGATGAGCAATAAATGCTGGCCTAGCCAGTGATGCCCACGTTCCATGAATGAATAAAAGAAAATTGATTTGTGATTGCAAAGTAGTTTGGATGAAGTTCTATCAGATCTCTTGCAAACGAGACAAAATTCAACTCTACTGGCCTTTATTAGTCAAGGCATAGAATATAAGAGCAGGAAGGTTATGCTGGAACAGTATAAAACATTGGTTAGGCCACAGATAGAGTATTGCATGCAGATCTGGAATCTACATTATAGGAAGGATGTGATTGCACTAGAGAGAACGCAGAGGAAATTTACCAGGATGTTGCCTGGGCTGGAGAGTTTTAGTTATGAGGAGATATTAGGTAGACTGGGGTTATTTTCCCTGGAGCAGAGGAGATTGAGGAGGGACATGATTCAGGTGTATAAAATTATGAGGGACATCGCTAGAGTAAACAGGAATGAACTTTTCTCTTTGGTGGAGGGATCAATAATCAGGGGGCATAGATTTAAAGTAAGGGGCAGGAAGTTTAGAGGGGATGTGAGGAAGAATTTTTTCACCCAGAGGATGGTGGGAATCTGGAACCCTCTGCCTGAAAGGGTGGTAGAGGCAGAAACCCTCATAACATTTAAGAAATATTTGGATGTGCACTTTGGATGCCATGGCATACAAGGCTATGGGCCTAGTGCTGGAAAATGGGATTAGAATAGTTAGGTACTTGATGGACCAGTGCAGACTTGATGGGCCGAAGGGCCTTTTTCTGTGCTGTGGACCTCTATGACTCTAATCCGGGAAGTACAAATTGCGAAGCAAAATGAGCTCAGAAAGCGAAAGAGAGTGTTTGTTCACAGGGAAGGCGAGGTCCCATGGAAATGAACGTAAAAGGTCATTCCGTATATGGTCCAGAAGAGGGAAAGTGCAACAGAGACCCATAAAATTGAGGAAAAGCACACTCACTGCCATCCTGAAATGCTCTCGGTGTGGTGGGAAAAACCCGCTTAAGTGGGAAGAATGGGCAGCAAGGGGGAGCAGAGTGCCACAGCTGTGGAGAAGTAGGACATTTTAAAATTGTCTGCCCATCTAAAACACCAATATCCTACAAAAAGGAAGAAATAATATTAAAGCATGGAGGAACCACAGAAAAAGGAAGTAGCTTTCCTCAGGGAAGTAAATGAAACGGAAAATAAATACTGGAGTATTAAACTTGCGGCAGGATTTTCCACACCCGCCCACCGCTGTGATCCACCGATCCCGCTGCAAGTCATTGGACTCCTGGCTGGGTCGCTGCCTTTCCTGCCCGCGACGGGGCTGGAAAATCCCGGCCTTGAAGTGGATGGACGCTCCACCGAGTTTAAAATTAGACACAGAGACAGGAGTTTCCATCTTATCTGACTAAGTGAAATGGTGTAAGCACATTACACTACAGTCTTCACCTATCAACTTACAGGGTCCAGGCTGGACTACGCTGAAGGTCATAGGCCGTTCCTTGGCATTCCAGACATTGTGGTCATCGTGGACATTGTGATCAGACAATGGTCCGTAAGTAGCCAATGAATTATTCCGAAATTTCACGCAGGAATATGGTTTCATTCACGTAACCAACTCGCCTCAATATCTTCAGTCAAATGGAGAAGAGGTGTGCAAACATACGAATTATGATCAGGAGTAGCTCATTCAGCCCCTCGAGCCTCCTCCGCCATTCAATAAGATCGCGGCTGATCTGATTGTGGCCTGAATTCCACATCCCACCTATCCCCAATAATCCTTGACTGCCTTGTTGGTCGAGAATCTATCTATCCACCACGCCCCACCCCGCCATCTCAAGTATCAATTGAGTTAACCTTCTCTAAACTGCTTCTAAAGCATTTATATTCCCCTTGCAATAAATGACAACATTCCAACAAAGACTTGATGTGGGGGAATGAAGATCTTAATTTAGCTCTTCTGAGTTACAGAAATCTTACTGCTACAAAATGTTTTTTCACCATATCACGAAAATGGACACGATGATTAGGTGAGAGCCAACTGCAACTTCACCAACTAATTATGGGTATATTGAACTGTTTAAAGAAGACCTGTGTTTCTTTAAAAAAGAATACAAATAAAGACACTGATCAAAAGATGGCTGATACTGTAAAGCGAGCTCTTTCTGAAAAATTCCAATGTGGATTATACTGTCAGACCTGAACTGACAGGACATGGAATTTCGCACCTAAAGATGTGTCTAGGTCCACTTCAGACAGAGATGCTTGAAAGGAAAATGCAAAAGGCTGAACTTTAATCTCCTGTGTTTGTGAAGGCAATGGAAACTGTTTCCCCCGCCAGCCACTTCTCATCAGACATCCAAAAACTCATCTCCTGTTGATCTATAGCTCAGAATGTGTCAAAAAGTTTCTGAGATGAAAGAAAAATGGAATGAAAGACATGCCTATTTCCCCCTGTCTGGAATACACAGGGAAAACGAATTAAAACTGGCTGAAGACAGTGTTTTGAGAGTAGCAGAAGTGAGAAGAATAACAGAATCTCTCTTTCTTTCCCTCTCTCTCTTTTGCTGGAGGCAAGTATGTTTTAGCAGAGACGGACAACAAGCAGGAAGAAATAGGACAGCCTCCTCCATCACCCCCGCAGAGACATGAGGTTGTCTCTCCCTCTGGGGACAAGCCAACAAGTGTCCACAACAGACTGAAAAACTGACAAGGACAGCTTCAAAGTTTTACTAGAATCATCTAACTCAACAGTCAGGAAATACCACCATTTATGCCTCACGTCTGAGCCAATGATGTATTTGTATATTTTTTTTACTTTTATTTGAACTCTTTACTTTCTTATTTCTGATATTATATGTGTGTGTGTGGGCACAGAGCACAAAACTTATTAATGCTGAAGCCTGAGCAGAGAGTGTGGGTACGAGACCAACAGAAAGCAGGTATTATAATCGAAAGGGCTCAACAACTGAGGATTGAGGCAGACCTGGGAACTATAAGGAGAAAGCATAGCGTCTTAATATCCTTGAAAAGAAAACTAATAGAAGCTTGGGCTTACAACTCAGATCCTGATGGAGATAAAGAAGAAGAAACAAGGCAGAGCTCTACAGCCACGCAGGAGAAGAACACTCACACCAACAGAAGAGAGAGTGTGGAATGTCCTCGACCTCAGCAAGAGATCAGAACAAGATCAGAGAGCTTGGTCAAGGCATCTCAAAGACTAACTGGGGGGAGGAGTGCATTTGTAGGAGGATGTATAAAAGAGGAAGGGTAAAAGACTTTGGGGGAGATGTAAAGAGTTAACATCAAAAGCACATGATGCCGATGTAACGATGTAACGCCACATGATTGAGTAACAGAGATCTGGAGGAAGGAGAAGTTCCAACCTCATATAGAGGTATATAATAGTTGTAAATAAAAAAGTTATGGTTTTAATAAACTATAGTCTTAAGCAGCTTATTTAGTGAAAGAAGACAACTCCCCAAGAATCCCATCTAGACCCCGAACACACGACAACATTGCTTTGCTGATGATTGAGAATAGACTGGTGGGATGGTATTTGGCTGGACTGGATCTGTCCTTTCTTTTGTGCAGAGGATATACTTGAGCAATTTTCCACATTGTTGGGTAGATGTCTGATTTGTAGCTTTACTGAAACAGCTTGGCTAAAGACCGGCTAGTTCCAGAGCCAAGTCTTCAGTACTATAGCCAGGATGTTGTCAGTATCCATAGTATTGAAAATACTATGTAGTATTAGAAAATAGTATTGAAAATTGAAAAATCAATTCATTTGCTGTATTGAGTTCCTTCAACTGTTTCTTGATCTCACATGGAGAGAATCAAATGGTGTGAAGACTGGCATCTGTAATGCTGGGGACCTCAGATAGATCAACCACTTGGCACTTCTGGCAGAAGATGATTGCAAATGCTGCAGCCTTGTATTTTGCCCTGACTTGCTGGGCTCGCCCAGCATTGAGGATGGGGATATTTGTGGGGTCTCCTTTTCTGGTTAGTTGTTTGACTGCCCACTACCATTCACAACTGGTTATGGCAAGATTGCAGAGCTTTGATCTGAACCATTGGTTGTGAGATTACTTAGCTCTGTCTATCACGTTCCGCTGTTTAACATGCTTTCATTCCAGGGTTCTAATTTCACTGGATTGGCACAACATTTTTAGGTATGCCTGGTACTGATTGTGAGGTGTTCTACACTCCTTCAATATTGAATCAGGAATGGCCCCTTGGATTGGTGGTAATGGTAGTGTGAGGGATGTGCCAGGCCATGAGGTTACAGATTGTGGTGGAAAAGAATCCTGTTGCTGTTGATGGCCCAAAACACTTCATGGATGCCCATTTTGAGCTGCTCTGAATCTATCCCATTTAGCACAGCAGTAGTGTAGAGAGGGTACCTCAAAGTGAAGATGAAACTTTGACTCCCCAACGATTGTGCGGTGATCACTCCTGCCACTATTGTCATGGAAGGGTGGATGCATCTGCAACAGTTAGACCGGTGATGACAAGGTCAAGTAGGTTTTTTCCCTTATGTTGGTTCTGTCACCACTTGCCATAGGCCCCTTTTGGCAGATACGTCCTTCAGTGTTCAGCCAGCTTGGTCAATAGTGATGCCACTGAGCCACTCTTGGTGATAGGCATTGAAGCCCCACCCAGAGTGCATTCTGAGCTCGTGGTATCTTCAGTGTTTCTTCCAAAGTGGTGTTCAACATAGAGGAGTACTGATTTATCAGTTGACATAGGGCATTAGGTGATAATCAGCAGGAGATTTTCCTGCCCATGTTTGACCTGATGCCAGGAGACCTCATGGAGGCCGGAGTCAATGTTGAGGACTCCTAGGGTCACCTCTTGCCAATTGAATTCCACTGTGCTACCACCACTGGTGGGTCTGTCCTGCTGATGGGACAGGACATACCCAGGGATGACGATGGAGGTGTCTCAGATATTGGCTGTTTAATACTATTCAGTGAGTATGATTATGTCAAGCTATTACATGACTGGTCTACGGGACAACTGTTCCAATTATGGCACAAGTCCCCAGATGCTATGGAGGACTTTACGGGATTGATTGGTCAGTGTGTGGCTTTGTCCAGTCCCGAGGTTGATGTTGGGTGATCGGTCTGATTTTATTCAAATTCAACTTTTCTCTAGTAGCTTGGTACAACTGAGTAGCTTGCTAGGCCACATTAGACGGCGTAGAGTCGACCACATTGCTGTGGGTCTGGAGCCACAATGTAAGCCACAGCAGGTAGGAAAAGCAAATTTCCTTCTGTAAAAGAAATTATAGAACCTAATGAGGTTTTATGACAAACCCAATAGTTTCATGGTTACCATTACTGAGACTAATTTTTTTTATCCCAGTTATATTTATTTAATTGAATTCTCTGGAGCATTCGTCCAAGCCTCTGGATTACTAGCCCAATGACCTTACTGTTATATGCTACTGTACCTGATTATGCTTGTGCCGGCTTTTTGAAAGAGTTATCCAATTGGTCCCATTCACATTATATTTCCCCGTAACCATGCAACTTTTTGCTCCCTTCAAGTATTTTTAAAATTCGCTTTTGAAAGTTACTATTGAACTTGCTTCCGTCAGCATTCCAGATCGTAATAAGCCAAAACATAAAAACAATTCTCCTCGTGACGCTGATTCTTTCACCATTTTACCCATGCCAATGTGAAAAGTCAGTTCCATAATCCACAGCATTATCCATTATCTAAAGTGAAAGGACAGTGCCAGAAACCACTATATCACCTTCTCATTCTTTCCTATTTTCAAGTTAACTTTGTTATCTGTTGACATATTGATAACACTTGGAATCATCTTCCCTCTCATTGGAACTTGGAATTAATTAAATTTGTGGAAGAAGAAGAATAAAAATGTTTGTTCTAGTCAGAATATTTATTTAAATATAACTTTGTTAACTAATGTTATTAACGCTCTTCACTTGAACGTTACCGATCTAATTATAATACTCCTTTATCCATGACCTCTTGGGGGAAACCTGAATGGATATATTCTCTTATTTAATAATCCGCTAATTAAAATCCATCATGCTATTTCATGTTGTCTTTGTTATGGAATATTGTATTATGCAGAAGTTCATGTGCACAGTAATAAGGACCGACACTAAGGAAACTCTATGGAAACATTTTGCTCCCTACATGCAGCCTGCATTCATTTGCACTTCAAAAACAACCCAATTAAAACATGATAATGATGGCATTTCCTCCATGAAGTTATATAATAAGATGGGAATTATTTAAGAAATGGTTGATAGGCAGCATTAATGAGATTATCTTCTTGATGAATACCCATCAGTAATGAAGAAAAATTTCAACGTCTCAGAACTTTCATTATCTTAGCTTGATTGGAGGCCTCTACATTCAAAAGGCTGAGGGAACCTGCAATTACTTTAACATTGAACTGCACTCCTCACTATAATTACACTCTCTGCAGATGATTAAATATAGTAGCTCAGTTTCCTTTTTAACTATTGCTTCTCATCAAATGTGGCTCAAAACATTATTCTAAAAGCAATGAGCAAGGGATTAGTTTGTTAGTAGTCCAAACAGTATTCATTGCAGGGTCTATCCTGAAAGTACGAAAAAATTATGTGAATACGAACTAACACCAGCTTGATCAAGACTTGATCAATGCATGTACCAATGTGATCAGGATGGTATTGACTCAAGAAATGCATTTCTTAAAAATAATCTAAATAACTTTCAGAATATTAAACAAGTCTTTTCTTTAGTAATGGATTAGATAGAGGCATAGTAGGTTATCCGCTTTCAATTCTGGGACCTTCACGCACAGACACCTAGAGCAGTTATATGAGAGGAAGGAGAGTAAAAATTTCCTACTGCATCAGCATAAATTATTCTGTTACCAATACAATCCCTGTGGCATCTACATAAAATTGCTTGCAGAATGATATATGTGCTGAATTCTGTACTTTTATGAGTTAAATCAAAGTATTCAAACTTATTTAATTTGAACTTACAAGTGCCAGTGAATTGCCTGGGCTGGAATTCAAATCCAAATTCCAGAGAGAGGACCACATAATTTTTATTTTGCAAACTGAATGTTTTTTGTGTGCGTGGAACCAAGTAGAAGCCTGCCAGAGGGAGCAATGTCAGTTAATAATAACTATCTTATTTGTTCTCATGATATGGGTGATGTTTCTTGACTATCCTAGTTGCCCTGAGAAGATGATGGTGGTCTTTCTTCTTGAACTATTGTAGTTCTTATTGATGGTGTATGCACAATGGTGTTGGGTAAAGAATTCCAGGATATCGATCCAGCTACAATGAAGGAACAGTGATACATTTCCAAGCCTGGATGGTACGTGACTTACAAGGGAACCTGAAGGTGACCATTTTCCCACACTATTTCCACTCGTGACCTTCTCAGTGGTAGTAGTCACAGGGGAGGGAGGTGCTCTTGAAGTAACCTTGGTGAGTTGCTATAGTCCATCATGTAGATTGTAGCTGCAGTCTGTACAGTGCACTGATGGCTTTTGATATAGATATTTAGAACCATAGCATAGGCCAGTTGATCAAACCGCTCTGTCATAGATATTGCTGAGAAAAGAGACATGTCCAAGCTTTACGTCTTACACTCATGAGGACACTCGCAAGAATACAAATATAAGGGGGAAAAATAACAATGTATACTGTATGTGAAGAGAGTGCTGATTGGTTGGCAAGAGGTTTTTCTATGAAGAATGCACCAATGATGGTGGCTGACAGTTAACTGCCAAGCATTGTTTGAAATTTAAACAAGGCATGCCCTGAGGAATGAGTCAGCAAATGGCTGTCACTTATTTTGTTTAGCTAAAACAGGTGCAATATAAGTACACATTCTTTCTGTCTGCAAAGAATAGGGCCCTGTGTATTGATATATGTAGCTTCCAGTACACGCAAATGCCCCACATTGTGAGCCCGAATGACAATCTTAAATTGGTTGTCAGCGTAATTCTTAGCACATTGAGGATTATTTAGCAAATGATGTCCAACCACAGAATCACATCTAATATAGGACACTGTGTTTTGAGTTTTGCAAGCACGAGCTGGTTGGGTATGATCTGTACCCTGTCCCTTGTGAACAGTGACTTGAGACATGCTGTTTATTACGATCCTCCAGTATTTGGGACCTACGCCCTACATACCTAGCATCACGCTGGCACTGAAATTCAGATACCACATTACTGATTAGTTTGATAGGCAGACCGTGACAGCAACATTCTGTTAGTGGTGAGTACCACTCGTGTTGCTTCCACATACATAGCGAAGGACTTCTTTACACAGCAAAGGCCATTCAGGACTTGCATATTGATATCAATGCTGTGTCCATGTGCTCATTTGACATTGCTGGTCTATTCACCAATGTTCCATTTAAAGAAGCCATAGATATTTGCACTGTAGCACTATATCATGGCGACCTGGACCCAGCACCATGGTGTGAATCAGTATTCATTGAGCTTCTGAACTCGGCAACTAATGCAGTTGAGTTCAGTTTTAATGGCAACACGTATGCCCAAATAGATGGTGTTACCAGGGGATCTCCTCTAGGCCCAGCTCCCGCAAACATCTTTGTTGGGTTCCATGATGAATGTGTCTTCGATGGAATGACGCCTAACCTCCTACCCCTCGCATGCGTCCGATATGTGGATGATACGTTTGCTATATTTAAATCCGCAGCCGCATGTAATAATTTCCTTACATGATTTAATGGGCTCCATCCTGCACTCAAATTCACTATGAAATGAACTCCCCTTCCTTGAGAAATCTGCCAGAGGGTTTGCTACCACAGTCTACTGAAAATCTACCTTTACTGGTCAATATACGTGTTGGGATTCTTACAGTTCCACACGCTATAAGATCGGTCTTATCGGCAACCTTGTAAAAAGCCATTTGGTCACCATGCAAGCTTGATGCTGAAAAAGGGCACATCAAAGGCATCCTGCAGGAAAATGGCTACCCTAATCAGATCATTTCGTGCTGTACATCATGCAAACTCATGAACTGGTCTATGGCCAACACTCTTGGCCTGAAAAGTGCCCAGCCTACCTCAGATTACCCTGGAAGGGCAAGGTATCTCAAAAATTTGAGCAACAGGTGAAGCTAGCTGTGTCACGCTGCTACTATGCAATAGCAGCACGAGTGGTATTCGCCACTAACAGGATGCAGCCGTCAAGCCAAAAAGACATTCTGCCTATTAAAGAAATGAGTGATGTGGTATATGAATTTCAGTGGGAGTGTGATGCTAGTTATGTAGGCTGTACGTCACAAAGACTGGTGGGTCATATCAAGCAACATGTCCCAAGCCACTGTTCGCGAAGGGCAGGGTACAGAGCATACCCAACCAGCCCGCGCTTGCAAAACTCAAAACACAGTGCCCAACATTAGATGTGATTCCGTGATTGGACAACATTTGCTAAATAATCCTCAAGGTGCTAAGAATTACATTGACAACCAATTTCAGAAGGGTCATATGGACTCGAAACTTCAACTCTTTCTTTCTCCACAGATGCTATCAGACCTGCTGAGATTTTCCAGCATTTTCTGTGTTTGTTTCAGATTTCCAGCAGCTGCAATATTTTGCTTTTAACCAATTTCAGATTGTTAGTTGGGCTCGCAATGTGGCACATTAGCATGCGCTGGAAGCTACAAATATTAATACACAGGGCCCTATTCTTTGCAGCCAGAAAAAGCGTGTACATACATTGTGCCTGTTTCAGCTAAACAAAACAGGTGACAACCATTTGCTAACTCATTCCTCAGGGCAATGCCTTGACCAATCAGGGTCAAGCTGCCTTGTTTAAATTTCAAACAATGCTTGATAGTTAACTGTCAGTCACCAACATTGGTGCGTTCTCCATGGCAAAGCCACTTGCCGACTAATCAGCACTCTCTTCACATACAGTATAAATTGTTGTTTTCCCCCTTATATTTGTATTCTTGCGAGTGCCCTCATGAGTGCGAGATGAAAAGCTTAGCCATGTCTCTTTTTTCAGCAATACTCAACTTCTGTATTACCAAATGACTATCATAGATATTGTTGAGGTCCTTGTGTGTTGTTGCAGTGACAACCAATTGAGCAGTAATTAATCCATTACATTCCTGACTTGAGACTTGGTAAATGTTATAGGTACTTTGAGAAGGCTGGAGGTAAATCACATGTCACAGACTGCCCAATATTTACCCTACTCTTGTAGCCACATTGTTGATAAGGTTGGCCCTGTTTAGCTTCTGGTCAACAGTGATCCTCAAGGTACTGATGATGGGGGACCCAATGATGGTGGTGGTGTTGAGGAGAGAGGGCTTGGCTTCATCTTGTTGGAGATATTCACTACCTGGTACTTATGTGAGATGCACTAAATATTCCACTTGTCAGCCCCGGCTTGGATATTATTCAAGTCCTGCTGTCATGGACTGCTTCATTATTGGTGGCATTGTGACTGGAACTAAATACGATGTAATCTCCAGTTAATAGCCCCACTCCTGACCTTATAATGGAGACAAAGTCATTGAAGAAGCAGCTGAAGATGGTGAACCAAGGATGCTTCTCTGACCACCTCCTACAGCAATGTCCCTGGGCAATGACAAACACGATGATTATTCTGTTATGACTCCAGCCACTGGAGGATTTTCCCCTTTAACTCCTATAGACCTCACTTTTGCTAAGGTTCCTTGGAGCATTTTTCAGTCAAATGCTCCGATAATGTTGAGGGCAGGTATTTGCACACCTCTGGCTGTGGTTAGCTCCAGAGCTGACTGGTTCTTGTAAAATCTGAACTTTAGGTGAGCAGGTTATTGGTGCTTTAGTGATGTCAGAGCAGCACTTTCACTGTGACTCCATAATCTCCATGTTTTATACAAAGTAAAGTTTAGCTCAATTGTGTTCATTGACAAAAGAACAAGTAGAGAAGGTGGTGCAATCTCATTATGCAGCTGGCAATACCTGCAATGATTTTTAATACCATGAGTATTGAATATGTCCTTCTCCATCTGTCTCTGTATTGGAATGAGGGAAGAGGTGACTCTAAGCTCTGACTTTGTGGTTTCTATGCTACTTACTCTCTTCCAGATAGAATGACTGATATCTTCTGCATCTTCAGAGTTGATACAATGCAGCTTTCTGTCCCAGTACTGCCATCCTCTTGACTTATTTTCTAAGTGTACAGGCTTTGAGATGTTGGAGCTAATGAACTTTCAGTTTTATTGCTCTCATTTTCCTTACAGTTTTCCGAGTCTTCGTCTTAATCAGAAACCATGATGAATAAGCACAAGGAGGAAAAGCCTCTGGGGACTAAATTGGCCTCTGTAACGCCTATTCTTTAGGTGCTATGACACTTTATAAAGTGAAAATGATGCTTGTACTTTGTATGCAGGACTCCATTTTGGTAAGAAGGTTTGTGCATGCACTGCTGGCAGCTTGAGCAGGCAGTTTATGATGTCAATCTGTGTGCAATGCTGTCATTTTCAAATGACATGCTCCAGCCTATGCCCTGTCTTAATGTTAAACAACATGACGGAACTTCTACCAGCATTGCTTAAAGGGACCATGAACTGCTTACAGGTTAGTTGCTGAATTACTTCTGCTGGCTGTTGCAATTGTTTCATTTCTGGAGCTTTTCTATACATTAGGAGTACCTAGCTGGTCTAGAAGTACTTTCTTTGTTGAATTAGAAAGCTTGTGCTGAAACAATTCTAAGAATTCATGCTCAATTCTAAGATGGAGATAATGAAAAGAGGTCACACAGAGCAGAACAAGCTGCTAGGAGAGGGAGGAGGAGGATGAGGAAAAGAAGGGCTTTCAGCAGAATCTTTAGGGTGAGAATCTTTTGGGGGCAATTCTCTTACCTCAACTTCATCAATGACTAATGCTTGAGGTATCTTTGAAGAGGTTGTGACCGAAATCTGCCAAATGCTACAGCTACACCTGCAATTTCAAAGTAAGACAGGGACCATATTTATTCTTGCTACGAAGGTGACTCTTAACTTTTATGCATTTGGATCGCTCTAGGCTGCTGCTGGACATTTAAGTAACATTTCATAGCAGCTTGTAGTGTGCTGCTGCAGAAGGTCACTGAGTTGAGAGACAGCTTTGTCTCATTCCCTCCTTCTAGAGAGAAGTAGTCAAGCACAAAGTTTTGAATGGATTACAGGCTTTCCTAGGATGTGGAGTGCCATTAACTGCATGCACATTATCTTGTATTATGACACAGCCGATGGTAAAGTTGTTCAAATCCCAGAGGGAACCTTGAAACAACTGTCATAATCCATTTTTGCAATTTGTAATTTCGAGATGCAGGCTTTGAATTCAGTAGGAATAAGACCATCGAGTCTTGTGGTTTATACACAAAACTAAATTAAACATTTATTAATTTAACAACAAATTAAACACATACACATGGTCACAAATTACTACAATAATAAATTTTTAACAAATCCCCAAATTAATTATCCCCAGGTAAATCACTAAGGCAACAGTAACCCATAGACTTTAAATAGAAACCAGGCAAAGCACAGTTGTCCTTACGAATTCCATAAGGGACCATAAGACCATAAGACATAGGAGCAGAAATTAGGCCATTCAGCCCATCGAGTCTGATCCACCATTCAATCATGGCTGATAAGTTTCTCAACCCCATTGTCCCGCCTTCTCCCTGTAACTTTGATCCCCTTACCAATCAAGAGCCTATCTATCTCGGTCTTAAATACACTCAATGACCTGGCCTCCACAGCCTTCTGTGGCAATGAATTTCATAGATTCACCACTCTTTGGCTAAAGAAGTTTCTCCTCATCTCTGTTCTGAAAGGGCTTCTCTTTACTCTGAGGTTTCAAATTCAAATTTCAAATGAGATTCCTTTGCAAGTTGGTTGGAGATGTACAGGTTGGTTAGGTCTTAAATGTCTCTACCTTACACACACAAACTCCATTGTTTATATACCTAGCTTTCCCTTTGAATGTAAATTTTCCATTGTATCACTAGGTCTTTTGAACTCCAGCTCTTCTAACAATAAAACCCCTTTCATAGCACCAATTTTATTAGTAAGCTGAAAAATTAAACACATTGTTTGACTTCTTCAAGCTAGGTGCAAGATTTTACTCGCAGTCTTGAATGGTTTATCCAACAAATGCAAATGAACACTTTACCTTACTGTTCTCCTTACTGTTCACCCAATTAACATTTCAAAACTACTATATATCAAAGCATCCAGACTAGCTGGCTTCAATCCAATTAAGACACACACCTAGACACAGATTCCCACTAGAATTTTATTCTAAAAAATAATTTCCAATAACATTATACACATTAATGTCTCTTCATGACATCTTGCATCTGTCTCATCTAAACTCAACCATTTTCATGAACCTTTACTGCTTTGTGGTAGCAGGTGGGGTGCCATTCATAACACATATAGCTTTTATGTACTGAATACAATGATCTGGGATATGCCATCTAGTGCATTCTTTTATTTTTTTA
Organism: Carcharodon carcharias; assembly: GCF_017639515.1. Classification (NCBI taxonomy): domain Eukaryota; kingdom Metazoa; phylum Chordata; class Chondrichthyes; order Lamniformes; family Lamnidae; genus Carcharodon; species Carcharodon carcharias. The sequence goes on from NC_054486.1 coordinate 99,156,186, forward strand.
AGAGATTGAAAAGTATTTCAGCAAAACTAAATGTCCAAATGTAAATGCCTGGTCCATTAAAGTTCTCACCTGAATCCCCTACAGCAGAATTCTTCTGTGCCTCACTCTCCAATGAGCTAGCACCTGCACTAGCCTTTCCCCTGACCTTGTCCGGTGTACTTGTGTTTAATGTCTCACACATGCAGATCCCTCCTCTATCAGGCAGTGTCAGTCTCGGAGCTGATGGCTGCCAAATGTAAGATTGAGTGATGGTGCCTGCTCCTCTTTATTGTCTTCTTCCTTTTCCTCTACTTATTGGGTAGGCTTTTCCAGTTATTGGGCATTTGAAGTGGAATAGGAACAAGTGTGGCATTGTGGAGAGGGGAGAGGAGAAAGTATGAAGTGCATGGTTACACCCTCTATAGCTTCTGACTCAGAAGAGATTGTGGGATGAGGGAGAAATGGGATGACAGAAGGAGCACTGCCCATGCTGATGCCTCATCATTGATCGCTACACTGCCAACAGTCACCATGGCCTCAATGATCTCATCAACCAATGATTGCCAGCACTGTCTCCTCCATGAGGATTCATGCATATAGACATGCTTGTACTCCTCCATTTCATTGTTGCTGCCTGTTATTACGTGTCACCTTCTCCTGCAAGAAAGAGGGAAGTGTGCCAATGAGTGTCCTGCAATATATTTGGGTGATGTGGCTGTCATGCCTGCCAGTGACATTGAGCTGTGAGTTGTATGTGCTAGGCTTACAACAGTGCCAGGTGTGTGAAAGTAAGGTAAAATGTATGAATGGTATGGTGAATCTTGATTGATAGACATTGTTGGTAGTTGAGTGATGGGGAATATAGTGAATTGAGGAATTAATCAGTGCAGTTGGTAGGATAGTCCACTTGAATATGAACTCACTGACATCGACAACTCATGAAAGATCATTGAACTTCTTTCTGCACTGAATCGAGGTTCTAGAAGCAACACAGATGACATTCACCTCCATCAGTACTTCCTCTTACTGCCTCCTGAGCAAGTATCTAGAGAGCATCGTGTCCCTCTGTGGATTTAAGGCATCTCTCATCCTTTCCACCTCTTCCACCCAAGCCCTCAAGTGCCTTTTTTAAACCCTTGGTGCATGCTCTCTTATATAGCAAGCCACTCTTCACTCTTTCACAGGCCAGATTCACTTCTGAAATAATTCCCACTACTGTCTGCAATCACAATGCACCTCGCCTTTAAGAGGTACAGTGTGCCTTTAAGTAGTGCTAGCTATTTGCAATACTGGGGCCCCCGCTGACATATAAAGTCCTTAAATAGCATGGGTACTCTTGTTGCATTCATTATTCATGTAAAGCAGCAGGCAGCATAAATTTATTGTGCTGCCCACAACACAGTGAACAGGTGTGGGTTAATTGTGCATGTCTTGGATGCTATCCAAATTAACACCCTCTGCTTTTGAGTCACACAGATAAAGACAAAGCTCCACTTTGATTCCAAACTCATGCTGAGCAAAGAATCCCAATGGGGAGATTACCCACGGCCCCCCACTCAATTGCTATGGTGCCCTCTACTGCAAAAGTGCATGTCTATGGACATGGATGAGAATAGGTTCGGGCTTGGCTGTGATGCTGTCTACGGTTGGATAGCTTGCTGGCATTCACAGTCAAAGTGCATACATGTATGATTACAATTATGATGAGTGAGCAGAAAGAACCTGGTTAGATTACAGATGCATGAGCACTGAATGAATCAAAAATCATTGTTTTCCAGGCAAGATGAAAGTGGACAAAATTGAAGAAAGTACTATTGGACGTCTCCCCTTCTGATTCTGTGTGCAACAAGACATTCGTTCCGGACCCTTTACAGTTACATTGTGGTAACGAATATTTCCACTGTTTGTTTTCAAATTTTTCATTTGGCCAAGTTCGTAATCACAACTTTGACATGTTTCAATCTGGCTTTAGTTGGGAAAATGTAGTCAAATCTCGTTCAATCAGAAGTAAGCAATAACTGTTGCCTAGGCAACCATTTGCAAGCCTGCAGCTGCCTTGAAATTACATTATAATCAGACCTTCTTCAGAGCTTATTTCCCCAAATTTCTTTAAATAAGAGAACAAAATATAAAATTTGCAACAGGAAGCAGTTCCAATCACTGTGCTTTATTTTCTTGCTGAAGAATCAGAGTTAAGATGCTTCTATCTCATCAGTTTATATATATTTTATATCTTTATATTATATATATATATATATATATACAAAGCTCTACGCAGCTTATGTATTTCTTCATTAATAAAACCAACTCAGCTGCATTAACTAAATATCCTTCACTCCCCTTTTCTGACAATTGTTTTGAACTTTCAACTGTGGTTTGGTGTTAGCACTCTCAGCGCTGAGTCAGAAGGTTGTAGGTGCAAGTCCCACACATGAGACTCAAGCTAGGCTGACAGTTCTGTGCAGTACTGACGGAATGTAGCAATTGGAGATACTGACTTTTGGATGAGATGTTAGGGCTGCGTCTGCCCTACGGTGGATGTAAAAGATCAAACCATTTTGAAGGAGGCTTGGGGAGTTAGCCCTTGTGTTCTGGTCAATATTTATTCTTCGACCAATATTACGAAAAAAAATTCCTTGATTAATTCATATATCTGCACTCTTTTCTTTGTCCAGACAATGACTGTCCCACCTTATTCACCAGGGGTTATTTCATTATCTACTTACATATTTCCTGCAGATCACTTTCTGAATGCACATTAACTTGAGATGGTGGTGTGAACTTCTTCAGACTATCTGCTGCTTCATTGACAAAACTTCAACAGAAATCTGGAGAAATCTTCATGTGGGCACAAGGAAATTCAAGGCCTAAAATTCTTTCCCATAGCAAAAGTTGAATCATTAATTCTTCACTCCATAGGGGTTATTTTCACTTCTGTCTATCTATCTGTCAACTTGGTCTACTTTCTGAAGTAATAGATTTTATTTAAATGTCTAGTTGAAATCCGACTCAAATTCATGGTCCAGCTCAATTTTTTTTTATATTCATTCATGGGATGTGGGCGTTGCTGGCTAGGCCAGCATTTATTGCCCATCCCTAATTGCCCTTGAGAAGGTGGTGGTGAGCTTTCAATATTTTCAATATTTTCAAGAGCGCTCAACTCTTATGGGAAGAGACACGATTAGTCTTTGCTGGGAGAACACTAAATAAATTACAGAATATTAATAACTCAAGTATTAAGGGAAATTATGGCAGGTGTGTGGCCAGTTATGAATACCAATTTTATTTCAGGCAGACAGAATTTACTTCATAGTTGGGGATGATCTGCACAAGTCAACAAGAGCTACACTGTATTGCTGGTCTGTACTCATCCTATCTGCAGGCTGGAATAATGACGCCTGTCAGTAGCATTGCTACCATCAACAGCAGTGCGTAAAGTTACCTTTGAGGTGGCTCTCTGCACCCTGGAGACTGCAACATAACCTCAGTTATATTCAAGTGCTGTTGAGAACTGGTTTCAGTGACGCCTGCATGTGTGACCATCACAGGAGTAAACTATTGAATCTATCCTTCTATAATAGATGGCATAGAATTGAACATTACTGAAGAGGCCTATCAGAAAATGAGGAGGAAACTGTGCCACACAGTTGGAGCTGGGGGCCATCCAGTACTTAGGTTTACTCCTGGGGGGAAAACATACCAACTTAGATTGTGTCGGGGACCCAAAGCTTCAGATAATTCAGACTCTGAACCTAGGAATTACTAACTGATGTGTGCCAGTTTCAGCTGAATTGGGTCATCCCACAGAGATGGGAACAGATTTGAACTGATCAATTTCCTGGCTGTCGGTCAATTGCACAATGAAAAAGGAAAGAGGTCTGATCTTCTGTATTATATCTTATCAGTTTACTTACATGGTTTCAAAATGATTATATTTCTATCTATCTTACCATTCAGCTAATTAGAAAGTGAATGTGTTTCTTCCAGCATTATGCAATAGGACTGAGGAAAATGTGTAGCACAGTGGGTTAGCACGACGCCTATTAACCTTTAGGACTAGATGCTACAGTGATTGCAACACTCCAGTATTCACTAAAGAGGGCATACCCTCAACATTCAGAGGTAACCTAAGTCTGTTTAATCATTTCAACATCATTAAGATGGAGTTCTTAAATGGTCCAATGGAGCTCAAAACAAACAAATCTCAAGAATGGATATTATCTCTTCCAAGTTACAGGGATAGAGTGCGTACCTGACACAACAGATCTCAGCAACATCCTAGCTGTGGTGCTGAAGACCTGTGCTCTAGAACAAGCTGATCCTCTAGGCAAGCTGTTCCAATACAGCTACTACATTAGCAGCTACCTGGCAATGTGGAAACTTGCAAATCTAATCTGGCCAATCACCATACTACTTCCATGGCAGGATTTTTCCTGTGGATTTCAGGACCCTGTTGTCAGGCTTAAATGAAGGTCAGAAACCCGCACTATGTGAGAAACAATCAGTCACCTAGGATTAATTGGCCAATTAATGGCTTAAAGGTGAGATTTCTGTCCAATGGACAGACTCTTGAAGCTGGGGGTGGGGGGGGGGGGCAAAAGAGACCCACCAGCTCTGATACAGCAACAAGGTAAGTGAGGAAGATGGCACCCCAAAATGGAGGCATCACCCTGAGTGGGCTGCAGCCGAGGAAGACAGGGCAGAGGGGGTTGCCTCTAAGCCTGCTAGGAGTGCTGACCCTCCGGTCTGCTGTAGGGAGGCTGCCTCCAGGCAGCTGTACTGTCTCCTGTCTCCTGTCGGTACCTGGAGACTGACAGGAAAATTCCAGTTGGCCCCTGACAATTGCCCTTAAGTGGTCATTAACAGGATCAATTGGCTATCTGCCACTTATGGGCAGGTAACTCTGCCAGGCCCCGCTCGCGCATCTTACCTCTGGGAAAATGTCCCTGAGGGTGGAATGGATTTGGGGAACTGGCAAGCTGACGGCATCCACCTGCCTCTGTGCCCATCCCCAGTGGGACTCTAATCATCAACAAAGTAATGGAAGTAGTTGTCAACATTACTATCAAGTGGCATTTACTCACTAGGTACCTGCTCACTGATATTCAGTTTGCTTCAGGACCACTCAGCTCCAGACCCTATGATGAGCTGGGTCCCAATATGGACAAAAGAGCTGTTTTCCAGAGGCGAGGAAGGAGTGATAGTCATTGACATCAAGGAGGCATTCAACCAAGTGTAACATGAAGGCACACTAGAAAAACTAATTTAATGGAGATAGGGGGAAAAAGTCACCAGTGGCTGGAGTCATTTCTGGCACAAAGGAACATGGAACATGTTTATGGTGGTTGAAAGCCAATTATTACAGACCCAATTCCAATTCAAGCAATTCATGCCAGCATGCAACAAGATGTGGACAGCATCCAGGTTTGGGCTGATGAGTGACAAGTAATATTTGCACCACCAATGTGCCTTGCAATAACCACCTCCAACAAGAAAGAGTCAACCCACCTCCCCTTGACATTCAATGGCATTTCCATCATTGAAACTCCAGGTTGAAGGTCAAAACTTCAGCAGCGGTTGCTTGCCTTTCTGCAACTCAATCCCGGTAGCACTGAGCCTTAGATGTGCAAATGTATATTCATGAACATTGCCTGCAGGCTACGTCTGCTGTCCTAAGCCTCCAAAGTTGTCTCATCAGTTATAAGTGCTTTGATTTCTAATCTGACCATAAATCATTGATCCCAATTGGGAGATAACTTTTAATGATTCTTTGGCTGATTATGCTCAGGTTCGGAAAGCTTTGGCCCTTCAGGCTATAAGTTGAATTCTGAAAATTCAGTCTAAGTGGATGCTTCAACCGCTACTTAAATTTACCTTTGCTGTGAAAACAATTCAGTTACTAAACAGCCTAGTGCTTTGGAGTCCTGAGTTGCAGGGCTGTGTAGTGACCAGGGCCCTTACATCAATGGACATGGCAGATCATTGTGGGAAGGTATTAAGGAGGGCATAATTGGGCTGAAATTCATCCCCAGGTGGGTGCTACATCAAGCTGTTGTTTTCAGAGCAGCATTTGGCAGAGGTGAGGAAGCATGTTGCCTGCTCACTGTAGCAGCAGGTAGATCCAATTAGTGAAAAGAGGAGAACATTGCTTTTAAAAATAGAGACTATTATTCTAACACAAGTTTGATAATTATTTTACCTAATTGGGTATGAAATTAACAGCGCTTTTTGGATAATTCAATTTTTCAGAAGTATTAACACCATTTCACTAAGTGGACATTGGCATCGGACAATTTAGCGAAATATTGGCCCACAGGAGAAAGAGGTAAGATGCTTCTTCAATTCACTTAGCAACAAGAATCCCATTAACCTGACAGAATGGGGGAAAGGTTGTTTTCCTCATGGTTGCAACTTGCTGATTAAATGGGATTTTATCTTGTGTCATTTTGACTGCACTTGGGTTCTCGTAAAAAATTAATCAGATTTGATGGGATGATGAAAGAGGCTTACAAACGTTTAATGCCCATGCTTGAGGATTGTCTGTAATCTGCCTTTTATTCAGGGTATTTAACGTGGCCAAATGTTTCATTTGAAGCCATCGGGAGGAGAAAGTGTTGTTCATTACGATGGCACAAACTGAAGCCATCCTCGCTGGAATTATTTCATGGTAATGCTCCACCAAGCAGGTTACATCAACGTTGCACTAAATGCCTCTCTGTGCATCCTGCTCCTTCCTAATATCAGATTCTGCACATCGTCAGGATTAATGCATATTAAAAATACATGCCATCCAATTGAAAACACATTTCGGTTGACAGGGAAATAAATATTTACATGGTTGATAGTTTCCTGCTGTAGATATGAATGGGTTGCTACTTGGGGGGATTGACTCCCCAGGTGGAATTTAAAAGTAGCGATGGATGCTAAAGCTGTGCAACCTCAACTCCATGCTAATAGAGAACAGGACCTTTTCAGAGTTGATCCCACAGTGACTCAAAAACTGCATCCTAGTTAATTATACTTTTATAATGTGTCCCTTAATTGACTCAAGTCACTTGTGTGCAACTTTACATATTTTTTGATCCACATTGACTATGCGATTCTCACAGTAGGTAGGCTGATATGTTGTATATAAAAACAGGGCTTTTAAATTATATACTGCACAATGCATTGTGCTACAGCTTAAGCTCAGCAATGTATAATTTGGTCCGCAGAAGCCTTCCTGGGAGCTCGTGGCAATTCTTCAAATGAGCTGACCCAAGGATAACAGCAGGCAGATAACTCTGTGGTTAGCTTTGCAGCAGGTCCCAGCTTCAAATAGCAGACTGAGTAAGTTCAAATCTTACCATGGTAGTTGACGGATTTAAGCTTAATTATTTAAGTCAACCTTGGGACAAAAGACTACTATTATTAGTGGCGACTATGTTACAACCAGATTGTCATAAAAATCCAACTGGTTCACCAAGGTCCCGTAGGGAAGGAAATCTGTCATCCCGAGCCAGTCTGGCTTACTTATAACTCCAGACCTTCGGCAATGTGGTTGACTCTTAACTGCTCCCTGAAATAGCCTAGCAAGCCGCTCAGTTATATCACAACTGTTACAAAAAACTATAATCCACATGGACTCCGCTTCAAGGCGGTGGCTCACCCCCACCTTGTCAAGGGCAAGCTGGGATACACAATAAATGCTGGCCCAACCAGTGACACCACATACCATAAATAAAGATAGAATAGCAGGGAGCGAGCTACAAGTTGGAATATAATAAAAGGGTTCATATGGTTTGTATATATAATATTGTATACTTGGGAATGACTTATAAACAGAAATTGAATATGGGGTTCAGATGGTTTTTATATAGAATGATGAATATCTGGGCAGTGAATGATTGGCAATCATCTCAGTTCCAGATCATCACTTCAGGAGCTCCTCAGGGCAGTGTCCTAGGCCCAACCATTTTCAGGTACTTCATCAATGACCTTCCTTCCATCATAAGGTCAGAAGCGGGGATGTTCGCTGATGGTTGCACAATGTTCAGCACGGTTTGCAACTCCTCAGATACTGAAGCAGTCCAATTCCAAATGCAGCAAGACCTGGACAATATCCAGGCTTGGGCTGACAAGTGGCAAGTAACATTCGTGCCACACTCAGAGGAAGTTTATTAGATTGATATCTGGAATAAGCAGGTTGTCTTATGAGGAAAGGTTAGACATACTGGGCTTGTTTCCACTGGAGCTTAGAAGAGTGAGGGGCCACTTGACTGAAGTATATAAGATCCTGAACGGTGTTGACAAGGTGGACGTGGAAGGAATATTTCCTCTTGTGGGTGAGTCCAAAACTAGGGGGCATTGTTTTAAAATTAAGGGCTGCCCTTTTAGGACAGAGACGAGGAGAATTTTTTTCTCTCAGAGGGTTATGCAACTTTGGAACTGTCTGCCTCAGAAGGTGGTGGAGGTGGGGTCATTGAATATTTTTAAGGCAGAGGTAGATCGATTCTTGTTAGGCAAGGGAATCAAAGGTTATTGGAGGTAGATGGGAATGTGGAATTCGAAACACAAGCAGATCAGCTGTGACCTTATTGTATGGCGGAGCAGGCTCGAAGAGCCAAATGGCTTATTTCTGCTCCTATTTCATCTGTTCATACGTTGACACAAGTGCCAGGCAATGATCATCTCCAACAAGAAAGGATCTAACCATCGCCCCTTGACATTCAATGGTATTACTATCGCTGAATCCCCCATTATCAACATCCTGGGGGTTACCGTTGACAAGAAACGTAACTGGACTAGCCATATAAACACTGTGGCTACAAGAGCGGGTCAGAGGCTAAGGATCCTGCAGCGAGTAACTCACCTCCTGACTCCTCAAAGACTGTCCACCCCCTACAAGCCATATAGCGACATAGTGACTGAGTGGCTTGTGTTCCAGACAGTCCAGGCTCATCTGTGGGATGAAGAAAAATAATGTACATGGATTATAGCACATTCATATCATAAACATGCCAACTGTTGTCCACAGTTCCACCTTTTATTCTGTTTTCTTAGCTTCAAGAAGGCGCCATTTACAAATTAGATCTGTCATTGTGCGATGATATAAAGGGATCACGCGTTTCATTTCTGTTTTATTCAGTTGCTTCCTTGTAATGATTGTCAATGCCTAATGGTCAAGTGTACTGTTGTGTTATCTTAAAGCTCAACTTTTCCTGATCCTTTCATGTCAGCCAATATGGGAAGGGCTGGTGGCCCATTTTGCCAGGTTTCTGCCCCATTTGGGTTGCCCTGGGTTTTCCAGGGGAGTGAGACAGTTTCAGGGATTTAATTATAACCAGGACTGTAAGATGTAATGAAGGTTTGTGAGAAGGGATATCCCAGGCCCATCTGCCTCAAGTTCCTTGTAACCAAGGGCCTCCCAAGCGTGTGTGCCTCCATCAGTCCTCTTGCTTAGACCAGCGGGTGTAAGAGAGTTTATAAGCAAGCTAAAGAGGAGTTCTAATTCTAAAGAACAAATCTTTTTAGGTGATCTTTGACCTTGCGACTTGCAGTCAGCAATATAGCTGTGTAGCTGTTTCCTGCTCTATTTTGCAAGGTTAGGCTTAGCCATCCCACCCTAAAATTGTGATGCTTCAGAGCATTTCCGAGTGCTGTTCATGTTATGGAGTTAGTTGCTTAGTAAATACAGATATATTTTAGGGGGTAGTGGAGCACACTCTGGTTTTATATGTAACGCCCCTCAGGACCTATTAAATTACCAACAGGTGAGGGTATGTGCAAGGACACCCCTTTATCCCACTTCTCGATTAATCATAACAGGTTTTAAAAAAAATTTATGAGGATGAATGTGCCAATTCAGTGTATGTACTTAACTGTTTACTTGCTGATTGAAAAAAACTTAGCTAATCAGGCTTTCTTGAGTTTAAACATGTAAAGGGTTAGTTTTTATTGAGCTAAAAACCAATTGGGTAAAGATATTAAAAATGTTAAAAAAGGTAAACACAGATCCCTACTATCACAACACAAATACACAAACTTATATAAGAAAATACAAGTTGCAAAGTAGAGGAGGTTAACTTTTAGCCCAATTAAGATTCATTGATAAAAGACTAAGATGTAAGGAGTTCACTGATTATGAGTCCTTTACTGTTGTTCATGGCTGAGGCAGTTCTTGAAGTGGTAGTCCTTGTTTTTTTTTTTCCCCTGGAAATGCTGCTTTGGAATTTGAAGCTTCCTTTAGAATTTCTCTGTCTGCTGTCCAGAGTATGATATAGCCAGGCTTAATTGAAAGAGATCGAGGCCAGCAGCTTTGTTGCTGCCTTCAGATGTTGCTTCTCTAGACAACCCTTAGCAATCAGGGTTTTGTAAAAAAAAAACCTGAACACATGATCTCTCTCGCTCCATAATGCTTGAGTATGCCACAGAATTGATTGGCTCATGTCCGGACAGACTTTGGCTATTGTTTTATTGCCTAGGTGATTAATTTTAATGTCTAAGCTATCACTTATTCATTTTTCCATGTACTGAGCTAGGATGAACATATCAACATCTCCAAGGTAGCCATTGTCTCTGAAAGACTCTGTCTCCAGCTCGACGGAATGGAATGCAGCTTTTATAGTGATGCAAATGATGGCAGCCAGTTTAAGTCTCAGTCCACCTTTGAAGTAATTCTTGACATCAGCAGGTGTGAAATTCCACAGTAGGGCTGTCCAAACGTCCTATTTGTGATCCACATTGGAGACTTCCAAATTTTACCATTGCAATTGTAGACATGTAATGTGACCTGTGGCAGCCATCTTAAGCCAGTGTCATTGGCTTAACAGTTGAAACTGCCTTTTTAAAAAATTCCGCCTGTGAGTTGAAATTGAAATTTAATATTTGACATTAACACACCTCCTTAACACAGCCTGGAGTAATTCTCTAAAGTAGCTGTGAATAGAATTGAACATCTCACAATGGAACTGCTTGGATTGGGATTGGGCCTGCTTTGTGAAATCAGAGTGACCAATCATACTTTATTTCACTGGATTGTTCCATATTTGAGGCCACTATCCCACCTCCTGGGTTGAATTCTGCCAGGGTGTTGTTTTTTTCCAGAATTCAGTCCTTTAAATTCTATGCATGCACAGTAACTACTCTCATCCTGTTTGTGGGCTCTCACAGCCCTGGTGTCATGCACCCCCCACCCCCCCACCCCCACTCCACCCCACTCAGCCCTGGTAGCAATCCAGTCCTGCCACCCGACACTAATGGACCTCCATGACAGAGCGTCCCTTAATCTTCTCCACGACAGTTGGTCACCCTGCGTGAAGTGGTTACATCCCTGTTATGTAGGGTTAACTTTAAGCCTGTTTTGTATTTTTGGAGAGATTATAGTGTATAATTGTCATAAATGTGGTTTTAAAGCTCCTGCAAGTTTGGGTGCATTTTTCAAAAGCGATATATTGCCCATTCCTTATTTTCAATTCTCTTTGCACCACTGAGTGTCAGTGAGTGACTAGTGATCTTACTCTGGGACTAGTCGATACTTCACCAATGCAGAGTAATTGTTTTTAAGAAATCCGCTTACAATGAATGAACCACACGTACTTGAAACATTTATTTTACTTACAATGATTATTTGGGAATGGGGTAGCGGGGGTGGGCATGGGTGTTGTAAAGCCATTAAAATGACCAGAATAACACGAGATTAGAGTCCTTTCGGGTATCTGGGAGAGATTAGTCTGAAGTACTTAAAAGCTTCACTGAGTACCATCAATAAAGCTTCTTGTGCCACCTTTTATCTCTCCGTGAAACTCTCTCCCAGGTACCATCACTAATTAAAACTCTGGGCAGAATCATCCCAGATTTGCACAAAATACAGTAGCCATCTGGAAAAAGGCCATTTTACCTGCTAGCCTTTTGCACAGCATCGTCCCATTCCTGGCCGATCCCACCTCATTATTAATGCGTTCCTGGAAAACACGCTAAATTGCTGGGGGCGTTGGGGGGGGGGCAGCCTCTGATTCGCCCGCCCCGCCATCACCTCAGGCCTTCAATAATCTGGGCATCATATTTAAAGGGCTGGCACTCTGTAAGGGATAGGAAACTGCTGCAAAGTCATGGCTGTCAAAGGAAGGAAACATGCTGCCCCCAAATTTAGCAACGCCTCCCTCTGACACCTACAGGGCGCGGTGGAGGCCCGCCCATAAAGTCCTCTACCCCGCTCAGGGTGAAGACCAGCAAACAAGGTGATAAATCCAGCAATTGGGATGGTGAGAGCGGTGGTCAGTGCCAACGCCCTGCAAAAAAAGGCAGCTACCCTGTGCCAAAAGAGGATGAATGATGTCCTCTATGTCGCCAGGTTAATTCACTCTTCTCATCACCCTCAATTCACGCACTCACAAACCCATTATCACACATCCACCAGGGATCTCACTCACTGCCAGTTCAACAGACATCACCATTCACTCTCTCGCACACATCTGCCCTGCAGATCGTCTCCTCAATCCACTTATGGCAGCACTCACCACCCACACATGCCAGGCATCCTCCTCATCTGGCCTGGCAGGCGTCCTGCTTACACACTCTCCATCTGTCTTCATGCAGGACAGTCTGGCACACAACAAAAGCCGCAGACTGTTGGAGGAATGCCTGACATCGAGGTCCTCACAGACTTTGAAAATAGAGTTATCCAGTTGGCAGGCGATGATCTGGACTGTCCCTGGGCTGCCGGTGAAGCACGCCTTTTAAAGGTGGCCATGAAGTATGCCGTTCTGAAGTCACGCCGATGTGTGTGGTAAGTTTGATGTGGAGGGCTGGCTCCAGCGAGCAGGAATCAGATGCAAATGTATTAAAATGACATTCCTGACATGCGGCGATGGGAAACACGGCCTGCCGTTGATGGGTGGAGCGGGTGATCGTAAACTGGTTTCACGATGGTGTAAAATCGATTTTTTGGCCGTCTCGTCATTTTGTCCCCCCTACCCCCCCAACCCGTTTCCCCCCCCCCCTCCCCCTCAACTCACCCGCCATGATGCCGACATCAATGGAGCCGGAAAATTCCGGCCTCTGTCCCCTGAGCTGAAAGCCAGAGTTAGTTGCCGCTGGTGACGTTGGGTTGCGGGTGGGTACGTTGCTTGAAATATCCGAATTGTTTGAAAACGGTGAATGCTTATTCCTCACCTGTCTTGGAAAGCCTCTTGCATATAGATTCATTACAGATGTTAAACACGCAGCCGGGCTCAGTATGCAGGACATCTTCATTACAGCATGAGAGTAGCTTTATTTCACCCCTTATGTACATCCTCCATTGTCAGTTTTTATCTGAGATTCCTAACACTTCCAGTCTTTACTTTCTGATGTGCATTATTCTGGTCTTATTAAAGGTCTCTCTCCTGTTTCATCATGAAAAAGAAACATTTCAGAATTGCCCATGAGAGTCTTATACCTTCTCTGGTCCACCTGAAAAACTGCCAAGTGGTTATCACTCAGTGTGAAGAAAGCCTAAATTACCTTGAAACTCATTTTAATGTGTTTCCCTTGTTCCAGTGTCAAATACCTTCCCTGTTAACCCTTTAAGGATACACTGAGTTGCTCAGTGTCATCAACACAAGAAAAGGTGCCACCAGCTAATAAGACCCGAATGATATAAAAGGCTAAGAAGATCTAAGAAATTAAATAATATTACTCCCTGTATTAACTCCAGACCCTGCAGAATTCACCAATTGATGGTAGCCTCCTCAAGCGTACCAGTGGATGCCACATGCTCCTTCTCCGGAGATACAGGCAGGGCGGCAAGCAGAATGACTGTCTCCGTCGTCAGTGCCACCCCCAAGGGCCACAGTCCACTGCATGTTTCAATCCTGTGGCTTTATTATGTACAGCCAGGGGCCAAGTGTGGAACATCAGCCTTGAACGTAATCCGCCGCCCGGAAAGAGAAGTGCATTTTAAAAATTTGAGCTCGCTGAGTTTTCCCAGGGTGTCTCTGGACTGCTGAATGAAAGATCAAACAGGGCTACAGCACAAAGGGACAGTCCCAATTTTATTTTGTTTGTATATGAAGTGGCTTTGCTCAGTAGAAATTCAGAACCAAGTGGACTATTTCCTGACAAACTCTTGCAGTTCTTTACTATGATTTAGCTGTGCTTATACCTGCAACTGGCCCTGTTAACAGAGATAACTGTGATTTTCCTTCTAAGCACTGCTAGATGGCACTGTTAGTTAAAAAGTGAATCCAGGACAAGCTCCTTGTATCACAGAACGCAGGATCTTGTTTTTCTCCCACCTCCGACCACTACCCCCTCAGTCACCCCATTTAAAAAAAAACATTGAATCATGCAGCTTGGATTAGGTAATCCTCCTTTTAATTATTGTCGAAAATGTTTAATTCAGTCGGGCTGATTTGCATACAGAATTAAAGCCTGACCGGAGTTAATTATCGTACAGCAATGGGGAGAAGCTTCATTACTGGAGACAATGTAACAAATTTACTATTACCATTAAGCCATCCTTAGTAAATTGAAAGCCAAGATAGGAACCAAAATATAACTGTTATTAACAAAGTGACACCCCGCGCACCCCCCCCAACCCCACCCCCACCCCCACCAACCCCACCCCCACCCCACCTCTCGCACACTCATTTTTTCCACATCCTTCATTTGTTTTGTTTTTTTTTTGCCAGCTCCAACAAACAATTTGCAAGGCTGACTGAGGAAGTCACTAGCGACCTGGTTAACAGTTCTGTACGGAATGGAGCACAAAGATAGCCTCGGGGACTTACCCCCTCCTTGTTGCTGCCTCTCCCTCTACCCCGGTGTTAGGACTCCAAACAAGGACCACCTCTGAGAGCTGTAATTCTCTACCCCAAAGGCCTATTGATGCTCGGTTGTTGAGTATATTCAAGACCGAGGACTGACCGATATCGGGGGGGGGGGGGGAGGAGAATTTTGATGCAGGCGTGTGGGGGCGTGTCCCGCACACTGACAAGTAAAATGACGCGTGGTGACCTCGAGGCAGGTGCCCCGACATCACCTGTGGCGTCACTCAGATCTTCTGACTGGCGCACATGCACCGCAGGTGGCTGGGTGCCCGCCGAACTGTCAAAGGCCTGTTAAGGCCGCTAATAAAGTCATTAAACTAATTCTCCACGCTGCCTGTCTGATTTTAAGGTTGGCGGGAGGGGTGGGGGGGGTGGTGGCAGGTGAAGAGCCCAAGCGGCCCCCTGCATTTTGCATGAAACCTCATCCAAGGGCGGGATGAGGTTTCATGAAGGTTTCATGAAATAGATAATTTTTTTTTTTTTGACAATTCATAAACATGTCCCAGCTCATGTGACCCTGTCACATGAAGGGGGGGAGGGAACACGTGCGAATGATTTTATTCTTTATTTTTTTCAAACGTTAAAACTGAACTTAATCTCCCTGAGGCAGCTCTGTGCCTCGGAGATTTCTGTGCTCTTTCGCCTCATGCAGCCGGTCGCGGGCGGCGATCAACTCCACGCCCGCTCCCAACGGGACCGCCCGATGGGCAGGAGGTTCTGCCCCTGGACATTAAGCCCTAACCTTTCTCGGGAAAATCCCTAGCTCTGCAAACCCGACTCGGGGGAAAATGCCCCAGATGGTCAGGTTTTGGTTCCATGGCGGGGGGGGGCGGAGGGGTGGGGCGGAGGGGTGGGGGGTGGTGTTAACCCCCGAAAACAGGTCGGAGGCAGCCGCATGGGCTGATGGGTGCAAAGGCTGACCTCTTGATCTGGGACTTTGTCCCAGCTGTTTAAAAAAAAAACCAATAAAACAAAAAAACAGCCCTCCATCCCTGGCTGTCCCCATGCACTCCCCACTCCCCAAGTCAACTCATGCCACCTCATGCCCCTCATCTACCCCCATGCCAACCTATACCATGTCATGCCACCCGCTCACCTCTCATGGCTCCTCACACCTTCCATGCCAACCTGTGCCACACCGCCACAGTCTGTTATCGACCCCATGCCAACTTAGTGCCAACTCAAGCCAATCCAAGCCCCCACCCACCACCCTCTGCTCTTAGTGCCTCCATGCCAATCACCCTGCGTCCACCATGAGCGGTCCTGAGGACCCCTGCTCAGATGAAATAAAATAAAAGTTCCATGGGCAGGATTTTCCGGTCGTTAGGCAGGCATGGCGGGCGGGCCTGGGAGCGGCCATGAAACGGTCCACCACCCGCGATCGGGCCCCGACCAATTAGTGGACAGCCGGCGTCAAAGGCGCGCTGAGGAGCGTGCACTCAGTGCTGCCAGGGTTGTGGGGGGGGTGGGGGTGGGGGTGGGGCGTGGTGGTGCAGGAAGAGTGCAAGTGCAGAAGTCTGCCCATGCGTGGAGGAGTGCGTGCTAAAAGCTCCTTGAGGGCATAGGGCTGCCTCAGGGAGCTGAAGAATTGTGGACGCAAAAATAATTATTTTAAAAATGAGAGAAACATGTCCCCACATGTGATTCAGTCACATGAAGGGGGACATGTTTAAAACGATGTTTAAAAATTTTTTAAAATTACTTCTGGAAACCTCATCCCGCCTGTGGATGAGATGTCATTAAAAATCCAAAGGCTGCCTTGCTGATTCGTCTGCCTGTCAACCGAATGGTTGGATGGGCAGTGAAAAATACAGATTAATGACCTGCTTAAGGACCTTAATAGGCCCCGTAACTGTTGGCCACTGCCGGCTCTCCCGTGTGCCTGCTGACCGAAAGATCGCATGAGTGTGCGGTGATGTCGGGACGCTTTGCCCAACGTCATTGTGCGTGACTTTAAGCCCAATCTGGTCTGGTGTGCACCCACCTGTGGGACGTAAAATCCTGCCCATAGCGTCTATTGTAGACATCATTTTTGTAAAAAACATTCTCATTCATAAAAACCCATTTACTATATTTACAATATTTCAACTACATAATCCATAATAAAAATAGACATTTCATTCAAGTGCTTAATCCTTATAAAAAACAATCATTTGTATTCATAATCACACATCATCGGCATTGTAACCGCTTGGAGCTGTCAATTGAACTGTAAACTGACAGGCACCCCACTGTGGTAATGATAGGTTGTGAAATCAGTCAGGCACATAAATGCTATAATGATCACCCTCAGGCATATGTCAACAACCAGAGTGAAATAGCAAGCACTGTTTTCCTAACTGCTGTATGTTTTTTTCACAAATTGAAGGCCAGGAGATTTAAATGAGTTGACAGCTTGACAGGTGAACAGTTCCAATGAGTTCACCCACTTTTTACTTTTAACATTCTCATAGGGCACTTGACATCTCCTAAAGGTATCCCTCGACGTGTTCCAAAGGGTACCCTACATCTCCAAAAAGATACCTTACTTCTCCAAAGGATACTGGCAGCTTTAGGCCTTTTCCTGAAAGGTTTAAAGCCCACAAGTCGTATTTTGGATATCACAGTTACGAAAAATGGATATGTTTGAAGGCAGCTGCACTTTAATATGCGAAGCTGCATCTGTGGACCTTGGATGTGCATTCCACAACCCAGCCCCATTCCTCCACTGGTGAAAATGGTGGCTGCTGGGTTTGGGGGCAAAACTTCAAGGATCAGGGCTCCATTTTGGCTGGGCAGGAAATCCCCTCCACTTTTACAAAACTTCAGGCCTACGGGAATTGTGGGATTTTTTTTGTTAATTCATGGGATGTGGGCATCACTGGCTAGGCCAGCATTTATTGTCCATTCCTAACTGCCCTTGTGAAGGTGGTGGTGAGCTGCCTTCAAGAACCATTGCACTCCATGTAGGGTAGGTATTTCCACAGTGCTGTTAGGAAGGCAGTTCCAGGATTTTGACCAAGTGACAGTGAAGGAACAACGATATATTTCCAAGTCAGGATTGGGAGTGGCTTGGAGGGGAACTTCCGGATGGTGGTGTTCCCATGTATCTACTGCCCTTGTCCTTCTGGATGGTAGTGGTCGTGGGTTTGGAACATGTTATCTAAGAAGGTTTGGTGAGTTCCTGGAGTGCATCTTGTAGATGGTACACACTGCTGCCTATGGGCATCGTTGGTGGAATGAATGAATGTTTGTGGATGTGGTGCCAATCAAGTGGGCTGCTTTGTCCTGGATGGTGTCAAGCTTCTTGAGTGTTGTTGGAGCTGCACTCATCCAGGCAAGTGGAGAATATTCCATCTCACTCCTGACTTGTGCCTTGTAGATTGTGAATGGGCTTTGGGGAGTCAGAAAGTGAGTTACTTGCTGCACGACTCCTAGCCTCTGATCTGCTCTTGTAGCTACAGTATTTATATGGCTAGTCCAGTTCAGTTTCCAGTCAATGGTAACCCCCAGGATGTTGATAGTGGGGGATTCAGCAATAGTAATGCCATTGAATGTCAAGGGACAATGGTTAGATTTTCTCTTGCTGGAGATGGTCATTGCCTGGCACTCGTGTGGCATGAGTGGATCTTGCCACTTGTCAACCCAAGCCTGGATAATGTCCAGGCCTTGCTGCATTTGAACATGAACTGTTTCAGTATCTGAGGAGTTGTGAATGGTGCTGAACATTGTGAAATCATCAGTGGAGATCCCCACTTCTGACCTTATGATGGGAGGAAGTTCATTGATGAAGCAGCTGAAGATGGTCGGGCCTAGGACACTACCCTGAGGAACTCCTGCAGTGATGTCCTGAAACTGAGATGGTTGCCCTCCAACAACCACAACCATCTTCCTTTATGCTGGGTGTGACACCAACCAGTGGAGAGTTCTCCCCCTGATTCCCATGGACTCCAGCTTTGCTAGAGCCCCTTGTTGCCACAATTGGTCAAATGCTGCCTTGATGTCAAGGACAGTCACTCTCACCTCACTTCTGGAGTTCAGTTCTTTTGTTCATGTTTGAACTAAAACTGTAATAAGGCCAAGAGTTGAGTGACCCTGGCAGAACCCAAACTGAGCGTCAGTGAACAGGCTGTTGCTAAGCAAATGCCACTTGACAGCATTGTTGATGACCTCTTCTATCACTTTACTGATGATTGAGAGTAGACTAATGGGGCGGTAATTGGCTGTGTTGGATTTGTCCTGCTTTTTGTGTACAGGACATACCTGGGCAATTTTCCACATTGCTGGGTAGATGGTAGTGTTGTGGAAAAGATTGACTAGGGATGCAGCAAGTTCTGAAGCACAAGTCTTTAGTTCTATAAGCAGAATATTGCCAGGGCCCGTAGCCTTCGCTATATCCAGTGCCTTCAGCTGTTTCTTAATATCATGTGGAGTGAATCAAATTGGCTGAAGACTGACATCTGAGATGCTGGGACCTCTGGACTAGGCCGAGATGGACTATCACTCAGCACTTTGAGATATGATGGGAAAGTGGATTTGAGCAGAAGGATCAGCTATGATGTTGAATGGCTCAAGGGGCCATTATGGCTTACTTTTGCTCCTATTTCTTATGTTCAGATCACTGCGGAGAATTACAGATACTAATCTGAAGCACCAACAGGCAATATTACTATGTAAATGAAGTCTCACATATTTGGCACATGTCTTCTGCATTTCAGATAAGCTTCATGCTGTTTGGCTTTCCAAGTTTCACTCCAGTTGTAAATGATTAGCATGCTATCAACGTCCCTAATAGTATGCATACTGATCACCCAACTTCCTTTCCCGGACCCCATGTTAGCTGATATTATTAATGGTTTCCACCCCCCAGGTACTATACCCACTCCCTCAAAACTGCCATCATCAACATCCTCTTCAAAAAACTAAATCTTGACCCTTCTGATCTTACAAACCATTACTTCATCCCCAATCTCTCTTTCCTTTCCAAAGTCTTTTAATGTATTGTCACCTCCCAAGTGTGTGCATCGTTGCTGCAACTCCATGCTTAAACCCCTCCAATCAGATTTCTCCCCCACTTCAGTACTTATAAAAGTAAAAAAAAAATCCTTTATGACTGTGACAAAGGTAAACTTTCCCTCCTCAATCCTCCCCATCTGCCTGTAGCCTTTTGTTGACTACAACACCTTGCTCCAACACCTCTTCACTGTTATCTATCTGGGTGGGGCTGCTTTCACTTGGTTTCATTCTGATCCATCCATTCGCAACCAGAGAATCACCCACAATGGCTTCTCTTCTCTCTCTTGCACATTCTGGATTCCCCCAAGGATCTATCCTTGGCCCTCTCCTGTTTCGTACATGCTGCACGATCGACATCATCCAAAAAACATGTCAGGTTTTACATGTCGATTGATGACATCCCATTCTACTTCACCAGCACCACTCTCGACCCCGCCACTGCCTTTGGTTTGTCACTCAGCCTGTGCAGCATATAGTGTTGGACAAGCAGATTTTTTCCCCAACCAAATGTTGGGAAGATCGAAGACTTTGTCTTCAGCTGCCAGCAATAACTTAGTTTCCTAACCACCAACTCCAACCTTCTCCATGTAGACAATGGGCTGTTTGGAGCCATCCGTCATCCAGTGGGAGAGTACTGCCCCTACACTGAGGGGGGATGCATCGCAGGTTAAAATCAATTCTTTCTTTGGGTCGAAATGTACCAACAGGGCTAATGAATGTAGCAACTGCTTTACAGCCGTAAAAGCCTGTTGTTGTGGGGCTTGCCAAGACCACCTGTGGTTTTCCTTGAGTAACCCGTATAATGGAGCCAGTACTGTTGAAAAATTTGGGAGAATACAACCATAGTAGTTAACCATTCCCAAGAAGGACTTGAGTTCTGTGGCATATTTCAGGGCTGGCGCCTCACGAATAGCTCTCGCCTTGCCTTCTACTGGGTGAAGACCCTTCAGATTGACCCCATGACCCAGGTAAATCAATTCTTTTGCTTGGAAGATTCATTTTCAAGCATACTCCAGCTTGTGAGAAACGCTTCAATACCTCTTCCAAATTAGCCAGGTGTTCGTCATCAGTTAGTCCTGTTACTAGGATATGATCGAGATAAACCACCACATGGGGCACACCTTGGAGCAAATTTTCCATAGTCTGCTGGAAAATGGCACAAGCCAACGAGAGTCTGTAGGGTAACCAGGTATACTGGTATAACTCCCCATGTGCGTTGATAGTTACAAAATCCCGAGAGGCCTTTTCTAGCTCGACATGCTGGGAAGCATGGCTCATGGTGAGTTTCGTATATACGATTCCCCCTGCCAGCTTGGAGTACAATTCATCAATTTTCGGTATAGGATAGCTGTCAAATCTGACCACTTTGTTAATGGTCAACTTTGTAGTCCCTGCATATTTGCACACTCTGGTCAGGCCTTAGTGCTCTCAACCTGTCCTGCTACCTTCAGTGGCTTATGCAAATATACACACAGGTGCCTCTGCTCCTGCACCCCGTTTAGAGTTGTACTCTTTATTTTATATTGTCTCTCCATGTTCTTCCTATCAGTTCATATTTCTCCTCATTGAACTCTATCTGCCACCTGTCCACCCATTCCACTAATGTGTCTATGTCCTTTTAAAGTTCTACACTATCCTTCTCAGTTCACAATGCTTCCAAGTTTCATGTCATTTGCAATCTCTGAAACTGTGCCTTACACACCAAGGTCTAGGTCATCAACATATATCAGGAAAAGCAAGGGTCCCAACACTGACCCCAGGGAACTCCGCTACAAACTTCCTCCAGCCAAAAATCATTAATTAACCATTATGCTCTGTTTCCTGTCACTCAGCTCATTTTGTATCCATGTTGCAACTGTCCCTTTTAGTTCAAGAGCTATAACCTTGCTCACAAGTCTGTTGTGTGACACTGTATCAAATGCCATTTGGAAGTCCATGTACACCATGTCAGCCACATTGCCCTCATCAACCTGCTCTGCTACCTCTTCAAAAAACTACAGCAAATTAGTCAAACACAATTTTCCCTTAAGAAATTCATGCTGGATTTCCTTAATTAACCTGCATTTGTCCATGTGACTGTTAATTTTGTCCCAAATTATTCTTTCTAGAAGTTTTCCCAACACCGAAGTTTAACTGACTAGCCTGTAGTTGCTGAGTTTATCTTTACACCGTTTTTAAAAAGGGGTGTAACATTTGCAATTCCTCAGTCCTCTGGCACCACCCCAAACCTAAGGAAAACTGAAGAATTATGGAAATGCCTCCATGACTTCCACTCTCACTTCCCTCAGTATTCTTGGTTGCAGCTCATCTGGTCCTGGTGCCTTATCAACTTTAAGTACATTTAGACTATCCAGTACCTCTTATCAATTTTAAACCCTTCTAGTGACTGAATTACCTATCTAATTCTGGCCACTTGAGCATCCCCAATTTTAATCGCTCCACTATTGGTGGCCATACCTTCAGCTGCCTGGGCCCTAAGCTCTGGAATTCCTTTTCTAAACCTCCCACCTTTAAGATGCCCCTTACAGCCTTAAGATCAGCTTTTGATTACCTGCCCTGATTTCTCCTTATGCACCTTGGTGTCAAATGTTCCTGTGAAGCACTTCAGGATGTAGAGAGTTGACCTTCATTGCCGCCTGCTTCCATTCCCCGCTGAGGGTGGTCCCCCACAGGACCATGACATCTCTCCTCCTGCCCACCTGCACCACCAGTGCCTCCAGCATCATATCGGTCATTCTGGATCCTACTGTCTGCTTGTTGATCAGTTTTCAAGATTTTCCATTGGAGCAATTTTTCTGTGCAGCTTCCCTTTAAGTGACAGCCTGCTTTTAAGCAAGAGCCTGTACAACGTGGTCTTTAGCAACGCAGCCTGAGCCTCCTGCTGCCATCTGGCCAGCGTCGTTGAGAAGGAAAGAGCAACGTTGGAGCTGCATGAACTACCAGAAATCATTCAGGTGAGTGGATAGATGAATTTTGTGTCTTTTCTACCTTGATCAGAACAAACTTGCACACACCATGCATTGCAGCCCTGCAAACAAAAACCAGCGTACACGAATTTCGCTCCCGGGAACTCCATTATTAGAGTTAGCTCATACTGCTTATAAGCTAAGCGTAATATCCAATTAGCTTAGCAATGGATAGCTACAAGACTTGTTTTTGCCTTGAACAGCAGTAGAATCATAGAATAATACAGCACAGAAGGAGGTCATTCAGCCCATCATACCTGTGCTGGCTCTTTGGTAGATCCTTCTAATTAATCCTCTCCACTGCTCCTGTGATTTTTTTTCCCTTCAAGTATTTATCCAATTTTCTTTTCAAAGTTGTTATTGGATCTGCTTCCACCATCCTTTCAGACAGTGCATTCCAGATCATCACAACTCACTGTCTGAAAACAGATTTCCTCATGTCACCTCTGGTCCCTTTGACAATCACCTTCAAAATGTGTCCTCTGGTTACTGAACTGGTGGGCATGTAATTTATTATTTCAAATATACAGGGAACAGGAGGGAATCGATGAGCCTCAATGAAAACTATATTCTGTTCATTCATTTATTTTATGTAAAAGAAACCAGTTTGTTGGTTTACATTTGTGTCTGATTTTGTTGGAGTGCTTTTCAATGTGCCTTCCATAAAGCCAAGACCATCATCTTCAGTACTGGCAACATGACCCACCCAAGTCACACTATTATTGAACCAAATATTCGGTAGTAAAAGCACATTCTGCTGACAGGAGTGACTTGTGATACTGAACGCGAGAGGATATCTAGTATAAGGCCAGCTGTGAAACCTGCAACAACGAAGAGCATGGAAACTCGGAAAGGACTGCAAAGTGAGAGCAAATGCTGTCAGCAGTGTTGAAATTCTGGTGATACTGTTTGTTGCCAAGTGAACCCTAAACCAATCACTTTAGGGACAGCATAGCTGTTTGAGGCTGTTCCATCATTCAGTTAGATCATGGCTGATCAGTATTTTAACTACAATTACCCATCTTAGTTTTGTAACCTTTAATACTCATGCCTAACACAATCTCCAGGACCTGTTGGCTTACATCCTAGGGTTCTAACAGAGGTAGCTGCAAAGATAATGAATGGAATGGATACGATTTTCTAAAATTCCCAAGATTCTAGAATTGTTTCAGCAGATTGGAAATTAGCAAATGTAACACTGCTGTTCAAGAAAGGCAGGACACTGAAAACAGAGAACTCCAGGCCAATTAGCCTCCCATCAGTTGTTGGGAAAAAGCTGGAATCTATTATGGAAGTTTTAACAATGCACTTAAAAAAAATTATTGTATTATCAGACTGAGTCAACATGGTTTTATAAAAAGGAAATCGTGTTTGACAAATTTATTAGAGGTTTTTGAGAATGTAGCTAGTCGGGTTGATAAAGGGAAACTAGTAGATGTGGTATATCGAGATTTCCAAATGACATTCCATAAGGTGCCATACAAAAGGTTAACATTCAAGATGAAGGCTCTTGAATTTGGGGTAAGATATTCGCATGGGTGGAATATTGATTGATGGAGAGGATAAACAGGATATTTTCAAATTGTAAGGTTGTAACTAGTGGAGTGCTGCAAAGATCAGTTCTGGGCCTCAGTTATTTACACTCAAGATTGATGACTTAAATGAAGAGGCTGAGAGTAACGTGTCCAAGTTTGGTGATGGTTCAAAGCTAGGTGGGAATGTAAGCTGTGAGGAGGACACTAAAGGGACTTGAAGGGATAGACACTGAGAAATGGTTTTCTCTAGCCATGGAGGCACAGTCTTAGGATAAGGGGTTTAGGACTGAGACGATGAGAAATTTCTTCACTCAAAGGGTTGTGAACTTTGGAATTGTCTATCCTGGAGGATTGTGGATGCCCCATCATTGAGTATATTCAAGGCTGAGATAGATGGAGCAACAAAAAGCCTCATCACCATATTGGTTAGACAGTGGGCAAAAATGGGGCAAGATCTCCACACCTGATTAGTTTCCAAGGATCCTTGCTGGAAATATGTGGGTATTAGGGGAGGTCGGAATCATGTCCAGATAGAATATTATCCATCTGGAACTGCCTATGGACACTGAGGCTTACAGTGAATAATGGCTGCTTAGGTAAGGTACATTTTTATTTACTTTTTAGCAGGCGTGCTGGCTTGAATTCAAGTATAACTGCCTGGGAGGTTCTATGTGAAGAAAAAAAATGCATGTGCACTAATTTATTAATCCATTCATTTTCCCCACAATCCACCACTAGAAGACAGAAATTGGTTTGGGTAATTTGAATCTCTCACTCTCCTACATTATTGATGGTGTAACAGGCAATTTACAGCCTGGCAGGGACTGTGGTCTTACATTTTGATATCATCAGTGGATAAATCTGTGGTAAATGGTTCATCAAGTGCCATGACCAAGTGTAGATTGTGGGTTTGAAGTGTTGAAACACTGGACTTTTAATGAGAAATTCATTGCTTAAAACTGAAGACATTTAACTTTAATTATTTAACTGGTGGTTTATGTTAACTAGGCTTTGACATTGAGTGGAAAAATGAAATGAATTGAAAGTAAATTAAAAGTACAAAGGGAATAACAAAAGGGGTTTCATGGAATTTAGTATCAGGAGAGTGGGTTGGAGAAATGCAGGAAATGAGGGAGAAACAATTAAAAGATTAACCTATGCATTCAGGGCAAACACTAAGGCTAATGTAGCCATTAAGTAATGCAGGTTAAAGACATTTTTTTGGAACATCTTACTGCAATGGCTTTATTCTCTAGGGTATATTTACAACCCACTTTTGGACAGCCTCCGCTTTGCTGTAAAGGCCAGAGTGATAACAAGAGTCGATCTGGTAAACTAATGCTATATTGCACTTGGAAAACTAAAGGTTCCCTAGCAGCTGGGAGATTTCAGACCTGACTGCTGATCCTTTGTGCCACAATGTAAATGTGGTCTCCATATACCCTTAGCTCCAGAGTAATTTGGTCTCCATTCACTTTGCGTGGCCTGTATGTCTGAGTTATTAGTTTCAAAAAGGGCAGTGAATTCAATTTATGAAAAAAATATTTAGCAGTTAAGATAATTCAACCATGAGACACCTGATCTTCTAGCCAGGAACCAGCATTTTCTGCAGCTAAGATGTGGGAGTGTGGCATTATGTGACTTATATCATTTCTTATTAAGCAACATTTTGGTGGAGGGACGAAGGGGGAGATGTTTTTGATCATTAGGGCAAATGATGGAACATGATACATTGGTACTTGGCAGCCAGCACTTTCTGTTCAGAAATAACATGAACTAGATGACGAGGAAAGATCCCCCACCTCTTCCAGCTCTATTAAGTGCTAAGACAGCATGAAGATGAAGTGTTTTTCCTGCTTTATACTCACATCAACATTTTCATTAATATTGATGAACAGATGTAATAAATATATCCAAATACTTTAATTCCAGCATCAGGAGACTATCTCCGACAGCATCCTTGTCGTCTTTCTAAGTGAGGTTGTCTACTTTAGTGCTCCTCATCACCAGATCATGCTGACACTCTCCAATCTCATATTAGTTATAAATATTGCAAAGAGCAGAGAAAGAAGACTTTCCATCCATTTTTCGGGGTTCACTTCCAGATCGCAGAGCTAAAATGACAGCTCACTAACCCACTCCATCTTGCAATCCTCTCAATTTAACTCAAACCTTTATTTAACTACTCAAACTGGGTTTAACTGGCTCACTCTCTATCAAAGGTGAGACATTCGTTTCCGGCCTGGATTTCTATTTCTCTCCAGCAGAATTGGCACTGGTTCCTACACAGAAGAATTTTATGAAGCATTCAAAATACACACCTCTCATTCTGCGTAAGGTCAACCAAGCTAAAAATCCACAAATCTTTTGAAGAGAACAGTTAGACACAGGTTTACAATTTTAAAAATTTAAAGTGCTCTTGGGATAAACTAATAACATGTTGAAATCCTCTTCTCCTGCTTATCCTTCAAATATATTATGAAAACCAACTACTCGGAGTTGCTGACTGTGACTTGCTCAACATTTGGCCAGTTATCAGGTAAGTTCATTCGCAGCATAGTTTTTAGCTCCTGTTACTCCCATCATGTAAGAACCCATAGAACAAAAAAAAGCTGATTCAACTCAGTCCCTTCAATACATTTTGTAACATTCAAGCTATCATGGACTGTCCCTTTGTTATAGAACAATCCCACCTATCTGCATTCTCACCACATCCCTCAATCAGTTCTCCTTCCAGAAATCCATCTAATTGTGTCTTGAACTCTTTCAAATTGTACACTTCAATTATTGTACACAGCTAGTACCCTATTGTGATTCCTTCTGACTTAAAAATTGAAGTGGCAGACATTTACAATAGAGAACAATCAGGGAACTGAGTATGATGGGTTAAATTTTAACTTCCAGACAGCAGATCACTGAAGACGCAGCAGTCCATGTGTCCCAGAGGCCAGGTCTCCAACTTATTTTTAAATATAATTCGAAAGCTACAGGCACAAAATGGACGCTCCGGTGCAATTTGCCTCTTTTGGATCAACATAATGCCGGTTGGTCCAGAGGCTGCAGGCCAGCAGCAAGAAAGGCTTGGGATGGGGGGAAGAGGGTCACAATCATGGACTGGAGGAGCCTAAGGTGGTTGTGGCCCAGATAATTATTGTAGGGCCCAGAGGAGCATTCCTGCTCCTCCTGACATCCAGCATTAAACATACCTTTCTGGGGGTCTCTGTATGGCTAGTGGAACTGGTTGGACAGTGCACAGTGCTCGCTCTGACCAGCTCGATCTTAAAGTGTCAATTGGGGTTCTATATCTGTCATATGACCCTAATTTGCATATTAAATAATCAACCATCTGAACAGGGAGGTACTTCAGCCACTCACTGGTAGGCCCCTCTGAAAGCAATGGTACAATATTCAGTATTAATGCAGTTATGACCCTGCCCCATTTTGAGGGTATTACCTTTGCTTTAATGCAGAAAATTGACTCCACTTATTTAATGATCTTTACTGCACAGCATGTGGAACCATTAACTAAACTATAGGTTTGGTGTGTGTTGTAGGAACATGGCTAACCAGCAAGTTAAAAAAAATCTGGATGCAGATTCCTTAATTTTTTACCTTGTCCGCCTGCAATTTTAACCTTTTTACAGAGCAAATAACTTGATCAGTTTGAAAATTTGAAATCATAATCTCAAAGTATCCTCTTTTCTAAAATAGTAGTTTAGCAAACATATTCCACTAATACTTGATCAGAGTACCTGACCTATCATTATAATTCTCAGTCCTGTTCTGAACCAAAAGTTCATTGAGTTCCTTCTATCAACAAATGTTGTTTAAACTTTGTCGATTTGGAATTTATGTCCTTAACAGCTTTGCTCATGGTTCAACAACCTGTGTTTATGTGCCACCTTTAGTATAATAAACCTTCTAAAGCTCTTCACCAGAGATATCGAATTAGGAGAGAGAAACAGAGTTATCGTTTCGGGTCGATTACACTTCATCAAGGCTTCATAGGTCTAGGGTTTCAGTGGGGCCAGGCTGGCAGGTCCAGCAAGGAGGGTGGGGCAGTAGTGCGAGTGGCTGTGTTTGGGAGGGCAGGGAGCAGGGGAAACATGCAGTAGAAAGAATACAGAGGAGATTTACGAGAATCTTGCCAGGACTGAAAAATTTAGCTATGAGGAAAGATTGTTTGGTTGCGATTGTTTCCTTTGGAACAAAGGAGGCTGAGGGGAGATTTAACAGATGTATAAAATTATGTGGGGCCTGGATAGTATGTTTAGGAAGGACCTTTCCCCCCCAGCAGAGAGGTCAATTACTGGGGGCCTTAGTTTTAACGTAATTGGAAGAAGGATTAGAAAGAGAGCTGAGGAAAATATTTTGTTCATCCAGAGGGTGTTGGAGGTCTTGAACTCATTGCCTGAAAGGATGGTAGAAGCAGAACCTTTCAGTGTATTGAAGAAATACTTGAATAGGTGCTTGAAATGCCATAACCTGCACGGGTGCAAAACAAGAGCTGGAAAGTAGGATGCGCCTGGATAACTCTGTTTCAGCTGGGATGGACATGATGGGAAAATGGCCTCCATCTATGCTGTAAATTTCTATGATTGTATGAATGAGACTCAAGACTTGTAAAATTTAACTTTAGGTGTCAGAGTAGTTAGTTAGCAGTAAGTAATATTTACCACATGTTGAAAGAGTATCTGCATTGGAACCGATTAGTCTCAAATTTGTCAGGTGAGTTTAGTGTACGCTTACCAAATATGTACAGCAACTTCATGCTGGTCAGTGTATTTCGATGGCAAGTCTCTCAGTGAGATACCAATATCATATAGCTTCCGGAGGAGCAAGATATCTGTCCAATTTAATTGTCAATAACTGTGAACACTATTAGACTCATTGTTGTTTTACCCCAAAATCCATGTTATTATGTTTGGCCTTACTGGGAAGTGCCCTGTTGAGACAGATTGTGGAGTATACTTAGTCTTCTGTATCATAACACATGTAGGTAATTGTAGTAAAAATGGAAAGTGCTGGAAAAACTCAGCAGGCCTGGCAGCATCTGTAGAGAGAGAAACAGAGATAACATTTCAAGTCCAATAAGACTCTTTTTCGAAGTTCCGGACATTGGACTCGAAACATTGGGCTGAATTTTCCCCCAGTTGGGAGGGAAGTTGATGGGCGGGCACGGGCAGGTCCTTCTGATCGGCGTCCCTGATCGGAGGCGCGGCGCCATTTTACGTGGGCGGCCAATTAAGGCCCGCCCAGCGTGACGTCCGCAGTGAAGCGCTGGGCGCTCCCTGTGTGGGCAGGGGGGGGAATCCCAAAATCGAGATTGTGCTCTTTCACGTATGCGCAGGAAAGAGTGCATTCATATTCCTGAGGCTAAGTGCAGCCTCAGGGAGAACGGTTGTAAACGTAACAAAATAGAAAAATAAACTTTCCCTAACATGTCCCCTCGTGTGACAATGTCACATGAGTTGGGACATGTTCATAATTTCCAAAAAAACCTTTATTGAAATTTTTAAAAGCCTACATAAAACCTCATCCCGCCCGTGGATGAGGTTTCATGTTTTTTCTACTTCCCGCCGGGGCTCCTGGCCTGCCCAACAACCTTAAGGTTGGACGGGCAGGTCCACTAATTATGTTAATTGCTCTGTCAATGGCCTCAATTGGCCATTGCCAGATCGGGGGCACGCAGCTGATTTTGCTGCGCCCCCGTCTTCCTGAAAATTTAAATGTGGCGCGGTGACGTCGGGCGGAACTCCCGATATCACCACGCGTCGGCGAGCGGGCCCCACCCCCCGCTCGCTGACGGTAAAATCCAGCCCATTATCTCTGTTTCTCCCTCCACAGATGCTGCCAGACCTGCTGAGTTTTTCCGGCACTTTCTGTTTTTATTTCAGATCTCCAGCAACCGCAGTATTTTGCTTTTGATTTTAGGGAGCTGTAGCATGAGTTCTCCTCTTCCATTTTCAAAGAAGGCGAGATACTGTTTTTGTTCCACTTCAGTTTCTTTTTTAAATCACATTTGTTTCCTATCTGTGAGATTTTTGATTTACAGTGCTATCGAAAACTTCAGTGATGGGGAAAGTCCTCAAACCGTGCTGCACTCAATGCTGCTTCACTACTTGCTGGAGTCTCAAATAAACTTGAGTTTCTGCAAGTTTACCATATTTGATTCTCTTATAACTGAGCTAATTACATTTTAAATTATTCTATCCAGCTAATTTTGTATTTCAAAAAGAAGATGCTAACAGTGTGGTAATAATACTAAGCTTTATTGTATTATTAATTCTGGAACAGTTTATGATAGATTCCAAAGTTGATCCAATAGCTTTGAAGCTTTATGATATGATTCAAAGACTGGGAAGTTGATATCCTGTGGACTCAATCAACATGCTTCAGTCAGCAACAGCTAGTAATCAGGCAAAGAAAATAAGTACAGTGGCTGCTATTTTTAAGTAATGTTTCAGTAAACAATAACTATATTTGGAGGCACACAGTTCTCTTCTGATTACTGGCACTCACTGTTCCCTCCAAATACAATTTTTTCAAAACTTAACTTGTTATAAATTTTTGCTCTTTTAGTATCTAGTTACCTGATTATTTTGGTATTTTAACACCTGTTAAATCAAATTGCCTGCCATTTTCCTGCACAGATAGCAAGAATAACAGAAAACCAACCCATTATCTCTTCTATATTATGCTGCTTTTGACATTTCACAACGGCCTAATTGGCCAACTAATCCCTATATAAATACTAATGTTTTCATTCCAACTGTGGTGCAAAGGGTATTGGGCAATGTGGCTGGTTGTTGAATTCATAGATTGAGCTGTGCACACTACGATGTAAAGAAAAAAAAAGGACTTGCATTTATATAGCACCTTTCATGACCTTAGGACATCCCAAAGCAATTACAGCTAATGAAGCAGTGTATAGCAACTGTTGCAAGGTAGGGAATGTAAATGCAATCGGTGGCGTAATGCAAAAGAAGGAACAATTGTTTTGGTACATCACGGAAGTGAATTGCTGCGATTTGCAAGGTTATTTATCTGGGATCAAGTGAACTCTAGGTTAAAAAAAATGAGGGCCATTTAGAATGAAAGAATCTAAGAATAGTACTGTACAGAGTGAGGCCATTCGGCCATTGAGTCTGTTCTCTGGCAGGAAATGTGTAATAACTTTCACTGCACCTGAAGGTAAGGTTTGAATGTCAATATATGGATTTGACAGCTATATATGGGGTTGCAATCGATGATTCTTATGTCCTACATAGCAAGTGACCACAAAGTCATTCATTAGTTGTGAAGGGTTTTGGCATTTCCTGAAGATACAATAGGTGCTACATTAATAAAAATTCTGTCTCTCTCTCTCTCTCTCTCTCATATCTATGTAAAGTGAAACCTGATTTTCATTCAGGTGAAATTTTCTCACAAGTTCATTAAACTAACATAATTTGTTTTATTTCCTGATGTATATCAGACAGCAAAGATGTTGCAAATCCTGGTTTGTTTTCACACATCAAAACAGGCTTGCTAACTGCATTAGGGCAAGCGTATTTAAATCACTTGCAAATAATATGAAACCGACATACCAACAACCTTTTTATCCTGAAGAAAAGTATTATCAAGCGACTCTGAAATATGATAAAGAATAAATAATGCGTTATCATACAGGACGGTGAGACTCAGCCAGTAATTCAATCTGGAGCTTCACTCTCACAGTTAATGACGCCAACAGAAGCACTTGCTTACATTACTGGAACTTCGCTAGCTCTCGATGATCCTATAGACATTCTGCTGGTACAATGTGATCACTTGCCTCTGTTTAATCTCATTCACTATGGCAACCAGTATCATCGCATCATAAATACAATATGTGGTTCGAATAAGAAAAATAACATAAAAGGGCATCTTAGAGTCATGTCAGTCACCCTGGAAGTGCCAGCATCTGTGAGTGAAACATGAAAGAAATGAACAAAACTGTTCAAACACTTCCTTCCCTACATCTTGGATTTTTAAAGTAAATTGGAAGAATAGATAACTAAATACACATTTATATTGCGCACACACACACACACACACACACACACACACACACAAGCTTTTAAGGGGTGTCTTAAAAGAGGATAGCAAGTTATAAAGGTGGAGAGGTGTAGGGAGACAATTCCAGAGTTTGGCCTAAGCAACTGAAAACACAGCCACCAATGGAGCAGCAATTAAAATCGGGGATACTCAAGGGGAAGAATTATCCCCCCGTTGGGGGGACGCGCAGGAGCAGTCACGGGCAGGCACGCCTCCGATCGGCGCCCCCAATTAAGGCCCACCCAGCGTGACATCCGCCAGGAAGCGCTATGTGCTCCCTGTGCGGGCGGGAGGGGGAGTGGGGGGGGGGGGGGATTCCCTCAGCCGAGAGTGTGCTCAGTTGCACATTCGCACGAAAGTGCGCACTGATCCTCCTGAGGCTAAGTGCCGCCTCAGGGAGATTGGCTCCAAATTTAAAAATGTTACAGAGACAAATACAACATTTCCCTGACATGTTCCCTCGTGTGATACTGTTACATGAGTTGGGACATGTTCATCACTTTCAGCCAAACCTTTATTAAACATTTAAAAACCCTCATGAAACCTGATCCCGCCTGTGGATTAGGTTTCATGCTTTTTCTGAAGCCTGCCAGGGCTCCTGGCTTGCCCGCCAACCTTAAGGTTGGACAGGCAGGTCCATTAATTATGTTAAGTACTTTGTCAATGGCTTCAATAGGTGACAGGTCGGCGGGTGCACAGCTGATTCATTGAAAATTGAAATGACGCGGGGTGATGTCGGGAGCTCCGTCTGATGTCATCCTGCATCATTGGCGAGCAGCACCCCCCGCCCCCCCTCTCGTCAATCTCAAGATCCTTCCCACTAGGCCAGAATTAGATGAGCACACATGTCACAGGGGGTTATGGGGCTGGAGGAGATTAGAGAGATAGGGAGGGCCGAGGCCATGGAGGGATCTGAAAACAAGGATGAAAATTTTAAAGTCAAGATGGAGCCAATGTAGCTCAGCAAGCACAGGAGTGATAGGGGAACTGGCCTTGCTACAAGTTAAGACAAAGGCAGCAGAGTTTTGGATGACTTCCAGTTTATAGAGGGTAGAAGGTGGGATACCAGCCAAGTGTGCAAGGGAAAGTCAAGTCTAGAGGTAACAAAGACATGAATGAGAGTTCAGCAGCTGATGAGCTGAGGAAGATGGGTGAAGTCAGTTGATGTTAGAGATGCAAATAGGTGTTCTTAAAGATGGCACAAATATGAAGTCAGAAGATCACTTTGGGATCAAATGTGAGCCCAAGGTTGGAAACTGACTGGCTTAATCTCTGATTGTTGCCTGGGAGATATTGTACTATGCTAACAGTGTGATATCTTACCGCCATCAACCATGTTGTATTATGGTGTGCGGTGGTGTCTCAACTGTGAGATCTTGAGATATGTATATTTAAACATGAACCCTTTATTGTTAACCTTTAATTATTTACAGATCCCAGGTTACTATCATGCATGGTGCTGTTACCTTCAAGTAGGCTGGTTCCAGAGTGTTCTTTCTAGACTGTTGTCTCAGTCTATTACCATGTGACTCTAGACATCATACCACGGGAGACGCAATTCTCCAGTCCCACGTTAGCTCTTGTTTTGCTGAGCACTGTTACATTACAATGACATGCAGATACATCACACAACATTTCCCTTTCTTCTTCAAAGAAAACCTTTTCTTCTAACAGAGTGTAACTATTTGTAATACAATCTTTACTTGCTATCCCTGCTTCACCATCTCAAGTCTCTGATTTTATATATTCAGATGGTCCAGAGTCTTGACAGTTCTTCTGCACCTCAGTCTGTCACTTTTGGAGGAATGGTAGTAGTACTCTATGTTTCTGGTACTTGGTTATCTCCATTTGTTTCGCTTTTTATGCTCCTTTGAGTTGCATTTCTCTTTATTAACAACTTATCTGCCTTTTTGTGGGTTTGTCCTGTTTCTTCCGAAGGGAAGGTGCACTCTGTTCATTCCTAGAGTGGACTCGGATTTTCTATTTCCATGGTGTCCTCCATGTTCTTGCTGCATATATATGTTTTGCAAACGGAAACTTCATTTCCACTTGTTTCACAATTTCAGCTAAACATTTGTTTGCTGTTTTATTTTCAAATTGTTTTGCCAGCTCATGAATCTTTTCATTCAGCTCAATGGCTCTCAGTAAGTCTGAGACCTGCAGCGCTCTTTCTTTGTCTGGTCCCTTGATTATAGTGTCGGATTTACATTTTCAGATCTTATTTCTTTCTCTGTCTGCAACAGAACTTTGTCCTTTTCCTTCATTTTGATTTCACTGTTGGCCAGGTCTGTCTCTGGTGAAGTCTTAACTTGTTTAATTTTTTTAGTGTGTTACTCATGTCTTTATTATCCATTCCCAGGTTGGAAAGTTCTACAACTTTTCCTTTCAATGCCTCCTCTTTTTTCCATTCAACTGCTTCTTCAGCTCTTCAGTCAGTTTCTTGTACCTTTCGGATTCCTCGTGGAATATTGATGATTGCTGAGTCTTCTCTGCCAACTGGTTCTTCAGTTTGTCCAGAGTGACGTTCAGTTCATTTTCCTTCTCTTCGTGATTTTTCAGAGGAATAAACTTTGTCCTAAGGAATTCTTGTAGCGTGTGAATGCCTGTCAATAGGTTTTCCTTTTCTTTGTGAAACTCGCTTACTTCAGCTGGAATTTGCCTGTGATTCAGTAGAGTCTCTTTGAGTTTCTTCTACTGTTCTTCCATGCTGCTGTTTTTATTTTATTCATTTACGGGATCTGGGCTTTGCTGGCTAGGCCAGCATTTATTGCCCAGTCCTAATTACCCTTGAGAAGGTGGTGGTGAGTTGACTTCTTGCACCACTGCAGTACATGTGGTGTAGTTACACCCACAGTGCTGTTAGGGAGGAAGTCCCAGGATTTTGACTCAGCGACAGTGAAGGAAAGGCGATATATTTCCATGTCAGGATAGTGAAAACTTGGAGGGGAACTTCTAGGCACTGGTGTTCCCATGTATCTGTTGCCGTTATCCCTTTAGACAGTAGCAGTCGTGGGTTTGGAAGGGGCTACCTAAGGAACCTTGGTCATTTCCTGCAGTGCACCTTGTATACGGTACACACTGTTACTACTGTGCACTAGTGGTGGTGGAAGTGAATGTTTGTGGATGTGGTCCCAGTCATGTAGGTTGCTTTGTCCTGGATGGTGTAAAGCTTCTTGAGTGTTGTTGGAGCTGCTCTCATCCAGTCAAGTGGAGAATATTCCATCACATTCCTGACTTGTACCTTGTAGATGGTGGACAGGCTTTGGGGAGTTAGGTGGTGAGTTACTTGCTTCAGGATTCCTAGCCTCTGACCTGCTCTTTAGCCATAGTATTTATATGGCTGGTCAAGTTCAGTTTCTGGTCAATGGTAGCCCCCAGGATGTTGACAGTGGGGAATTCAGTAATGGTATTGACATTGAATGTCAAGGGGCAACAGTTAGATTCTCTCTTATTGGATATGGTCATCGCCTGGCACTTGTGTGGAGCGAATGTTACTTGCCACTTGTCAGCCCAAGCCTTGATATCGTTCAGGTCTTGCTGCATTTGGATATGGACTGTTTCAGTATCTAAGGGGTCATGAATGGTGCTGAACATCGTGCAATCATCAACAAATATCACCGCTTCTCGCCTTATGAGTGAAAGAAGGTGATTAATGAAGCAGTTGAAGATGGTTGCACCTAGGATACTATGCTGAGAAACAGCTGCAGTGTTGCCCTGGACCTGAGATGATTGACATCCAACAACCACAACCATCTTCCTTTATGGTAGGTATGATGCCAACCAGTGGAGAGTTTTTCCTGATTCCCATTGACTTCAGTCTTCATTTCTTCATGTTGCTGAATGGTAATGCAGTTCTTTTGCATTTAATCTTGAAGAACAATCAGTTGCCCTTTCAACTGGTTATTTTCTTTTTGACGTCTTTCCAACTCATTCTGGGCTTCAGTGCATCATTTTGTTGCTACTGAGAATTCCAATGAAGCTTTTTCTGATGTAATAGTCAATATCCATTTTAGCTCCTCAAGTTTTTCCATGACTACCTATTGATTCTTCAAGTAGTCTATTGGGGTTGCAACTTCTTTGTGTGCCTTTTCTGCCTGCTGTTTTGCCTGGCTGTACATCTGGTTGGGTTTTCCCAATTCCTGCCTTGATTTGCCAACTGTGCAATTGAGGGTTGTTATCTCCTCCTGGTGCCTTTATGTCATTTATGAAATGTGTTTGTTCAGATCTTGAACAGTTTGGTTCAATGAAGACTTCAGTTTATCATGCATTTTCAAACATTTATACTCAGCTTGATTCTTGTGCTTTACATCTTCCAGTTCATCTCTGATGTGAACATTTTCCTGTAGAACAGTTTCATTTACTGAAATAAAAGCAAAATACTGCGGATGCTGGAAAACTGAAACAAAAACAAAAATTGCTGGAAAAAGTCAGCAGGTCCAACAGCATCTGTGGATAGAAAGACAGAGTTAACCTTTCAAGTCCATATGACTCTTCTCCAGCTTCATTTACTTTTTGTATGTTTTGCTTCTTTTGAGTTACCTCAGATAGCTTTCATTCATTCACAGCCATCTGCTCACTCTGCACTGCTACCTGTCTCCTTCACTCTGCAGTCTTTTGGCTCTCTCTCTGGAGTCTTTTGTTGCCATCTCTCTGGGATATTTTGTTGCCATTGTCTTTGTTGGGAGTTGACCTCTCTATGGGGTCTCTTGTTGTTGCACTTGGTGCTTTATTTGGTGTTGCCCTCTCTCTGGAGTCTATTGATGCCCTTAGCACTTTATTGTTAGTTTAAAATATCTATTAAAGCCTTTTAATATCTCATCAAATGTTGTCACGTATGGACCTATTGGTTGGCTGTGGAGTACTTCATCAACAAATGAACCAAAGATGAATAAAATCCTATCAACCTGTACTTCTTCTGATTACTTATTAAATCTTATACTTCTCCTGTACAATAAAAATTATCTTCTCCAAGACCCCCACTCTTGGGTCTGTTTTAACCCTTTCCATGGCAGAAATGCTCTTCATGGCTATTTGTTTTCTCTTGTAGTTACAGCTTTAAATTTCATTACCCCTTTAAGACTATCTGTACAGTAACCTTTTTTTTAACTCAGGCTGCCTGTGCAGCCTCTGTGGTTCCTCTGTCTGTGTTTTCCCAAGCTTTTTCAATTTTGGCGGGCTCTCTGGAAATCATGCATTTGGTTTTTTAAAAACATTTCTCTTCTGGGTGATTCTGTCTTTTTTTTCTTTTCTTTTAACTCTGTAGGTCCTGTGAAATTTGAGTTTTGGGTGTTTTGGTGGGTATTTTTTTTAAACTTAAAGCTACAGTGCTTCTTTCCATTTGCTCAGTTTGCCCTTTTATAACATTTAGAACAACAGCAATTCTCTTTATTTTTCAAACTCTGCAAGGACTTTTTTTTAACAGTGCTCTGCAGTTTGTCCTCTTTAATCTGTCAGCCTTTGTTACAGGTTTATTTTTTTAACCTTTGTTTTTTACTTGCAGCTCTCTTTCAGCTGCCCTTCTGATGCCGAGCCTTTAGGACTGCCACCTATTCTAAATGTAAGTACAGCTACTTTTTTTGTATTTTTGCTCACCATCTCGTGAACTGTGTCACTCAGGTTCTTGCAATTTTCTGTAATGGACCTCAACTCACTCTAATAAAAACAAAAAAACTGCAGATGCTGGAAATCCAAAACAAAAACAGAATTACCTGGAAAAACTCAGCAGGTCTGGCAGCATCGGCGGAGAAGAAAAGAGTTGACGTTTCGAGTCCTCATGACCCTTCGACAGAACTTGAGTTCGAGTCCAGGAAAGAGCTGAAATATAAGCTGGTTTAAGGTGTGTGTGTGGGGGGCGGAGAGATAGAGAGACAGAGAGGTTGGGGGGGGGGGGTGTGGTTGTAAGGACAAACAAGCAGTGATAGAAGCAAATCATCAAAAGATGTCAACGACAATAGTACAATAGAACACATAGGTGTTAAAGTTAAAGTTGGTGATATTATCTAAACGAATGTGCTAATTAAGAATGGATGGTAGGGCACTCAAGGTATAGCTCTAGTGGGGTTTTTTTTAAGAATGGAAATAGGTGGGAAAAGGAAAATCTTTATAATTTATTGGAAAAAAAAGGAAGGGGGAAACAGAAAGGGGGTGGGGATGGGGGAGGGCGCTCACGACCTAAATTTGTTGAATTCAATATTCAGTCCGGAAGGCTGTAAAGTCCCTAGTCGGAAGATGAGGCGTTGTTCCTCCAGTTTGCGTTGGGCTTCACTGGAACAATGCAGCAAGCCAAGGACAGACATATGGGCAAGAGAGCAGGGTGGAGTGTTAAAATGGCAAGCGACAGGGAGGTTTGGGTCATTCTTGCGGACAGACCGCAGGTGTTCTGCAAAGCGGTCACCCAGTTTACGTTTGGTCTCTCCAATGTAGAGGAGACCACATTGGGAGCAACGAATGCAGTAGACTAAGTTGGGGGAAATGCAAGTGAAATGCTGCTTCACTTGAAAGGAGTGTTTGGGTCCTTGGACGGTGAGGAGAGAGGAAGTGAAGGGGCAGGTGTTGCATCTTTTGCTTGGGCATGGGGTTGTGCCATAGGAGGGGGTTGAGGAGTAGGGGGTGATGGAGGAGTGGACCAGGGTGTCCACCAGGGTGTCAACTCACTCTGGTGGATTCCTCACTTCCAAGTCTGTTGTAAAGCTTCTTCAACTTTTCTTCTTAGTTGCACGTCTCTCTAGTTTGGCTTCAGCTGCATTTTCTGTTTCATACCTTGGGATACTATTCTGGGTTCATCATTTAAAATTCCACCTTTCATATCATCACTGATGTGATATCTTTTAGAAGATCCCACTGCTGCCACCATATTGTGGTCTATTACAGTCTTCTGCCACCATATATGCTGAAGGTCTCGATGTAGGCCTCGAGGGACCTATCTCTGTGCTATCTATGCTAAGCATGATATTGAGATTGACAAGGGTTCTGGTCGAACACAACTACATGAAGTTTATTACTAGAAACAACTATATACAGCTCTGCACAGGCCTCATCTAGCCTGTCTTAACACTTACATTGGCTGATTACTTGACTATATCCATGACTCATAAAGTATACATAAAGTCTTACTGATACAGAGTCACAGACAGTAATGAACATCTGCAGTAGCGATCGCAAGCTATAGTGAGCATCTAATATGGAGGCTGTACCTTTCAACCTCCAGCCTTACATGTGGTGATGTCATAGTGATGTCACTATATTGCTTCTTAAAGGTACATGGCATTTGTCTGCATTGGCATGCATACAATATCGCAACAGGAGAGGGATGGAGTCTGTAGCTAGGGAACAAAAGGCCGGCACTGAAAGTAATGGTTTAAGACTTCCCAGTGCTTAATTGCTTATCCAGTACTGGATGTCAGATAAGCACTGGATACCCAGTCCTAAATCCAATGAAAGGATTCAAATAGTTGATACGTTGAATAATGGGTAATTACCTGTAAATTGTAGAATTGTAGAACCTAATATAATCTACTGCAACTTCTTACATTGCGAATGCCTTTCTTGTGTGTGTAAGGGAGAAAAAATTTATGGATTCACTAAATGTTTGCATTTTACACTTCTTTAAAGAGTAAGTCCTCAGATTTAACTCTTAATTCTCTCTATCTCAGGTAGAATTCAGTATTTGATTGGAAATCTGGGTCTTGCCTAATACTGATTTGAACCATTTCTGTGTTGGGACACACAACTCAACCATTTTGGAATTTAACAAGAACTCACAAACTACTAAGCAGACAGTCAATTGTTGGCCACATTGTATTTGATTCTGATGCGCTCCTTCTGTCAAATGACAGAAATGGGGTTTTGGATATGACAGCATTGACAAATTACAACTCTTTCATTCACTGGATTAGTCTTGGCATTAGAACCTGCTGGTTGCTAGGTGCTAGGACATTGCCTACTGCTGAAAAGAATAAGGTATGTGAGTTTGGTTCAAATAGTACTTTTTCATTGAACAATTCTCATCATAAGCAATGCAGCCTGTAAAGTGATACTGTTGTCAACCAGTTTACTCATTAGTCTGTGAGACTGACAGGCCCTCTAG
Organism: Carcharodon carcharias; assembly: GCF_017639515.1. NCBI lineage: Eukaryota > Metazoa > Chordata > Chondrichthyes > Lamniformes > Lamnidae > Carcharodon > Carcharodon carcharias. The sequence goes on from NC_054486.1 coordinate 99,196,615, forward strand.
GCAAAGGAGAACCATTCCCAAATCAATGACTCAGTTTTATTTGCTACAATCTTAAAGTCATTCTTGTAAGACCTGTAAGAAAAGCTGCCAATATAACAAGCATTCCAGACTCCTTTTTGAATTTTGAAAAATTTGTAAGCTCAGGTCAGGGCTGGAAAGAATAAATTTCTGCTTCCAGTCCCCCTTAAGAGGGGCCATATTAAACCTTTTTTCTATTTTCCCTTTACATCAGTCCAGGCTACGATTCCAGGCTGAGAGCTGAATTTTCCCCCCATTGTGGGGGAAGTTGATGGGCGGGCGCATACGGGCACGCTTCTGATCTGTGCCCCCGATTGGAGGCGCGGCACCATTTTCTGTGGACGGGCCAATTAAGGTCCGCCCAGCGTGATGTCCATAGGGAAGTGCTTTGTGCTCCCTGTGTGGGCGGGGGTGGGGTTCCTAAAATCGAGAGTGTGTTATTTCGCGCATGCGCATGAAAGAGCGCATTCATCTCCCTGAGGCTAAGTGCAGCCTCAGGGAGATCGGCTCTACATGTAAATAAGATAAAAGTAGAAAAATAAAACTTCCCTAACATGTCCCCTCATGTGACAATGTCTCATGAGTTGGGACATGTCCATAATTTTTACACAATCTTTATTAAAATTTTTTAAAGCCTACGTGAAACCTCATCCCGCCCGTGGATGAGTTTTCATGTTTTTTCTAGTTCCTACCGGGGCTCCTGGCCTGCCCACCAACCTTAAGGCTGGACGGGCAGATCCTTTAATTGCTTATTTGATCCTGTCAATGGCCTCAATTGGCCACTGACAGGTTGGCGGGCACGTAGATGATTTTGCTCAGCTCTCACCTTCCTGAAAATTTAAATTGGGCGCAGTGACATCGGGAGTTCCCCCCGACGTCACAATGCGTCACTTTATGCGTCAGCGAGCGGGCCCTGCCCCCGCTCACCAACTCATAAAATTCAGCCCTGAATATCCAGGTGATCTCCAGCGCTACTGATATTCAGATCTGATCATGCATACATCTGCACTGAGACCCAATGTAAGCCCACTCTGAAGAAGTTTACAACATAAGACTCCCTTGGCCCTATATGCACGCCCTTAGGATGAATCCACTTCCTACAGTCCATGTGTAAGTTTTAACTACTGGTTGGAATCTGTGTCTTGACCTCGTTTCTGGCTATTCCAATGCATCGCACGGTTAAGGTTGGATTTTTTTCTCATTCGTTCATGGGCCTCATTGGCTAGACCAGCATTTATTGCTAATCCCTAATTGCTCTTGAGAAGGTAGTAGTGATCTGCCTTCTTGAACCGCTGCAGTCCCTGTGATGTAGGTATACCAATAGTTATGTTAAGGAGGGAATTTCAGGATTTTGACCCAGCGACAGTGAAGGAATGATGATATATTTCCAAGTCAGGATGGTGAGTAGCTTGCATGGGAATTTTCAGGTGGCGATGCTCCCATCTGTCAGCTATCCTTGTCCTTTTGGTGTCGCAGGTCCGGAAGGTGCTGTCGAAGGAGCTTTGATGAGTTCCTGCAGTGTATCTTGTGGATGCCACACACTGCTGCTACTGTGTGTCGGTGTGCACACTGCTGTGTGTCGATGGTGGAGGGAGTGAATGTTTGTGGATGGGGTGCCAATCAAGTGGGCTACTTTGTCCTGGATGCTGTCAAGCTTTTTGGGTATTGTTGGAGCTGCACTCATTCAGGCATGTGGAGAGTATTCCATCACACTCCTGACTTGTAGATGGTAGAGAGGCTTTGGGAAGACAGGAGGTGAGTTATTCGCCTCAGAATTCCCAGCCTCTGACCTGCTCTTCTAACCACAGTATTTATATGGCCAGCCCAGTTCAGTTTCTAGTCAATGATAATGTTCAGGATATTGATAGTGGGGGATTCAGCGATGGTAATGTTATTGAATGTCAAGGGGAGATGGTTAGCTTCTCTCTTGTTGGAGATGGTCATTGCCTGACACTTGTTTGATGCGAATGTTACTCAAGATGAGATTTAGTTCAAATTAAATAGAACTATCTAGAACACAGGAACAAGTTTTGAAATTTAATAATGTGACACCTACATCAGAACCTGCAAGTCAAAGAGCAAAAAGCCAGTGAAGTCAATAACAGACCAAGGTTAAAAATCTTCATGCTGGATGTTCTGTTGAATTTATCCAGATATAACGATATTGATCTACAGGGGATCAAAACACTGCAAACCCTGAAACCAAGAAAATGGACAATTAACTACCACTACCTTAGGCAGAGGGAAAGAGGACATCCAGAGGCCAATGGATCGAATGAATTCTGACAAAAGGTCTTTGCCCAAAACATAAAGGCTTCTTTTCACCTCACAGATGTGGACGGACTTGTGATAATTCCAGTTTTTGATTTTTAAAATCTGGCTCCAAAGACCGGTAAAGACTCCAGTGAAGTTGAAAGGCTGTGTTATGTAATTTTACTGCCTTTATTTAGTAAAAAGCAACATTGAAATCTTTCAGGGCAGTAAAAGAAATAATCTCAGTAAAGCAAATATGAGCAACCTTTGGCAAACAACAGCCCCAGCTGGGCAAGAGACGAACAAATAATCTGCTCATCCAACACATTCATGTGTTTGATTTTCTAGAGAATAATTTACAACAGATAACTGCAAAACACTTTCAATATCTTTTACTATATTATTTAGTAACTGAAATAATAACGTGAGTTAGATTTGTAGTTTTTTTTATTAAAGGGGGAGGTCAGTAAACAGTTGAGTATATGAATCATAAGTAAATAAGGAGGAATGTAGCTTGCTACCTGGGCACCAGTGATAAATGCCAGCCCACAGAGTATCTCATGTCTTAGCTGTTACGACAAAGAGTTTTCTCTTGTAATCATTCTCCTTTGAAAGCACAGTGGGTAAATGGGTCACATCGTGTAAAACCATTTAAGATAAGTGTGAATGGTGGAATGACAGAGCAGGATCAAGGGGCTGAATAGCCTACTCCTGGTCCTATGTCCCTATGCATGGTCTCGTCAGATTCCTGATTGGGATCATTAGCTGAGTTTAGCCAAGATATTGGTGGAAACAGCACACCAGGCCTCAACAATTTGGGTTAGGTAGGGGAAAATCAGCCCTGGTTACCATTTCAGATCGGTGGCCAGTGACTCACCTGGGAAGTGGGCATCTTATGAAATCCAGATAAGGATAGCACTGAGCTAGTCTGCAATAGGCCCCCAGAGTCAAACCATCCTCTTAACACAGGCCATGTAGATTTACATATTATTTTCCTCTCTGATTCTTTATATCATTAAAGGGTTAAAGCTGTGCCAAACAGAAGGATAGGTAGAAAAGTAAGTTGTGAAGAGGATGTAAGGAGGCTACAAATTGACATAGATAGGTTAAGTGAATGGGCAAAGACTTGGCAATTGGAGTATAATATGGGCAAATGGGAAATTATAATTTTGGCAGGAAGAATAAAGCACAAGCATATTATCTAAATGGTGAGAGATTACAGAGCTCTGAACTTCAGAGGGATCTGGGTGTCCTAGTGCATGAATCACAAAAGGCTAATATGCAGGTATAGCAAGTAGTTAGGAAAGCTAATAGAATGCTATTGTTTATTGTGAGGGGAATTGAATATGAAAGTTATGCTTCAGTTGTACAGGGCATTGGTGAAACCACATCTGGAGTAATATATACAATACTGGTCGCCTTATTTAAGGGAGGATGTAAATGCATTAGAAGCAGTTCAGAGAAGGTTTACTAGGCTAATACCAGGAATGGGCAGATTGTCTTATGAGGAAAGGTTGGACGGGTTAGGTTTGTATCCACTGGAGTTTATAATAGTAAGAGGTGACTTGATTGAAACTTTTAAGATCCTGAGGGAACTTGACAGGGTGGATGTGGAGGAGATGTTTCCTTTTGTGGGAGAATCTAGAACTAGGGGTCATGGTTTAAAAATAAGGGGTTGCTCATTTAAGACAGAGGTGAGGAGAAATTTTTTCTCAGAGGGTTCAGAGTCTTTGTAACTCTTTTCCTCAAAAGGCAGTGAAAGCAGGGTCGTTGAATATTTTTAGGCAGAGCTAGGTAGATTCTTGATTAACAAGGGGGTGAAAGGTTATCGGGGCAGGTGAGAGGTTACAATCAGATCAGCCATGATCTTATTGAATGGTGGAGCAGGCTTAAAGGGCTGAGGGCCTACTCCTGCTCCCAGTTCATATGTTCATATGTCTGATTGGATGGCATACTGGAGGGCTGCTAATACTTGGGGAAGTGGATTCCAGCCAGCAACTTCAGGAGAAGAAGAGAAGAAAAGCATTTTGAGTTTTAAATGCCTCTATTTGAAGAACTCATTCATTGACCTTGTGTGTGGGCAGTTTCGGAAGGGTAGACAGAGTACACTTTTTTTTCTCTTCTACCATAGATTTTTCAAATTTTCTATCTGAAAGTACTCTTATAGGCGATTCTCAATTCCCTATGATTGCGAGGGTATCTTCACTAACTCTTGTTTCCAGGTAAGCTTTTGATAACATGCCCAGGATAAGGTATGTGAGAACATTTGGGTAAAAGGACAGTGACAAGAGTAGCTTTGCAAGTGCTGCTACATTGCTAGTGATAAAGCTTAATGTATTAGCGATTTTACAAGAAGCTGTGTAAAGCAGGCAGAAATTTAGTTAACATGTCAACAGCTCATAGAATCATGCAGCACAGAGGAAGGCCATTCGGCCCACTGTGCCTCTGCCAGTTCTTTAAAAGAACCATCCAATAAGTCCCACTCCCCTGATCTTTCTGTGAGCTTTTCCCCTTCAAATATTTATTCACTTCTCTTCTTGAAAGTTAATATTAATTCTGCCTTCCACCGACCTTTCAAGCAGTACATTCCCGATCACAACTTGATGAGTATTTTTTCCCCCTCATGTCACCTGATTCTTTTGCCAATTACCTTAATCCTGTGTCTTCTTGTGACTGATGTCTTGCCATGGGAAGCAATTTCTCCTTATTTATGATTTTGAATGACTCTATCAAATTTTCCCTTAACCTCTCCTCTTTAAGGAGAGCAACTCCAGCTTCTCTAGTCTCTCCATGCAACTGAAGTCATTCACCCATGGCCCTATTGTGGTAAATCTTCTCTGCACCCTCTGTAAGATCTTGCCATCCTTTCTAAAGTGTGGTTCCCAGAATTGGCAACAATACTCCGGCTGAGGCCTAACCAGTGTTTTGTAAAGGTTTAACATAATTTCCTTGCTATATGTATAAAGCCAAGGATGTAATTTTACTGGCCTTTTCAGATTATTTATACCACCATGTCTCCTGCCAATGCAACATGGCCACTGATACCAGTCTGCACTTGTACACTTGTCCGCACATGTGCAGAAAACCAATAACGTCATTGGCTAGAGATGCAGTGCTAGCAAAAGCCGTCTTTAAAAAAACTTCTGTGATAGAGGGGAGGGGAATATTAAAACAATCAGAGAAACTTTGTTTTCCCTTCCTGATTACATAAGCAAAGTATTATAAAAAAAACCCTGAATGATGCAGGCTGTGCATATAACCACGGTGACAATCCTGTTGCATTGAACTGAGTTGGAGATCGAAGGGAAAGTGGTACCAGCACCTAGTTTCTGGCTCACATTTAACTTTCTATGTCAAGTTTCTTTTGGTCATGTATTTCTGTTAAGCTGTGTGCGATTTTTTTAAATTTGGAAAGTTGGTTTAACTCCGTTTTGGTTTTGATTCTGATTTGCGTTACTCTCAATGATGTCACGGAGTAAAACAGTACAGTTGCGCATGCACCATGCTGGCAGCAACTGCAGCCTATTGGTACATACCAAAAAGACCAGTGGTCCTCACACTGACTCCTGGTAGACACCACTGCACACTTCCATTAAGCTTGGAAAATAACCATTCACCATTACTCTTTGCTTTCTGGCTCTTGACCGATTTCTTATTCATGCAGCCACTGCCCCTTTAATCCCACAGGCTTCAATTTTGCTGATAGGTCAATCATGTGGTACTTTATCAAATGTCTTATGAAAGCCCATAGACAGAACATCAACCACAGCACAATCCTTTCCATTACTTCATCAAAGAACTTAACGAAGATAAATGAATGACGTTTGCAGGAAAACAAATCATCCTGCATTTCAGTCCATCAACGATAACATGCTTGTCAGATCTTCTCAATGCAGGAGTACTGAGAATGCGAAATATAAGTGAACGAGCCTACAGCTGAGAGCTGGTTAGACACAACAGGTAAGCAACAATATCAGCTACTGAATGTGTCAGGTATTTGACTGAGCAAAAGCTGACATTAACTCATTCATTTTTAAATAGGCTCATCATGCGTGCAGTAACGTCTAGAATGTGACAGTGCTGGTGCACAGTTTACCATGTCCTTGGCATGCGCAGCATTGCAGAGTATAATGGAAATGGAAATGTCAAGCATGTTCTGTTTGATAAGATCACAAAGCTTCTTCTGATAAGACAATATGGTGAGACCCTTCTGACGGAATGAGCTGTGTGACCCCATTCAGTTTTGTTAAATGGACTGGGCAACACTGTTCAACTGCTGCAGAAGGCTTAGCGACAAAGCCATTTGATCAATCACTGCAGTGTGGTGGTGCTCAGTGATAACCTTCCTTTGCAGTGCCTGTTGACTCTTCTCACAATTGTCTCTCTTGCTTCCCTCTCTGACAAGTGTTTTATTCCTGTCACTTATCTTTCTCTCTCCCCTCTTGTTTCTTAGCCGTCTCTTCTTTTCCTTCCATTTCATTACACAAATTTTTGTTTCCTACAACTCCATTTTTTGTCCGTAATACTTGGAGCTTAATTTGCTTTTAAGTGCATTGAATGCGTGGTAAATGTATTAATTGTTTTCCCTCCCTTATTGTTAGCATAATTACAGGAACACATTGGTTTAATCATATTGCTTTGTGGTAGCTAAGATGTGTGTAACTATTTCACAATTAAAAATAACTGCAATGAAGGTAAAGAATCATTCATTAACCCCCCTCTCAGCAGATATCCAAAAGCATTGGCTAGTACTCAGTGTGTAAATCCAGTGTTGGAGTTGATAGGTACCAATGAGCTGCGTTTGCTGCTGGTGTGGTGCATGTGCAGCTGTACTGTTTTACTCCGTGACATCATTGCGGGCAACGCAGATCAGAATCAAAACCAAAAAGGAGCTAAACTGACTTTCCAAGTTTAAAAAAATTGCCCCACCACCCAAAGAGTCAATGGGGAATGCACGCCTGCCAATCACAGCGCCCCCACAGCCATTTAGCAGTTAGCTGGAGGATTACCTCCTGTCACTCAAGAGCAAGTCCCACCTCAGAGAGCTGCTGGTCATACAGATTGGACAAAGTTTTGCAGTCCCAACGGTGCTGCCAGGAGCGATGGCTACAGCTGACACTAAGCAGTCCCAGAGCCTAAGCACTGGGACTGAAATGGAAGTAAGTGTGAGCGGCGTTGAGGGGCCGAAGGGAGGGAGGGCACGGTGGCCAGGGAGGTTGTGGGGGAGGCTGGGGGTAGTGGAGATCTTGATAGAGACACCAAGGGCCAGGGCACACCCAAGTGGGGAAAACCTTAGTGGGAGGCCTGATCAGGAAAGGGACCAGTGATAGAGGCTCTCCCAGTCCTTTCCCGCCCAAGGCCTGGGCAGGGTCATCTGCTGGACTTCCCTCACGTTCCTGACCTCCTCCTACTGGGTTCAAAATTGCTCATTTTAAGGGCCTCAATTGGGGAGAGGGTGTGCAAGCCACCCTGGTCCTTGGCTACCAACCAACTCCCCCCACCCCCCCCCCACCCCCACCTTGGAATTGCCAACAGTTTGAGGGCAGGTGTCAGGATGATGGGAAGGCCACCTGGGGTAATTTACATATCCCCCTTGCCTGCAAAGCCACCTGCGGAGGCTCATGAAATTCTGCCCTGTAAGTTGTAGAAAGATTGCCAAACTGATGCTGGCCTTGGCAGCAACTCAGATGCCCCATGTACAAATGAAAAAAAAACCCTGGCAGTGTGAGGCAATGGTGTAATGCCCTTCAAACATCAGAAAGACAACCCCTATTAAACAGGAGCCTAACAAATGGGGAATAATAGGAGCATTGGAGGGGCAACATGGTCTCCACAACCCACTGCAGTTGAACAGAAAGAAAGCATTTGATTTGAAGAGAAGTATAAAGGTAAACAATGACAAATGCTCTTTGGGCTGGTACACATTTCTGCTTCACTTCTGAAAGCTGTAAATTACTGGTTTTGTGGAACACATATGAAAGGAAAGAACTGTATTTTAAAAAGCTGAATAAGCCTCCCATTGCTTTTAAAGTGAGAAGCAAAGTTATTTTTAGGAATTAGTACAGCCTGTCCTTGCAAGGATAAATCTAATTCCAGGAATTTATCTCCTTTATCTCAATTTGACATTTTCAGTACAATGGAGCCAGTCCTGCTTTGATGGAGTTTCAACCCTTAAAAGCTGTGGCTTATGTTTCCTAGTGTGAATTTGGTGGCACAATGAGTCAGAATACGACGTTTCATTGCTTTTGGTATCCAGCTTGGACTGGTTGAAAGAGTAATATGTCATTGTTAACTATTAACTGACAGAATCTAGTTAACATAAAGCTGTTATTAACGAGATGAGGGGAGAGTGACTGCCCTTGACATCAAGGCAGCATTTGACTGAGGCACAAAGGAGTTCTCATAAAATTGAAGTCATTGGGGACCAGGGGGAGTTATATCTAGCTGAAAGGAAGGTGGTTGAGGTTGTTGAGGGCTAATCATCTTGGCCCCAGGGCAACACTGCAGGAGTTCTTCTGGGTAGTGTCCAGAGCCCAACCATCTTCAATTGTTTCATCAATGACCTTCCTTCTAGAAGTGAGAATGTTCGATAATGATTGCTCAGTGTTCAGTACTAAGCACAGCTCCTCAGTTCGTGCCTTGTACCACCTGGACAACATTCAGTCTTGGGCTGAGAAGTGGCAATTAACATGCCATACAAGTGCCAGGCAATGACCACCTCCAACAAGAGAGAATCTAACCATTTCTCCTGGATGTTATTGTCGCCATGTGAGGAGGGCTAAAAATAACTCCCCTGTTAAACCATTCCAAGTCTGACAGTAACAGGGTTTTTTTGTGAATTCAGTGAGATGTGCTTTGTCAAAACTGCAGGATTCCCACTATGCACACTTTCAAATGATAAAGAATTAGCCAGAGAAGTTTTCTGAGTTTCCGCAAAGGACAAGATAAGTTTATTGACTCTACTTCCTGAACTTAAAACAACTGGGTAAATCATAACCACCAAACGTACATCACAAGCATTCCCTGGGTCCACACACACAAACACACAAACCCCCACACACACACGCGCATGCAGACACACAGACAAACACACACAAATAAAGATGGTAGAATAAGAGGATAGGCTGAAAGATGTTTTACAGTTTGTGAAGAAAATAAATAATTGAAGGAATATACGGTTAACTGTCTTTTGGCTGGTCTCAATGCAATGATTCCACATTTTGCTCAGTTGCTTTCCTGTGTAGTTGTATGGAGCAGATTTCCATATTTTATTCCCAAAAGATCTCAGTTTGCAACAAGTTCCTCTTCTCAGGGTGATTACTTTGCAAATCTGGGTGAAATTATTTCAAGAGAGCGAGAGAGAGAAACAGCTAACTTGCAACTTTTCAGCACAGCCTTCTGATCACTGCTTGTATTCTCTTTGCCTTGGTAAAACAGTTCTTAAAAGCCCTGATGGCTGTATATTCCAGAGGAATTTGATTATGATATCTGCTGTAGTCATTGTCTTATAGAACAGGTAATTACATTCTGAACTTCTCAGAAGTTTTTGGAGAGTTTCAAGATACTGTGAAAGCCAAAAGGAGATGGGGTCTTTAACACTCCTTAGTGGGGAAGGGCTTTTGTCTGTCTGTTCCCTTTTCATCCCACTTGGGGGGAATGGAAGTTGCATATTGTAGCTGTTTGGCAGTAATCCATTGTCTGAATAGGATTATAGTTTAATTTTTTAAAAATCCAGCCAGAAAAAGAAGAATTAGGAAGTGTATCTTTTTTTTAAAAAAAATGCACATCCTCTTAACAATGTCCAACAGCATTACCATTGCTGAATCTGACACCACCAACGTCCTGGGGAATTACATTGACCAGAACTTAACCAGTAACTTATCAACTTTAAGCACAGCCAACCTTTCCAATACCATCTCTTTATCAATTGTCAGGCCATTAGGTATCTCAACTCCATCCTTCTTTGGCAGGATCTTCTCCCTTGGTAAAGATGCATGCAAAATACATACTATCTCAGCAAAGCTCCATGCATATGCCCCCCTCTTTGGTTCCTAATCAGTCCCACTCCTCCTCTCACTGCTGTTTTACAGTTTATATACTATATAAAAGTTATGGATTCGCTTTTGTGTCAGCTGCCAGTCTTTTCTCATACCCCCTCTTTGCCTCTCATTTTATTTTATACTTCCCATCTGAATTTGCTATATTCAGTCTGGTTCCCATTTGTATATTAACGAGACATCTGCCATATGCTGCATTTTCTGCTTCATTTCATTCCCTATCTCTTTCATCCAGGCAACTCTAAATTTTGTTACTCTATCTTTCCCCCTTGCTCAAATGTACCCAAAACATTTCATTTTTAAAGGCAGTCCATTGCTCCTTTGCCATTTTGCTTGCAATCTTTGATTCCAATTTATCTGGGACAGCTCTGTTCTCATTCCATGGAAAGTGGTCCTCCTCCAATTAAACAGTTTTACTTTAGATTGCTCCTTGTCCTTTTCATTAAATATCCTAAACCATAAGATACAATGATCACTGTTCCTTAAATGTTGCCCTACTGACCCCTGATCCTCTTGATTCATCACAAACCACAGAACCAGATCTAGCAATGTGTTATTCTTCCTTAGGCCAGGGACTTACTGATCAACAAAATTCTCCTGAATGCACTTCCAAAGCTCTTCCCCTCTTTACACTACTACAATCCCAGTCTATATTAGGCTAATTAAAATCTTCCATTATTACTATGCTATAGGTTTTGTCTGTAATTTCCTTTCAAATTTTCACCTCCATATCTTTCCCACAATAAGTGGCCTATAGAATGCACCCAGTTGTGTAAAGGTACTTCAATTGTTTCTTAACTCCAACCAAATAGATTCTGACCTTGACCCCCTCAGAACATCATGGGCTGTAACTTCCGAAAGTGTCAGAAAGTGCTGGCCCACAGAAATTAGAAGAAATAAATGCACGCTTACCTGGTCTTGAAAATTACGTTGCCACTTCCATTTGTTGGAGCCGCTTGGGGTCAGCGTCGAAAGACTCCTTGCAGGCCCCAGCGAAGTCTAGATCCAGCGTATTCAAGGAGGCCATACCCTCCTTGTTACAGCACTTGCTGCCGTAAAACAGGTAAGTTTAAAGGGCCAGGGAAAATGACAGGCCAGGGGAAGGTAAGTGTCCAAAGTAAGTAGAAAGGATTTGGGGATTGGGGGTGTTTTGGAGGAGGTGGTTGGGATGTTTGGGGGGGTGGAGTTTGGGGTCTTCAAGACAGGTGTTTGGGGTGTCCGGGGTGGGGGGTTGGGGGTGTTCAGGGGAGGGGGGATTTGGGGTATTTGGGGGGAGGGGAGTTGGGGTGTCTAGGGGGGACTGTTTGGGGGGAAGGGTTTGTGGTGTTCGAGGGGGTTGGGGGTGTCTAGAGTGTTCAAGGGAGGTTGGGGGTGTTCAGGGGAGGGGGGGATTGGGGTGTTCGGGGGAGGTTATTGGGGTATCTGGAGTATTCGGAGGGGGGTTAGGGTGTCCAAAGTGTTTGGGGTGTTCAGGGGGGCTTGGGGGTGTCCAGATTTTTCAGAGGAGTGGGTTGGGGGTGTCTGGACTGCTCGAGGGGGGCGGTTTGGGGTTGTTAGGGGGGATTCGGGGTGTTCAGGGTGGAGGAGGGTGTTCTGGGCAGGTGTCCGGGGTGTTCATTGGTGGGGGGGGGGGGGTGCTTTGGGAGTGTTTGAGGGAGGGTTGGGGGTTTCCAGAGTGTTTGGGCGGGGGGGGGGGGGCGGTTGGGGGTTTCCAGAGTGTTTGGTGGGGGGTCGGTGGGGCAGTGGGGGGGAGGTGGTTGGCAGTGTCCATAGTGTTCATGAGGCGTTTGGGCATATCTGGTGCGTTCGGGGTGGGTGTTGGGGTTGTCCGGAGTGTTTGAAGGTGGGTGTTGGGGGTGTCTGGGTGGGGGGAGGGGAGGGATTGGGGGTGCCCGGAGTTCAGGGGGTCCAGAGGTCACTGGGGGTGGGTCTGAGGTTGTTTGAGGTGGGGGGATACAAGGTTGGGTTGGGGGGGTCCAGGTCAGGGGCAGGGGTCTGATGTGGGAGTTGTTAGTGAGGTTGGTGTGGGGTTGTCAGAGGTTGGGGAGGATGGGGGAAGTCCTGTGGGGTCAGTATGAGTCTTTGGAATAGTTACCCAGAAGTTAGAGGAGGTTTTGATTCTTCTAACATTTTTGGGTAACTATTGGTATAACCCCCGGTGGAACCATCTGAAGTTTGCGATTTAAATCGCATTTTCGGATGGTTCCCCGAGCAGCGCAATTGTCCAAAGGAAGTTAGCGCTTCTGGGCAATTGCTGTGCAAATCCTTGCCTATGGGATACCCCCCAAATTCATCACAGGGGAGTGTGGAAGTTACGGGCCCATCTCCCCAATTAATACTGCGGCCTATGATAACTGTCACTTTAAAATCAGTTAAACTGAGTAGGGGTCAGGTGATTTGTTCAACCAACGTGTGGCTGGCGTGAGAGAATAAATTTTAGGAATGGATTTCATAGGTAAAATGGTTGTATGAGGGGCTGGCTGGATGCAAGCAGCCACGGAAACTCTTGTGTAAATAAGAGTTTTGTTTCTCTAAGAAGCCTCCCAGACCGTGTTTCTACATCTCCCCTGCTCCTTACTTTCCTTCCCTATCTTTCCACAACACCTTGTATCCAGGAATATTTAGTACCCAGTCCTGCCCTTTTTTGAACCAGGTCTCCATATTTCCACAATATCACATTCCCATGTGCTTATCTGCACCTCCGCTCACCAACCTTATTTATTATCCTTCGTACATTTATATACATGGACTGTCAGCTTAATTTAGACCTCTATCCCCACCTAATACCTTATTATTTCTTATTCTGCTGCTATCTGTCTCTCTCAATCCTTCATGTACCTTTCAGTCCTTTATAATGTTAAATCTTGGTGCCAAACGCTCTGACGTCAAGTTAGTTTAAATCCTCCCCAATGGCACTAGCAAACTGTACATGGGGACAATGGATCCAGTTCTGAACTTGTCCAGCCTGTGCACACTCCATAACTGATTCTACTATCCCAGGAATTGCTGTGGTATTGAGTCACATGTAGGCCAGAGTGCATAAGAACAGCAAATATCCTTCCCTGAAGGGCACTGGAGAACCAGATGGATTTTTGTCAACAATCATTAGTTTTTTGATTAACATTATTGAGACAAGCTTTTTAACTCGAAACATACTAACTAAACTTGCCCCAGCTCCCGTAGTGGGATTTGAACTCGTATTTTCAGAGAAATCGTGAAGACCCTCTTGATTACTAGTCCAGTAACATGACCACAATGCTACTGGCCCCTAGAATGAAGGCATTGTGGTTGCTGCAAGACTCTACTCACCACATTGTTTTTGTGTGTGAGTGCTTCTCTTACCTCCAGTTAACACAGAGGCAATGCCTGAGGCAGCTCAGGCTCAACATGAAAGTGGTCACTGAACTGTACCACCTCATTCAATATGACCTGGGGCCTTGTGTCAGAGCAAGAATGGTATTGCCAATGGCTGGGACACTGAACTTCAATGATTTTTCCAAGGGTTTGAATAGTAAATTCTAAAGAACCAAATTGGGGTGAGGGTTGCATAAAATTCCAGCCTGCAATGTCATTGTTTCAAAAGATTAATTGCAGTGATATTTAAAATATTTAATCAAGTATTTTTTTGGTTTATTCTCATAGCTGAAACTTAGAGGTATGTGTCATTGCTTTTCCAGTTTAATCTTGTTTTGAATCAATTGACTTTTTCCACTTTTTGAAGGCACACACTGATAAACGTTTTCTCAAACCCTAACTAAATTGTTATGAGGAATTTTTTTAAAGAAAAAGATACAATTTCTAATGCCTTTTTTCCAACTGGATTTGAATAAACTGTAATCCCATCAAGACAGTGGAAAGACTGCCAGCCACTGAATATACAACTTGCATTCCATCCCCAAGTGGGATGAAAAGGAACAAGCTCCCCCCATCCCCTCTCCCCCGCTAAGGAACATGAAAGTCCCCATCTCCTGTTGACTTTTACACTATTATTCTTCAAAAGTTTTTGAGAGGAGACATCAAAGACGTTATTATCCATTTTACAACACAATGGCTACAGAAGATGTGGGAATTTAATTCCTCTGGAATATACAGCCAGCAAGGCTTTTAAAGAAATGTTTACCAAGTCAGAGTAGAGATCAGAAGGATATACTGAAAGGCTGGAGGAACTGCCTCTCTCTCCCCCCCGCAACCCCCTCCATACCCTCTTTCTCTCTGAAGTATTGTGCAAAGAGGAATCTACTGTAAACCAAGACACTTAGGGATAAAACATGGAAATCTGCTCCATACAGCTACAGCCAGGAAGCCAGCTGAACAAAAGGCGCAACATGGAATCACAACATCAAGACCATCCACAGGACAGTTAACTGTAAATTTCTTTGATTGTTTATTTTCTTAGCAAACTAAAAAATCTTTAAGCCTATCATCGTATTCTACCATCTGACTCTTGTGTGTGTGTGGGGGGCCCAGGGAATGTTTGTGACATATGAATGAGGGTTACAATTTACCTTTTTTAAATTCAGAAAGTAGAGTCAAGAAACTTAGCTCATTCTTTGATTTAAAGTCTGAAAATCTGTCTGATTAATTCCTTAACAAAAACAGAATTACCTGGAAAAACTCAGCAGGTCTGGCAGCATCGGCGGAGAAGAAAAGAGTTGACGTTTTGAGTCTTCATGACCCTTCAACAGAACTAGATTAATTCCTTATACCATTGAAAGCGTACGTTGTGCGTCTCCCGCAGTAATACAAAGCACATCCTCACTAAATTCACAACTGAATGCTGTTGCAGTCAGATCTGGAGTGGTGAGTTAGGGGAGTCAATTTTTACCCCTCCTCACATGGTTGGTGGTCAGGCAGGAAGCAACTCTGAGATTTTCTTGAATGCTTGTCTAAAGCTTATCACTGAATCATGCAGAATCATGCAGAACCCTGGGGTACATCTCTCTCACATTCACAGAAACATAGGAACAGGAGAAGACCATTCAGCCTCTCACGTCTTCTTCATCATTCAATTAGATCATGGCTGATCTGTACCTTACTGCTCATCTTGGTCCCATAGCTCTTTATACCTTTGCCTAACAAAAAAATTTATCAATCTCAGTTTCAGAATTTTAAATTGACCCAGCCTCAACAACCTTTTTGGTGAAGAGAGTCCAGGTTTGCAATATAAATCATGTAAGTATGAAGATGAATGACAAATACGGCTTATATTATAGAGTAACAGGCCCTTCATAATTACAATGTATGGAAGAACGGTTAGATAGCTGCTCATTTAACTATAAAAGTCCCCGGACAGATTTAGTAATATCGCAAATGTGGCATAAGGGTCTGGCACATACAGGATTAATGTGGGACTGAGTACATTACCGCCCACAGTGATGTAAGAAGACACACGACCCAGACCTGGGCGTCAGCATGGTGTCAAGCAGAGACAGGTAAGGACCTAAATATAAAGATGGCTCCCAGCCTATACCCTTTACTGTACATGTGTAAATATCTCTACTTGTTAATAAAGGCTTACAGCTAACCTACTGAAGACTATGAGGACTCCTTTAAGAGACACTGTTCTGTAACCAACATCCTCCCAGCACAAAACGCACCTACAGTTTGGGCCCAGGCCACCTCACTGCTACATTTGTCACTGTTGTGCACCTTTAACAGCTTTAAAACAAGTGCAATGATGTTGTCTTCTGCCTCCTCTGCATATTACAATGAATGGCAATGATTAGCAAGGGGTATTAGAACAGTGAGCAGACCATGCG
This sequence comes from Carcharodon carcharias, assembly GCF_017639515.1. NCBI lineage: Eukaryota > Metazoa > Chordata > Chondrichthyes > Lamniformes > Lamnidae > Carcharodon > Carcharodon carcharias. Next base: position 99,212,702 of record NC_054486.1, read on the forward strand.
TATACTATAGCATGTAACAGACTCTGGATATCATACAGTGAATAGCAAACTAAATATTTATAGGAGAATAGCAAATTATGTTTATATTATAAGGTAATAATGTATCATGTCTGTATTATTGATAGTTTTCCCTACATGAAGGAGTGGATAATAAATCTGTAATATCATCAGCGCTTCCAAAAATTTTATAACCCATGACAATAAATCATCATTATTCTACAGCATAGGAAGATGAATACATTTTCTTTCGAAGTGTTCAAACAAATCTAAGCATGGAAAGAGTAAATGGTCCACTTGAGAAGAATGCAGTCTGCCCATTATCTTATTGTGCTGTAACTTTAAAGGATAAATTTGAGACTGTTTAATGCAACTTTTATTAACAGTGATTACTGGCAGTGATGAAGACAAATGCAGTTTGGATTTAACTGGGTTTAAAGTGAACTATGCTCTTTGGCAAAAGCTAGCTGTGAATTTGAGACAAGATCATTATTTATGCATTCTGAATGGAGGAAATTAATATCAGGTCTGAAATGAATGTATTCATAGGCTTCATATTGAAATGAGGATTGCTTAGCAACACTGGTTTCAAGTTGTAGGCCTTATATTGAAACAAAGATCACTTATCAACCCTGGTTTCAACTTGGTTCCAGATTCCTGCTTCTGATTGTAATCCAGCATCTCCTGTATGCAATCTGAGTGAGGAGATAACAATCTCTTTCTCTATCTCTTTCTCTCCCCAATACACAAACAGAGACCCACGCACACAGAGGAAATGTAGGTCGAATTGTATATCTGACAAGCAATGCTGATGGTAATGAGCCTGGACAGAAAATAGACCAGGAACAAATGGGACATTTTTGAGTTGGCAGGATGTACCTAGTTGGGTATCATAAGGATCAGTACTTGGGTCTCAGCCATTTGCAATCTATATAAATGACTTAGCTGAGAGGACTGTGTGTACACATCCAAGTTTGCTTATGATACAAAGTTAGGTGGGTGAGTAAAAGTTGAGGAGGATGCAAAGAGGCTGCAGATAATATTGCTCCCAATGTGGTCTCCTCTACATTGGAGAGACCAAACGTAAACTGGGCGACCGCTTTGCAGAACACCTGCGGTCTGTCCGCAAGAATGACCCAAACCTCCCTGTCGCTTGCCATTTCAACACTCCACCCTGCTCTCTTGCCCACATGTCTGTCCTTGGCTTGCTGCATTGTTCCAGTGAAGCCCAACGCAAACTGGAGGAACAACACCTCATCTTCCGACTAGGCACTTTACAGCCTTCCGGACTGAATATTGAATTCAACAACTTTAGGTCTTGAGCTCCCTCCCCCATCCCCACCCCCTTTCTGTTTCCCCCTTCCTTTTTTTTCCCAATAAATTATATAGATTTTTCTTTTCCCACCTATTTTCATTATTTTTAAATATTTTAAAATATTTTATGCTCTCCCCACCCCAACTAGAGCTATACCTTGAGTGCCCTACCATCCATTCTTAATTAGCACATTCGTTTAGATAATATCACCAACTTTCACACCTATGTGTTCTTTTGTACTATTGTTGTTGACATCTTTTGATGATCTGCTTCTATCACTGCTTGTTTGTCCCTACAACCACACCCCCCCTCCACTTCTCTCTCTCTCTCCGCCCCCCCCCCCCCCCCCCCCCCCCCCACACACACACCTTAAACCAGCTTATATTTCAACTCTTTCTTGGACTCGAACTCAAGTTCTGTCGAAGGGTCATGAGGACTCGAAACGTCAACTCTTTTCTTCTCCGCCAATGCTGCCGGACCTGCTGAGTTTTTCCAGGTAATTCTGTTTTTGTTTTGGATTTCCAGCATCCGCAGTTTTTTTGCTTTTATCTCTGCAGATAATATGTTGATTCAGCGAGCAATTAGGAAGGCACGGCAAATGTTACAAAGGAATCAGAGTATACAAGAAAAGATGTCTTACTAAAATTATACAGGGCAATGGTGAGGCTACACCTTGAGTGCTGTATGGTTTTGGCCTTCTTACCCAAGGAAGGATATATTTGCTTTTGAGGGAATGAAACAAAGGTTCACTGGACTGGTTCCTGGGATGAGGGGTTTGTCCTATCAGGAGAGATTGAGTAGACTGGGCCTGTATTTTCTGGACTTTAGAGCAAGGAGAGTTTCTCTAATTGAAACACATAAAATTCTTGACAGGCTTGACAGCCTCGTAGCCACTCAGATAATGGGCTGGATTTTACGCTCCCCATGAGTGGGTTTGAATGTGGGGGCATGTAACATCCAGTGTGTGGTCTTCCCGCCTCCTACCCTCCTGCCCTTGACCTGTCTGAAATTTTACATGGGTTGGGGAAACTGCCTGCCCTTGTGCCTATTAATGGCCACTCAAGGGCCTCATTCCAGAAGCCAGTGTTTCAGGGGGAGGCCCATGCAATGCAGGAAACCCGTCAGCTTTACCTGCATGGGCTGGTGTTGCAAAGGGGGGACCTCCTTTGTGGGCCTATTGGAGGCCCTTGCCCCCATCATTCCCCCCTTTAACCTTCCACTGGTCTCTTGAACCTGGCCCCCCATCCCATCCCTTTCACACCCTTCACCAAGACCCCTGACCCCGGATTTGCCTGGGCTTCTCAACGTGTGGGACTGCCTGTAATCTCAACAGTTGCCACTGCTCCCGGCTGACCCTGCTCGGACTACAGAGCTGCGGGTCAATCTCTCTCGGGGGACTTCCTCCTGAGATAGGGGAATCTAGAACAGTCTAGATGTGCAAAGTGCAGTCAACTATTTAGGACTGAGATGAGGAGAAATTTCTTCACTCAATGGGTTGTGAATCTTTGGAATTCTCTACCCCAGAGAAGTGTGCTTGCTCAGTTGTTGAGTATGTTTAAGACCAAGAACAACAGATTCTTGGGCACTAAGGGAATATTGGTACATGGGGATTGGAGTGGAAAATGGAGTTGAGGCAGAGGATCAGACTTGAATTATTGAATGGAGGAGTAGGCTCAAAGGGTTAAATGGCTCCTATTTTTTAAGTTCTATGGCTCAATAGAATATGAGGACTCCAAATGGCACTTACATAAACATGGCAGCTGCTTACAGGAATAATTCAGCAGTACTAATGAGCAAACACAATTCCAATTCCCAGACCACCATTTGCCACTTTGTTCTTTATTCTGGGTTACTTGTGTCCCCTAATAGCAAACCCAACAATTTCATCCCTCTCTCACTGTCTGTCTGCTGTGTTCCTCTACCTAACTTGCTTTTTCTGTAACACTCTCCAAGTTCACCTCGTCACCCTATGTGGGATCCCATGCCTCTGATCCTTATTTACAGCTGTTGTGGTGCTACTCAGTAAACACCAGGAGACTCAGGAACAGGCTTCGATTGTTTATTCAAGCATGTGCTGGGATAGTCCACCTTAGGCAGTCTAAAAGACAGTACTCGGTTAGCACATACAAAACTCATTTCTATGTACATGTTTAGTCACATAGCCTTGTGGCTACACAATTCTATTCTTATCAACTTATAATCATGTGCACAGTAGATGTCAACAACGAACAAAGAAAAGTACAGCACAGGATTAGGCCCCCCAGCCCTCTAAGCCTGCGCTGATCATATTACCTGTCAAACTAAAACATTTTGCACTTCCGAGGTCCATATCCCTCTATTCCCATCCTATTCATGTATTTGTCAAGCTGCCTCTTAAACACCACTGTTTCCACCACCACCTCTGGCAGCGAATTCCTGAGACTCACTAGCCTCACTAGCAAGTATAAAAAACTTGCCCTGCACATCTCCTCTAAGGGGCCTTCGTTACTTATTTTCTGTTTTTACATTTACCAGGACTTGCTCTCACATGAACATGAAATTCCGCATCTTGCTGGTTGTTCAGTCTGGCCGCATCCCACTTTCAACACCCAGTCCCTAGTCTTGTCCTTCATTCTAGTAGCTTGTTTGTCTGGTCTTGAGCACATCTGCTAAATCTGTCTTCTAATTCATATGTTATTTCTTACTTAAGGCATTCAACTAACATTTTTAACCCTTTCAGTGGCCTTGGATGCAAAACATTCTCTGCCCACAATCTCATCCTGAGTAAATCTATTGATACTTTGACTCTGAAAGGAACCTACCTTATGGATAATGACTTATTTCCTTTTAACGAAGCCAACTTGCCCAGCTTTTCATTTCTTTTTTAAAATTTGTTCATGAGATATAAACATCACTAGCAAGATCAGCATTTATTGCCCACCCCTAATTGCCCTTGAGAAGGTGGAGGTGATCCACCTTCTTGAACTGCTACAGTCCTTGCCATGTAGGGGCACCCACAGTGCTGTTTGGGAGGGAATACTAGGATTTTGACCCAGCAACAGAGAGGGAATGGCGATATATTTCTAAGTCAGGATGGTGTGTGACTTGGAGGTAAACTTGCAGGAAGTGGTGTCCCCCATGCCTCTGCTGCCCTTGACCTTCTCGATGGTCAAAGTTACGGGTTGGAAGGTTCACTACACATCCTTTCCAACTTGCCACGGCCATCATTGGGAAGGCTCAACCTGGGCACCCACCACCACCACCATCCCCCCCCACCCCCGCCCCCGCCCCCCAACCCCCCACCCTCCATTTACTCCTCAGGTATCCATTCCTCGTTTGAAAACATCATCCATTCTCACTTCTTCTTTAAAGTCATTATCATATGCCACTCTCTCAACCCCATCACTTAGACCACCTTCCTTAATCTCTACACTAAGCAACTACTCACCTTTGATAAGTTCAATCTTTACCTAAACTTCCCCTATCCCATTTGTCTGCTTTGCTGCCCTAATTCAATCTCGCTTTGCATATAAACTCCCCAGCCATGGCCATCTCCACCACTTTGCCATTATGTGAGACCTTGCCACAATGTCAATCATAGACAAAGCCGTGTCTGACCAGTATTTCATCTCCATCCATCCACATCTAACCTGTTGGAATTCTCATGGCCAGGTCCTCTTTATCCACCTCTGAACTATTTTCACTTACCTGCTTTTAACCTAAAAGTGCCCAAGAGGGCTCACTGGAAGCCTGGACATCTTTAAATCTGGGTGGACATCACACTGGAGTTCCAATTAAGCTTTGTCGAACTCAACAGCACAAGACCTGGGCCTGCAGGGAGTTTCCCATCCTGCAGAATCAGGCCAAATCTTAGCCTCACAGTGAGTGCAAAGAGGAAAGCATTTTGCAGTCCAAAGAGATAACAGATTGTTGGTGTGGGGCACGTCAATGCAATTGGGGTTACTTTGATGAGATTGGGTTTAAGTCGACAGAACATTCAAAAATATTCAAAAAACATTTTAAAAATATCTATGCTGTCTGTGCTCTTCACTTCTTACCAACAATTGGATTCCCATGGACGGGATGAGGTTCCATGAAGCGTTTATAAATTGGATAAAAATTTTTATGAAAATTCATTGACATGTCACATGAGAGGACATGTCTTAAAATTTTTTCTTTTCTTTACTGAGATTTTGGGAACTTAAACTAATCTCCCTGAGGCATCTCTGTACCTCAGGTAGTATTCTGCACTCGATCGCACAGGCCCCGACTCAGGGAACGCCCCCCCCTCCATCCCCCGCCCGCCTGCAAAGGGAGTGCTTAGCGCTTCAGGGCGCACATCACGCATAAAATAGAGGCATGGACCCAATCAGCAGCCCCCGCCCCCCCCACACACACACAACCCCCCCCGACAGGGGGCAGAATTCTCCCCTAAGTGTGCAGATTAGAGCAGGTAAAAGGAGGTCTGAACTTGGTGGATGCGTTTGAACGGGTAGGGTACCCCTTTGGAAAGGTAAGGTATTCCTTTGGATAAAGTCCTGGAACACCTTTGAGAGAGGGGCCCATTGGGGGTGGTAGAGGGATGTGGGTTGGCATGGGTTTGCATGGATGGGACACAGTGCGTGTGTGGGGGATGTGAGGGGGTGAGGGGAGAGGGCTGTTTTTCATTTTATTCTTTTTTATTTTATTTATTTAAACACAGTGCCAGAGCACAGAGGCTGGCCTTCTGCCCAGACTACCTCTATACCCGGCAGCCTCTATACCAACTTCATGCACCCAACCTGGGGATGAAAATCAGGGCCAGAAAGTATTGATATTAGTGCATAGGAAAGCAAATAGACAGTAATAGGAAGAGAGGTGCAACTTCTTCAAAAATATTTGTCTATGAAATATGCCACTGGTCAAATACACAAACAGTTTGCTTCCACAGTTTAAAACTGCATCCGAACCCTTCAATTAGAGTTCCAGATTTGTAACTCATTCCAGTATTATTTCGTATTCCTTTTGTTAAAACATTAAATGACAGCACATGTTGAATTATTTGCCTAGTTTCAGCATGTTTGAGAACAAAGCATCAAGTCACAATACAAGCTTTCAATTCACATCTGGTGAAGAAGCTAAAATGCCCAGACTGAACAGCACAGTGACAGCACAGTATAAACAAAACTCCATTCTCAGATTATTGAGTGACAGGCAGATTTATTTAATTTCTGAACCAGTCATTAGTCTTGAATAGCTTCCTTCTGTGAGCGCTGATGTATCAGTGACTGAAGCTTTAATGAGGAGAGAATTTTTTTCAAAAAGGAAGTAAAGCAGAAAACTTTGCTGTATTTTTACATCTATATGGACAACAATATCACACTGAAGGCTTGTTGTTGGCTGAAGTTGACTCTTACTTTTATTATCTTATGGAGTGTGCACAGTATAACAATTCATCCGTGAACCAAAAACATGTTAAAATCTAGGTCACTTCTGAGGGCATTAGTCAACCTTGCAATATGGTGGATATGCCTGATTAAACATTTATAAAAGAATAATGCAAGTAGACAATACACAATTGTATTTGCCCTTTTTTCTGCATGTAAGATCTGCAGGGCTGGCCCATGGAGAGATGTGATTCCATTATCTTGCCCATGTGACCATCCATGGATAAGCTTAGTGAGAGCTTTAACCTTAAAATTCTGATAAGCCCATTCACAGAGGATAGCAGGAAGCATTTCTTCACACAAAGGATAGTGGAAATTTGGAACTTGTATACTTTATAACTTGGAGCTATGCAGAGACGACACACCAGTTTCTGTGAACATGAACTACAAGAGCTTTTTAAAAAATGTCTGCTCCATGTTTACAACTTTTTGTTTCCAGCAACTTCTATAATTTGTTTACTTTTCGCTGAGGCCATACCTAGACTTAACTAATCAAGCACAGTGAGCATCAACAGCAAACAGGCTCACATAATCATACACAGAATAATTGAACAATTGAACAGTACAGAACTCATTTCCACAAAAAAAAGCTGTTTGGTCAATTTAAAATTTTAAAAAATGAGATTGATAGATTTTTGGTAGGTAAGGGCAGAAAGGGCTATGGAACCAGGGTGGATAAATGGCATTAGGCTATAGATTAGCCATGATCTAATTGAATGACAGAACAGGCTCGAGGGTCTGAAGGGCCTACTCCTGATTCCATGTTCCACTGGTGACTTTTCAAAGTTATGCCAGGAGGCCAATGATGCCCCTGCGGAATTTTAGCTTGATTGTTCATAGGCTGACAGGAGGTCTTATGCGCAGTGTTAGCTTCTCTACTTCTGGACCAGAGCTCAAGGTTCAGGTCCCACTTCAGGACTTGATGGCCATGGAAGGTGTGTTCGTAACATTGATTATCAGCTTGTAAATCCTTCCAATACGCCTGATGGTAGGTGGTAAGAGTGGGAGAGTTTCCTGGTCAGCCATACTGCAGATGCCAATAGAAAACCACTGCAGTTCTTTGCCAAGCATAATCATGGACCAATGCAATGGAAGTCCATGGTCACCAGAGTCCTGATAGGGCATGGTGCCTGGAGGAGGAGGAGGAGAAGGAGCGCAGACCATTGGGCTGTGCAAAGCAAGTTCGAAGCAGTCTACATGGTGTCCAGCAGGGGTCATTGAGTAATGTGAATGGGAACCTTTGCTGACTCTTTAGCCCGAATTTTCCACCCTGAGTCAGGAAATTCCTAACTCTGGAAAGCTGACTCAGGAGAAAGTGTCCTGAGTGGTCAGATTTTCATTCTGCAGGTGAGCAGGTGCTAACTGGAGTTGGACCTGCCTCCTCCAGAAACCATGCAGAAGCATCCACAGGGGCTGCCTAGTGCTGAAGTCTCCTCAGTGCTCTGGGATTTTATCTCAACACATGCCCCCTACCCATCACCCTTTGCCCTTACACCCTCCATGCCAACTTACCCATGGGCAGACCTGAGGAACAATTCTGAGATGGAATAAAATAAAGTATGTATTACAGACTTCACTGCATTAAAAAAACAGTCTCATTGATAAAGGCCCATTCAATACATACACAACAGTTCAAACACTTAATCCCTTATAAAACAAACATTGGTATTCATAGCCCCACATCAAAGATAGGAAATCTCGATATAATCACTTGGAGCTGTCAATCTGACTGAATTTACACACATCCCACTGTGACAATAATAGGTTGTGGAAATAGTTATGCAAAAATAATAGTATGATGATAGCACTCAAATTTCAAAATTTAAAGAGCAGGAGATTTAAATGTCTTGATAGCTTGGAGGTTCCACAGACCTTATCCACTTTTTGCAAACATTCATGTGTATTCTTAACAATCCCAAAGGAGTACCTGACCTCTCTAAAAGGGGTACCTGACCTCTCCAGAAGGGTATCTTACCTCTACAAACATCTCCTGCATATTTAGACCTTTCAATCAAAATCATAAAGCTCAAGAGTCATGTTTTAGACAGTTGGGTGACCAAAGTTGCTTCTGTTTGAAGGGAGCTGCACTATTAAATGTGCTGCTGTCTCTGTGAACCACAGATATGTGAAATATGTCCCACCAACCAAACCCCCCTGGCTTTCCTCCCCCATTCCCTGCACCCCCCTCCCCCCACGCCACTGGCCAAGCAAAGTGGTGGGGTGCCAGATATGGGTTCGGGACTTCCAGATTCTGGGCTCCGGTGCCATTTTAGCTTAGGCATGGAGCCGTTCTGGCTTTGTGACAGTTCATACTTTTCTTTCCACAATCGCTAACCTAGGGAGTGATGAGGTATTTGTAGTGTCCCTACCGGTACTGTGGCTAATTAAATATGGACCTGGGATTGAACTGAGGTGGGACCTTGCTGGTCTTCAAAGTCCAACACTACATCAGAAAGACCATTTACCCATTAAACCACTGGCAGCTGCAGAGTAAAAGATTAACATCAGAAGCATTCCTGATGCTGATGTAACAATGATGTCAGATCACATGACAAAAGTAAGCGAGATCTGGAAGGAGGAAACACTCCAACTTTGTGTACAGGTCCAAATGTGTAAACATTTGCTGTGAATAAAGAGTAATTATTTTGAGAAACTAAGACTCGAGTAGCATACTTTGGGAGATGAGGCAATCCCCAAAACCCCTGTCTAGACCCTGACCACACAACAAAACATGGTGGCAGCAAGTAACAGATCCAGCAAACCTTAAAAAGAAAATAGAGGGTTGGCAAGAAAAGAGATACTTGAAGGAAGGACAAAATAAAAAATTTAAGGCAAACCAAGATGTCACAACATTGTGGGAGCAACCAATACACGCTGTGATGCAAACCTAGAGACTAGACAGCAGTGAACACAGATCCAAAGCAGCAAGCAGCAGGAACAATTGCAAGGCTCAGCAGAAGCAAGGAATCAGCACTACCACTCCCAGAACCATTTCAGAGTGGAGATGGTCAACTGGAGAAAAAAAGTTCACAATGTACAGAGTGCTTCAGGATTACACAAAAAAGATCAGAAAGACCAGGTCAGCACTCTACTTTATGCAGAAGGATCTATTGCCGACAACATGATTGCAAGTCAGAGTGTTGATGAGACTTCAACTTCTTATGAAGAAGTCCTGCAAGATTTTGACGCTTATTTCAGCATCTGTCAGAATTTAATAGAGAGGGCTAAATTTAATAAAAGAAAGCAAAGGCCAGGCAACAGCATGGATTTGTTCATCAACGATCTCTGTAAGCTCTATAAGGGATCTGTGATCACAGAATCTTAAAAAATGAGCTGATTTGTGACAGAATCATAGTCAGGGTCCCAGATGAAACATTATCAGATCGCTTACAGGCAAGAGGGTATTAAACACTAGTGAAAGCCATGCAGATTGCAAGGCAAAAGGACCTCAGGAAACAGAATTGGGCATTTGTCCTCAGGGAAGGAGGTCCCATGGAGAAGATCAAGTGAGATCATTCAGTTTGAAGGCCACAAAAGAGAAAGCAGGCCAAAGCCTAAGCCCACCAAAATGGGGAAAGGTGCGCCAGCTGCCATTTTGAAATGTCTTTGCTGTAGCGGGAGCAACTGCAGAGGTGAGAAGAATGTCCAGCTGGGGCAAGAGTGCCACAAAACTGTTTGTCATTCAAAAACATTGACAGCCTTTAAGGAGAGAGAGAGAACATTAAAACAGTGCCACATACAACAAGTGGGAACCACAAGCAAAGGAACTAACCTTTCTGTGGGCAGTAAATGATACTGAAAACGAATACTGGAGTATTAAACTCAAAGTGGATGGACACCTCACAGAGATTAAACTAGACGCAGGAGCAGAGTTTTTTCTGTTTTATCAGATGAAGTCAAATTACTCAAACCCTCATCTAATAAATTACAAGGTCCTGTTGGGACAAATTTAAAAGCGAAAGGCCAACTCATAACAACACTGAAGTATCCAGATCGAAAAATCCTCGGAACCTCTCAATGTCATTCAAAATCAAGAGTGCCCTCTCTAAGCTGAAAGGCATGTCTGAAACTGAAATTAATCTATAAAGTAGACGAAGATGCTCGTGAGAACTACAGCAGTATATTTCAAAATGAATTTCCAAAATTATTTGCTGGGCTAGGGAAATTAAAGACCGTGTACCATATCAAATGACAAGCTGAGGCGAAACCAATTTGCCTCTATGCACCGAGGAAGGTCCCTCAACAACACTTGGACAAAATCAAGGGTGAAATTGAAAAGATGCAGCAGCAAGGGGTTATCTTACTCATCAGCATGCCAACAAAGTGATGTACAGGAATGGTTACCTACACTGAGCCAAATGGCTCTATAAGAATCCGCACGGATTTAACGCAACTAAACAAATCAGTTGGAACATGAGATCCAGCTGATGGACTTAGTGGATGAGAGCCTTGCCAAACTAGCCAAGAGTATTTTATTTACCAGTGGGTTTTGGCAGTTGCCTCTGGACAAAGAATCCAGATTGCTGACCACATTTAAAATGCCATTTGTTCATTATTGTTTCAATAGATTATCCTTTGGAATAGCATTTGATCCAGAGATTTTTCAGAGAACAATGTCTCACGCTGCAGAAGGCAAGGAAGGCAACAGGGTCACACACACCTTAAACCAGCTTATATTTCAACTCTTTCTTGGACTCGAACGAAAGTTCTGTCGAAGGGTCATGAGGACTCGAAACGTCAACTCTTTTCTTCTCCGCCGATGCTGCCAGACCTGCTGAGTTTTTCCAGGTAATTCTGTTTTTGTTTTGGGTCAACAGTGATGCTGGAGCGTGGGCCAGCAAAATGCTTTTGAAAGGATTAAATCACTCTTGGCACATTACAGCCCAGAATTACCAACCATGGTAGCAGCAGGGGCATTGTCTACAGGTCTGGGGGCAGTTTTCTTTCAAGTGCAGTCCACTATGCCTCAAGGCCGTTAACAGAAACAGAAATATTGTGAAGATGCCGCCCAGAATCCAGCAATTCAGACTAAGATAGAGTCTATGCAGGGGAAGTATCAAACAACAGCAGACATACTGTCACAAATAAGGAAACAAACATGAGGATTTACACTTCATTGAGGAGGTTGAAGCATATACATCCTTAATCGCTCACAATGTACCAGCTGCTGCAAAAAAAGTTGCAGGAAATAAAACAATCCCAGCAATGAGATGAAGACTATCCCCAAGCCTGAGAATAGTTTCTGGCAGGATGGTCAGACTCTATGCCCACTAATGCAATACTACAGCAGTACTTTGAACAGTGCGACTGTCATTGACAACTTACTAGTCTTCAGTGAGAGAATAGTCATGCCGAGGACTCTTCAACTTGATATTCTTTAAAGACTTCACCAAGGTCATCTAGGAATAACAAATGCCGTGCAAAAGCACAGCAATTAGTCGGGCAGCCAGGCATTTCTTGGTCTATAGAAGGAATAATTTCTAACTGTCTTATTTGTGGCATAAACAGCCAAGATCAAAAAGAACCACTATAACGTTCTACCTTTCCATCAAGACTGTGGGAACACCTGGGAATGGACTTATTTGAATTTATGGGGAAAACCTTCCTTATTGCCGTTGATTACTACTTACGGTGAACTGAAGTAAACAGATTGCATGGTATCACAGCAGAAGCAGTCATCCTAACCCTCAGGAGAATTTATGCAACACATGGCATCCCGGACACTGTGGTGTCTGACAGTGGGCCGCAAGTTGCTAGTGAGCTATTTCACAATGCCGCAAATGAACATGGCTTCATTCATGTAGCACGTTCACCTTGCTATTCTCAAGTGAATTGAGAAGCTGAGAGAGCGGTATGGACAGGCAAAGGTTTACTGAAGATAAACAAAGGCTGGGATTTTCCTGCCCCGTCATGGGCGGGACTTGCCCTGGGCAAGCTGGTGCCCCAGCCAGAAGTCCAGTGGCTCACGGTGGGGCCCGGAAAATCGCGGCAGAGGGCGGGCGCTTAATATCCCGCCGAAAGACTTTAATCTGGCTCTTCTGAGTTTTCAAACCTCACCATTAGAACATAGGAAATAGGAGCAGGAGTAGGCCACACAGCCCATCGAGCCTGCTCCACCATTCAGTACAACCTTTGCTAATGTTGAGCTTCATCTCCACCTTCCCGCCCACTCCACAAATCCCTTAATTCCCCGAGAGACGGGAAATCTGTCAATCCCGGCCAAAAATGGAGCATCCACAACCCTCTAGGGGAGAGAATTCCAAGGGCAGGATTTCCCCCATCCCGTCGGGAGTGAAGTTCAAGTGCGGGCACGTGGAAGCGCGCCACCATTTTACGTGGGCAGGCCAATTAAGGCCCACCCAGCGTGCCGTCCACATGGAAGCGCTATGCACTCCCTGTGCGGGCAGGGGGTATCCCTAAACCTGAGAGTGTACTCTTTTGCGCATGTGCATGAAAGCGCATTCATCTCCCTGAGTCTAAGTGCTGCCTCAGGGAGATCGGCCCTGTCAGAAATACTGTCAAAAATATTAAAAGTAGAGAAAAAAAATTCCGTGACATGTCCTCTCATGGGACACTGTCACATGAGTTGGGACATGTCCATATTTTTTTTTTAAAACTTTAATTAAATTTTTAAAAACCTACAAGAAACCTCATCCCACCCATGGATGAGGTTTCATGCTTTTTCTAATTCTCGCCACTGCTCCTGGCCTGCCCGCCAACCTTAAGGTTGGACGGGCAGGTCCATTAATTAGTTTAATGACTCTGTCCATGGCCTCAATTGGCCATTGACAGGTTGACGGGCACACAGCTGATTTTGCTGAGCCCCCGCCTACCTGAAAATTGAAATGGGGCAGGGTGACGTCAGGAGTTCTGCCCAACATCACCGCGCGTCATTTTACCTGTTGGCGAGCAGGCCCCACCCCCCCGCTCACCGATGGGAAAATCCTGCCCCAAAGATCCACAACCCTTTGAGTGAAGGAATTTCTCTTCATCTCAGTCCTAATTGATTGGCCCCTTATCCTGATATTGCGCCCCAGTGATTTAATTTCCCCGAACAACAGCCTCTCAGTGTCCACCATATCAAGCTCCTTCAGAATCTTGTATGTAAGATTGCCTCTCATTCTCCAAAACTCCAGAGTGTATAATCCCAATTTACTCAGCCCTTCATCATAGGATAACCCCCTCACTCTAGGGACCAATCTAGTGAACCTTCGCTGCATCGCCTCCAATGCAATTATATCCTTTCTTAAATGTGGAGACTAAAACTGCACTCAGTATTCCAGATGTGGTCTCACCAAAACCCTATACAATTGTACAAGACTTCTTTATTCTTTTACTCCAATTCCCTTGCCATTAAGGCCATTAGCATTCCTAACTGCTTGTTGCACCTGCATGTGAACTTTGTGTTCCTTGTACAAGCACACCCAAGTCTCTTTGAACATTAACACTTGAAAGTTTCCCACAACCATAATGAATAACTTCACACTTCCCTACACTGTCTGCCATCTTGTTCCTCACTCAGCTAACCTGTCTATATCTCTTTGCAGTCTCTCTGTGTCCTCCCTACAGCTTACCTTTGCACCTAGCTTGGTATTGTCATCAAACTTAGATACATTACTCTGTCTCTTTATCTAAGTCATTAACATATATTGTAAGTAGCTGAGGCCCCAGCACTGATCCTTGTGGCACTCCACTACTCACTGCCTGCCAACTTGAAAATGCCTGTTTATTCCGATTCTCTGTTTTCTAACTGTTAGCCAATCCTCTATCCATGCTAATATATCACCTCCAATTCCATAAGACCTTACCCTGCCTATTAACCTTTCGTTTGGCACCTTATCAAATGCCTTTTGGAAATCCAGGTACACTACATCTACTGGTTCACCTTTAACTACCCTACTAGTTATACCCTCAAAAAACTCAATAAATTTGTCAAACAGGATTTCCCTTTAGTAAAACCATGCTGACATGTTCTAAACATACTATGCTTTTCTAAGTGCTTTGTTAAGACTTCCTTAATAATAGATTCCAGCACTTTACCAACCATTGATGTTAGGCTAACTGGCCTGTAGTTCACTGTTTTCTCTCTCCCTCCTTTCTTGAAAAGCAGTGTAATATTTGTCAACTTCCAATCTAGTGGGACCATTCCTGAATCGAAGGAATTTTGGAAAATCAGAGCTAGCACGTCCACTATCTCTGCAGCTATCCCTTTCAGAAACCTACAGCGTAGACCATCAGATCCTACTACAAAACAGTTTCTGACCATCAGAGTTACTAATGGGTAGGAGATTGAGAACACAGCCTCCATCTCTAGAACAAAAACTCAAACCCTTACTACAAATGACAACAAGAGGGTAAAACAACATGAGGAAGAACAGAGAAGCAACCAAGCCTGGAACTTTAATCACAGGCATAGACTGTGTGAGTTACCAGTGTTGAAGCCTGGGGAGAGAGTACAGATCTGAGGCCAACAGAAGGAAGACACAATTAATGAAAAAACTCCACAACCAAGATCATACAGGATCGAGATAGACCAGGGTATCATAATGAGAAACTGCAATGCCTTAATATCCTTGGAGATAAAGCCAGTAGGAACTTGGCCTTACTACTCAGATCCTCATGAAGCAGAAGAAAGACTTACTACAAGTTTTATAACCACCTAGGAGAAGAACACTCACACTGACGGAAGGGAGAATACTGAATATCCTTGACCTCAAAAGGAGGTGAGAATGAGATCAGGGAGATTGGTCAAGGTACCTCAGAGGCTGACCCTATGAAGTCTGAGACTTTGTGGGGAGTGGGGGAGAGGGAGGCAGGTGTGGGAGAATGTAAATATGATAGGGATAAAGACTTGGAGGGAGATGTAAAGGGTTAACCTTAGAAGCATACATGATGCTTATTTAATAATGATGTCAGATCACATGACTGAGAAGAAAAGGGGATCTGGGAGGAGGAGAAGCTCCAACCTCACGTAGATGTCCAAATGTGTAAATACTTGGTGCAAATAAAAAGTCATGGTTTTGAGAAACTACAAACTCATGCAGCGTACATTGGGAGAATAGATAATCTCCAAAATGCCCATCTGGCCACACAGCGAAACAGCAACCCTGTGTTTTTTTTTAATATAAAAATAGCTGTTCAGCAAAGTAAACTTTTCTATAATAAGACTTAACGATTTTTTGCCATATTGCGCAGGTGATTTTAAGTTTTACATTGATTTCTGCGTCAAGCTAATGATGGAGAAAGTTACCAACAGTATTTATTGGGGATACGACTACAGCTATTAACTGCATAATTATTTATACATTTTCCTGCTGTGTTCACATTTAGATCTTTTTAGATGAACTCCACTATTCTTTTCTGTCCAAGATCAATTGTTTAAAATACGAGGCATTTTATTCATTGATTTGACAGGATGCAGTGGCACTGATCCATGCCTATGATTCCCTGCACATCAATTGCTTGATCCAAATATTCTCATATTGTCAGAGAGTCTGACTGGCGACAGTTAGGGATAGGAAGAAAAATTACAGAGTCTGGACACCTCCTGACAGAGTAAATAAATTTTAAAAATGGGTCAGAATAAAGCTGCATAAAAAACAAAGTATCCAATCCTCAATTTCTTGGTGAGCCTGATTGTAAACTAAATAGGAAACAGGCTCTTTGATATTCTCTCCTTTCTGTGCAAGGGAAGGTGTATGGATTGCAGGTAAATTTAGTGCAGCAGAACTAGAGAGGGCTTCAGATCAACTCTCATTCAGCACATTTTACTTCATGTTGATTCACAGATTAGGAAGTGATAGATACAACCATATCTGGATGGGTAGTCTCTGTGCTCAACTCCCAGTGATAGGAACACAGGAGCAGAAGGCCATTCAGCCCCATCGAGCCTGCTCCGTCATTCAATATGATCATGGCTAATCATCCGTTTCAAGGCCTTTTCCCCACACTATCCCCATATCCCTTTACATCATTGGCATTTAGAAATCTGTCAATCGCTACTTTAAACATATTCAATGACTGAACGTCCACAGCCCTCTGGGGTAGAGAATTCCAAAGATTCTGAGTGAAAAAAATTCTCCTCATCTAAGTTCTAAGCGGCTAGCCCCTTAGGTTTGAAATTGTGTCCTCTGGTCCTAGACTCCCCAACCAGGGGAAACAACTTACCTGCATCTACCCTGTCTATCCCTTTAAGTATTTTGTAGGTTTCAATGAGATCACCTCTCATTCTTCGAAACTCTAGAGAACACTGGCCCAGTTTCCCCAATCTCTCTTCATAGGACATTCCTGCCATCCCCGGAACAAGCCTGGTGAACATTCATTGTATTCCCTCTATGGCAATACTATCCTTCCAAAGCAAATTGAGGTGGGGGGGGGGCGGGAAGCATGCTGGAAGGTTCGAGAACAGGACAGACTGCAGCAGGCGCATGTGCAAGTTGCTAACTATAGTCCTGTTCAGCTTCCTTTGAGGAAAATACTGTGCTGTCAGTCTGCGCTTCCCTACAACAGACAGAGAAGAGACTGGAATGCACTGCAGGGAAGATCATGAATATACAACCCTCAGACTTCATGCATTGCTGCATAGCATTGCACCATGTTGCAGAGCCCCTCCTGTAGTTTCAGATTTGTTGGGTATATCGTTGCAGTTTTATTTTAAATTTTAAAATTTGTGCTGTTTTCTTGTACATATTTTAAACACACATGCCTTCAAATAGCCCAGAACAGTATAAATCCTCACACAAAAACAGAAAATGCTGGAGAAACTCAGCAGGTCGAACAGCATCTGTGGGGAGAAAAAACAGAGTTAACGTTTCGAGTCTGTATGACTCTTCTTCAGATCTAAAGAGAAGTAAAAATGCAATGAAATTTATACTGTTTAAGGGGGATGGGAGCAGGTGAAGCTGGATAGAAGGCCAGCAATAGGTGGGGGCAAAGGAGAGATCAGAACCTGGCCTTAATGCCACCATTAGCACCTCCTTTAGCCAGTACCACTAGCATTAACACCCCTTTGTCCTTTTGTTCATGATGTCCTTGGCAATCTCTCCTTTGCCCCCACCTATTACTGGCCTTCTATCCAGCTTCACCTGCTCCACTCCCTTTAAGCAGTATAAGTTTCATCACATATTTTACTTCTCTTTAGATCTGAAGAAGAGTCATACAGACTCGAAACGTTAACTCTGTTTTTTCTCTCCACAGATGCTGTTTGACCTGCTGAATTTTCCAGCATTTTCTGTTTTTGTTTCAGGTTTCCAGCATCTGCAGTATTTTGCTTTTATCTTAGTATAAATCCTCAGCAGTTGCTGTGACTGCACTAGCTCACTCTGCCTCAACATAGGTGTCATGTGGAAAATGAGCCATCTATCAAAGAGTTCCAAAAAGAGATATGGCTGAGTTAAACACTCTTTATCTATTTGGCTCAATTCCATCCATGAAAATGCAGACAGAATAATAGTTGGAAAAACAGCTGATGTTAATCACAACAAGATTGCACTCTTGCCTGATATGGTCTTCACATGTGGCCCTGTCTCTTGAGCTGTCTCCTCACAAGACTGAAGCTGCTACATTTCTCCCCACCTGTGTTTCATTCTTTGAAGCAGCCAATGCTACCTGCTGTACTATGCTTATAGCGCTGATATCCCACCGGTGACAAACATATTGTGTTGTGGTGTGCTGCGCTGTCTCAGCAATGAGATCTTGAGACTTGCACATTTCACAGAATCACAGAACCACAGAATCACAGTGCAGAAGAGGCCCTTCGGCCCACCGAGTCTGCACCGACACATGAGAAACACCTGACCTACCTACCTAACCCCATTTACCAGCACTTGGCCCATAGCCTTGAATGTTATGATGTGCCAAGTGCTCATCCAGGTACTTTTTAAAGGATGTGAGGCAACCTGCCTCCACCACCCTCCCAGGCAGTGCATTCCAGACCGTCACCACCTTCTGGGTAAAAAAGTTTTTCCTCACAACCCCCCTAAACCTCCTGCCCCTCAGTTTGAACTTATGCCCCCTTGTGACTGACCCTTCAACTAAGGGGAATAGCTGCTCCCTATCCACCCTGTCCATGCCCCTTATAATCTTGTACACCTCGGTCAAGTCACCCCTCAGTCTTCTCTGCTCCAACGAGAATAACCCAAGTCTACCCAACCTCTCTTCATAACCTAAATGTTTCATCCTAGGCAACATCCTGGTGAATCTCCTCTGCACCCCCTCCAGTGCAATCACATCCTTCCTATTATATGGTGACCAGAACTGCACACAGTACTCCAGCTATGGCCTCACCAAGGTTCTATACAACTCCAACATGACCTCCCTACTTTTGTAATCTATGCCTCGATTGATTAAGGCAAGTGTCCCAAATGCCTTTTCACCACCCCACTAACATGCGCCTCTACCTTCAGAGATCTATGGACACACACACTAAGGTCCCTTTGTTCTTCAGAACTTCCTAGTGCCATGCTGTTCATTGAATACTTCCTTGTCAAATTACTCCTTCCAAAGTGTATCATCTCACACTTTTCAGGGTTAAATTCCATCTGCCACTTATCTGACCATTTGACCATCCCGTCTCTATCTTCCTATAGCCCAAGACACTCAACCTCACTGTTAACCACCTGGCCAATCTTTGTGTCATCCACAAACTTACCAATCCTACATAGTCATCTATGTCGTTCATATAAATGACAAATAATAGGGGACCAAGCACAGATCCCTGTGTTATGCCACTGGACACTGGCTTCCAGTCACTAAAGCATCCATCTGTCATCACCCTCTGCCTCCTACAACAAAGCCAATTTTGAATCCACCTTATCAAATTACCCTGTATCCCATTGCCTTTGCATTCTTTATAAGTCTCCCGCATTCTTTATAAGTCTCCCATATATGACCTTGTCAAAGGCTTTGCTGAAACATGAACAGTTTATTGTTAACCTTTAACTATTTACAGATCCACATTACTGTCATGAATGGTGCTAATGCCTCCATGCAGTCTGGTTGCAGTGTTCTCTCTAGACTGTTCTCTCAGTCTATTACCATGTGACTCTATACATTATACCATGGGCAATGCTATTCTCCAGCACACATTAATCCTTTCTCTGCTGAGGATCTGTACATTACAATGGAATGTAGGTACATTCAACATCCCTCTTCTCCAAAGAAAACTTTCCTCCTTTCCAATGGAGTGTAACAATACAATCTTATTTGCTATCCCTTCATCCCCACCTCAAGTCTCTGACTTTATAAATTCAGACAGTCTTGAGGCTTGACAGTTCTTCCACATCTCAGCCTCAGATCGTCAGCAGAGAAAGGGTTACTGTGGGCTGGAGAATAGCATTGCCCATGGTATAATGTATAGAGTCACATGGTAATAGAACAATCTAGCAAGAACACTGCAACCAGACTACATGGAGGTATTAGCACCATTCATGACAGTAATGTGGATCTGTAAATAGTTAAAGGTTAACAATAAACTGTTCACATTTGGAGGAATGGCAGTATTACTATATGTTTCTACTATTTGGCTTTCCCCATTTGATTTGCTTTTTGCGCTCCTTCGAGTTGCACTTAGAACCACAGAACCATAGAAAAGTTACAGCACAGAAGGACTCCATTTGGCCTATCTTGTCCATGCCAGCCCGAGGACACCCAGGTGCCCTTTCTAATCCCACCTTCCTGCACTCGGCCCATAGCCCTGCAGCTTACAGCACTTAAGGTGCAGATCCAGGTACTTTTTAAAAGAGTTTAGAGTTTCTGCCTCTACCACCAACTTGGGCAGCGAATTCCAGAGACCCACTACCCTCTGCGTAAAAAAGTTCTTCCTCATGTCTCCCCTACATCTTCTGCCACTTATCTTGAGTCTATGTCCCCTGGTTCTAGAAGTCTCCACCAAGGGAAACAATTTATTCCTTTTGTTGTGATCACCTTGGGACTGCCATTCTGAAATGTAAGTACAGCTACTTTTTTTGTATTTTTGCTCGCCATCTCATGAACCATGTCACTCAGGTTCTTGCAATTTTCTGTAATGGATTTCCACTCAATCTTGTAGATTCCTCACTTCCAAGGCTCTAGTGATGTTTCTTCAACTTTTCTTTAAGTTTTCTTCTTAGGCGCACGAATCTCTAGTTAGGCTTCAGTTTCATTTTAGTGTTTCATACCTTGGGAAGCTGTTGTGGGTTCATACATTTAGCTGCCACCGTTCGTATCACTGTAGATCACCATATCAAATTATAGTTCTATTTCTGATGTGATATTTTGTAGAAACGACTATTGCTGCCAACCATGTTGTATTATGCTGATTGCACTGATATGCCACTGCTAACCATGTTGTAATATAGATTCTTTAGATCTCTCAATGATAAGATCTTGAGACTTGTATATTTAAACATGAACCATTTATTGTTAGCCTTTAACTATTTACAGATCCCAGGTTACATGGTGCTATTACCTCCATGCAAGTTGGTTACAGAGTGTTCTTTCTAGACTGTTCCCTCAGTTTATTACCACGTGACTCTACATCATACGGTGGGTGGCGCTATTTGCCAGTCCCACGGTAACCCTTGCTTTGCTGAGCACCTTTACATTACAATAGCATGCAGGCACATACAACATCATACAACACTATCTTCAATCTTAACCCCTCCCAACTGTCTGGTACACTTCCTGAGTCCCTGACAAGTACTGTGCCTTTAACAATGATCTTACCCTTCAATACAAGCAGCCAACATGAACCAAAATCAAAAATATAGGAACTCCGTTGGATCTGCTGTTGATTGTTTTGATTTCTTTCACCCAACAGCTCAACCTCACATCACAATGTTTGCACTAATATACTTTAAAAGGGAAGCAAGACTCTTCCTGGGATACAATGTTGGGGCGCTGTTGGGGGGGGTGGTGGTGGTGCGGTGGTGGTGGTGGGGGGAGGTGATAGGATAAATGATCTGACTTTAATTGTATACACAATGAGAATCCCAATTCGTCCCCTACATGGGAGTTTAAGTTTAACTTTTGACTGCAAAATGAGCAATACTGAATTATTGACCCATGATACGCACCATATGATTCTCTTTTCCACAGAAGTGAATGGGGGGCGGGGGGTCAAATTGGGTGGGCCATATAACAGTTAACCAATTCAAAATCGCTCATTCTACACTCTCGTCCAAAGTTAAGGTTACCCACATTGAGTGGAGGAGATGCATTTCTCTGCAGAGAGGAGATCATCAGAGGGAAGGTAATCCCTCTCCTTCCCTAGCCCATTCACGGTCATCTCCAGTGAACAGTTTTACGGTAGCCTTGCTAGAGGCTGGAATACATTTCCTGCCCAAGCACAAGCCCCTTCATCCACTCTTCCCAACAAAAGGTGTGCAAGGCAGGGAAAAAAAGATGTAAACCCTGTTCTGTGCTTTTTTTCTACATGTTCCAGTGATTGGTTATGGTGCAGTATTTGAGGTTTGATCAATAATCCACCTTGTCAGCTGGTGAATGCATGTGGGACAAAAGCAAGACTCCAAATGTAGAATCAAAGAACACAAAGAGATGACTGCTCTGTCCACCTATTGATGTTGAGGCAAAGTAATGATACAATGTACTGAACCTACACCAAATATATTCTGGTGTCATCAGAGATCTATTGCATTGGATAATAAAAGCGGTCCTGCTGAGAAGACAAGCACAGAATGGATGGTGTAGTCACCGAGAATATTAACCTCTTTTGTCTGTGACATGAGTTCAATTTTTCAGCTCAGGCTGATTGGTTAAAAGTTTCCTTTCTCTACCAGATACAGAGGAAGCTTTTCCTCTAATTCAGAATTTAAGCTGTTGTGTTATATTGCTGGAGCAAATCTAGTGAGTGCCAAAGTGACCTGGCAGTAACATAAGAAAAAAAAAATCAATGAACTGCTGTGGCAAAACAGAAACAAAAATACTGCAGCTGTTGGAAATCTTAAATCAAAACAGGAAATGCTGGAAACACTCAGCAGGTCTGGCAACATCTGCAGAGAGAAATGTAGGGTCAGTGTTTCAGGTCGATGACCTTTTGTCAGAACCTGCCGCAGACCTGCACGACACACTGTTTGTTGAGTGAGTAGAAGCCTTTTCTGTTCATGAATACATTGGGGTCTTAAGTTGGAGACACAAGGCTTTGGCCGGAATTTTCTGCCCCCTTTGGCATTGAGCGTCATGGTGGGTTGGAGGGGGTTGGGGGGTTGGGGGTGGTTGGTGGGGGGGGGGGGGGGGGTGTGGAGACGATGGGGGGGTGGGGACCATATGGCGAGAAGGCCACAATTCAGTTTTACGCCATTGTGAAACCAGTTTGCGATTGTCCGCTCCGCCTGTCAATGGTGGGTGATGCTTCCTGCTGCCGCACGTTGGGAATGTCATTTTAACACACTTACATCTAATTATAAGCCCTGCTCACCGGAATCATCACCCCCCCAACCCCACCCATGTCAAATTTACCGCCCATATCAGCGTGACATCAGAACGGCGTGCTTCATGACTGCCTTCAAGAGACATTCACCCGGCGACCTGAACTTCAAGGAGGACTTGGAGGTGCGTGCACGCAAACATGCGCAGTGCTCACAAGTGTAACCCAGAGGGCATCAGGGATGAGCCCTGTGCATTCGCAGGGGGCACAGGCAAGTTGCTTTTTCCTGGCTGGCTTTCACTGGGCAAGGGCTCCAGTGCAGGTCAAGTTGCGGTGGGGAGGGGTGCTGGGGTGAGGGCAACAGACAGACTGAAGGAAGTACACAAGCACATGCTGAAGATGAGGCTTGTGCCGGGGTGGGGGTGGTAGGTGGCGGGGGTGGGGGGGGGGTGAGGGGGGGGGGTTGGTGGGGGTGCTGGGGGGGAAGGGGGTGAGGGAAGAGCCTTTGCACTTGGAAAAACTTGTCAAAAGTGAGTATTCTTCCGCAGCTGAGACTGTTCAGCTGCAGCTCCGTTGACAGGCTCGGAGTTGGGCCTCTTGAGTTTTTCTGCCCACTCAAGCAACACAAAAGCATGAATGTGCCACCAAATGCACAAAAACTTTTCATCCCTCGGGTGCAGACTGCAAATTAATGTGCGTTTAAAGGGGCAGCAGAGCAACTTGCCACCCTTGCGAGAGGTAGCCGTGGCTCAGTCACTGGTGGAGATGTTCACAGCTCCTTGCAATGGTCTTTATTAAGGTTTGGACCAGTATCCCTCATGGTTCAAGCTAACAGTGCAGCCTTGCAGTGCGGGTTAGGTAAATGCCTGCGCCTGAGCTGAGAGCACAGGATGCAGTCCAGTGGCCGAAGTTTCCGCCAATCGATCAGGTGGAGTGGGGCAGAGGTGGGTGGGGTTTCAGACAGCCAATGAGCACACCACACACTGGCCATCCAAGTGGTGGCCAACATTCTTCTGCATGCATGAAGGGGCCTTTAGACTTAACCTAAGAGAGGTTCTCAGTAGACCCATGCTATCCCACGTGTCTCTCTCCTTGATCCTGCAGGAAGAGAACATCAGGATAATGGAGCCTGGTGATTTAGCGGTATGCTGCATGTCTTACAGAGACCAGAGAAAAAGAAGAGGGGAGCAGTGGAGGCACCTGACTCAGCAAAGGGAGGAGCATCTCTCTCAAGATGAAAGGGTGGCAGGGCACACAGCTGAAGTTCCACAGTGAGCCATTGGTTATAGGTGCCTCACTAGACCCAGGGTCTACAGACAGCACCTGTCAACCCTGCAGATGACCAAGAAGCAATGTTGCCGAAGTCTGCACATTTCTAGAGAACTGGTTGGTCACATATACCACCTGCTGCAGCATTTGGTGCCACAGTCATCCACTGCCAGTGAAACCGTCCAGGGTTCTACAGGTGACCTGTGCAGGATCTCACAAGCCTCCATGCACAAGTGTATCCAGGAGGTCATGGATGCCAACTTCACAAAGGCACAGAACTTCGTGCATTTCACTGGGATCAGGAAAGCCAGGAAGCAAGAGCGCTGGGATTTGTGCAGATCTCAGGTTTTCCACAGGTGAGGGTGCTATTGACTGCACTCACGTGGTGCTTAGATCTCCGTGGCAACAAGCAATCAAGTGCCTCAACCACAAGGGCTTCCATTCGTTGAATGTTCAGCTGGTGTGCGACCACCACAAATGCATCCACATGATTCCCAGGGAGTGTCCATGACTCTTACATCCTTGCCAGGTCTCAGATCCCTGACATCTTCCAGGCTCCAGAGAGGCTACAGGGTTGGCTCCTCGGGGACAAGGGCTACCCACAAAGAACGAGGCTGATGACGCACATACGGCAGCCTCAGGCTGCAGCACAGCGACGGTATAGCGAGGCTTATGCACGACCCAGACTTTGGTGAAGCAAACGATAAGCATTTTGAAATTGAGGTTCCTGTGATGTGATAGGTCCGGTGAAGCACTGCAATACAGTCCCCGGAGGGTGTAATGCATCATTGTCACTGGCTGTGTGCTCCACAACCTCAATGAGGGTAGGACTTGGCTGAGGAGGAGATGGAAGAATGCACATCTCCTCCGATGAGGAGGATGTTGAAGGGGATGACAATGATGATGTCCTCAGAGGCGAGGATGCTGGCGATGAGATGAGGCAGGTGCGCCTCGGACGAGATCAGGACACAGTCCGCAGGGCAGCTTAAAACGTGCGTGAAAGAGTGAAAGGTGATGTCCCTTGAACAGGCAGTGAGTGAGATCCCTGTGGATGTGTGATGGGTTTGTGAGTGTGTGAGCTGACAGTGATGAGAAGAGTGACTTATCTTGGCGGAATGGAGGAGATCATTTGTTCTCTTTTGGCACTGGGTGGCTGTCCAGCCGGGCGTTTGCCACACGGGATTGGTGACCTTGCTTGCTGATCTTCGTCCAGAGCGGGAGTAGAGGTCTTCACGGTGGGCCTCCGCAGCATCCAGCAGACACCCGAGGGAGCCATCACTAAATTTGGGAGCAGCATGTTTCCCCCTTTTGGCAGCCATGGCTTTGTGGCAGGCGCCGATCCCTTGGAGAGAGCTACCTCTGTGCATGGGTGCCCTTTAAATATGGCGCCCTGATTACTGAAGGCCTGAGGTGATGGCGGGGTGGGCGAATCAGAGGCAGCCTCACCAGCTGTCCGGCGTGTTTCCCGGGAATGCCTCATTAACGTGACGGGATGCACCAGGAATAGGAAGAAACACCATTATGGCCGGCGGGTAAAACGGCCTTTACATCCCACGCTACCACACTCTGTGCAAATCTGGGCTGATTCCGCCCTTTGTGTGTGTAGTTAACCATGCTCTGCCACTGACGGAAGCCTCAGATGTTCGTTTGCATACTTGCTTGCCTCCATGGGGACGTGGAGAAGATTATGAAGTCGCTGACTCTGGCACAAAGATTGGCTAATATTGTAAGTGGCACCTCCTGCAGCCTGGAATGTTGCTTGAGGCACAAAGGCTCAAAACCATAGTCACTTACAGATGATGGATGTGACCTGGTCCTTCACTGCCCTTATGTTGCAACAAAATGTGTGACAACTTCCCTGGTTAAGCAGACCTTCCTCACACGCACTGCTCTGGGTTGAATGGCAAGCTTGAAATTCTAGGCCCAGATATGCTAGTGGATATGCTAAGAGCTTCGCTCTTACAAGGGGACAGCTGCTCTGCGCTCTTGTTCTGCTGCACCTCTTCCTACCAGCCATAGTGCCATCCCAAACACAAAACCCGGAATGCCAACCAGAAACTTCCATGGTCAAAATTGCACTGTCAACTCAGCCTAATAAAAACAGCAGAAATAGCAGTCAAACTAAACAAATTGGTGACATTGCTGAGATGGTTGATGGTCTGTTTAAATACACCAGAAGAGCCACTTTTCTGACTGCTCCCACTCATGATTTTTAGGTCGTTGTAGAAATGGCCATATAGGTGGACAAACACTGGAAGGTAATGCAAGACTTGATCCAAAATGATGTCAGGATTTCCTGGGATTTACAGGACCCAATTTTCAGGGTCTTGGCACCATAATCTCAGCACAAAACCAGTGTGTGTCCATTGAAAATCGAAGCCACTGTCCCCGGCCTCTGAATTCACCGCGTGGCAATTCATTGATATGAGGGTAGCTCTGCAACCTGTTAACTGAGTCAATCATCTCTACAGGTTAACCGAAGACCTAAGTTCATAGGAATCCTATTTACTTGACTGCAGGAGCAGCTTTTGGTTGAGACCTATCAACCATAGGAGCCTCAAGCCTGGTCAAAGTGTTGTAATACACAGAGGTGATTCTATTGGCTGCTGAGATTAACCTCAAGTGCGTGAAGTTTTGCAGAGGTATTGCTGGTGCTCAACTATCTGCTCTGGAATATAAATTGGGTGAATTCAAGAGAATCTGCAGCATAGGGTCACAACTGTGATTAAATGTATCCCTGGAGGTTTCATCACATGACTTGCCCCTACACGCCAGCCATTCGTCAGCCAGCACATCCATTCTTGTGAAATACTGCCTTCCTACACCAATTGGAAAGCAAAAAGACTCATTATCCAATCGGATGATGCTTGACTGTCAGCCAAACAGCCTTTTTCTCCCATTTTCAATATTTCTATACCTGGTAAAGAGAAATGTTCAAAGGAAATGACAAAAAACCCAATCTTTTTTAAAGTCCCAATGATTTTTCTCCAGGGTTGCATACACAGCAGTGCCCTGGAGATTGATCTTCTATTCCTGGAGACTCCAGGCCAATCCTGGAAGGTTGGCAACTCTACCTTGCTGCATGCCATTTTGTTTTTATGGCATTTCAAACAGATCTGGTTAAAAAAAAGTGCAGTCACTCCAGTCACAAAACAGGTGAATAAAAGTGAAAAAATAAGTAAATTCTAACGTTAATCTCAGGCGAAAGAGCACAAGACAAGAAACTGGCCAGCAAACGCCAAAATAATCTCTTCAATTCAAGAAATTAACTGTGAAATGCAAGAGACACACTGAAGCCACAAGCAACAACTTAATTATGTTTACTCCAAGAACACAGTAATAAACTGGAATGAAATAGCCCTTGGCAGCTGAACACACTCTCCTGAGTAGTGCTGTCTGGTGCTGTGTCTCATGGTGCTCCAGATTTGGATGCTTCTGTTTGTCCTGCTGTGACCCATGATTCTCTCTGTCATCTCATTCTCTTATACTTTGCCACTGCAGATGGTATTTTGTCTTAATGGGAACTCTTTTACTTTGATTTTTTTTTTAAAGTTTAAGTGCCTTTTTTATCTCTGTCATGCTACAAAATGGAACTGCTCTAAGGCTGGGCGCTACTTGTAGCTAAGAAGATTAGGGAAGGGTGAAAGGTTAGGGTAGAGCACGGGCAACCGGCAGGGTGTGAGGTCATGATTTCATCACTGAAGCTGTGGAATTGAACTCAGCAACCCTGAAGCACCATGTTCCTAGTGCTGGCCCTGTCCGTGTTTGTGGGCTCAGGGATGGGCACCTAATTTAAAAACCTCACACAGGCATTTGTGCCACTTTGGGTATGTGACCACTTAAAATGCACTCTGTGAGGGCAAAAAATGTGATGGTGTGTGGTAGGATAAAAAACTATCAGCCCATCTCGCTTCTAGAGAGCTCCCAGAAGGGTGAACTTTTAACCCTTTTTAAGAAGGCTGTAAAATTGAAAACAGAATTACTTTCTAACTTTAGCGCTCCAGACTGTAATTTACGCTGCGACTTACCTACTTTCCCCCATTCTGTGGCTGCTACACCAGGTCATGCTCAATGTACCAGTCTACCAATGTCCTGCCAGCTCAGGAATATGGAAACTTTGAGGCTGCTTGAGCTCATCTCTGGCCACACCACCACCATGCCCCACCCTAGTTGACCCCCCCTCCACACCACGGGATCTATGGAGCAGGGGCTCCTTAAGACACCAGGGAAACTCACAGGGAAATCTGAGGCCTTATCCTTATCCTGGCCTCCTACTGGAGTTATGGTAGCAGTGAACTAGAGGGGTCATGAGTTTCATCCCTCTAGCAGAACCCTCTAGATTATTTAATATCCTTCAGAAAAGGGAATCTGTCATCCCCTACTCAGTCCGATATACATGTGACTTCAGTCATGTGACTTCAGCCTTTGATGGAATCTGTGGTCAAAGCTTGTATTTTTTGAGACAGACCCTATTTGAAAAGGAAACTGAAACTGAGAAAGGAAACTGACCATCCCCCCACCATCCATCCCCAGTTGCTAAGGAACTAAGACAGAAACTGAGATTGGAAGCCAAAACTTCTGGTTGAAACTACATAAAAGGAGACAGGGTCATCAGAGTTCAGAAGTTGATGAGTCCAATGGTGCAGTACAGACAGGCTGAAGAAGACAGGAGCTGGATCCAGAAGCTGAGAATAGGCAAATGCACAGTTGCTGCAGCTGTTTCTATTAGTTGATGTTAACATTGGTGGATCTACCCCATCCAGACTGAGTTGAGGAGGTTCCGCAGACGTATGCCATTTTTGGTGAAGATCGTACCCATGGAACTCGAGTTGGTTGTGTGCTGCTGTTGGCCATATCCTAGAAGAAGAATAGCTGAAATTCTTTGTAAGGAAGACAGAGTTTTGAAGGACTTTGTGACTGCGTTTGATAGCCTATCGGCTGAGCCAATTTGTAGGATCTGTATTAGTTGTATCTGCCAATAAGTAATTTATAATTTATAATTTACAATCAACAGAATTTGCCTGTTAATTCATGTTTAACTAATGTTGACATTGCATTTTGGAGTTAGGCAGTGAACCAAGATAGTATTTAGTATTTTTCTTTTGTTTGACACTTGCACAGTAAACATTCTTCTGTTTTATCCTGTGGCTTCATTCTTTCAGTAAATAACTGGGATTTCATATTTCTTTTTCTAAATAAAGGTTACTAGTTTGTATGAATTCATAACAAGTCCTACATTACGTGGTGGCCTTTCAATGCCCCTGGGGTTCATCAGTAGTCATTGAAATGTCAGGGCAACTAGGAATGGTAACAAAGGTAGCATTACCAGTGCCAACACCCTCAGAACGATTTTATTTTAATTGTCGAAGGGTCATGAGGACTCGAAACGTCAACTCTTTTCTTCTCCGCCGATGCTGCCAGACCTGCTGAGTTTTTCCAGGTAATTCTGTTTTTGTTTATTTTAAATGTGCCTGATTTGACTCTTTCTTCACCGTCCACTCCCTACCTCCCAAATGCCGCCATCCCCCCACTTTAGTGTTGTGAACTGTCCCTGATTGGAAGACCTGCACTTGCTCATCTCCCAGGTAGGCTGTTCACAGCACTGGAGCCTTCTTCATTCATTCAGAAGATGTGGTCATTGCCCATCCCTAATTACCCTTGAGAAGGTGTTGATGAGTCATCTTCTTAAGATGCTGCAGTCCATGTGACGGAGGTTATCTCCTACTGCTGTCAGGTAGTTATGGGATTTTGACCCAGTGACGACGAAGGAGCAGAAATATAGTTCCGAGTCAGATGGGGTATGATTTGGAGGGGAACTTACAGCTAGGGTGTTCACATGGGCCTTCTGCCCTTGTCCTTCTCGGTGATAGAGGGAACAGAGTTTGGAAGGTGCAGTTAAAGAAGCATTGGCGAGTTGCTGCAGTGTATCCTGTAAATAATACACACTGCAGCACTGGGTTGATGGTGGAACAAGTGAATGTTTAAGGTAGTGGATGCAGTGCAAATCAAGTGATCTGCTTTGTCTTGGATGGTGTCGAGCTTCTTGAGTGTTGTGGGAGCTGCACTCATCCAGGCAAGTGGACAGTATGCCATCACACCCCTGACTTGTGCCTTGTAGATGGTGGACGGGCTTTGGGGAGTAATGAGGAGAATTACTTGCTGCAGAATTCCCAGCCTCTGACCTACTCTTGTAGCCACAGTATTCATATGGCTGGCCCAGTTCAGTTTCTGATCATTGATAACCCCAGGATGTTGATAGTGGGGATTCAGCAATGGTCATCACTGAATGTCAAGAGAAGATGGTTAGATTCTCTCTTGCTGGAGATGGTCATTGTCTGACACTTGTGTGGAAGGAATATTACTTGCCACTTATCAGCTCAATCCTGAATATTGTCGAGATTTTGTTGCAAGCAGGCACGATTGCTTCTGCATCTGAAGAGATGTGAATGGACCTGAGCTCTGCAGTCATCAATAAACATTCCTCCTTTTAACTTTTTGATAGAAGGAAGATCATTGATGAAGCAGCTGAAGATGGTTGAGTTTAGGACACTACCTGAGGAACTCCTGCAGTGATGTCTTGGTCTGAGGTGACTGACCCCCAACCACAACCATCTTCCTTTGTTGTATGACTCCGACCAATGGAAAGTTTCCCCCTGATCTCCATTGGCTTCAATTCTACTAGGGCTCCTTGATGCCACACTCAGTCAAATGCTGCCTTGATGTCAAGGGCAGTTACTCTCACCTCATCTCTGGAGTTCAGTTCTTTTTGGACCAAGGCTGTAATGAGGTCAGGAGCTGAGTGGCTTTAGTGGGACCCAAAGTGAGCATTGATGAGCAGGTTATTGCTGTATAAGTGCAGTTTGATACCACTGTCAATAATAACTTTCATCACTTTGCTGATGATTGAGAGTAGACTGATGGGGCAGCAATGGGTTTGCCTTGCTTTTTGTGAACAGAACATAGACGGGCAATTTTCCATTTTGTCGGGTGGATGCCTGTTGTAGCTGTAATGGATGGCTTGGCTAGCTGCATGACTAATTCTGGAGCATCTGTTGTTGGCGGGGCTCATAGCCTTTGCTGTATCCAGTGTACTCAGCTGTTTTTTTATATATCACATGGAGTGAAGAGAATTGGCTGAAGACTGGTTTGTGTCAGGTTGGGGACCTCAGGGGAAGTCCGAGATCGATCATCCACTTGGAACGTCTGGCTGAAGATGGTTTCAAATGTTTCAGCCTTGTCTTTAGCACTCAGTGCTCTGCCATTATCGAGGATGGGAATGTTCATGGAGCCTCCTCTGGTTAGTTGTTTAACTGGCAAGCATCATTCATGATTCAGTGAGCTGACTCCAGTCACTGACACCAATAATGATTCTCCCACCCCTCGAAGGAAGGATTCTGCTTAATGCTGCTCCATGATGTCACTCCATGGAATGCTGTGTTGGGACCCCCAACTTCCTGCACACAGTAGCACCATGTGCAAGATGAATGACAGGACAGCAGAATTCACGGGCAGAATTATTAGGTCAGCGGGGGGCCACAATCAGCGGGTCCAGAATCGGCCAGGGATCGGACTGCCGTCCACGATTGGCCCCCAACCACAATTGGCAGGCCAATCAATGGGCAGCCAGCATGAAACACGCACTGAAATGCTCAGGGCTGATGGGGTGGGGGCGGGAGGAGGGCGGGCGCTGACTGAAATTTCCCTGAAGGCAGAGAGCTGCCCCAGGGAGCTGAAGACCTGAAAAATCAAAAATAAAGGTTTCAGAAGCTGAAGGAGAGTGTTCACGCATCGTTATATATCACCTGAAAATTTAGCTACTGAAAAATGCTGTGCACAGAAATTTATTTATGTTTTATTTCATCACAGAAACCTCGTGCCACCTGTGGATGAGGCTTAAAGAAAAATGCAAAGGCCGCCTGGCCGATTTGCCCATTTGCCAACTGTAAGGTTGGATGGGCAATGTAAAACTAAACACAGTTGCGACTTTAGTTATCTTAATTGACCTCTTAATTGTCGGCGGGCCCGCTTCTGACTTTGGCGTGTGCCCGCCGACTGAAGAGCTCAGGATGATGTTAGGACGCTCGCCCAATGTCATCTCGTGCGATTCCACAACCAATCGGGTCCGGTGTGCGCCCACCTGCTAACGTAAAAATTCTGCCCCATATCTTGTGTGTCACATTTTACAGCACACCATGCTTTAATGAATTCATGTACTTTAAGAAAAAAACTGCAAGAGGATATCTGTAGAAATAAAGCAAATGCTGAAGTTTGAAAGGAATTCCTCTATTTTCATAAAATGAATTATTAAATTTATGAATTAATTCTGCCAGGTTAAAGCACAGAGGAAGATTGATCATGACTGAAGAAAGACTTTCATATTATGGATTTGATCATCAGACGGAAGATGAGTGTTAATTTCTCTTACAGTCAAAGTCAGAAAATATCGTCCTTCTATTCATTCAACAGATGGTCCTGTGGAGTTATGTGACTGTGCATGTGTCTATGCATGTGTGTGTGTCTTTGTGTCTGTGTGTGTGTCTGTGTGTGTGTGTCTGTGCGTGTGTGTCTGTGCGTGTGTGTCTGTGCATGTGTGTCTGTGTGTCTGTGCGTGTGTGTCTGTGCATGTGTGTGTGTATCGGTGCTGTGTCTGTGCCTGTGTGTGTGCACAGAAACTGTTTACAATCTGAAATGCATTACCTGAGGGTGTGGCAGAGGCTGATCCAATTGCGGCTCCTAAAAGGGGATTGGATAAGCACCCGAAGAATAAAAAAATTGGAGGTCCACAAGGAAAGGGTAGGAAAGTGGGATTAGGTGAGTTGCTTTTGCAGAGAGCTGGCATAGGCTTGATGGGCTGAATGGCCTCCTTCTGAACTGTAATTATACTATGTTTCTAATTTCAAAAGTGAATTTTAAAACCCCCAAGTCATTTTGATCTAAACTTGAGTGTAGATTACTTTCGTGTATGAATAGTGTTTCATATACCATCTTCTATTTGCATTCCATACATACCAATTATGTTGTACGGTTGTGATTTTAAGTTTAATTGTCTAAGATAATTGGGGTGAAATTGCATTGAGCAAAATTTGAATGCATTGAAATTACATTCCTTTGAGTTTCAATTTTAGGGAACGGTAAACTTATTCAGTGTTAATCGACTACCAGGGTATGCAGGAACGCAATAAGTGTTCATAATGTCACACAGCACAATTTTATCCCAGAACACTATACTTAACGCTGACACGCATTTCATAGATGGTGTACCACATTTACAACAAAGTTTGGGAGCCATATAATGCTTGATCATCAATGTTTGCAGTTGTCCATGAAAACTTCATAACCATTTCATGACCAACGCAGCATTAAATGCTTTTACTGCTTCGACAGCAACCCCATGACCTCTACCACCGAGAAGTACAAGGACAGCAGACGCACGGGTACAACACCATGTGCAGATTCACCTCCAAGCCACACATCGGGCAGAATTTTCTGTTCCAGGGACCAAGTGCGGTGAAGGGCGGAAAGATCAGTGAGATTCCCATTGGGTGGCAGGGTGGGCTGCTGAACCAGATTTTCTGCATTTCAGCTCATTATTTATGCATGAACGAGGAGCTTGTCCAATCTTGTTGTGGGTGGGGGGTGGCGCAGGGAATTGTCCACCCCGCTGTTACCTCATGGGATTGAAGGCACGGGCGCCATATTTAAATGGCATCGGTGCACACACACAGACACTCAGTGCAGCTCAGCTGTTTTGCTGCTCAGATTCTCCGTGGCGGCTAAAAGATCAAAATCCTCAGCTCCACGATTCAGCGATGCCTCCCTGGAGAAACGTCTCCAGGCCATCCGGAACAGGTGGAAGATTCTCTTTGCTCGGAATGGGAACAGAACCAACTTGACCAAGCTGGTCCAGGAGGAGGACACCAGAGAGGCCTGTGGACCCCAATATCGGGCCATCCTGAAGTGTGTGGAAAGAATGAATGACCTTATCTGCTTCACCAGGGTAAGTGAACCTTCATCTCACTCTAAACTCACACTCGCATAAAGGGTCAGGCAGTCTAAGGGTTAGAGTCCACAGGAATGTAACACACTACCAGTAGCTGGGGCAGTAGCACTGATTGTCTAACAGCCACTTTAACATCACCATTTTCTGTAAGACCCTGCACAAATTGCATCTTTATCCCTTACTGGCGAGGACTCAGTACACACAGCAGTCGTGCATGCTTCTGAACTGTTCTTTCCTCTGTGGTGCTCACATTCAATCCATCTGTCTTCATGCAGGACAAGATTTCCCACAACCCGAGGGAGAGATCGATGACTTGAGAGGGGGATGCCAGAGTTGAGGGCACTCTCCCCCTATGAGGAACAGACCGCAGAGATCACTGACAAGGATAGGGATTGTTCCTGTGCGGAAGGAGAGATTGGCCTCTGCCAACAAGCCAGTGAGGGCCCATCCAGTATACCTCAGCCAGTCGATACCTGTCCAGCCAATCACCAATTATTTCTTTTCTCTATTCCAGCCACCAGCAAGAAAAGGCAGAGGGAGATCACCAGCCAGCGCCTCACCCCAGCCCCCAGACCACCTCAGATCAAGATCCTGAAGAAACATCCGATGAAGACCTGTCCCTGCATTCACCTGCACCCTCCACCAGCACAAATACACACACCTTGGCGGGTCCTAGTTCTACAGTAGGTTTGGTTTCACAACCTAGAGATCACCACAAAGACATAGGTCCATAGCAGGTGGAGGCAGTGTCAGTCAAGGTCTCTGACACTAGAGGAGGAGTGCTAGAGGCTAGGCCCTTGCTAAGTCTGAGTTCAATGACGAGCCTCTGGAATCGTCCCTGAGAGAAACGTTGGAGATGCAGAGACAAGCAGGGGAACATCAGGCAGAACTGCCAGAGGACGTCAGCTGATTGAAATGAAGATTGGAGGAGTCTGTCCATATTCTGTCTGGCGTCTTGGCTCTGGCATGTGAGCACATCAAAGTCTTCAGTGGAAGGGTGGCGGCCACCTTGTGCACAGTTTCTGCTGGATTTGTGCTCAGACCTAGGACTGTGCACCTCGACTTCCCGCCAAGTTCCACTTCTCCTCGAGGAGTCAGGGAGGGGCCCTCAGGCACCTACAGGGAGGAGGAATGTCAGCCAGACACCCCGGGAGCATCCACCCACGGATGTCCAAGGGTGTCCAGCCACTCCAAATCCTCTGACTGTGATCCCGTCAATTCCAGCTGGTCAGGCCATGGAGGGTGCACCGGCCCCTGAGCAGGAGACCCTTGGCAGGCCAGGCACTCCATGCCCCAAGCCTCTACAGGATGCCCACCAAAGTCATCTCAGACAACTGGGCATAGCAGTCAGCAGGCCGCCTCCACCTCTGCTGCCGATGTCAGGGTTGCACCAAGACGTAGTGGTAGAGTTAGAAATATTGAGAAATTCTGAATGCACATTGGAGGCGCAGGTGTTCAATCACTGTATATACTTTGCAACTTTGTATTTATATTTTGCTTCTCTCCCTCAAAGTCTCAGGTACTGAATGGCTCTTCCATGTGATATAATGTTCCACATTCATCCAAGCATAACAGATGCCTCCCCCTACTCAAGTATCTCTTATTGTATCTCTGAGTTCCCTGTTGTCTCACTTGATCCCAGCTCAGTCAGTCACCTTTAGTTCCACACAAGAGACACGAACAAAGGCAGTTTCTATATGAACATGATGTTCAACAATGCACATGTAAGCCTTGCTTCAGAGGATCATATAATGTGGCCTCATGAGTATTGTTCTTGGAGGAGTATTGATTGTCCTGATGCAGCTGCGCTGAAGTGCTTTGAGCATGTTATAGGTATTTATTGCAATCTGTGTTGGAGTCATTCCAACCAAGTGCACTTTGCAAAGGCCTCCATTTAATGACTGTCAGGTTTGGGTTACAGTTTGATTAATCATTGAGGACTATAGTCTTTCATGCCTGCTTGCAGCATTATCTCATTACCACGTTTATGGCTGAACATTACTCTTATTTGTTCCCACTCTCCACATGCATAATGCAGAGTAATGGAAGTTGGTTGCACTTGGTGACATTTGAAACGTCTGCTAAATGGCAATGACTCTGATGTCATAAGTGTGTGCTCAGCTTGATGATGCCAGCCTATTACATGTGAGCATATTGGCTTGCACCTGAAGGTAATAGGTAATAGGTCTAGCATGGCTTGACATCCTCACATGTAATAGGCCTAGAATGGCTTGACAGAATCACCGCGTTAGATCTCAGAAGGACAATTGATATAGATTGCACAACGGGACAGCGCACAGTGCAATCAGCATCCTAGTCTTCCTCATACATATCGCACTCCGGTATACTGAAAATGTGGAAGACTTTAATGGGTTGAGAGCGATGCCCCTGCACATCTTCTGAGAGCTCTTCAGTATTTACAAGGATACTAAGTTATCATTAAATGCTGTGTTGATCCTGATTGGGGCACTTCTCTCCCTGATGCCAAGACAATGCTGGACATTAACTTGGGAGGTTTCTGATGAGGGCAGGGTCATGAGTGCTTGTCAATGATTGTTTCGTGTTCCAAGGCAGCAGTGTCCTCTCAGTGTATAGTCTTTATTAAACTGATGTAAAATGGCAGCTTACAGAGAGATAAGCCAGAAAGGACATGTAATACAGTTGCCTTTCAAAACCCAAATACCCCCTTTTCATAACAAACAAAATATCCAAACATCCCTCTTTTCCTAATGAACAGAAGACACATTTGCATGCATGATCATATGTAACTGTGAGTTACCCAAGTTTCTCACTATACAACCATTGTTCTCATGCATTAACAACTGCTTGTTCGACTAGTCAGTGTCTGCCCCTGCATTGCATACATAGTCTTTAAATTATGCAGGTCTCTTAATAGCATGTGTGCACATTGTCATTGGCTGTTTACATGAGTGGTGATCCTTGTTCGGAGAGTGTCGTTCCCATGGCACCTGTTGCCGTGGTACTTGTTATTATTTCATTTCCATTGTCGGGGACATTTGGACTTCTGGGAATGATGGTCGTTCTGTATTCTGCACAGCTGGTGAGATTCCATCTTCCTGACCGGCCAACTGCAGTGAAGGAACAGCTTCGCTAGTTGTTCATGTTTGCCTGCAGTTGTGCTAGTATATTTGGTCATTCACTTCCACCGCGCACGATCAATGTGACAATTTCTCTACGCATGTCCCAAGTTTCCACGTGGGCTAACTCTTTTTGAGAGCGTTGAAGGTTTGCACCCTGATGGGCTCTCCAGAGTTCAGCTCTGGCAATGATTTGCCAGACTTGTCAAAATGAAATTTGCCTTTCTGCCGTTACACCTTGATTTTTCCACTCACACGTGATTCAGTAATTCTTTTGCTTTTGGAAGAGTAGTTTGGGCACAGCATGACATCAGTCTTTGGACTGAACTACTTTCCATGTCTTCAATCAGTGTGTTTATCCACTCAAGGATTGCCTTGTATACATCTGGGTCAGATTTGCCCAATTTCTTGATGATTCCTGTGTCGATTTTCACTGCTGTCTCAGCCTTTCCATTCAACTGGGGATAGTCTGGAGATGATGTTTAGTGTTGGATTTCCCAATCCATTGAGAAATGGCTCAATTCTTCACTCATGAACTGAAAGCCACTATCACTCATCACAATGCCTGGAATGCTGTAATGACTGAAGAGTGCTTTCAGGCATTCTACTATTTCTCCCATTGTCATTGAAGTCGGTTGGTCAGTAGTCAGAATAGTAGTCTACAGTGACAAGATAGTCAGTTCCTGCTATAGTGAAGAGGTCTACTCCTAGTTTCATCCAGGAGTGCGATGGAATACTCTCCACTTGCCTGGATGAGTGCAGCTCCGACAACAATCAAGAAGCTTGACACCATCTAGGACAATGCAGCCCATTTGATTGACAGCTCATCCACAAACATTTACTCACCTCACCACTGATGCACTGCAGGAACTCACCAAGCCTCCTTAGACAGCACCTTCCAACCCACCGACCACCACCATCTAGAAGGGCAAGGGCAGCAGATAGATGGGAACACCACCACCTGGAAGTTCCCCTCCAAGTCACTCACCATCCTGACTTGGAAATATATCACCGTTCCTTCACTGTCACTGGGTCAAAATCCTGGAACTTTCTCCCTAACAGCACTGTGGATGTATCTACACCACATGGACTGCAGCAGTTCAAGAAGGCAGCTCACTACCACCTTCTCAAGGGCAGTTAGGGATGGGCAATAAATGCTGGCCTAGCCAGTGATGCCCACATCCCATGAATTAATTTTTAAAAATGCTCTAAGATGTCATGTGTCACCAATGGCTCTCTAGCTTGTTTAGCTTGGTACTTGTTACAAGCATCGCACTGTATGATGTGGTCTTTAATTTTATTGTTTGGCCAGTAAAGCACTTCTCTTGTCTTTTTCAGGCTCAATTCAATTCCTTGATGGCTTGAATGGAGGTACTTCAGCATCTCTCCTCTCTATTTCCTTTGTACAAGATGCCACCTTGGGCTGTCAATTCATCACGGTATGCCCGATATGCTCTCAGGCCATCCTTTCA
This sequence comes from Carcharodon carcharias, assembly GCF_017639515.1. NCBI lineage: Eukaryota > Metazoa > Chordata > Chondrichthyes > Lamniformes > Lamnidae > Carcharodon > Carcharodon carcharias. The sequence continues at coordinate 99,251,621 of NC_054486.1, forward strand.
TCACTACCTCTTGTAGCACTTGGCGAGTTGCATTGTTTTGGGTAGTTCACTTGATTTGAGCAAGGTGCTTGTCTGTCAGATTCAACGTATCTGATGGGTTGATGATTTCAAGATCATGCCAAGTTGCTGCTTCGTGATGAATATGGAAGATTTCACATTCTGTTGTAGCATCCTCAACTTTCTTCATGGGGAGTGCTGCTCTCTACAGCATGACTGCAATGTACACCTATTTCCCTTTGTATGTCCCATCCAGATGATATCTCTGTAAACAAAGTAACATTCTCTGCAGATGTTTTGGAGCAGATAGTAGTGGTTTGAGAAAAATGCTCTGAAGTAGCTTGTGGTTGGACTCACCTACCTTGTCTCTCCCAAGCAGGTGTTGATGAAAACACTAACAAGAAAAAACAATAGCCAGGCACTTGTTCTCAATCTGAGTGCAGTGTCCTTCAGTTTGCATTAGTGCCCTGGATGCAAATGCGACTGGCTGTCCTGGTTGCATTAGGGTTGCTCCAGCATCTGTCCCACTGTCGTCACACTGCAAGGTGACTTCCTCACTGACGTCAAAGCATTTCAGCACTGGTGTTGTCATCACTAGTTGCTTAATTTTAGAGAACACTGCTTCCCCAATTCTGTTTCCCAATACCACTGCACCTCCTTGGCAGTGAGCTTGTTTAATGGTTCACATCCAATGACAAATTGGGCACAAAATTGACTAAATAGTTCACAAATCCAACAAATCATTGCACTTCTTTAACAACTGTTGGCCAATGCAGAGCTGATATGGTTCTCACCCTGTCAGGATCCGGGTGAAGATCTTTTGCTGCCAGTATATGACCTATATATTAGACTTCAGACATTTTCAACTGCAATTTCTTTCTTGTTCAACTTCAGTTTCATCTGACGAGCTCTCTCTAGCAGTCATATTAAATTCTGATCATGGTCAGCTACTTCTTCTTCCACTGTGTCTCACATCCACGGACTAGTAGATCATCCACTATGGCTTCCAGTCCAGGAATATCACTGACTATCTCACACTGTCAGCATCGATACTCTTCTGGAGACATGGAAATGTCAAAAGGCATGCGCAACTACTTGTATCTCCCGAACGGCATCCAGAATGTTGTTATAAAAGTGTTGCTTTCATCCAGCTTCAATTGCCAGGAACAAACCTTTGCCTCCACGGTAGTAAAGATCTTTGCCTTGGCAAGTTGCTGCAAAATTCCTCAGATGGTGGCATGGAGTAGTGAGATCTCTTTAGCACTTTATTTAGATTCTTTGGGTCTAAGCATACTCATAGCTTTCCAAGTTGTTTCACTGCTACCTTGCTGCTAATCCAGTCTATAGGAGTTGTCGCTTTCTTGATTACTCCCTTCTTTCCCAGCTCTTCTATTTTGTCTTTTAGGCTTGGCTTGAGGGCCGCTGGAATTCTTCTTGACAGATGCTGAATTGGTCTTACACTCTCATCTACTTCGAGATAATATTCTCCTGGTAGACATCCCAGCCCTATAAACACACTCCTCTTGGATCCGTTCAGTAGTCAATGTTTTTGTGTGCTGTGACACATTGTAAATCTCTGTCGGCACATTCAAGGTTATCACCCTAAGCTTTAGGCTTGCTTCAGCTGAGATGTGTGGCTGTTGCATCCCATCTATGACCTGGAAGATCTTCCATCTTGCTTTTGCATTGGGCTCTCAGACTAATTTGTCTTTTTGGTATGAGTATCGTACCATTATATATCAATCTTACTTTTGAAGGTTTTATTTTCGGATCAGCACGTTGAGCCACTTCGCACAGGTTGTGATGTTGCATGATGCCCCAGTGTCTACCTGACACTTCTTATTCACTTGGTATTCTGTCTCTGTGGTCATCATTGTAACAGTCACAAAGCATTTCTCACCTATCGACTTGACGGAACCAAGCTGTTGTATGGTGTATAGTGCTTCACAGATTCTTCTGCTGATATCTCTCCAGGGGCCATCTGTGTAGGCTTGCTTTTTTCCTTTCTAGTCAAACACTTGCATGCGAAATGATTTGGCTTCTTGCAGTTAAAACACTGCTTCCCCCTGGCTGGACAAGTCTTCTTTTCCTCAGTCTGATTTTTCCCCAGCAATATTTGCACCCTGCCCTTTTTCCACGATTGTTCTGCTCTTTCGGCCTGTTATGTCTCTCAGCATAACGTGTCTCCTGGTCTACCGTGCTGTACATGTGCTGTAACTGATACTTTATGAGCTCTGCATCTCTACACACGTCTATCGCTTTTCCAAGTATGAGTTTCTCCTCTTTCAGTAGACTTGCTCTCACTGAGGAATCTTGTAGGCCTAAGACTATTTGATCTTTAATCAGATCATCTTTTAGTTGCCAGAATTGACATGGTTCTGCAAGCTGCGTTACTGCCGCCACATAAGGTTGCTGTCCCTCCCCAGCAGTGTTAGAAGTATGGCTACTCTTACTGGTTCTGGCTTGTTAATTAATTCTGTTGCCAGCTTGAAGTTTTGCCATTGCAATAGAAAAACTGCCAGTTCTGCCATGTATCGCCTTTCATTTCCACCAGAGAAGGAGGGGAAATTCACAGCCATGTTCACTCACCCAATACTTTACTTACAGCCTTTGGTTTATGTTTGCTTTTCCTTGTCCTTTTTCAGCAACTTTTAGCAGATTTAAACATTTGTGTGTGCCTTTCTGAGCTGAGGTTTCTCTGCAGCATTTTCAGGGTTTCAAAATTCTATTTTAAGTCCCACTTCTGATACCATCTTTCATGTTCAAAGACAGCAGTGCTTTCTCAGTAAATAGTCTTTATTGAACTGATGTAAAATGGCAGCTTACAGAGAGATTGCCTCATTGCAGAGGTCACATGACTACAGCAAGCCTAATAGGACAGGTAGGGCTGTTGCATTTCAAAGCCCAAACATCCCCCTTTGCGCAATGAACAAAAGATCCAAATAATGATCACACAATGGTCCCATTGAAGCACTCTCAGTGCTCACAAAGATAACCTAACTCGCGGGTTTGCTTCCATGCTGTAGAGTGACAGATCATAGCGTTCTGAAGAGCGATGTTATCCTGGGACTCAGTATCAAGATGCGGCCTCAACATTAATCAGGCATGAGAAATGGCATTTGGAGAGATGCTGCTGGTCGGCTTTAGATCCATCTTCAGATGGTCAAGCGATAACCAGTGACTGATGCTTTTCCTCCTTGAGCTGCCTTGCTAAGCTCCTGGCATCCTGCCATGGGTGTATTGATGTTTGCAATAGCATTTCTGCCTCTTGAAGTCTGCCATGGCCAGTAAAATGTTGGCACCATGGTTAAAAGGCCTGCACAATGTATACTTGCTTCAAATTGAGTGCTGCTAGAGTGCTTATCCCATTACAGAAAGGTTATATGTTCCATAGGGTGCTTATTATCCTTGTAAGGATGAGGCCATTGTTATGTATGAATATGACTATTCATTCTGAGATTGATAAGCTTCATTGAGATGTTGAAGGTGACAAAGAAGGTCTTAATATCTACCCTGCATTAAAGGTACAGGGGAACTGCACTCATATCAGTTTCTCTTCACCTTGCTCGTGCTGGAGCATTGTTGCTATGAGGGTCTCATGGGCACATCTTCTGTGTCCTGCCCATGCAATGGCCTTTTCATGTGGCGCATCAGAATCCTAACATTCTTTGAAAACATTCCGTTCCACATCCTCCTCATCCGAGGAGACGTGTACTTCCTCCATGTCTCCTTGCGGCAATTCATCCTCCCTTTGCAGCGCTAGGTTGCGAGGCGCAGCAAACAACGATGATGCGGGACGCCCTCTGTTATGAGTACTGGAGAGCCCCGCTTGATCGGCCCAAACATCTGAAATGTAACTTCAACATGCAAATGGTCTGCTCTATTAAGGTCCTTGTTGCAGAATGTGCCACATTGTATCTCTCTCAGATTCACTATGTGGATAACAAATGGGTATCGTTAGCCATGTCTTTTGGGGGTACCCCTTATCACTGAGGAGCCAACCTTTAATGTACCGAGGGCCCTCAAACCCCTGTGGCAACTGCGAGTCACTCATGATGTAAGAGTCATGCGAGCTCCCAGTACATCTTGCACAGGCACGCATTATCTGTTTTTGGTGATCACAGATTAGTTGTACTTTTAGGGAGTGGAGTCCTTTTCCAATGAATATTTTAAGGCCACGTGTGTGAAGTTGATGGGACCCTGCGCTTGTGGGAATCTGGAGATTGCTGTGAATCCCACAGCTCTGGCAGCCTTGCTTGCTTCATCCATGGTGAACTGCATGTAATTGTGTGCTTTATTGAAAAGGGCATCAGTGACCTCCCCTTATGCATCCATGAGTGGATGATTGTGCGTTCTGCAGAGGTCCACAGTGGAGCCCTGGAACAATCTGCTGGAAGAAAAGTTGAGTGCAGCAGTTACCTTCAGCACGACCAGCATTGGATCGCCTCCCAGTCCGTGCAGAGAATGTGACAGATATGGTCCACCACATCCCTAGACAAGTGAAGGCATCTGCGGTACTGTCTTTTGATCATCTCCATGTATGAGAGACATCTTCTGTAGATCATTAGTCACGCTAAACACCTCCGTGGATCCTGTCCCTCCTCATCAGCATCTGGGTCTTCCTGGCTCCCCACTGGCTCATGTTCCTCAGGGTGTCACTCTTCCCTGAGCCGTGCCAAACAGCAACAGGCCCTTCTCCTCCTCACATGCATCAAACCTATCAAGAAGGCAGCATTGTCTGTATCCTGTATTCTGCACTCCTCCTTGTCTCTGTGGACAAATAGGATCAAGACATGATTGCACCTTACTATGGAATGCTTTTCCTCCATCACCAAGTCAGGGTGCCAGTGTGAAACTCTCGGCTTGCCCTCATTCCAGACATGGCTTCCCAGGCCACCTCTTGCAGCTGAAGCACATCCTGAATGTTCACAGGTGGTTAAGCATCCCCCTCCGACATGAATGCACTTAACAAAGAGGCTTTGATCAGGATGAATAGAGCCCTGTGCCTTTACCCTCAGTCAGGCTGCTGTCAGCCTGCCTCCTTTAGCTTAGACACTAGCTCAATCCTCCACTAATTTCATGACTGTAAGCATTGTGGCCTGTAAGCAATGATGATTCAAACAATAATGTGGAGCCTTGTCTTGAGCTTGTTGCTTATGTGTAGTAGCTGTGGCCCCCTAACTGTTTGAATCTCCTTTCCTTTTTACCTGCCTCTGTGAGAGACATATGGGCAATCAGACCAAACCAAATGTTGCCCCAAGCCTTAACAGATCCTCACATGAATGTGCTCCATGAGTTAAGGTGCCAAACTCGTTTAGTTGACATTTGACATATGTTAACAGTTCTCAGCTGAGTCTTAGCCTATAATTGTTAGGGTGCGCCTTCAAGCAGCCCAAAATTGTAGTCACAGACTCCTCCCACACACCCTCAGACCGCTCCCTAGGTGATTGTTTTCAAACACTATTTTTCAACTGCGTCATTCCAAGGTCTTGATCATCATGGTGGTGCTGCAATTTCTTTGGGAGACCAGCTTCACCCTCCCCCTCTTACCCTCCAAGTCCCTACTATCCTCCTCCATCCTCACCACATCCCCCTTCCTCTGATCACTCTCCTGCCTCCCCCTGTTACCCTGGAACCAATCACTATTCCTGTCCTCCCCCTTTAACTATTTAATGTTGATGCCCCCATGCCTTTTGTTGACCTGATCCTTTCACTTCTCGTGCACTGTGACTTTCAGGGAACCCCCATGAAACCCTCTAATGCCCCCACCCATGACTTTACCAACTCCCAATTTACAGGGTGCAGATGCCTCCCCTGACTGTGACTGTGCCATCTGTCACTCAGTACGAAACCAGAACGGAAAAACAGTAAAAACTGGGGAGTAAGAATATTGGTCCGAACTGGTCTTATATACCTTACAATGGAACACCAGTAAAATCTGGGAAATAACAGTACTGGTCTAAACTGTATTTTTCCTTCTGGGAAGCCTCCATGTCCTAGGACCAAAATCTGTCCACGCAACTGACCACATCATGCTCTGCACAACCGTCACTGGCCAGAGAGGCCTTCCCCCTCCCAAGACTGGGATCAAGATACGCGTGCCATACAGGGCCCTCGAGTACGTCTCGCTCAGCCCCAGTGCTGTCTTTGAAATCTGCCCCCGACAGTGTGGCCTCGGCCCCGAGACAGTCTCACACTACTACCCTTTGTACCTTTAACAGCGCCACCCCACCCCGAGTCATGTGTCGGTGTGCCACTCCTCCCTCCCGTGCTCCAGTCAACACCACCCCTCTCCAGTCACGCCTCTGCCTTCCCCCTCCCTACTGGTATTGCCTCCCTGCCTTGGCACAGCTTCTGGCAAGCACCGAGATCATGCAGCACCGCATGGTCTATGTACCTCAAAGTGTCCGGTGAAGTGAAGCTTGCCAGGTGCACCCCACTTATATACAGTCGTGAAACAGACTGTTCAAATTATTTGCTAGTGGGGCACTTAAATTTGGGGGGAGAGCGGGATTCTGGCACGTTCTATTTTGAGCATCCTCGAGATGCAAATATGGTTCCCGTCATGGATCAGCGGGGAAGTTGGCCCACCTTTAGCCCGCCATGAAAGTTGGGAGAACAAAACTCCAAACTAATTTCCTGCCAGCGGGAAGCTGACTTTTGCCATCACTCCAAATTTTGTGCCCCTGCCTGCCACAAGTCCCACCGCTGATGGGAATGGAAAGTTCCACCTACCATCACTGTCGCTGGGTCAAACTCCTGGAACTCCCATCCTAACAGCACTGTGGGTGTACCTACACCACATGGACTGCAGCGGTTCAAGAAGGCTGCTCACCGTCACCTTCTCAAGGGCCATTAGGGATGGGCAATAAATGCTGGCCCAGCCAGCGATGCCCCATGAATGAATGTAACAAAAATATGCCCAATCCACAGGTCAAAGAAAAAGTGATTGCGGTTTCCAGTCTTGTTCAAGGTTTTTGAATTTTACACGCACGTTTTCTGGTTCTGTGCATGGTTTTAACTTAAATAAGCTGCTTTCATCTGTGCTATTCATGCCCTTTAGCATTTTAAAGTCTTGGATCATGTCTCTCTCCAGCTGCTTTTTACATTGCTTTAATGCCATTGGTTTCTAATGCATCTCACACAGCCGATAATATGAGAGCAATATAGCAAAGAAAACTTGCTAGCTTTTTGGCTACTGTTCTTAGTCAACCCGGCAAGTTTACTTTGATGTTGCCATCGGCTTTGTGAAGCTTTGCACTTTGGATGTGGCACCAACATGACAATTAAGCAATACAAAAGCAGCTTCAATCTGCTTCTCTCCATTGAGACAAAATCCAGGTCTTTCAACCTCTCCAGAAATAATGAGGGATAATGGCCACAGAGGGCAGAAGTTATTAATTTACTCAGAGATCAGTTTTTAAAAATGTATTGTTCAGGCAGCAGCATTGTTTGCTGTAGCCATTACTGATTTCTTTACGGCCCTCATTGAAGTGTCCGACATCTAAACATGCTGCTCATACCCTAACTCACACCAACTCTCACTCACCCCTATGTTTGGCTCCTAGGCTGGCAACACCTCAATTCAGAAGTTCTCATTCTGGTGTTCAAATCCCTCCATGACTTCGCCCCTCCCTATGTCTCTAACGTCCTCCAGCCACACAATCCTCTGAAATCCCTACTCCCCTAATTTCTGGCCTCTTGTGCATTCCTGATTTCCTTCGTTCCACTTTTAAGTACATAGGCCCTAAACTCTGGATTTCCCTGCCTAACCCTCTCTGCTTCTCTCCCTCTCTCCCTTTAAATCGCTCCTCATAACCCACCTCTTTGACCATGCTTTTGGTCATACCTGACCTAATACCTCCACCCTTATATTCTTAGGTCAAATTTCATTTGATAATGCTCCTGTGAAGAGCCTTGGAAGATATTATTATATTAAAGTCGCTGTATAAATGCCAGTTGTTGTGCTGAGAGAGGCCATCGACTTCAAACATTAACTCTTTCTTCGCTCCACAGGTGTTCCTTGACTATTTCCAGCACTTTCAGCTTTTATTTGAGATTACCAGCCTCTGCAGTATTTTGGTTTTGTTCTAAAATACGCTGATCATTTGGGGGACTGGTATCGTTGATGAGTTTCTGTGAGTTGACAACCGAATGAAAATACACAGACCGGCCATCGGCATATTTTGGAACGTTCTTCTCTCAATATCGACCCTCAGTGAACTTCAACTTCTTCAAACTTGAGCTGTCCAAATCCTGCCCCACTTGCCTAACATGGAATATGATCAGCCTGCACTCCCCATCACCAACCCACACTGGCTCGCTCTAAATTGAGACAGAAAATTGCAGGTCCTAAAGGGGACCTGTATAACAAGCTGTTCTGAAGTATTGATTTTTTTTCTGTAGCAGTTAGCTACCTATCAGCAAGAAAAATTCTACACAGCCTGTGATATTTTTGCAAGAAAGGTACTTCACCCAATTCTGTAATAATTGGCATTTCATATTTACACCTAAGTGATGAACATAAAATTTAAAACCCATCAAATGTGGATTCCATACACTTTTAGAATCACACTGTAGCACAGGAGGAGGCCCTTCAGCCCATCAGGCCTGTAATGAGTCTCTGAAAGTGCTATTTACTTAGTCCCAATTCCCTGCTCTTCACCATTCTCTTCAACATGTTTATTTTTCCACCTCCCTTTTAAAGGCACCATGTGCTGCACAGCCACTGATAAGCTTCCAGTTCTCATTGTCTCAGCTTATATTCCTCCAGCTCTTCTGGCTTATAATTGAACACCAACATAAAAATACTGATAAATTCTCCAGTTTACTTGCTATTGAAAACCATACAGAAACAGCAGCCCCCATTTTCCTTTCAAAGGACTTTGTAGATCTGTGGAAAGGTTATGATGCTGAAGGCTAATTAATTGCAGAGGTTATTTATTATAACCAATAGGTTCTACCTACTGTCTCAAAGGGAGAAGGGCCTCCTTTACCATCACTGATCTATACTGATCCATATAGTTACCATCACTGATATATACTGATCCATATAGTTACCATCACTGATATATACTGATCCATACAGTTACTATCACTGATATACATTGATCCATATAGTTACCATCACTGATATATACTGATCCATACAGTCACTATCACTGAAATACACTGATCCATACAGTTACCATCACTGATATATACTGATCCATACGGTTATTATCACTGATATATACTGATCCATACAGTTACTATCACTGAAATACACTGATCCATATAGTTACCATCACTGATATATACTGATCCATACGGTTACTATCACTGAAATACACTGATCCATATAGTTACCATCACTGATATATACTGATCCATACAGTTACTATCACTGAAATACACTGATCCATATAGTTACCATCACTGATATATACTGATCCATACGGTTACTATCACTGATATATACTGATCCATACAGTTACTATCACTGAAATACACTGATCCATACGGTTACCATCACTGATATATACTGATCCATGCAGTTACTATCACTGATATATACTGATCCATACAGTTACTATCACTGAAATACACTGATCCATACAGTTACCATCACTGATATATACTGATCCACATAGTTACCATCACTGATATATACTGATCCATATAGTTACCATCACTGATATATACTGATCCACATAGTTACCATCACTGATATATACTGATCCATATAGTTACCATCACTGATATATACTGATCCATACAGTTACTATCACTGAAATACACTGATCCATACAATTACCATCACTGATATATACTGATCCATACAATCCCTCCTTTATCACCACTGATATATACTGATCCATATAGTTGCTCCTTTACCATCAATGATATATACTGATCCATACAGATACTCCATGCCATCACTGTTAGGCACTGAACTACAGAACTCTTCCTGAATGATCATAATAGATTCAGATCCACAGAGCACTAGTCAGCACACACTGGCCAGGAATTTTAGATTGGTGGAGTTTCCTTTCCCAGCATTCCAGCAGTTGGCAGCAAGCGCATCCCCACCCATACCGGCTGCCCCACAACTATTTCACGCACCAATGAGTGTCAATTGACTGGAAACGGGACTTCCACCCCACACTCGGGAGGAAGTACTGCCTCAGAGAGCTGCTGGCCGACAGCTGTTTGGCCCACAGCTCTCTAGTTCCTGCAGTGTCAGAAGTTGCAGTGGTCAGGGCTGGGACTGCAAGCAGTCCCTGGAGCATAAGTCCTGGGATTCCAGGTAAGTTTTGGGGTCTTGGGACAAAGATGGGGGTGGAGGTATTGGTGGAGAGGCTGGTGAGGGGAGGAGGACCTGCAGGGACCGGACCTTCTGAAGGGGGTGCCTGATGTTCAAAGGAGACTGCTGATGGAGGCACACCCATCACCCCCTCCCTCCTTTCCCACCGGTGCCTGAACCTGGTTAACTTTCCTCCCACCATCCTGAAAATTGAGGCTGGATGGGAACTGGACCTTAAGTGGCCAATTATTGACAACTTAAAGGCCTCAATTGGATGGGCCTCACCCATCCAAGCAACAGAAAAGTTGGGGCGGACGGGAATCTGGGGGGAAGGCCATCCGAGAAACCTTATTCTCATCCCTGGCTACAAAGCCTCCGGCAGGGTAACATAGAATTCTGCCCACTGACTTATTCAGAGAAGGCATTGTGAGAGACATTGTGAGATAAGTGTCATACAGGTGTAGCCAGAGTGGATTTATTGAAGTTGTGTTATTGGACATCGTTGGGCTTGGTAAGTAGAAAATTATTTTGTGTTTGTTGTATATCAAATGCCTGACCTGGCAGTGTTAGAAGAGGAATGATAAATTAGACAGTATAGAATGAATCCATTCTGCATCTCTATTCTATAACAGTCATGGAAAATTTGATCTGCAGTCCAAATGCGTTTTTAAAAATTAATTCACGAGGTATGGACTTCGCTGGCTGGGCCAGCATTTATCGCACATCCCTAGTTGCCTTGAGAAGGTGGTGGTGAGCTGCCTCTTGAACTGTTGCTCTCCATGTGGTGTAGGTACACCCACAGTGGTGTTAGGAAGGGAGTTCCAGGATTTTGACCCGGCGACAGTGAAGGAACTTATATTTCCAAGTCAGTATGGTGAGTGACTTGAGAGGAACTTCCAGGTGGTGGTGTTCCCATCTATCTGTTGCTCTTGTCCTTCTAGATGGTAGTGGTCGTGGGTTTGGAATGTGCTGTCGAAGGAGCCTTGGTGAATTCATTTGCTTTGTGTCTAACCTGATTTATACCTGAAATGGAATTTCTAGGTGGGCATTGTGCTTTGCTTTTGATCTATTCTGTACATCTCTTGGGAGCACTTGATTATCTCAAATTTCTAGGGTTGCATGCACCTGTGGCCTCCAATGCTGGCCCTAGCAAAGCATCCAATGTCAAGTCAAGGTACTTAATTTTCACAAGGCTAGGAGATGACCCATGCATTAAGGGCACATTTTTGACACTTGCCTGCCCCAAGCTGTCAGCAAATATGTTGGGCTGCAAGGCTCATAACCTTGTTCACCTCATCTTGCCTCAGCCCATCACTTGCTGAAACCAGTATTCATGCCTTTATCACTGCCATCTTCAACCATTCCAACACTCCACTGGGCGGTATTCATTGACTACTGTCTGTACAGTTCAACTCATCGAGAGCTGCTGTCCTATCCTATTCTGCAGGAAATCCTGCTCACCCTCATCCTTGCACCCGCTGACTTGCATTGTCCCCTAGTCCTTGTGTTTAAATGTCTCCGTGGCCTGTCTCCTCCCCAGCTGTATATCATCCTCCAGCTCTACAGTCCAACTAACTCTCTGTTCCTCTGATACTAGCTTCTTTTGCAACCCTGCTTTCCTTAGCCCCACCACTAGCAAGAAATCCAATATGTCATGCATGCAAATCTCCTCCCTTAGCTCTGTAACACTCTGCCTCCCTTTCCTCCTATAAGATGCTCCTTAAAGATCAGAGCAAGTTTTTTTGTTACCCCTCCAATATGTCCTTATTTCAGTTGGCAACCATTTGTTGTTATAGTCTTGAACTGGAATGAATAGAAACCGTGGTCAGTGTTGGTGGACGGTAGAGGGAATTGCAAAAAAATCTCTGGAGGGGATTTTCTTGAAAGTGGAAGAAGAAAAGCATTTTCTATGTCTCTCTCCCTTGGTTCACTTTAATCTGACTTCCTGCTTTATGCTATTGCATTGAAGAAGCCTGCCTGTTGTGAAACACAGTGATATTTGTGTACAAAACTGAGCACAACAATGTAATCAGTGATATATGACATCACAGCACTGGATCTCAAACAGAATTTAGCAAGGATTTATTAACCAGTCTGCTAAAGAAACTTTACAGAGGTAAAATTAAATCCTGTATCGAGAACGACAGAGCCATGTAAGTTTGCAGCAATGTGAAGTCTATTCAGCCCATTGCATCAGTGCTGACTCTTTACAAAAGCAATCCAAAACAAATTCCATTGTCCCAATCTGTCCCCAGTGTTCTGAGGTGTGTTCTTCTATCCCTTATATGTTTTTCTGCTTCAAATAGTTATTCAAGCTTCCCTTATAAGTTGCAATGTCATTCATGCTTCAAAAACACACTAAGGTTCCTAGCCTCCTACTTTGCTCTTGTAGTCACAGTTTGAAATTGAAGATGCATCAGCACTGACTCGCCAACCGGAAGAAATATTTTTTCCATATTCACTATCATAACCATCAGAATTTTAAAAACCTCTATTAAACTTCCATTAAAAACCTCTTAACCTTCTTTGCTCCAGTGGAAATAGCTCCCACTATCTCCAGTCTCACCTCATAACTATAGATTGCCATTCCTGACATCATCCTGGTGATTTTACAACTATGACTTCTATGACCTTTCTGCATTGGATCACCTAAACCCAAACACACTCCTCCACCAGATTCTGTACTATCCTTTCTTTAATATTCTTTCATTCTTTATGAGCTGGTTACAGGTTTAATTTTTCATGCCAACATATTTTTTACTTTTTTTTTACTTATGTGTTCATGGGATGTGGGACAGCTGTCTAGGCCAGCATTTATTTGTGATTTATTGTCCATCCTGAATTGCAGAGGGCATTTTAAGAGTCAACCACATTGCTGTAGGTCTGGAGTCACATATAGGCCATACCAGGTAAGGACAGTGGATTTCTTTCCCTACAATAGTCATCATCAGACTTTTAATTTCAGATTTTTGTTGCCATGGTGGGATTCAAACCTAGGTCCCCACAGCATTACCCTGGGTCGCTGGAATATCAGTCCAGTGTCAATGCCACTATGCCACCACCTCCTCAGATTGCTACAGTAAAGCATTCCAGCAGTGCAGTAACCTGAATGCCCAGTTTTCCACTTCTGCTCAGTGAATACCTTTCCCTTGCTGCAAATGCAGTGTTGGCCAATTGCAGCATGCAAACCTAATAGGGGAGCTGGAAAATCTGGCCAACAGGTTCAAGTTAACAGGATATACATACTTCAATGCGAGTAGCTACATATATTTGTTTCAACTTTTACCAAGCCTCCTGGCCCACAAGAAGTGCTGTGGTGGTGGTCACCTTCTTTCTGGGGCTCTGCGCCCAAGGGGACTGACCGTTTGATAAATTTCAGCATATTGGACTCCTACCAATGTAGTACAGCCATTTGAGTATAATCCTCATTCAGACCTTGTCTTCATTCTCATTACATACTGCCACAACTTTGCCTGCCTCTGTTCCTAATGTAAAGCCTTGTTAGAAAGGTCAATGTTCATAGAATTGGTCCTATAGTGTTACAATATAATTGCTAATATGCCTTATCTCACTATATATATGCATAATCCAGGCATTTACATAGGACATGCAACACATGATCCACATTTATAAGCATTCCCATTACATTGAATACAATGTATAATACACATTTATAAACACTCCCCATTACCACTCCATACCATATGTAATTGACAGCTTATACATTCCTCATTGCCATTATAAATACGTAGTTACAGACACTCACAGTTGCCATTACTCATCATGCTTAATCCTTGATTATATAGAGAGCATATTTTTTTCCCTTCATAAAATTAATCATCAATACTAGCTGCTAAGAAATCCCAAATTGCCATTGAATAGATAATTATGACTATCTTGTGTGCATGAATTGATTTAATCCCAACCTAATGCTCAAACCTGATATTTAATTAAGCGATTTAGGCAAATCTGACTCTTGACCATATCAGTGCTTCTTAGAAGATAGAGCGTTCACAAAGTACATTTTTACTTTTAGAGTATTCCTCAGCAAGTTCAGCTTTTAAATTTCATCAAACGTTCCTTTACATTGATTTATCAATTTATTGGATTCAGACAGACAATATTAAAGAGTTATAGCTATAATAGTTGATGTGGCATTTCACTTGTGTGTCGCATTTTGGTCTTTTTGGCTCTTTGGCCTAGAAGGGATTTCTGGTTTATGTTACATGTGGTTTTGATATAAAGTCAGGTTCAAGATTCCAAGGGTTAATTCTTAAAAATCAGGGCTCATAATTTTTTACTAATTCATTTTTGGAGGAATAGTACCCAGTTAACAGTGCTTGCAGGAGTCAATTAAACAGCAATACTGCAGGCTGAAGGAGTTTGACAGACCAAGCTGTGACCCACCAAAATATTGAGGAGAGATTCTTCTGAACCATCCCTGTCTAAAGCACCAACATTCCTTCCTTGCGATCCAGTCCTGACACCCACCATACAGATGATGCATGGCTGCGTGCTCCTTCTTATGGAGAAGAAAAGAGTTGACGTTTCGAGTCCTCATGACCCTTCTGTTGAAGGGTCATGAGGACTCGAAACGTCAACTCTTTTCTTCTCCGCCGATGCTGCCAGACCTGCTGAGTTTTTCCAGGTAATTCTGTTTTTGTTTTGGATTTCCAGCATCCGCAGTTTTTTGTTTTTATCTTTTTTGCTCCTTCTTATTGTGTGTGAGCAAGCCTTGCAAGAAAGGGAGAAGTTTGTTAGGGCTAACGTAGTGAGAAATTTTGGGAACATTCATGGCAAGGTGCAACAGTGTTACTGATTTGGGAAAGTTGACAGAGGTATGAGAAGGTGAAAGAAGTAACAGTGAATTGAGGAGCTGGTGCAGAGTGGTGCAATAGGGGCAGAAGGAGGTGGAGTTGCTGCTGTGATTGGAGGAGTGTGTTGGTAATCCAGGAGGGAAGGGCTGTGAGTGTGGCAGCAACAGGTGGTGCAAAGCTAAGCATAGGGTAATGAGGGATTTGAGCTAGAGTTTGACCATAGTTATCCTTGCGCAGTCACTGAACTTCTTCCTACATTGCAGCCCTGGTCTAGAGTGATGCTTTTGAAACTGATACACTCCACTACTGCTGCCCACTCACACTGAGAAACTTGCCTGCATTTTGTCCTGCCACTTAATGCATAGATGATGTCCCAACCTCCTGGCAACCTCCTCTACTGTCATGATCCGACTGATGCTACTGCTGGATAAACCAGATCCCGGGGTGGAACCTGGCTTGATAGAACCTAACTTTTACTTCTTGTTTAGAAACGTGGAGAGCGGCTACTGAACAGAGTTACAGGAAAGCTGATGAACTTTTAACAGAAGAATAAAACGTTTATTAAACAAGAAAAGATTAACTATATTACAATACTCCTTCACCCACAACTATACCTTTACAGATATATACAGATTTGTAACGATAACACAAATTACAAAATATCTTATACTCTAATGTTCTTAGTAAGTACACAGTCCATTTAAACCAATAGGTGAGCTGTGGTCAGACACACCACACTCTGAAACCAAATGACAGATGCCTCCCCATCTGTTGCTATGATCTCTCATCAAATCCCCCCAGAGGCTTGACACACTGTGAGCCAACTAATCTCATTGAATTCCGTCTTTCTCCATTCTTGAAGAACTCGCTTTGGAATCTTTTCCCAAATGTCACTTTCTCTCAGACGCCTTCCACAAGGGTCCACCTCCAGGGTTTTGAACTCTCTTTTTGATGTTACTCTCCTCTGGATCACCATGTGCATTCAAACTTCCTTCCACGTATTCTCAGACTCAGCTGTGCCAACAGAACACCGATTCAGATGCCCATAGTAAAGAGTTAAAGACCTTCAGCTGTCTCCTTGGATCTTCAAGCTTCTCACAAGCCTGTTTTGCTTTAAGTCTTCATCTTGCAGCTTTCTCCTTTTAAACTTGGGGCCTTCCTCTCTGCTCCTTACTTTTAGCTTCACTTAGCAGGACCTTTTCCAGATCCTTGTCCTTGTCCTTGGACTTAACTGTTCTCGTGGGGCCTTTCCTGCTCCACTCCTTGGTTTTGGGGACTTTTTTCTTTAATTTTTGGAACGTGCTCCTGCAATTCCTTTTCCTGTGTCCAGCTTCTCCTGGTACCTGGCTTCAACTGAACTCAAACTGCTTTCAGTTTCTCCTTGTCTCTGTGTGGGCCTCCTGTTGCTGGGCAACAGCCCAGTTTTGTCTACCTGGTGTTTGCTTTAAGTCCCCTTGAAGGGTCGTAAAACCAATTAAAATGTAGGCATCTTTTAAAGTGGAACTAAAACTCAAGATCCCCTTGTTCTTAACACACAAATACAGAAATACAAATCAACCTTAAACTTAAAGCAAAAACTCATTCTTAACACCCACAAATACAAATATAACTTATTTAAAACTATGTCTAGTTCCTAACACTAACAAACCTCCAATATAAAATATTGGTGGGGGATGGGGAAAGGTGTCTTGCAGTTTCTGCTGTGCTTGTCATTGTCCACAATTTTAGGTGAGAACTGCTTGCAGTCAAAGTTCACCTGCCTTTTATGAAGGGCCTGCTGCCTTTCTATGGTCCATCAATGTACAAAATTGATTTCCATTATTTTTTATTATCTAAATTCAGCAAATTTAGACTATTTTGTGTCCATATGATCAGGTGCACTTTAAAAGCTTGGCAGCCATTCAATGCATGAAAATCAATTTTGACCTCAAGAATCCTGAGCAGAGATTACTGGCAGATTCAATACGATGGTATAGAAATGGATATTTATTCTTTACAAAGAGCAGTGCTCCGTTCTTTGAGACAGCTGCTATAGTTCTTAAAATAGTTTGATTTTCCTACCTTTTCACAGAGAAAAGGCTGCCTCTTCTCCAATATTTTATAGGGAACGGACCAGTTCTCTGTGTTAAATAAATTAGTCAGAGAGCTATACACTCTCTCCTCTCCATTATTGTGTTAGCAGGATTCAGGATTTACCATTCTTGTATTAACAGGGCATTAGGCTGCCTAAGCTTTCTGTTGCTATTTGGATAACACCCTGAACCATTAGCAGAAGTACTTTGTGCATTTGGATCATCAAAGGAACACTGCTTGAAGTACTGCTTATATCTAAGCTTGAAACATTAACTGCGCTCTTGGATTAAGTGCAATTGCTCCATCCAACGTCTTCAATTGACAAGCAGTCATATGTTCCCTTATTTCCTCCATGTGTTGAAATTAGGAGGCAAAAGTTTGAGTGCTCCACTCCTTGTGAACATATATCATAAATCTTCACACATACCACACAGGTTTGGCCCTATTAAACAGAATGCATGGAAGATAGTTGGTCATGAGCAAATTTGTGATAAGAACTTCAAGTGTGCAGTAAGGGGTGGGGCATTTGAATTCTTACACTGAGGATGACAAGTTTTCATTTTAGTCAATTGATGATTTGGAAGGGAGGTCATGTGGTGCCGTGGTAGTGTCCCTCTGGGCCAGAAGCTCTGGGTTCAAGTCCCACCTCAGAACTTGATGGCCATGGAAGGGGTGTGTTCATAATGTGGCCAAACAGGTTGATTATCAGCCTGTAAATCCTTCCAATATGTCTGATGGCAGGCGGTAAGCGTGGGAAAGTTTCCTGGTCAGCCGTACTACATGATTTGCCAAGCAAAATCACGGACCAATGCAATGGAAGTCTGTGGCTGTCAATGCCCTCTTAGAGTATGGTAGCTAAAGGAGGATGATTTGGAATAGAACTCCATGAGTTTACAACACAGAAGGAGGCAACCTGCTTACTGAGTCTGTATTAGAATAATCCATACCTGATCCTATCAACAGGATCTCCCTCCACTTAAACTAGAAATTTCAAAGATTTTAACACAGACATAGGGCTGGATTTTAACTCTGCAAGTGAATGGGTTTTTGAGTGAGTTAAAATCTTGTCCATTGTCTCAAATGTATGAAAGTCAGGATAGTTGAAAGTCATTTGTATTTAACACTTGAAATTATATAGATTCCATTAAGATGACAATTGCACCTCAAATTAATGATACTGATACTGGTGAACTTCAACCGTCCTTCTAACTCTTGTGCTGTTGCTTTTTGTAATGTCACAGTGAGTAGTTTCCTCCTGTAATTAACACTCATATTTCTATAACTTTAATACAATAGCATTTTCCATTTACTTCAGCAACAGCAGGAACTCCCCACAGACCAAAGCTTACTCAGAAATTCCAGACAAATCTTCTGCCTATTTGAAAGATGAAGAAAAATTTTATAAATTAAAATAATTATATGCTGAAGGAGTTTTTAGCTACTTTGACCAATTTAGGAATACATTTATGCTCTTCAAGTTATCCAAACACATTCTGATTCACTGCACGTTGGAAGTTACAAAATTAATTTCATACAAAGATTTAAAAAATGCAATTCACATGAGACAGAATGGAAAATTCCATTGAGGCCACTTCACTTCAAAACTTTAAGAAATACTATTAATCTTCATTCATTAGCAAGTCTTCTATTAGCATAGCAGAGTTAATTAGACAATTCGACAATTTGCTATAAATGGAATAGAAACAGCAGGACCATCAATGAGGCAGGTTTAGAAGTGAAGTCAAAGTGTAGTTAGTTTAAATTCTAGAAACAGGAGTAGGTTATTTAGCCCATCAAGCTTTGTTGCCATTTTACTAGCCCTGGAAGCTCTATCTTTTTAATGCTCACTTCTCACATTTTTCCACGTCTCACTGCTTTTACTTCCCAAATAAGCAAGTAATATTACATCAATGGCCTTCTGTGGGAATGCATTCTGCATTCTCAGAATGCTTTGTGTGAAAACTTTCTGACCTGGTCACATGTCAGTATGACAAAAGTGAAGCATATTTTGTTTTTCCCAAATTCAGCATTGATTTATTTGAAGATGAAATAAGCCATCGTGTCAGGATTGCACCAGCAGTACCCTACAGTGCTGACCTCAGAGACAGTGGGAGGAATTTCATTTACATATCGCAAGCCAGTTTGGCCCATGCCACTGGAAACTCCAGTGAGCAGGGTCCCCTCCACAGAAAACCCATTCACTGACCCCTCGAGTCCTGTATGTATGTGAGTCCCAGTAGCTGGGTCCCTTATGGGCCTGGGAAATTGCAAATCCTCATTCAGGGAACCTCCAGCCCCATCTGTCGCCAGGACAAGTAGAAAATTTTGGACCAGACATATTGTGGCCCTGCCTTCTATCTGAGGCAGCTCCCCTGACTCTGGGTTTGATATATTGTGTTCCAAGAGATTTTTATCCCAAGAGTTAAAATGACTGCCTTTGTTTGACAGAGAAAATTACATTAGACAGTAATGATGTATGAAGAACGAAGGACATCTGAAGTGTATGGACAGCAGATGCACACAAATCAACCGTTTCTTATTTGTTCATGGAACGTGAACATCGCTGGCAAGGCCACTATTTATTGCCCATTCTTAATTGCCCTTGAGAAGGCGGTGGTGAGCTGCCTTTTTGAACCGCTGCAGTCAAAGTGGTATAGATACACCTACAGTGCTGTTAGGGAGGGAGGTCCAGGATTTTGACCCAGTGGCAGTGAAGGAACGGTGATATATTTCCAAGTCAGGGTGGTGTGCAACATGGAGAAGAATCTGCACGTGATGGTGTTCCCATGTGCCTACTGCCCTTTCTCTTGTAAGTCGCAGAGTAGATCTGGAAGGTGATGTAGAAGGTGGCTTGGCAAGTCACTGTAGTGCATCTTGTAGATGGTACACATTGTTGCCACTGTGCATTGGTGGTGGAGGGAGTGAATGTTTAAGGTGGTGGATGGGATGCCAACTAAGCGGGCTGCTTTGTCCTGGATGGTGTTGAGCTTCTTGAATGTTGTAGGAGCTGCACTCATCTAGGCAAGTGGAGAATATCCCATCACATTCCTGACTTGTGCCTTGTAGATGGTGGACAGGCTTTGGGGAGTCAGGAGGTGAATTGCTACAGAATACCAAGCTTCTGACCTGCTCTTGTCGCCACAGTATTTATATGCCTGGTCCAGTTCAGCAAAGGGGAAATGGTTACATTCTCCCTTTCTCGAGATGGTCATTGCCTGGCACATGTGTGGCGCATATATTACTTATCAGCCCAAGCCTGAAGTTGTCCAGGTCTTGCTGCATGTGGGCACAGGCTGCTTCAGTATCTGAGGAGTTCAAAATGGTACTGAACATTGTGCAATCATCAGCGAACATCCTCACTTCTGACCATATGACGGAGGGAAGGCCACTGATGAAACAGCTGAAGACGGTTGGGCCTAGGACACTACCATGAGGAACTCCTGCAGTGATGCCCTGGAGTTGAGGTGATTGGTCTCCAGGAACCACAATTATTTTCCTTTGTGCTAGGTATGGCTCCAACCAGTGGAGAGTTTTCTCCCTTCTTCCCATTAACTTCAAATTTTGCTAGGGCTTCTTGGTGCAACTCTCAGTCAAATGCTGCCTTGAAGTCAAGTGGAGTCACTCTCACCTCACATCTTGAATTCAAATTTTTTTGTCCCGGTTTGGAACAAGGTTTTATTGAAGCCTGAAAGATCCCAAACTGAGTATGCCTGACAGGTTATTGCTGAGACATCACCTTCCATCACTTTGCCGATGATCAAGAGCAAACTGCTGGGGCAATCACTGGCCGGATTGGATTTGTCCTGCTTTTTGTGGACACAACATAGCTGGGCAATTTTCTACTTTGTGGGGTAGATGCCAGTGTTGTCGCTGCACTGGAACTGCTTTTGTAAGGTTAATTGCAGATGCTGCGTGGCATTGCTCATTTTGAGTCAGAGAATAAGCTGTCAGGTTTTTTGAATAAAGTATGTGGGATAAGGTGCTAGGGTAAGTAAGTGATAGATAATGGCCCAGTACATCCAAGGGGTGGCAATCACAGTCAGATTGCCACTCATTCCTTTTTACTCACCCAAGTCGGGAGCTGCACATTTCTTGCCCTCCTTGGCTGTAAACCAGCTAAGTTTAAAGGTCCCAGCCACTTTGAGAAGCCAAGGAGATGGTAAGTGCGTCAGGTAAAGGGATTGAGGTAGGGGGTAGGATGCAGGAGGGTTAGGATGGGGGGGGTTGGTTGGATGGTGGGTAAGAATGGGGGGTTAGAATGGGTTGAGGTGTTAGGATGGGTCAGGGGTGTAGAGTGGGGTGTTAGGATGGGTTTGTGATTTAGGATGAGGCCAGGGGGTTAGTATGGGTCGGGGGGGGTGGCTGGGTGGTCAGTCAGGAAGTGGGGGCTGTTGTCGGGGGTAGGGAGGATAGTCAGGAGGGTGGGGAGTAGTCATGAATTGGGAGGATAGTCAGGAGCTTATGCGGTAGTCGTGGAGTGGGAGGGTAGTCGAGGGGTTGTCAGGGTGGCAGTCAGGGGGGGTTGGGAGGGTAGTCGTGGGTTCGGGAGGGTAGTTAGGAGTTGGGGCTTTGTTGGATGGTTGGTGGGGTAGTTGGGGGTGTGTCCAGTGATGGGGGGAAGGGGAGGGGGTCTGGGATTGGGGTTGGGGGGGGAGTTCAGCTCTATAGTTACCCAGGAGATAGAATGGTTTTAATTCTTCTAACTTTTCCTGGGTAACTTTTCTGCTAAAAGAGTCCAAACCATCCAAAGTCTCCAATTTAAATTGGAGTTTTGGATAGTTCCCAATGCAGGGTAATTGTCCATTGGAAGTTGAAGCTTTCCGGACAATTCCCATGCAGTCCCCAACGCATCTCCCAGGTACTTCTACCCACCACCCCCCCCTACAAGAACAGAAGTTCTGGACTGATGTTGTCTCTAAGTTACGCAGGTGCGCAGCCACACAGTGAATCAGAACATAATGGGCAGCAGTGCCAGGTACAGACTGCCAACAGCCCCATGGTTGCATGGCAATGTCGATTATACTCAGCAGTGCAACAAAGAAAACTTAGAGGGCACATTGATGACAGGTACTATCATGTTTGCATGCTATTTGCATACGTTTTAATCACTGAGGCTGCCAGTAATGATTTAGAAGGAAGGGAAGCAGAGGAAATTGAAAACCAGAACAATTATACATTGGGATGCTCACTGGCCCAGTAGGTATGGTGATGACAGCTGTTTATTTATTTATTTTTTAGTTCTTGCTGGTAATGTAAATCAGGGCATGTATGAATTAAAAAGATCAATATGAATTTAAACTCAGAGGGAGCTTCTGCGGCTATTTGCTTTAGTTTTAGCTTGGTTGAGTGGGAGAGGGATCCCCATTTTGAAATCCAGGCATTTCTTGACCTATTCTTTGCTTTGAAAAATGAAGCAAGTCTTGGCTTTGAAAAACTGCCAAGACAAGAAAACATATAAAGGAATAAATCTTTAAAGGCCATCAGTATAAATCTGGGCAGACCTCAATACTGGGGAATCAGAGAAAGCAGCCAGCAGTTACAATGACAGCATGACTATTTATCTGTTCATTTTTATTTTCACCTTGGCTTATTGTGGTAAAAATACCTTCAACTTGTTGGACTGTGGAGACAGTCTGGGGGCCACTTGTGAATGTAGTTGGAAGGTGGGATGTTACAATAATAGCAGTGCTATCACCAGTAAGTGGATTGAATGGCAGGCGTTGCAAATGTTGGTTATTAAAAATAGAAGCAAGTATTATGCCCAGGTGTTTGCTGAAATATTACACTTTAGGCATCACCTTACTAAACATCACAAAACTGTGGCTGAATTATAATAACAGCAAAGAGTCACGACAATGAGGCATAATAAGAATGTTATATACTAGAGGTATCTATATATTATTGTAAATATTTCACAGGACATGCACTTCTTGTGCATAAATTTTACTTTGTGTTGTCATGATTGTTGGTCAATCAATTGTTGTCAAATGTCAACATTTACCATCGCTACCTTCCTGGGAGTTGGAGCAGACCTGCGGGAGACAGTCAGGAGCTGAGAAGTGCTTATAAATAAAGGCAAAATACTGCGGATGCTGGAAACCTGAAACAAAAACAAAAAATGCTGGAAAAACTCAGCTGGTCTGACAGCATCTGTGGAGAGAAAGACAGGGTTAAAGTTTCGAGTCTGTATGACTCTTCTTCAGAGCTAAAGAGAAGTAAAAATGTGGTGAAATATATACTGCTTAAGGGGGGGGTGGGACAGGTGAAGCTGGATAGAAGGCCAGTGATAGGTGGAGGTAAAGGAGAGATTGCGAAAGATGTCATAAACAAAAGGTCGGAGGGGTGTTGATGGTGGTGATACTGGCTAAAGGAGGTATTAATGGTGACATTAAGAGTAAAAAGCAGGATGCGCAAGTGACAGATGGCCCTAGTGGGGGCAGAGTGGGGGGAGGGGACGGTGTGGGAGAAAAGATCAAAATAGGCTAAAAGGTGGGGATAAAACAATGAATGGAAATAAAATTTAAATAATAATAATAATGGAAATAGGTGGGGAAAAAATATATATAAAAATTAAAGAATAAATATTTGGAAAAAGGGGATCAAAAAAGGGTGAGCATGTAGGACAGAGTTCATGATCTGAAGGTGTTAAACTCAACGTTAAGTCCAGAAGGCTGTAAAGTGCCTAATTGGAAGATGAGGTGCTGTTCCTCCAGTTTGAGTGTCTTTAGTTCCGAAGCAGAGTTATACGGACTCAGAACGTTAACTCTGTCTTTCTCGCCACAGGTGCTGTCAGACCTGCTGTGTTTTTCCAGCAATTTTTGTTTTTGTGTCGCTTATAAATAAAGCCCAGGGATTCAAGTGCGGCCTACCCTCCTGGGAGTCAGAGCGGATCTGCGGGAGACAGGCAAGAGTCGGGACCATTTCAGCTATTATGAGCCAGCAGTGAAAAAAAGCAACTGTGATATCACAGGAAACTACTAAGTTGATTGACCAGTAAGTGCTTAGTTAGGGACAATGTGTAACCAGCTTAGAACATGGGAGTTAAGTAGATCTATAAATAAAAAGAAGACTTTAAAATTAAAATCAAATAATTAAAATAAACAACTAAAACATATACCTGTATAGTTAAGAAACATATAACTTTTAGTTGTCAGTGGTACTAGAATTTAATAAGCACAGTAAATTGTACTATACATAGGAATTACTCTGAGTTAATTAAGAGTGTAATTAAATTAAAATAACTAAATAACATAAGTAACAATAGCAGGACAGGTGTTACGTTGCAGCTGTGGAATGTGGGATCTTTTGGACACAAAGGCGATCCAGGACAAACGTCTGCAGAAAGTGTAAGCAGCTAGAGGAATTCTGGATCAGGATTATTGATCTGGAAGCTGAACTGCAGGCACTTTGCAACGTAAGGGAGGGGAGAAATACCTGGGCATTTTGTTCCAGAAGATGGTCATACCTCTTAGAATAGGGTCGCCTGTTTTGATCAGCGGTGATGGACAGGAGGATGTGACCATGAGTGAGGCAGGTAAAGGGACCGAGCAGAAAGCAGTGGAGAAGCCTCAGACTTTGCAGTTGTCAAACTGGTTTGAGGATGCTCACAACCTGTGTGGATGAAAGTGAGATTTGCAAGGTGGATGAACAGGCTGGCCATGGCACCAGGATACAGGAAGCCATTCAAGCTGGGGGAGCAAACAGGAATGTAGTTATAGCAGGGAACAGTATAGTGAGGGGTATTGACACTGTCCTCTGCAGTGAAGAGCGAGAGTCCAGAAGGCTGTGTTGCCTGCCCAGTGCCAGGGTTCGGGACATCTGCTCAGGACTGGAGCGGAACTTGCAGTGGAAGGGGAAGGATCAAGTTGTCATGGTCCATGTAGGTACCAATGACTTAGGCAGGATAAGGAAAGAGGCTCTGCACAGTCAGTGCGAGGAGCTAGGTACCAAATTAAGAAGCAGAATCTAAAAGGTAATAATTTCTGCATTATTACCTGAGCCATGTGCAAATTGGCACAGGGCAAATAAGGTTAGACAGATGAAAACATGGCTCAAAGACTGGTGTGCGAGAAATGGGTTCTGGTTTGTGGGGCACTGGCACCAGTATTGGGGAAAGTGAGGACTGTACCATTGGGATAGTCTACACCTGAACTGTGCTGGGATGAGTGTTCTTGCGATTGCATAATGAGGGAAGTAGAACAGGCTTTAAACTAAATAGTGGGGGCAAGGGATCAAATTTGGACAATGTGGTATATCAAAGAGTAGAGGAAAGGTAAGAGAGGAATGTATTAATATGGGAAATAATAAACAGACCATCACAGGAAGGGACAGAGAGTACAAGTCTAAGAGTAAACCAACAGATAAGGCTAGATGTTACCAAAATGATAAAAGGACAAAACTTAAGGCTCTGTATCTGAATGCATGTAACATTTGAAACAAAACAGATGAACCAATAGTGCATATAGTGACAAATAGGTACGATTTAATAGCCATTACAGAGAGGTGGCTGCAGGATGGCATAAGTTGGGATCTTAATATTGAAGGGTATGTGACTTTTAGGAAGAATAGGAAGTTAGGAAGAGGTAGAGGGGCAGCTCTGTTAATTAAAGACGACATTGACACAACAGAGAAGGGTGACCTAAGTTCAGGAAAGCAGGACATAGAAGTGGTTTGGGTAGAGATGAATGATTAAGGTGAGAATTCACTTGTGGAAGTGGTGTACAGGCCCCCTAACATTAATCACATGGTAGGATGGGTATTAAAGAAGAAATAGTGGGAACTTGTCAGAAAGGTATGGCAATTATCAAGAGGGATTTTAATCTACATATAGACTGGAACAATCAGATTGGCAAACGTAGCTTGGATGATGAATTCATAGAATGTTTTGGGGATAATTTCTTAGATCAGCACATTCTGGAGCCAACCAGGGAGCAGGCTATATGAGACATGGTATTGTGCAATGAGATAGGATTAATTAATGACCTCATAGTGAAAGTGCTCCTAGTTATCAGTGATCATAATACGATTGAATGTTCATTCAGTCTAAGACTAGTATTTTAAACTTAATTAAGGGCCATTACGAGGGCATGAAAGCAGAGCCAGCGAAAGTGAACTGGCAATTTAGGTTAAAGGATAGGCCAATAGAGATACAGTGGCAGACATTTAAGGGGATATTTCAGAATAGACAGACTATATCCAATCCAATGAGAAAGAAAAATTCCAAGGGGGAGGATCCACCATCCGTGGTTAAATAAAAAAGATAAAGGTAGTATCAAACTTAAAGAAGGCATATAATCGTGCAAAGATGGGTGGCAGGTCAGAAGATTGGACAGAATATAAAAAAACAACAAAGATTGGCTAAAAGATTAATAAGGAGGGAAAAATTAGAGTATGTGAGAAAGCTAGCTAGAAATATAAAGGCAGATCGTATTTAAAAAAGAAAAGAGTTAACAAAGTGAGCATTGGTCCTATAGAAAGTGAGTCCGGGGAGTTAATAATGGAAAAATAAGAAGATGGCAGATCAACTGAACAGGTATTCACTATGGAGCATACAAGTAATATCCCAGAAATAGCTGTAAATCAGGAATTGAAAGGGAGGGAGGAACTCAAAAAAATTACAATCACTAGGAAGTGGTACTGAGCAAATTGTTGGAGCTGCGGCTTGACAAGTCCCCGGGTCCTGATGGACTTCCTCCTAGGGTTTTAAAAGAAGTGACTGGTGAGATAGTTGATGCATTTTTCCAAATTTTCCAAAATTCACTAGATTCGAGGAAGGTTCCATTAGGTTGGAAAATAACTGATGTAACTCCTTTCATCAAAAAGGGAGAGAGACAGAAAGCAAGAAACTACAGGCCAGTTGGCTTAACATCTTTCATAGGGAAAATGTTAGAACATATTATTGAAGATGTTATAACAGGGCACTTAGATAAATTCAAGGTAATCACACAGAGTCAAAGTCAACATGGTCAACATAGTCAACATGGTTTTGTGAAAGGGAAATCATGTTTAGCCAATTTATTGGAGTTCTTTGAAGGAGTCACATGTTCTGTGGTTAAAGGGGAACCGATGGATATATTGTACTTAGATTTTCAAAAGGTATTTGACAAGGTGCCTCATCAAAGGCTATTGCAAAAGATAAAAGCTCATGGTGTAGGGGTAACATATTGGCATGGATAAAAGATTAGCTGGGTAACAGGAAACAGAGAGCAGGCATAAATGGATCTTTTTCTGGCTGGTAAGATGTGACGAGTGGTGTGCCACAGGGATCAGCGCTGGGGCCTCAACTTTTCACAATTTATATAAATGATTTGGATGAAGGGACTGATGGTATGGTTGCTAAATTTGTTGATGACACAAAGATAGGTAGGGAAGTAAGCTGTGAAGAGGACATAAGGAGGCTACATAAGGATATAGATAGGTTAGATGAGTGGGCAAAGATCTGGCAAGTGGACTATAATGTTGAAAATGTGAGGTTGTCTATTTTTGTAGGATGAATAAAAAAGAGGCATATTATCTAAATGGTGAGGGATTGCAGGGCTCTGAGATGCAGAGAGACCTGGGTGTCCCAGACCATGAATCATAAAAGGCTAGTATGCAGGTGCAGCAAGTAATTAGCAAAGCTCATAGAACGTTATCGCTTATTGTGAGGGGAATTGAATACAAGTGCAGGGAGGTTATGCTTCAGTTCTACAGAGCACTGGTGAGACCACATCTGGAGTATCGTGTACACTATTGGTCTCCTTATTTAAGGAAAGATGTAAGTTCATTAGAAGCAGTTCAGAGAAGATTTACTAGACCTGGAATGGGTGGGTTGTCTTATGGGGAAAGGCTGAACAGGTTAGGCTTGTTTCTGCTGAAGTTTAGAAGAGTAAGAGGTGACTTGATTGAAATGTATAAGATCCTGAGGGGACTTGACAGGTTGGATGTGGAAAGGATGCTTCCTCTTGTAGGAGAATCTAACACTCTGGGTTATTGTTTCAAAATAAAGGGTCACCCATTTAAGACAGAGATGAGGATTTCTTTTTCTCTCAGAGGGCTGTGAGACTTTGGAATTCTCTTCCTCAAAAGGTAGTTGAGGCAGAGTCCCTGAATATCTTTAAGGCAGAAGTAGATAGATTCTTGACAAGCAAGGAGGTGAAAGATGATCAGGGCTAAGCAGGAATGTGAAGTTGAGGTTAAAATCATATTAGCCATGATCTTATTGAATGGTGGAGCAGGTTTGAAGGTCCAAATTGCCTACTCCTGCTCCTAATTCGTATGCTCATATGTAAATCACTTTGCAATATTCCTGTTAATTTTGTAATTAAGTTACAGGTTCTGGCCTGTAGATGACACTGTAGAGTAAATATCAGATATCTGCCTATTTGTGTACAGTACTTGTCCATTTAATGTAGATTCTTCATTGTTGTTTCATTATAATGTTACTGATGCAATAGGGAACAGATATCCTTTTAACACTGCAGTGTTTGCTCTTATGTAGTTTGCCAATGAGTCACAATGAACTACTTTCTGTCATGTAGATGTGGAGGCGCGTGTAGACTGAACAGTTGTATGACAATTCAGCATGCCCAGCATCTCTCCTCAGAATTAGTCTTGCTATGCTATTTTGATGTTGTTTGAAGCATGTGATTGATAAATTTTCATCTCAATTTAGTGGTTCTTATAAACTTATAGTCTTATAGTCTTATAAACATGAGTCAAAAACACTAACAAGATATGGTGCTGAGTCTGGTAGCAAGAAAGCAAGAAAAGCTATTACATTAGAAATTAACTTAGAGGTTTTAAAACATTTTGATACATTGAAAAGCAGATGTGCCACCTGTTGAAGAGCTATGCTGCTGGCAATTGATTAGTACATTATCTATACTATAAGACTATTTTAGAAAGGGTGGAAATCCATGAACCTTCCAGTGCACAATCACCATAACTCCAGTGGGAGTGTTGTAAGATAGCCATAAATGAGGTTGAGATCTCAGGCCCTGATCTTGTCCCAGAGTGTCCCTCTAACCCTGTAAGAATGGAATCTGTAGCTTGCCGAAACAAGGCCACTGATTCAGTAGGAGTCCCCAATAACAGGAGTCCTGGCAACTCTAGCCTCCGACCTGCTGGTTGGATTGGAAAGGCTCCAATGGAATTCTATTCCTGTAATGTTTTGAACATTGCATTGAAATGCAACAGTGCATCCTCTAACTCACTGGGGAGGCTGTGGTGTAGTGGTAATGGCACTGAACTAGTAATCGAGAGGCTCAGACTACTGACCTGGGGGCACATGTGCAAATCCCACTACATTTGAATCTGGAATTAAAAGCTAATCTAATGGTGACCACAAAACCATTGCCGATTGTCAGAAAACCCATGTGATTCACTCATGCCCTTTAGAGAAGGAAATCTGCTGTCCTTACCTGGTCTGGCCTACATGTGACTCTGGACCCACAGCCATGTGGTTGACTCTTAACTGTCCTCTGAAATGGCCCGGCAAGCCACTCAGTTATATCAAACTGCTATAAAGCCTAAAGGGAATGAAACCAGACAGACCACTTGGTATTGACATACGCACTCAGGCCTGTCGATCCTGCAACGTCCTCCTTATCTCAGGGGCTTGTGCTAGAATTGGGAGAGCTGTCCCTCAGACTAGTCAAACAACAGCTTAACATAGTCATACTCACGGAATCATACCCTACAGACAATGTTCCAGACATCACCATCGCCATTCCTGGGAATGTGCTGACCCACCAGAGGTGGCAGTATGTTGGTAAACAGTCAAGAGGGAGTTGCCCTGGGAGACATCAACATCAGCTCTGGTCCCCATGAAGTCTCATGGCACCATAGCTGCTAGATTGGGTCTGCGGCAGGTGGTGAGGGAACGAACAAGAGGGAAAAACATACATGACTTCATCCTCACCAATCTACCTGATGCAGATCTCCCCTTGACATTCAATGGAATTAATATCACTGAATCGCCCACTATCAACATTCTGGGGGCTTGCCATTGACCAGAAACTGAACTGGACCAGCCATATAAATACAGTGGCTACAGGCGCAAGTCAGAGCTGGTAATTCTACAGTGAGTAGCTCACCTCCTGACTCCCCAAAGCCTGTTCACCATCTAGAAGGCACAAGTCAGGAGTGTGATGGAATATTCTACGCTTGCCTGGATCGACTCTGGAACAGTTCCTACAGATTGGAGGCTAGCTAATGTAACCCCAGTATTTAAAAAGGGAGGTAGAGAGAAAACAGGGAATTATAGACCAGTCAGCCTGACGTCGGTAGTGGGGAAAATTCTAGAGTACATTATAAAAGATTTAATAGCTGAGCACTTGGAAAACAGTGGCAGAATCGGACAGAGTCAGCATGGATTTATGAAAGTGAAATCGTGCTTGACAAATCTACTGGAATTTTTCAAGGATGTAACTAGTAGAATTGATGAGGGGGATGTGGTTTATTTGGACTTTCAGAAGGCTTTCGACAAAGTCCCACATAAGAGATTAGCGTGTAAAATTAAAGTACATGGGATTGGGGGTAGTGTATTGAGATGGAAACAAAGAGTAGGAATAAACGGGTCTTTTTCTGAATGGCAGACAGTGTCTAGTGGGGTACCGCAGGGATCAGTGCTGGGACTCCAGCTATTCACAATATATATTAATGATTTAGATGAGGGAACTAAATGTAATATCTCCAAATTTGCAGATAACAGGGTGGGAGGGTAAGCTGTGAGGAGGATGCAGAGATGCTTATGTGATTTGGACAAGCTGAGTGAGTGGGAAAATGTATGGTAGATGCATTATAATGTAGATAAATGTGAGGTTATCCACTTTAGTAGCAAAAACAGGAAGGCAGATTATTATCTGAATGGCTATAAATTGAGAGAGGGGAATGTGCAACGAAATCTGGGTGTCCTCGTACATCAGTCGCTGAAGGTAAACATGCAGATGCCGCAGGCGACAAAGAAGGCAAATGGTGTGTTGGCCTTCATAGTGAGAGGATTTAAGTACCGGAACAGGGATGTCTTGCTGCAATTATACCGGGCCTTGGTGAGACCACACCTGGAATATTGTATGCAGTTTTGGTCTCCTTATCTGAGGAAGGATGTTCTTGCTATAAAGGGAGTGCAGTGAAGGTTTACCAGACTGATTCCTGGGATGGTGGGACAGACATGAGGAGAGATTGAGTCGGTTAGGATTATATTCGCTGGAGTTCAGAAGAATGAGGGGATCTCATAGAAACCTAAAAAATTCTAACAGGACTAGACAGGGTAGATGCAGGAAGGATGTCCCCGATGATGAGGAGTCCAGAACCAGGAGTCACAGTCTGAGGATACGGGGTAGACCATTTAGGATTGAGATGAGGAGAAATTTCTTCACCCAGAGAGTGGTAAGCCTGTGGAATTCGCTACCACAAAAAGTAGTTGAGACCAAAACATTGAATGTTTTCAAGAAGGAGTTAGATATAGCTCTTGGGGCGAAAGGGATCAAAGGATATGGGGAAAAAGTGGGAGCAGGCTATTGAGTTGGATGATCAGCCATGATCACTATGAATGGCGGAGCAGGCTCGAAGGGCCGAATGGCCTACTCCTGCTCCTATTTTCTGTGTCTCTATGTTTCTATCAGTGCAGCCCCCAGAACACTCAAGAAGCTCAACACCATCCAGTTAAAAGTAGCCCACTTGATGGCACCCAATCCACCACATTAAACATTCATTCCATTCAACACAGTGGCAGCAGTGTGTATCATCTACAAGATGCACTGCAGCAACTCACCAAAGCTCCTTCAACAGCCCCTTCCAAACACATGACTTCTACCACCTAGAAGGACAAGGGCAGCAGATGCATGGGAATGCCACCACCTGCCGCTTTCCCTTCAATTCACACACCATCCTGACTTGGAATTATATCGGTGTTCTTTCACTAAAGCTGGGGCAAAATCGTGGAACTTCCTCCCTGACAGCACTGTGGGTGTACCTACACCACGTGGACTGCAGAGGTTCAAGAAGGCAGCTCACCACCACCTTCTCAAGAGGCAATTAGGGATAGGTAATAAACGTTGGCCTAGTCAGTGACGCTTACATCCCATCAACACATAAATAAAAGAATCACAATGAAGAATGTCACAGGAGATTCGCTAATTTAGGTAAGAGTTGTCCTCCACGTGTAAAAACTGGGTAATATGAGATCAGTCCGACAAGATAAAACTTTGTGTTGCAGTTTGCATGCAGTCCATAGTCTCACAGCCATACATAAATTCGCATTTTTATGAATTAAATTAATATATTGGATCAGGAAACCATGAGGATGACTGGTGTGGAAAATGGAGATGTCAGGCTGGTGTAGTGCTTTACTGAGTTGGAGCCAACATACTGAGTCTCTGACTGTGCTGCAGCTGAATTTATTCATTTTCCAACAATTAATTCCAATTTCAAGAACATTACCATTTCCAATAGTATGAATTTCTCCACTCCCTACATTACTCATTCTTCAACCCCCTCTGAGAGAGATTGTGGGGCTGAAGATCTGTAGTCTGGCACAAGCGTTGGCAAGTGTCTAACCATGTGATATTGGACATTGACCTCAGTAAAGTTTGGGGAGCAGTGGGATGGCTATGTAATTTAAATATCTTTAGGTGATTTGGGGGGTGGATCTCTAGGTGATTTGCGGGAAATGGATCCTTAGGTGATTTAGCGGGAAATGGATCTTTAGGTGATTTAGGGGGAAATGGGTCTTTAGGTGATTTAGGGGGAAATGGATCTTTAGGTGATTTAGGGGGAAATGGATCTTTAGCTGATTTAGGGGGAAATGGATCTTTAGGTGATTTAGGGGAAATGGATCTTTAGCTGATTTAGGGGGAAATGGATCTTTAGGTAATTTAGGGGGAAATGAATCTTTAGGTGATTTAGGGGGAAATGGGTCTTTAGGTGATTTAGGGGGAAATGGATCTTTAGGTGATTTAGGGGGAAATGAATCTTTAGGTGATTTAGGGGGAAATGGGTCTTTAGGTGATTTAGGGGGAAATGGATCTTTAGGTGATTTGGGGGAAATGGGTCTTTAGGTGATTTAGGGGGAAATGAATCTTTAGGTGATTTAGGGGGAAATGAATCTTTAGGTGATTTAGGGGGAAATGGATCTTTAGCTGATTTAGGGGGAAATGGATCTTTAGGTAATTTAGGGGGAAATGAATCTTTAGGTGATTTAGGGGGAAATGGGTCTTTAGGTGATTTAGCGGGAAATGGATCTTTAGGTGATTTGGGGGAAATGGGTCTTTAGGTGATTTAGGGGGAAATGAATCTTTAGGTGATTTAGGGGGAAATGAATCTTTACGTGATTTAGGGGGAAATGGATCTTTAGGTGCTCTAGGGGGAAATGGATCTTTAGGTGATTTAGGGGGAAATGGATCTTTAGCTGATTTAGGGGGAAATGGATCTTTAGGTAATTTAGGGGGAAATGAATCTTTAGGTGATTTAGGGGGAAATGGGCCTTTAGGTGATTTAGCGGGAAATGGATCTTTAGGTGATTTGGGGGAAATGGGTCTTTAGGTGATTTAGGGGGAAATGGATCTTTAGGTGATTTAGGGGGAAATGGATCTTTAGCTGATTTAGGGGGAAATGGATCTTTAGGTGATTTAGGGGAAATGGATCTTTAGCTGATTTAGGGGGAAATGGATCTTTAGGTAATTTAGGGGGAAATGAATCTTTAGGTGATTTAGGGGGAAATGGGTCTTTAGGTGATTTAGGGGGAAATGGATCTTTAGGTGATTTAGGGGGAAATGGATCTTTAGGTGATTTAGGGGAAATGGATCTTTAGCTGATTTAGGGGGAAATGAATCTTTAGGTGATTTAGGGGGAAATGGGTCTTTGGGTGATTTAGGGGGAAATGGATCTTTAGGTGATTTGGGGGAAATGGGTCTTTAGGTGATTTAGGGGGAAATGAATCTTTAGGTGATTTAGGGGGAAATGAATCTTTAGGTGATTTAGGGGGAAATTGATCTCTAGGTGATTTGCGGGAAATGGATCCTTAGGTGATTTAGGGGGAAATGGATCTTTAGGTGCTTTAGGGGGAAATGGATCTTTAGCTGATTTAGGGGGAAATGGATCTTTAGGTAATTTAGGGGGAAATGAATCTTTAGGTGATTTAGGGGGAAATGGGTCTTTAGGTGATTTAGGGGGAAATGGATCTTTAGGTGATTTAGGGGGAAATGGATCTTTAGGTGATTTAGGGGAAATGGATCTTTAGCTGATTTAGGGGGAATGGATCTTTAGGTAATTTAGGGGGAAATGAATCTTTAGGTGATTTTGGGGGAAATGGGTCTTTAGGTGATTTAGGGAGAAATGGATCTTTAGATAATTTAGGTGGAAATGGATCTTTAGGTGATTTAGGGGAAATGGATCTTTAGGTGATTTAGGGGGAAATGAATCTTTAGGTGATTTAGGGGGAAATGGATCTTTAGGTGCTCTAGGGGGAAATGAATCTTTAGGTGATTTAGGGGGAAATGGGTCTTTGGGTGATTTAGGGGGAAATGGATCTTTAGGTGATTTGGGGGAAATGGGTCTTTAGGTGATTTATGGGGAAATGAATCTTTAGGTGATTTAGGGGGAAATGAATCTTTAGGTGATTTAGGGGGAAATGGATCTTTAGGTCATCTAGGGGGAAATGGATCTTTAGGTGATTTAGGGGGAAATGGATCTTTAGCTGATTTAGGGGGAAATGGATCTTTAGGTAATTTAGGGGGAAATGAATCTTTAGATGATTTAGGGGGAAATGGGTCTTTGGGTGATTTAGGGGGAAATGGATCTTTAGGTGATTTGGGGGAAATGGATCTTTAGGTGATTTAGGGGGAAATGAATCTTTAGGTGATTTAGGGGGAAATGAATCTTTAGGTGATTTAGGGGGAAATGGATCTTTAGGTGCTCTAGGGGGAAATGGATCTTTAGGTGATTTAGGGGGAAATGGATCTTTAGCTGATTTAGGGGGAAATGGATCTTTAGGTAATTTAGGGGGAAATGAATCTTTAGGTGATTTAGGGGGAAATGGATCTTTAGGTGATTTAGGGGGAAATGAATCTTTAGGTGATTTAGGGGAAATGGATCTTTAGCTGATTTAGGGGGAAATGAATCTTTAGGTGATTTAGGGGGAAATGGGTCTTTGGGTGATTTAGGGAAAATGGATCTTTAGGTGATTTGGGGGAAATGGGTCTTTAGGTGATTTAGGGGAAATGAATCTTTAGGTGATTTAGGGGGAAATGAATCTTTACGTGATTTAGGGGGAAATGGATCTTTAGGTGCTCTAGGGGGAAATGGATCTTTAGGTGATTTAGGGGGAAATGGATCTTTAGCTGATTTAGGGGGAAATGGATCTTTAGGTAATTTAGGGGGAAATGAATCTTTAGGTGATTTAGGGGGAAATGGGTCTTTAGGTGATTTAGGGGGAAATGGATCTTTAGGTGATTTAGGGGGAAATGGGTCTTTAGGTGATTTAGGGGGAAATGGATCTTTAGGTGATTTAGGGGAAATGGATCTTTAGCTGATTTAGGGGGAAATGAATCTTTAGGTGATTTAGGGGGAAATGGATCTTTAGGTGATTTAGGGGGAAATGGATGTTTAGGTGATTTAGGGGAAATGGATCTTTAGCTGATTTAGTGGGAAATGGGTCTTTAGGTGATTTAGGGGGAAATGGGTCTTTAGGTGATTTAGGGGGAAATGGGTCTTTAGGTTATTTTGGGGGAAATGGATCTTTAGGTGATTTAGGGGGAAATGAATCTTTAGGTGATTTAGGGGGAAATGGGTCTTTAGTGATTTAGGGGGAAATCGATTTTTAGGTGATTTAGGGGGAAATGAATCTTTAGGTGATTTAGGGGGAAATGGATCTTTAGGTGCTCTAGGGGGAAATGGATCTTTAGGTGATTTAGGGGGAAATGGATCTTTAGCTGATTTAGGGGGAAATGTATCTTTAGGTAATTTAGGGGAAATGGATCTTTAGCTGATTTAGGGGGAATGGATCTTTAGGTAATTTAGGGGGAAATGAATCTTTAGGTGATTTTGGGGGAAATGGGTCTTTAGGTGATTTAGGGAGAAATGGATCTTTAGATAATTTAGGGGGAAATGGATCTTTAGGTGATTTAGGGGAAATGGATCTTTAGCTGATTTAGGGGGAAATGGATCTTTAGGTAATTTAGGGGGAAATGAATCTTTAGGTGATTTAGGGGGAAATGGGTCTTTAGGTGATTTAAGGGGAAATGGGTCTTTAGGTGATTTAGGGGGAAATGGATCTTTAGCTGATTTAGGGGGAAATGGATCTTTAGCTGATTTAGGGGGAAATGGATCTTTAGGTAATTTAGGGGAAATGGATCTTTAGGTGATTTAGGGGGAAATGGATCTTTAGCTGATTTAGGGGGAAATGGATCTTTAGGTAATTTAGGGGGAAATGAATCTTTAGGTGATTTAGGGGGAAATGGGTCTTTGGGTGATTTAGGGGGAAATGGATCTTTAGGTGATTTGGGGGAAATGGGTCTTTAGGTGATTTAGGGGGAATTGAATCTTTAGGTGGTTTAGGGAGAAATGAATCTTTAGGTGATTTAGGGGGAAATGGATCTTTAGGTGCTCTAGGGGGAAATGGATCTTTAGGTGATTTAGGGGGAAATGGATCTTTAGCTGATTTAGGGGGAAATGGATCTTTAGGTAATTTAGGGGGAAATGAATCTTTAGGTGATTTAGGGGGAAATGGGTCTTTGGGTGATTTAGGGGGAAATGGATCTTTAGGTGATTTGGGGGAAATGGGTCTTTAGGTGATTTAGGGGGAAATGAATCTTTAGGTGATTTAGGGGGAAATGAATCTTTAGGTGATTTAGGGGGAAATGGATCTTTAGGTGCTCTAGGGGGAAATGAATCTTTAGGTGATTTAGGGGGAAATGGGTCTTTGGGTGATTTAGGGGGAAATGGATCTTTAGGTGATTTGGGTGAAATGGGTCTTTAGGTGATTTATGGGGAAATGAATCTTTAGGTGATTTAGGGGGAAATGAATCTTTAGGTGATTTAGGGGGAAATGGATCCTTAGGTCCTCTAGGGGGAAATGGATCTTTAGGTGATTTAGGGGGAAATGGATCTTTAGCTGATTTAGGGGGAAATGGATCTTTAGGTAATTTAGGGGGAAATGAATCTTTAGATGATTTAGGGGGAAATGGGTCTTTGGGTGATTTAGGGGGAAATGGATCTTTAGGTGATTTGGGGGAAATGGGTCTTTAGGTGATTTAGGGGGAATTGAATCTTTAGGTGGTTTAGGGAGAAATGAATCTTTAGGTGATTTAGGGGGAAATGGATCTTTAGGTGCTCTAGGGGGAAATGGATCTTTAGGTGATTTAGGGGGAAATGGATCTTTAGCTGATTTAGGGGGAAATGGATCTTTAGGTAATTTAGGGGGAAATGAATCTTTAGGTGATTTAGGGGGAAATGGGTCTTTGGGTGATTTAGGGGGAAATGGATCTTTAGGTGATTTGGGGGAAATGGGTCTTTAGGTGATTTAGGGGGAAATGAATCTTTAGGTGATTTAGGGGGAAATGAATCTTTAGGTGATTTAGGGGGAAATGGATCTTTAGGTGCTCTAGGGGGAAATGAATCTTTAGGTGATTTAGGGGGAAATGGGTCTTTGGATGATTTAGGGGGAAATGGATCTTTAGGTGATTTGGGTGAAATGGGTCTTTAGGTGATTTATGGGGAAATGAATCTTTAGGTGATTTAGGGGGAAATGAATCTTTAGGTGATTTAGGGGGAAATGGATCTTTAGGTCCTCTAGGGGGAAATGGATCTTTAGGTGATTTAGGGGGAAATGGATCTTTAGCTGATTTAGAGGGAAATGGATCTTTAGGTAATTTAGGGGGAAATGAATCTTTAGATGATTTAGGGGGAAATGGGTCTTTGGGTGATTTAGGGGGAAATGGATCTTTAGGTGATTTGGGGGAAATGGGTCTTTAGG
The DNA here is from genome assembly GCF_017639515.1 of Carcharodon carcharias. Taxonomy (NCBI): domain Eukaryota; kingdom Metazoa; phylum Chordata; class Chondrichthyes; order Lamniformes; family Lamnidae; genus Carcharodon; species Carcharodon carcharias. Next base: position 99,289,746 of record NC_054486.1, read on the forward strand.
TGATTTAGGGGGAAATGAATCTTTAGGTGATTTAGGGGGAAATGAATCTTTAGGTGATTTATGGGGAAATGGATCTTTAGGTGCTCTAGGGGGAAATGGATCTTTAGGTGATTTAGGGGGAAATGAATCTTTAGGTGATTTAGGGGAAATGGATCTTTAGGTGATTTAGGGGGAAATGAATCTTTAGGTGATTTAGGGGGAAATGGGTCTTTGGGTGATTTAGGGGGAAATGGATCTTTAGCTGATTTAGGGGGAAATGGATCTTTAGGTAATTTAGGGGGAAATGAATCTTTAGGTGATTTAGGGGGAAATGGGTCTTTAGGTGATTTAGGGGGAAATGGATCTTTAGGTGATTTAGGGGGAAATGGGTCTTTAGGTGATTTAGGGGGAAATGGATCTTTAGGTGATTTTGGGGAAATGGATCTTTAGCTGATTTAGGGGGAAATGAATCTTTAGGTGATTTAGGGGGAAATGGATCTTTAGGTGATTTAGGGGGAAATGGATGTTTAGGTGATTTAGGGGAAATGGATCTTTAGCTGATTTAGTGGGAAATGGGTCTTTAGGTGATTTAGGGGGAAATGGGTCTTTAGGTGATTTAGGGGGAAATGGGTCTTTAGGTTATTTTGGGGGAAATGGATCTTTAGCTGATTTAGGGGGAAATGGATCTTTAGGTAATTTAGGGGGAAATGAATCTTTCGGTGATTTAGGGGGAAATGGGTCTTTAGGTGATTTAGGGGGAAATGAATCTTTAGGTGATTTAGGGGGAAATGGATCTTTAGGTGATTTAGGGGAAATGGATCTTTAGCTGATTTAGGGGGAAATGAATCTTTAGGTGATTTAGGGGGAAATGGGTCTTTGGGTGATTTAGGGGGAAATGGATCTTTAGGTGATTTGGGGGAAATGGGTCTTTAGGTGATTTAGGGGGAAATGAATCTTTAGGTGATTTAGGGGGAAATGAATCTTTACGTGATTTAGGGGGAAATGGATCTTTAGGTGCTCTAGGGGGAAATGGATCTTTAGGTGATTTAGGGGGAAATGGATCTTTAGCTGATTTAGGGGGAAATGGATCTTTAGGTAATTTAGGGGGAAATGAATCTTTAGGTGATTTAGGGGGAAATGGGTCTTTAGGTGATTTAGGGGGAAATGGATCTTTAGGTGATTTAGGGGGAAATGGGTCTTTAGGTGATTTAGGGGGAAATGGATCTTTAGGTGATTTAGGGGAAATGGATCTTTAGCTGATTTAGGGGGAAATGAATCTTTAGGTGATTTAGGGGGAAATGGGTCTTTAGGTGATTTAGGGGGAAATGGGTCTTTAGGTTATTTAGGGGGAAATGGATCTTTAGGTGATTTAGGGGGAAATGAATCTTTAGATGATTTAGGGGGAAATGGGTCTTTAGTGATTTAGAGGGAAATCGATTTTTAGGTGATTTAGGGGGAAATGAATCTTTAGGTGATTTAGGGGGAAATGGATCTTTAGGTGCTCTAGGGGGAAATGGATCTTTAGGTGATTTAGGGGGAAATGGATCTTTAGCTGATTTAGGGGGAAATGTATCTTTAGGTAATTTAGGGGGAAATGAATCTTTAGGTGATTTAGGGGGAAATGGGTCTTTAGGTGATTTAGGGGGATATGGGTCTTTAGGTGATTTAGGGGGAAATGGATCTTTAGGTGATTTAGGGGGAAATGGGTCTTTAGGTGATTTGGGGGAAATGGATCTTTAGCTGATTTAGGGGGAATGGATCTTTAGGTGATTTAGGGGGAAATGGATCTTTAGGTGATTTAGGGGAAATGGATCTTTAGCTGATTTAGGGGGAAATGGATCTTTAGGTAATTTAGGGGGAAATGAATCTTTAGGTGATTTAGGGGGAAATGGGTCTTTAGGTGATTTAGGGGGAAATGGATCTTTAGGTGATTTAGGGGAAATGGATCTTTAGGTGATTTAGGGGGAAATGGGTCTTTAGGTGATTTAGGGGGAAATGGATCTTTAGGTGATTTAGGGGAAATGGATCTTTAGCTGATTTAGGGGGAAATGAATCTTTAGGTGATTTAGGCGGAAATGGATCTTTAGGTGATTTAGGGGAAATGGATCTTTAGCTGATTTAGGGGGAAATGGATCTTTAGGTAATTTCGGGGGAAATGAATCTTTAGGTGATTTAGGGGGAAATGGGTCTTTAGGTGATTTAGGGGGAAATGGATCTTTAGGTGATTTAGGGGAAATGGATCTTTAGCTGATTTAGGGGGAAATGAATCTTTAGGTGATTTAGGCGGAAATGGATCTTTAGGTGATTTAGGGGAAATGGATCTTTAGCTGATTTAGGGGGAAATGGATCTTTAGGTGATTTAGGGGGAAATGGGTCTTTAGGTGATTTAGGGGGAAATGGGTCTTTAGGTTATTTATGGGGAAATGGATCTTTAGGTGATTTAGGGGGAAATGAATCTTTAGGTGATTTAGGGGGAAATGGGTCTTTCGTGATTTAGGGGGAAATCGATTTTTTGGTGATTTAGGGGGAAATGAATCTTTAGGTGATTTAGGGGGGAAATGGATCTTTAGGTGATTTAGGGAGAATAGATCTTTAGGGGATTTGGCAGGGAGAAGGACCTTTAGGTGATTTAGGAGGAATAGATCTTTTGTGATTTAGGGGGAAATTGATCTTTAGGTAATTTGGGGCGTGGATCTTTAGATGATTTGGGGGAAGTGGGTCTTTAGGTGATTTAGGGGGAAATGGATCTTTAGGTGATTTAGCGGGAAATGGGTCTTTAGGTGATTTAGGGGGCAATGGATCTTTAGGTGATTTAGGGGGAAATGGATTTTAGGTGATTTTGGGGAAGTGGATCTTTAGGTGATTTGGGGGAAGTGGATCTTTAGGTGATTTAGGATAGAATGGATCCTGAAAGTTTTCAGTTCCAAGACTAGTTCCAGTGATCATCAGGCTGGTAAACCTCTTTTCTCTACGAACTGGTTCATTGATGATCCAGCAAGCCCCAGGGAATATCAGGATTTTCTACTTTGAGAGTTTCGTGTTTCAACCTCTCCTATGATGATGGCTTTGCTTGAGGGGGCAGAGGCTCCAGTTCTTACAAGACCCTGCAAAAACTGCCAAGGCAAATACACAGTCCCAGCACAATAGGCACTGGAATCTGATTGGGGTTACTGCAGAAGAGGACAAAAGGGCTACAGCTACATCCCCCGTGTATTAGTGCCAGGCTGATGATAGTGTTGTGCTCTCGACCCATGACCCTGACATGGTGGGCCTGGGATAAACAATGCTCATTTCAAAAAAGATGTACAGTCAGGATAGAGATGAGACATCCTTCAGTATCGGCAGGTGTTAGGCTCAGGGAAAATGAGTTTTAAATATGCATGGATGGAAAATCATGAAGACTGTCAATTGGGCACAGGCCCCCGAGTTCTGTCTAAAGAGCATTAATTCCTAAAGCTAACACATACGCGAGGATTGTACCATCTTTGTTCCTCAGCCATACCCACATCATTTCACAACTGTGCTGGAAGTAGCACTAGTGATAGGTGAAATTAATGAGCCTAGGTATAATATTGCCATTATTAGAGAGCTGGACTAAATTAAATTGCAGCGAATTAACCTCTATAGAGCTGTTGAATTTATAAATGTTCTATTTCCTGTTTTAATATAATTGGAATTGAAAAGGGCCTCAAAATGAAAGAGATTTCAATAATGGTGCAATAACATTGAAGCAAATCAGCGTAAAAATATGGCTGAAGATCAAAAATTAGTAAATAAATAATTAAGAAATTTCAATGCATCCATGATAAGTATTGATACAAAGATGCATCCCAGAAGTTCTCTGTCCATGGGTGGTTACCTCCTCAAGCCGGTTGTGTGTATTATATTCGTGTAAATACATCCAGCAAGAGCTCTTAACCTTGACTTTTCAATTAATTTAATTTTTATTCATGTTGCTGTTGCTTTGTTTTATGGAAGGTGCCTTTCAACATCATCCCCTTAGGTTGCCCTTTAATTGGTGATATAGGAGACTTTTCCTAATCCCAAACTTGACAGGCTTGTCAACTGTAATTACAGACAAAAGATGACAAGCGCAAGGTATAAAATTATTAAAATGGATGACACAAGGCATGCTTACTTCCTAACAAGGCAGCCTTATTTGAAAGATTCTTCTCTGATCACGGCAAATTTTAAACTCCAGTTCTATAATAAGAAATGACAAATAGGACAATGAAAGCACTCTAAATGGAAACAATGGTAATAATTAACAAATGTGTGCAATTGTCCTTTCACTTTCATTTTTTCTATCTCCTTTCCTGCATCTTTTTCTGAACAGAAATGGCAGCATAGTGGTTATGTTGTGAAGCTACTAATTTGGAACCCTGGACTAATAGATCAGATGATATTGCTTCAAATCCCATCCTGTCATAGGATTATACAAACTCAATTAGTTAAATAAACCTGCATTATCTCTTTTTAAAAAAAAAACTATTATTAGTAATGGTGAACATGCAGACACTGGATAGTTAGTAAAAACCTATCTGGTCCTTTAGTAAAGAAATATGCTATCTTTAGCTGCTCTGGCCCATGTATGCACAGACTCTTCACTATCCTTGGAAGTGGCCTAGTCACCCACTCTGTTGTCAAGAAGATCAGCTCACACCGGCTTCTCAATGAGCAATAAATGCTGACTTTACTGGCAATGTCCATAGCCCATTGATGAATAAATAAAATAATAATTTTTTACCTAAATGTCAATGCCAAATACTGCCATTGTTGATAATAGTGGACAAATGTTATGTTTGTATGATAATATCAAGCTGTTATTGGCCTTACCTCTCTCCCATTCCATCTCCATCCCCGCAACCATACTCCTATCCTGGTCTCTTAAGCATCCCTGACTTTAATCATTGGAAGCCTGACTAGGCCCTAAGTTCTGGAATTTCCCCCTAAACCTCTCTGCCACTCTCTCTCCTCCTTTAAGGCACTCTTTAAATTCTACTTTAACCAAGGTTTTGGTCACCTGTCTGAATAATTACTTATATGGCTTGGTGTCAAAGTTGGTTTGGTTATACGCCTGTTGAAGCACCTTAGGACATTTTACTACCTTATAAGCACCAGATAACTACAAGTTGTTATTGATATTAACTAGACCTAATTGGAAACAGAATGCATCACGAAGGTTTTGATTATAAATTTAAAAAGGCCATGTAAAAATGTGTAGCCAACTGGTGAAAATGTATCTAAAAGACTGTGCATGGTCCTGGCATCTTAACCGTCTACAGGATAGTATTGAACTGGAGATAGCTCAAGTAAGTGACTTGGACAATTCCCGGAAATAAGTGGCTGGAGCTATAAATGACATAAAGGAAGGGAGCTGATGCTAGTCATCATATCCCAGGCCATCACTGTAGGAATTTCTCAAGAAATGGTCCTCAGCCCAATCGTCACTAGCTGCTTCATTAGTTATGTTCCCTCTATATATGATCAGGACTGAGGCTATTCAGCTCCACTCACAATCTTTTTAATAACAAAGCAACCCATTCCAGCCAGAATCAGGACTCGGATAATATTCAGCGTTGTGCTGATATGTGACAAGTAATACCTGTGCCACTTGGGGTCAAAATCCTGGTACTCCCTTCCTAATAGAACTGTGGGTGTACCCACACCACATGGACTGCAGCGGTTCAAGAAGGCAGCTTACCACCACCTTCTCAAGGGCAATTAGGGATGGGCAATAAATGCTGGCCTTGCCAGTGACACCTACATCCCATGAAAGAATAAAAACAAATTAAGAAGTACCAGGTAATGACTACCTCAAACAAGAGAAAATCCGATTATTTCCCTTGACCTTTTATGACACCCCCATCATCAAAGACCCCTCCATCAACAACTTGGGGTCCACCATTGCTAAGTGGCTGAATCAGCTAAATATATCATTTCCATGCCTACCAGGGAAATGGCAGTGAATGGAAATCTGCTCACCTCCTGAGCCCTTGAAGCCTCTTCACCTTCTCGAAGGTTCAAATCTAGAATTGTGAAGAAATATCCATCACTCACCCAGATAAATGCAGTCACAATAGCACTCCAGAATGTGAAGACATTGGAGGGAGTGCAGAAAAGATTTACGAGAATGTCCCCAGGGATGAGAAACTTCAATAACATAGCTGGATTGGAGAAGCTGGTGGTGTTCTCACTAGAGAAGAGAAGGTTAAGAAGAGGTTTGATAGAGATGTTCAAATTCATGAGGGATCTGGACAGAGTAAACAGGGAGAAACTGTTCCCACCACTGAATGGTTTAAGAGCCTTTTGGACAGAGACTTAATGTGATTGGCAAAAGCAGCAATAGCGACATTACGAAAAACTTGTTTACACAGCGTGTGGTTAGAACCTGGAATGCACTGCCTGAGAATGTGGTGGTGGCAGATTCAATTGAGGCATTCAAAAGAAAATTAGATAATTATCTGAAAAGAAAAATTTGCAGGGCTAGGGTGAAAAGGTGGATCAATGGAACTAGGTGATTTGCTCTTCTAGATGGCTGGCACCGACACGATAGGCCAAATGGCCTCCTTCGGTGCTGTAACCAATTTATGATTCTATGATTCTGTGAAGAAGCTAGGCAGGACAGCACAGTTTGTGCTTGAGATTCTTTACCGCAGAGGGCTGTAGAGGCTGGGTTGTTAAATATATTCAAGGCTAAGATAGACAGGTTTTTAATCAGTAAGGGAATCAAAGGTTATGAGGAAAAGGCAGGAAAGTGGTGTTGAGGATTATCAGATCAGCCAAGATCTCATTGAATGGCAGAGCAGACTCGATGGGCCAAATGGCCTATTTCTGCTCCTACTTCTTATGATTCTGCCAAGAATTCAAGCCGACCCCCAGTATTGCTGGAGAACATCAGTATGTACAATCTACAGGATGCACCGCATGATGATTTGTCCAGGGTTACTTTGACAGCACCACCCCTCCCCTGCAACCTGTACCATCAAGATGTACAGGAGCAATAATGTTGTGGGAACGCCATCATCACCCAAGTTCTTCCCCAAATCATGCACCATCTTAACTCAGATATATATTGCTGTTTCTTCAATGCTGCTGGGTCAGTATCATGGAAATATTCTAACCAACACCAATGTGGAAGCACAAGGACTGCAGCACTTCATGAAGAAAGCCCCTTACCACCTTCTTAGAGCAACGAAGGTTAGGTAGAAAATGTGGCTTTGCCAGCATCATCCATATCCTGAGAATGAATAAAAATCAATTTGTGCCCTTGTTAAACAGATATTTAAGGAGATATTCAATTCCTCCCAAGTAAAATATATTCCAAAGAGGAAGAAAGATGGTAAGAGGGGAAAAAGCATCCATGGCCAAGCAAACTGATAGCAAAGGCTGCTACAAGTATATAAAAGGAAAGAGAGTAGCTAAAGTGAATGTTGATCCCTTGGAGGATGAGACTGGGGAGTTAATAGTGGGGAATGCAGAAATGGCAGAAAAGCTTAGTCAATATTTTATCTCAGTTTTCACAGTGGAGTACACTAGTACCACCTCAGTAGTAACAGGTAGTGCAGAGGGTATAGAGAAGGAGGAACTTAGAACAATCACTGTGACTAGAGAAAAAAGTACTGAGCAAAATATTGGGATTAAAGGGTGACAAGTCCCTAGGACCTGATGGCCTACATCCCAGGGTCTTAAAGGAAGTGGCAGTGGAGATAGTGGATGCATTGGCTATAATATTCCAAAATTCCCTGGATTCTGGAAAGGTTCCAGTGGATTGGAAAAAAACTATTATAACGCCCTTATTCAAAAAAGGGGGAGGCAGAAAGTAGGAAACTATAGACCAGTTAGTTTAATGTCTGTTGTTGGGAAATTGTTTGAATCCATTGTTAAGGAAATAGTAATGGGGCATCTGGAAAGTCAAAATGCAATCCATCAGAGTCAGCATGATTTTATGAAGAGTAATTTGTGTTTGACTAATTTGCTAGAGTTCTTTGAAGATGTAACAAGCAAACTGGATAATGGGGATCCTGTAGGTGTAGTATATCTGGACTTCCAGAAGGCCTTTGATAAAGTGCCGCACAAAAGATTAATACACAAGATAAGATCACACAGAGTTAGGGGTAATGTATTAGCTTGGACAGAGGATTGGCTAACCAGCAGAAAGCAGAAAGTCGGGATAAATGGGTCTTTTTCTGGATGGCAAGTTGTAACTAGTGGGGTGCCACAGGGTTCGGTCCTTGGGCCCCAACTATTTACAATCTATATTAATGATTTGGATTCAGGGATAGAAGGTACTATAGCTAAATTTGCAGATGACACCAAAATAGGTGGGAAAGTAAGTTGCAATGAAGAAACAAGAAACTTACAAATGGATATGGACAGGTTAGGTGAATGGGCCAAAAATTGACAGATGGAGTTTAATGTGGATAAGTGTGAGGTTATCCATTTTGGTCAGAAGAATAAAAAGGCGACTCATTATTTAAATGGAGATAAACTTCAAAATGCTTCAGTGCAGAGGGATCTGGGTGTCCTTGGGTATGAAAGCTAGTATGCAGGTACAGCAGGTAATAAGGAAGGCAAATGGAATTTTGGCATTTATTGCTAAAGGAATAGAGTATAAAAATAGGGAAGTGTTGTTGCAACTGTACAAGGCATTGGTGAGACTGCACCTGGAGTACTGTGCATAGTTTTGGTCCCCTTACTTGAGGAAGGATGTAGTTGCATTGGAGGCTGTTCAGAGTAGGTTCACTAGATTGATTCCAGAGATGCGGGGCTTGTTTTATGAGGAGAGATTGAACAGTTTAGGCCTATACTCGCTAGAGTTTCGAAGGATAAGAGGAGATATAATTGAGGTATATAAGATGCTAAAGGGGATAGACAAAGTAGACGTGGAGAGGATGTTTTCCCTTGTGGGGCATTCTAGAATGAGAGGCCATAGTTTTAGGCTAAGGGGTGGTAGATTTAAATCAGAGATGAAGAAGGAATTACTTTTCTCAAAGGGTCGTGAATCTGTGGAATTCACTACCTCAGAGTGCAGTGGATGCCGGGACGTTGAATAAATTTAAGGAGGAGATAAACAGATTTTTAATTAGTAACGGGTTGAAAGGTTATGGGGAGAGGGCGGGAAATTGAAGTTGAGGCCAAAATGAGATCAGCCATGATCGTATTGAATAGCGGGGCAGGCTTGAGGGGCTGACTTGCTTACTCCTGCTCCTTGTTCTTATGTTCTTGTTTTAGATGTGCTCTGACTCTTTGTGCTGGCTGTTCATTTGTAATGGAGTGATCAATAAAAAGTGGGTTATGCATAAGTATGTAGAAACAAATGTCAGAAAATAATTTCAATCCATGAGATTATTTCATTTTTCTTCCTCTGAGGCTCATCCTCATCCCTGTGCTACACGCCTTAGAGGCTTCCTGACCAATTGTGCAACTGAGCATCTCCCCAGGAATTCCAATCTCATTCTGCAGCCAGTTCTAGAAAGTGCACAGGATCATTCCACAAAGGGAAACAGATATCTTCTCTGTTGGTTTCTCCTTTTCTGCGTTGGGACACATTTGACCTTGGCCACCTTTTCCCATGCCTACCAACTGTGGGGATATTGCAGAATATGAGCCCCACTTTCTATGCCTAGTATCCTTGCTGGGACCCAATCTATGAACCTAATTTATCGAATTCTTAACAATAATCAGAACACGGCAACATCATAGATTTTCTCATTTCCAGAAGCGTTGCCGACAGATCTCAAAGGGTTAAAAATGCTTTCATGGAAGCAGTGATGGCGAAAGGGAAGAGTAAATAACTTGCAAGATTGAGTGACATATCTGTTTACATGATTAACAAACAGCAGGATTTGCACAGTAGTAGATATGGGATCCACAGATCAGGTTTTATGAATTTAAATAAGAACTCATACTGAAAAATGACTGCCTGTATCACAGTGTGGCTGCTTCTCAGAAAACCATTTACAATCTGAAATTTAATTTGAATAAGTAATACCAGTTCTGTACAGTTGCATTTTGATAAGCACACAACTGTGCTGCCGAAAGATTTGGAGTTTTGTTTAGGATTATTCATGGATCACTTATGAACTGTACATAAAAATTTGCACCTCAGACCATTTTCAGCAATTCATTCTGAAACAGAGTCGAAATGAAAGACATTCTAAACGCTTCACTCATGTGTATGGTAACAAAAACAAATGAGCTTTCACAAGAAGACACTGATTAGGTAGTAAGAACAGAGCAAAGCGCAGAATGAGAAATATCTATTCAAGCTGTCTAGCCTGGTCTTCCAATGGACCATGTATAATCTGTATTTATTTAACATTCTGAGGAAGGTAAATAACCTCAAACAAAATTTCCAGAGTAAAGAAAACTGAAATTTCTCTATACCATGAAAACAATGGAGTAAAAATATCATCTAAGCAGAAGTAGGCCATTCAATCCTGTTCCGCCATTCAATTATATTGTGTCTGATCTGTATCTTAACTCCATTAACTTACCCTGGCTCCATATCCTTTAATACCACATAAATCAGCTTCAAGATTTTTAACAGATTTAGCCTCAACAGCTTTCTGTAGGAGACAGTTCTGGATTTCCACTGCCTGATCAAGGTATTAGTCTAACATAAGGTGAATTATTCAACCAAGACTGACTGCTTTCTAACAATGACACCTCTATCGGTCCAGAGAGAAACTTGCTTTTATAGAGCTCTTTTTACATTCTTGGGATGTCCTGAAGTATTTTACAATCAATGAATGACTTCTAAAGCCCAGTAATTATGGAATCATTGAATTTTTGTTTTGTAGGTAAACATGACTGCCAATTTGTACACAGCAAGGGCCCATAAACAGCAGTAAGATGGAGGCCGAGTCGAATTGGTTTTGATGATGTTAGTTAAGGGATGAATGTAGGCCTCGAAATTGTGAAAAAGTGACATGGGAATGCTTACATTCACCTAAACATCTCAACCAAAAGAAAGCACCTCCAGGAATGCAGCCTTCCCCAGGACTGCACTGAAGTGTTAGGTTCAAGGCTTTCAGTGAGGCTTGAACCTACAACCTTTCTGATTCGGAGGCAAACTGGCACTTAGAACCAAGTTCTTACCAGCTAACATGTATGTGAAGATATGCTAAAAAAAACAGATACTTGTCTTTAAATTCAATGTTGTACTTGTATATGGGGCTGTACTGTCCTGGAGATGGCTTTGACACAAAGAGCTAAAAACGGAGTTTAAACTCTGAAATTTATCATTATGATTCCAGTCACAAACTGCTGTCTCATGTTGATATCTGTGAAACAAAAGCGGTGACCTAAGTTGAAAAACAGATGAACAGCTTGCAGATCAAAAATAGGTAAAAGTACAAACATAACTCCTCCAGTCTAAGTAATGTAAACGCGCAGTATGAACCCATGTAGTGACTAATGGAGCAATTTTAACATTTGTGAGCATAGTCCACATCAGCTAAAGGTGTGGCATTAATTCCGAGGTCTTCAATCCAGACAGGTGTAGTACTGAAAACAAGGATAAAAATTCTAAAATTTTAAATTTTAAAGGTGTAATATTAGCTACTGTGGATAGGACACGAGTTATGAGTTTTCAGGTAAAATTTAATATATATAAAAGTTCATGACTGTCTCAAGTCAAATGTGCTGTAAGACGCATCATGACAAAGTCCACATTGAAATAGCATAGGCACATTGCAGACAGATCATAACGTATCTTCAAAAGCAAGTTTTGGGAGGGTCTAACTTAATGGATTGACAATGCTACATTGTCTAATATATGTGCTATTTATATATGAGTAAGTGTTAATGTGCTACAGAGTTCATAGCTTGATAGGGTTTAAGTGCGAGGGTGGCTACTCAGCTCAGGAAATATATGGCACATATCAAAGGTTGGCGTTTTGCCTCTGAGACAGAAGAGTTTTATCACAGTCTAAATCACTCCTTTCCTTTTTTTACTGATCAGTAGCTTCAGCCTGTAGTATTAAAATATTATTAACCATTAGAGTGAATTATAGTCTTTTTAACCATAGGGTCAATTAACAGTTGGTACAGTTATCTTCCAATTAGTTTTAACTTGGTGTTTACTTTAAATGTGTTCAGTGTTTGACATTGAGGGTCTAAATGCTGCTTAAAAAGAACTTTTGACTGAGCATTTGTATTGACATTCCAGATGTAAATGAATGCATTCAAACAATGTTCACTAGTGGTTATCCTTGATGTCTGACACCCTGAAATGGAGGAGAGGCCTTTGGCAGTGAAAGTTGTGAATGCAGCTAGTGTTGCAGTCTGAGATATGAAATCAGTAAGGGAGTCTTTCTGCAAAGTTGCTGGATAGTATTCTCTGATAGAATAGATACAACACCTTGCTTATGGCTCTTTCAGTAGGATGCCAACAAAACATTCAGTAAAGACACCTTGCTGTAACACTCAGTAACACAGCAACGCTCGAACCACGCATTGAGATAGAACATGATTCAGGGGCAGGAGTTCAGTGCAATCTAATGTACATGCTGACTACTACAAGCTGTACCAGAACATTACAACTTTTCAGCACAGTGTACAGACTGCTTTGTTGCAGTTAGCCTTTTCAGTTCTTTAATGACTGTCACAGTGGGATTGTGGGCACAGGCTCAAATGCTTTTGTACCCTGTCATTCTTCACAGGGACTGCCCCCATGAAGCATCCCTGTGAAGGAAGTTCATTGGAACTTGCTACTTTAATTAATGTTTAATTTTTACGACAAAGATAATCTTTGCTTTTCACAGTGTAATATTTGTAAACTTGCCTTTTTTAATACATACATCAGCCCATCTTCAATGGAATTTCTAACAGGTATTGCAGGAGCTGGAGCAGATTTGATACATTTAAAATGCGAGATGGCAGTGTTTAATTTGATCTCTCTGTCTAAATCCAGATATTCTTGGAGGAGTTGTAGTAAACGGAAACACACCCTAGCTAAGGGCCATTTTTGTAGATTGGTAGCAGCTAGCTCCTGATCAATGGGAGAAGCAATGTTTCATTTCCTTCCTGAAAATTTTATGCCTATGGTCACTTTGAAGTCTGTCTGTCACATGATGTCCCAAAAGCAGCATCTCTGGTGAGACATCTGAAGTGTGCAGCTGAAATGTGGTTTCTGGAAGACAGTGTCTGAAGTGGAACATCTAAAATGTGACACAGTCTGGAGTACAATGTCTGCAGCTTGGCAGACATAGAATCATACAACCATAGAATGATTACAGCACAGAAGACGTTGTTCACCTTGGCGTGTCCATGCCAGCTCTCTGAAAGAACAACTCAGCTAGGCCCCCTATCTCCATGGCTTTGCAAATTCTTTCTCTTCATGTCGTTATCCAATTACCTTTTGAAACCGTCTCAGCAGATGCTAACAATTCACCGCACAGAAAGGTTTTCCCTCCTGCCGCCATTATTTCTTTGCCAATCACTATACATCAGTGCCATCTGGTTCTCGATCCTTTCGGTGATAGAAAGAGTTTCTCTCTATCTACTCTGCCTATTCTCCTCATGACTTTGAACAGCTCTGGCAAATCTTCTCTCAACTTTCTCTTCTCTAATTGATCTATGTAACTGAAATACCTCATCCCTGGAACCATTCTCATAAATTGTTTCTGCACCCTCTCTAAAGTCGTTTCTAGAGCACAGTGCCCAGAATTTATTTTTGTTCACTCATGTGATGTGGGCATCACTGGCTGGGCCAGCGCTTATTGCCCATCCCTAATTGCCTTTCAGAAGGTGGTGGTGAGCTGCCTTCTTGAACCGCTGCAGTCCATGTGGTGTAGGTACACCCACAGTGCTGTTAGGGAGTTCCAGGATTTTGACTCAGCCACGGTGAAGGAACGGCGATGTATTTCCAAGTCAGGATCATGAGTGGCTTGGAGGGGAACTGCCAGGAAGTGGTGTTCCCATGTTTCTGCTGCCCTTGTCCTTCCAGATGGTAGTGGTGGGTGTGGAAGGTGCTGTCTAAGGAGCCTTGGTGAGTTCCTGCAGTGCTTCTTCTGCTTAGGCAGACCCTCGGAATTGGGGATGACTTGCTTCCACACTAAAAATGAGTTCTCAGGTGACTGAAGAGTCCAATGCGCGACCTACAGGTGGGGTAGATGGTGGTAGGGGGAGTGGGTGGGTGGGGTGCCCAGGGTGGGTGGGGTGTCCGGGTTGCCACGCGCTCCTTTCACTACCCTTGGCGATGAGGCTCGAGGTGTTCAGCTCCTTCCCGGATGCTTTCCCTTTACTTTGGGTGGTCTTGGGCTGGGGATTCCCAGATGTCAGTGGGGGTGTTGCACTTTTTCAAGGAGGCTTTGAAGGTGTCCTTGAAACATTTCCTTCACCCTCCTGGAGCTCGCTTGCCATGTCGGAGCTCCGAGTAGAGCGTTTGTTTCAGGATTCTCTAGTCAGGCATGCAGACGATGCGGCCTGTCCACCAGAGCTGATTGAGCGTGGTCAATGCTTTGATGCTGGGGATGTTGGCCTGAGTGAGAACACTGATATTGGTGAGCCTATCCTGCCAATAGATTTGCAGGATCTTGCGGGCGCAGTGTTGGTGGTACATCTCCAGAGTTTTTAGGTGTCTACTGTACATAGTCCATGTCTCTGAGTCATACAGGAGGATGGGTATCGCTACTGCTCTGTAGGCCATAAGCTTGGTGCCAGGTTTGAGGTCCTGGTCTTCAAACACTCTCCTCCTCAGGCGGCTGAAAACTGTGCTGGCACGCTGAAGGCGGTATTGAACTTCCTCATCGATGACTGCCCTTGTTGACAGTAGGCTTCCAAGGTATGGAAAGTGGTCCACATTGTCCACATTGTGGATTTTGATAACCGGAGTTGGGAGTGGGTGGGGGGGGGTGCGGATGCAATGCTGTGTGGAGGGGGCAGGTTGGTAGAGGACATTTATCTTATGGATGTTTAGTGTAAGGCCTGCAAATTTTGGAATTGTGACCTGTACACCCCAGTCCAGGCCATTAACATAGGTCAAGAGAAGCACTGATTCTAGTACCGACCCCTAGGGAACGCCATTGTAAACCCTTCCTCCATTTTAAGGAACAACAGCCTGAGTTTTCTCTCTCGTGTCAGGTGTGCAGAGTCAGGAGAATTCCCAGCCCCATGAACGCGACTCCTGAAAAAGTGCCTCAGAAGTTTGGATTTTCGCTCCTGTTTTACAGGAGTCATTCCCACCGCCCCCAGAGGAGTTTGTGGGCAGTCAAAGGGACTACCAGATGCAGAAGCGGGCTGGGTGAAAGGCGGGTCTCGGTGTTCTGGTACTTCGTCCCGGCTGTGGATAAAAGAATGAAACCAAAAACAGCCCTCCAACACTCAGCCCTCACACACCCTCAGCACACTCCCAATGCCTCATCCATTCCAACCCATGTTATCTCACCCCCCAACGCACCCTCATGGCCCTCCATAGTTTCCAATGCCAACCTATGCCCCTCCACCCAGCCCCCACAATCCTTCATACTCTTCATGCCAACCTGTGTCCCTCCACACATCCTGGTCCCTCATTCCCTCCAAGCAAACCTATACCCCTCTACCCAGCCCCCATGGCCCATCATACCTTCCATGACAACCTACACTACTCCTCCCATTCCCCAAGGCCATTTATAGCCCCTATGCTGACTTAGTGCCAACTCATACCAACCTATGCCTCCCATCCACTGCCTTTTGCCCTTACACCCTCCATGCCAACTCACCCAGTGTTCACCATGGGCAGTCCTCAGGCTCCATGCTGAGATTAAATAAAATTCTTAAGTGTCTATTGATGAATTCATTTTTAAAAAAAAAACACTCCCATTCATTAAAAACCCATTTACCTTCCTTTTTTGTATTCATAGTCTCACCTTAAATACCTTATAAGTACTCGGAGTTGACAGTCAAACTATGAACTGACATTCATCCTACTGTGATAACGATAAGTTGTGAAATCAGTCATGCAGCACTAATCCTGGAATGGTAGACCCCAGGTTTATGTCAACAGACAAAGCAAAATAGCAAGCACTAATTTTTGTTCAAAGCTGCAGACAGTTTTGTTTTCAAATATTTAAAGAGCAGGTGATTGAAATTCCTTAACAGCTTGACACTTCCCTTTGACAATTCTCTTTGCCAGTTCCAATAAGCTTGATAGTTTCAATGCATTTATACACTTTTTATGCACATTCATGTCTACCATTAACAATCCCAAAGGGCACTTGACATCTCCCAAAGGGCACCTTACCTCTCTCAAGGGCCACCTGACCGCTCCTAAAAATGTCTCGGCACCATATCCAAAGGGGTACCCTACTTTGCGAAGAACTCTGGTAAGTTTAGACATTCTCCTGCCAGCCCTCATGTGCACAAGTCATATTTCCCACTCCTGGCTCAGATTAGACTGAAGTCAGCTGCACTTTAACATGTGCAGCTGCCTCCATGAATCACAGATATCTAACGTCCAACCTGTACTCCATTACCCCCACTGCGAAAATGGTGGGGACCAGGTTCAAGGGATGGAACTTTTAGATTTGGGCCTCTGTTGCCATTTTCACAAAGAAGGAGAGCCTCTCTATCTGCACAAAAATTCAAGCCAACCATTCATCACTAATCTCTGTTACTCTGCCAACTTCATTTCCATGCTTCCATTGTCCTTTTTGTTCCATGGGCTTTCACTTTGCTGAAAAGCCTATTATATGGAACTAATATAATGTCTTTTGGAAGTCCATATATACCACAGCAACATCATTACCCTCATCAGCTCTCTCCGTTGTCTCAAAAAACTCAAATCATATTAGTTAAACATGATTGGCCTCAAACAAATCTGCTGGTTTTCCTTAATTAATCTACACTTTTTCATATGATTGTTAATTTTGTCTTGGATTTTTGTCATGGTTTCTAACTGATTGGCCTGTAGTTGATGGGTTTATCTATACATGTTTTTTTTAACAAGGGTGTAATATTTGAAATCTTCCAGTCCCATGTATGTAAGGATGATCGTGGCTATTATCTGCACAATTTCCCCCCTTTATTCTCTCAGTATCCTTACTTGCATCCCAGCTATTCCTTGTGACTTACCAAGTTTAAGTATCCAGCCTTTCTAATACTTCCTCTTCAGCAATTTTGAGCTATCCGGTTTCTCAACGACCTCCTCTTTTGTTACAATTTTGGCGGAATCTTCTTCCTCAATAAAGAAAGATGCCAAGTATTCATTTAGTACCTTAGCCACATCCTCCATCTCCATGTGTGGATCCCCTACTGGTTCTTAATTGGTCCCACTCCTTTTCTTACTACCATTTTACTGTTTTCTACCTGTAGAAGATTTTTGGATTCTGTTTTATGTTAGCTGCCAATCTCTTATACTTTTTCTTATTTCCTTTTTCAATTCCTCTCTAAAATTTCTATTTTCAGAACTTCTCCCACGTGTATTTTCAACCTGACACCTGTTGTATCCACCCTTTCTCCTGCTTCATATTACTCTCTAGTACCACGCATGGAGCACTGGCTTTCTCCCCCTATGAGAATGCACCTCAACTATACCCAAACTACCTCCTCCTTAACATTGTTGTGCATATCTTCATACTCTTTCTCCGCTTGGAGAATGGCATGGAGTGTTGGAAGGATTACAGGCTGAATAACAACCTTCTGAACCACATCACTGAGGCTCTTCCAGTGGCCAACATGTCCCTAGAGTTGGCCTTCTGGCTCTGAGGCAGGAGCACTACCAGCTGAGCCATAAGACTTCTACATATCTTTAAAGGCTTCGTTCTCTTAGAGTCTTGCCTGCCAGTCTTTAATACAAATTTAGCTGAGGCATACATAACAACTGCCTGCCTTTACCATGAATAATCAACATTCTGGGACTCAGTCTAAATACTTGGGTTCATGGACTTAAATCAATGCCATATGACCCTCTCCAAAGTGCTGATCCCAGTTTTCCCTCTAGTGTTACAGTCCTATCGTGTGTCAGCTATGACTCAAATGATAGCATTCTTATCTCTTGAGTCACAAAGTTCTGGTTTCAAGTCCCACTCCAGGACCTGAGTATAAAAAAATCAAGGCTGACACTCCAGTGTAGTACTGAGGGAGTGCTGCACTGTTGTGGGTGCTGTTGTTTGGATGAGATGTAAACTGAGGCCCCATCTGCTAGCCCAGTTGAATATAAACAATCCCAATTTTGAAGAAAAAGCAGGGGAGCTATCCCTGATGTCCTGCCCAATATTTATCCCTCAATTAACATCAACATCAAATAAACTTATTTTCTGGTCATTATTATGTTGCTGTTTGTGGGAGTTTGCTGAGGGCAAAATTGGCTGCCATGCTTCCTGCATTACAAAAGTCACTGCAGTTCATTGGCTATAAAGTACTTGCAGATGCCAAGTAGTTGTGAACGGTGCTATATAACTGCAGGGGCTGGATTTAATACTCCACTGTTGGCGGGTTTGAAGGTGGGGAAGGCTTGTTAAATACATCCCCAAATTTTTCTTTTTTGCTATTGCTGACTTGCAATCCCTTTGAACGCGACTCCTTAGTGGGATCAGAGAATGTGCATCCTTTCAAATTCCCCTCATTTTAAACATTATGAACAGGGCTTGATTGGGATCGCACATATTATGATTACACTTTAAGTCAACAGGAAAACATGGCATGGGATGATGTAAGTGTTAGTATGCAATCTAAAGCATTTGACTTCAGGAATATTTTCCATTATTGATGCAGGTTGCTTCCTGACATTTCTTTTCATTTTCTCAGTTCAGGATTTAGACTGCTCCCTGGTTTTATGCAAATTGTTGTTTATGTTGAGGGAAATCAAGGTGATAGTTTGGAATCCAACCAACATTGACTATACCAGCAAGAGTCAAAAGTACAGACTCTGAAATCAACACATGCCTAACAAGTACTCCTGCTAAATAATGGAAAGCATTATTTTGACTGAATTGATATTACAGAATGCCCCCATTCCTAAAATCATGCTACATGATGTGTGGTTACATCCATAGATTTGAATGTCTGCCAAACACTTTGGTATTTAACAAACATATGTTTGCATCATATAATTTCATACTTACTGCTAGGAAAATAGGTTGCTTTATTTTAATGTTTGGTGCAGCATTCCTTCAACAGCACTTTCCAAACTTGAGATCTGCAACCATCAACTGCAAGTTCCCCTCCAAGTCACGCAGCATTCTGGCTTGGAAATGTATCTGTTCTTTCGGTGTTGCTGGGTCAAGATCCTAGAACTCCCTGCTAACAGTACTGCCGGTGACCCTACACCACATGGACTGCAGTGATTCAAAAAGGGGGCTTACCAGCACCTCTCAAGGGAATTAGGGATAGGAAACAAATGGTGTCTTTGCCAGTGATGCTCACATCCCACAACCAAAAAATTTTTCAAAATGCAGACAATTACTTGCTCTATCAAAAAAAGAGTTCATTTCTGGGAACAATTCCAGCTTCTTTTATGATCTAATACATAAGTTCTACAAGTTTTTTTTATCAGCGACAATTCCCAGTTCTTAGCGTTTAGATTTACTGTTTGCTTATCTAAGGCTGCTGCACACAGAGTGAACCACTAAATTCGAAACTGAACTTTATAGCACCGTCTCTGTACATTTTACATCTCCAAGTCTGATCTATCATTTATGTCTATGATTTCTGCTCTGCTCAACTGGCTGGTGATGTTTTCTCTGACGCACATTTTGTTTTCAATGCAGCAGCTGTAACACAAACACTTCTCTTGTGGTCAGGCATTGAACAACAGTATTTCCATGGTAATCGTTTAAGGTTAGTGTAAATGTTCCCCCAAGGCCTGGTTTAAATATTGCACTTCGCCATTTGCACAAGGGTACAATATTTATGAATGATTCTTGCCTGTCACATTAATTTAGCAAGTCTCTTGGGGTGAACTGAGAGCAATTATCAAAGATTATGTCATTAGGAATTAACTCTAGGGTGTTAGACAGATGACAGCAATTTACTGTAGTTTCCCACCACGAAATTGGATAAGGACAATATGCTGACAAGTTCAAAAGGTGCCACTATATCAACGACAATTTTATCCCATGCACATTGCAGAAAAGGAACCAATTATAGTTGGGTGGTATGACTGATTGCAATCTTATTCTATCTTTTATAAAAATTGCACATGTCACTACTTTAAGAAGGGTGACAATGGGAAATCAGAAAATGATAGACCCGTTAATCTAACATCTGTTGTCGGGGAAACTACTAGTGTCTACAATTAAGGATGGGTTGTTGTTGGTGTGGTGTCAGCGTGGTGATGGTGTGCTGTTGCAGTGTCATGATTGTTGTCTGTGACAGAATACCTTGAACATTTTCAGCTGCCCAGATAGGTCATGCCTGATGAACCTGATTGATTTTTGGTTTGAAGATGTAACTAAAATAGTGGAAAGTGGAATGCCTATGGATGTTATTCAAATGAACTTCCAGAAGGCAATTGATAATATCTCTTACAAGGAGCTGTTAACTAAAGTTGAATCTCATAGAATTGAGAACAAATTATTGACCTGGTTAGGAGATTAGCTGAGTGGCAGGAGAAAGAGAGTAGGCATAAGGAACAGGATGTGATGAGTGTTGCCCCTCTGTTGTGATCTCAACCATTCACCAGATTTATTAACAATTTAGGTGATGAAAGAAAGAGCCACATAGCCAATTTTGCCAATGACACAAAGGTAGGTGGCATTGTAAGCAAGGTAGATATTGCAAAGAGATATTGATAGTTTAAGCGAATTGGCAAAATTCTGGCAAATGGATTTCAATATAGGCAAATGTGAGGTCATCTACTTTGGACCTAAAATGGATAGAACAGAGTACTTTCTAAATGGTGAAAAGTTAGAAACAATGGAGGTTCCAAAGAAACTTGGGGGTCCAGGTGTGCAGATCATTAAAATGTCATAAACAGATACAGAAAATAATCAAAAAGGCTACAAGAATGTTGGCCTGGAGGATGGACATACAAAGGGTTAGAAATCATGCTAAAGTTATACAAAGCCCTAGTTAGACTACACCTGGACTATCATGAGCAGTTCTGGGTACCACATCAGGAAGGATATATTGACTGTGGAGTGAGTGCATCATATTACTTGGAATCAAGGGTTAAATTACGAGGACACATTACATAAACTAGGGTGCCTTACCTGGAATTTGGACAATTTTGGGATGAATTGATCAAAGCTTTCAAGGTGCTAAGGAGGGAACTGACTGGGTGGATATCCAGAAGCTACTTCCACTGGTTAGGGAATCTAGGACTATGGGACATAACCTATAAATTAGAATCAGGGCTTTCAGGAGTGAATTTAGGAAACACTTTTACATGCAAAGTGTGGTACAAGTTTGGAATTCTCTTCCACAAAATGACAGTTGGTGCTGGATCAATTATTAATTTTAAACCTGAGATTGATAGTTTTCTGTTAATCAAAGATGTTAAGGGATATGGTGCAAAGGTAGGTATGTGGAGTTAGGTCACAAATCAGCTATGATCTCATTGAATGGGCAGACTGAAAGAAGTAAATGGCCTACTCCTGTCCCAATCTTCCTTTCTTTCCAGTCTACAAGTAACACATTCAGTGATGTACACTTCTATTTCAGGAAACAACACAGTAGTCTTTAATTGATCCTTAATGGGGGTATCTCAGAAGTAACATTATTTACTGAACATATTATCATTATCAACCAAAGAACACCACACAAACTGTAGTCATCCTAGACTGCAAGCACATCCCAAGGATCTTACTAAAACAATTGTTCTGAACGTACAAATTTGTGTCTTGCTGGACCTGCCTTCAATATCCATGAATGGAACTTCCTAACTCCACAACAAAAAAAAAATACCCATTAAGAATTCCTCTACTGAAGTGCCATCAAAATCACTAATGATTGTAGCAGTGGTCTCTAAGTCATCTTCATATTTTTAGATTAAATGGTCTACCTGGATAAATAGTTAGAAAAATGCCTTGAGAACTTGTTTGATGTTGAATATCATTATTAGGTTCTATAAATGAGCTCAGTCTCATGCACCAGCATTTGTTTCACCTCAGTGAGCAAGTAATAGAGCCTCTAGATACTATTTCATTCAGTCTAATGGGTCTTCAGTAACAACCCTCTCTCCCCTCTCAACCCTGAAAACATTCAAATGGTCCTCCTGTTAGGTGTTGGGTCAGGCTAATGGCCTGTCCCCAGAAA
Source organism: Carcharodon carcharias (assembly GCF_017639515.1). Taxonomy (NCBI): domain Eukaryota; kingdom Metazoa; phylum Chordata; class Chondrichthyes; order Lamniformes; family Lamnidae; genus Carcharodon; species Carcharodon carcharias. The sequence continues at coordinate 99,311,907 of NC_054486.1, forward strand.
AAGTGTGTGGAAACAACCCAAGACGCAAATTACTGATTGTAACAGCAGTGAAAGAATTGCTTTGCCTCATGTGCCACTTGGTACGGAAGAGACTGAAGAATTGTCAAGGCTCAACAATCAGTCCATAAGGCAACTTTTCTACTACATAAATATGTACGTTGCTTCTCTACAGTCTGTACACATGCAACAGCTTCTTTCTACATGACTGAATGTTTTCTTTCTGCATCAGTTAGAACAAAAGCAATCAATCTGAGTGGGTGCAATACAAACTTTATAACATGAAGCATCTGCAGACACAATGATTTGAAACAATTGATCAAAAATAGTTAAAATGGGATTGTAATTTTCTTAAGCTAATGAAAAATGTACTAAAAGGTGTCGCAAAGGTTCAACAGTAGACAGCTAGCAAATCCTCGAAAAGTGTATGGATTAGGTAGAATATTGAAATAAAAAATGCACAAGGTGTCTGACTGAACCATAGCGCATGACGTGAATGTTAATTTCTGCAATGAATACTTTTCATCATGGCACAGAGGCGCTTCAAGTTCATCTTTGGAATTTGGTGTTATTTAATGTCACTAACCTTTGGAAACATGTAGATAAGTATTTATAAAACTGCTACATAGAAATACTGTGGTCAAATCTTACTGTTCTTAGTGGGAAATTACAAAGCCACCACTGTAGCCACACCAATGTGAACAATGGGAGCAGGGCAAGGCTGGATCTTGTTATCTTCCTGATGGATTTCAATTAGTCGTCCACAATATAGATGGAGGTATAATTACAAATGAAGTTTGAGGTATTGTTTGTCTTTTATCCCTCCTTCACTGAGCTCAATGTCCACTCTTGCTATTTCCGGCTATAAAGAAGATCAGAAGAAAGAAGATCATTCACATGGTGCCTTATTATCCTTCCGAGGACTATTCACTAATCCAGGATCATGCTGGGGACCAGAGATAATCCAGAACCTCTTGTGTCCATTGCCCTGTTCCCCTGCTCCCTCCACTCTCACTTCAACAATAAGTGCAAGGAGTTCATGGACTTTTTTGTCACTGAGGTCGGGATCGTTCGGTCAGCTGCCCCTTCTGCACCCAGCTCCTTTGCCCAGCAAGAGAAACATCACCACAGGTTGCTTTCTGTTCTAGACCTGAACCTGTGTCTTTCTCTAATTTCTCTTCTTTCTCCTCTCATGCCCTCTCCAAGCTCATTTCGTCCATGAGATCCACCTCCTTCTCCATTGCCCCCATTCCCACTAAATTGCTAACTATTCAAATTCAGGTAAAGGTGCAGTTCCCTTCCTTTCAAAATCAGTCGTCACCAATTCCCCAAAAACGTATCCTTGATCCTCACTGCAAACCATAAGACCATAAGACATAGGAGCTGAAGTAGGTAATTTGGCCTATTGAGTCTGCTGCACATTCAATGAGATCATGAGATCAAACTACAATCTCTGTCTGCTCTAAAGTTCCTGGATGCATTATTGCCTTGGAAATCTGTGCTCATTTTCCTACAATTCCATGTTTAAATCTCTCTAATCAGATTTTGATTCTGGACACAGCACCCACACTCTCCTAAGTAATGACATCCTCTGTGACTGTGGTGCACTATTCCTTCTTGCCCTTCCTACCCGCACTGCAGCCTTTGATACCATCCTCCTTCAAAGCTTCTCTAGATTGTCTAGCTTAGTGGGACTTCCCTCTTGCATATCTAATTGTTGCAATTGTGTCAGCAATGGCTTCTTTTCCCCTCCTGCAACATAATCTCTGAGGTCACTCCAGGATCTATAAGAGGCTCCCTCCTCATTCATGTCCTTGTGTGCTATCCCTTGGCGACATCATCCAAAGAAATAGGATCTGCCTTAGTCCAACTGCTGCTGAAACTCAATACCTTTGTCACCAGGCTTGATTATTCTAATGCACCCTTTGTCAGCCTCCCTTTCCCCACACACTGTATATTTGAGCTCATCCAAAACTCTGGTGTCCATATCCCATCCTGCACCAAGTCCCAATCATTCATCACCCATGTGCTCACAGATCTACATTGACCCTTGATCCACCAACACTTCAAATTTTAAATTCCCATCCTTATGTTTAGATCCTTTCCTGGCCTTTTTGTGTCTGTAACATCCTTCAACCTGGCAACTTTTCATGAACTGCATGTTCCTCAATCCCCAGTCATTTATAATTCCCCTGTTCACTTCACTGGAATTTGATTCAGTCATCAGCCCCTAAGGTCTGGAATTCTCTTCCTAAACCACCTTACTTACCCATTCTCCTACCCCCGCCCCTCTCTAACTAAACATATCATCATCGCTCTTTGGCTTGGATATAACTTTGTCTATGCTTCTGTGAGGCACGTTGACACATTTTTCTATGTAAATGCAAGTTGGTGTTGTTGACAGCCCAAGGCACTTCACATTGAACGGATTACTTTGTAGTGTTGCTATTGTTGCTGTGCAGACAAATATGGCAGCCACTTAGTCCTGCAATTTTCTAATTCTGAAACATACATGTTACCAACTGAACCAAATTGGCATTAGAAATAGAAAAAGAATGTACTCATTCAATATAAAAATAATCCAAAGGTGAAAACAAATTCAGTTACTTGTCTGATGTAGTTCTAGTGCTGACTATAGGTTATTGCTTGTAGTAATATTTTCTAATCTATTTTGTATCTTAATAAACTAATATTGTCACGTGTGGCATCAGAACTTGGTAACTAAGTACTTTGATACAACTAAGTAATTATGGATGTTATTTTACTTCAGTAAGTGCCAATGTCACAGCAGTTTGAGTGTGTAATTGAAGGAATTTCCTTTAACAATTTGTATGAAATAAGGGGTCGATTGTAACTATTAGGCAACACGATTTCTTGCCAATCTACAGCCTGATAGTGCTTGGAGGAGGCCAGGTTTGAGGGCAATGCCTCACTACTAGTGAGCATTAGGCATCAGGCAGCCTACAGCTGCTGCTTGCTTGTTCCAGACTGGTGCAATATTGGGCAGCCCAGAGACCAATCCAAACAGCAAGAAGGGAAGAGGAGGGGGAACAAAGGTGCATTTAAAGGCTGAATTTCTGTATATCATATCTTAGAGTAATGCAGACGGGACTCTAGTTCTAAATCCAAACAGTTTATTTACAGAGCTTTAAAATATCTCAGAACTTACAGGATTTCCAACACGCACATGTTCTAGCTCAAAGCCCAGATCCCTTCTGGAACATTCCCAGATTTCTGAACCCTCCAGCTTCACCCACAGTCTTAAACAATCAGGAAATTGTACACAGATCAGTTACCAGACTAGCATGATGAAATACAGATGAAACAAACATTGAACACAACATCTTTCCCCCTTTTAACTAAAAACCTTGTTTTGAATTAAATCATTTATTAGAGTTTGACTTGCCTATTTTATCTAAGTACAGAAATAACCTTTTAGACATGAAGGTCTCTTCAATCTGCGATTAGATCTACAAACTTGATGTATTTGTCATTCTGTGTGATCAGCTTGAGAAGGGGGGTGATCAGTATCACTCAAAGGAAAAGAAAATGTATCTTCATAATCACTGTCCTCAAAATAACCTGGTCTGCTTGCTATCACATTCCACCTGCTGTTGTCATCCAACAGATCAGCATTGATACCGAGCAGCTGTTTGACCTGCTTTGGGCCTGATAGAGGTGATGCAAGTTTGTGATCACAATTGGAACCCAGTCTACCAACCTCAAATCATGGCTCCCTTGTGCCTGTACATTTGCCAAAGTACCCTTTTGCTCTGAAGAAAGGTCGTACTGACTTGAAACATTAACTCTGTTCCTCTTTCCACAGATGCTGCCAGGCCCGCTGAGTTTTTCCAGCATTTTCTGGCTCTAAGCCCTCTTGCTTTACCTTGTCGTTTTGCGATGTCATCTGCTTTCACTCTGGCAATTCTCATTAACTGGTGGTGACAAATTAAGAACGGTCAGAGCAATTGAAGGTTACGACCTATCATAAGTTTCGCTGGTGACTGCATATATTCATCTTGGCCCTGCTTCCGACTTAATCCTTGTTAAAATCTAAGCATTGGTAAGGTTTTTCCATGTGTGTGTCCTAATATGCAGCTAAATGGATCTTTGGGAATCACAGGTTATCAGGGATAGATGAGAATGTGGAATTCAAAACACAAACAGATCAGTCATGATCTTATTGAATGGCAGTGCAGGCTTCAGGGGCCGAATGGCCTACTTTTGCTCCTATTTCAAATGTTTGCATGTTTAATCTGACATTCTTGCTGAAAACTTTGTCACAATAGGGACATTGGTAGGGCACTCACCTGTGTGCCTTCAAAAAATGTACACATATAATGTTCCATTGCTGGCAGGTTTCTAACCACAATATGAACAAATCTTCCTCTTCTCTTCATAACGTATCTTTTTATGATTCTTAAGCACAGAAGGAATCAGAACAGCTTTTTCACATAGATCACATTTGACAGTTCGTTCACTGTTGTGTATCAGCAGTTTTCTCTACAGGGAGAAGGGAGTCTGAAACAAAGCCTTCCACACCTCAGAATGGAATAATCTCTCTTCTGAGTGTGTCTTTGTGTGGTTCTTATACACATTTCTGTGAGCTAATCCTTTACCACAAGGTATGCCTTTGTAGGATTTTCCTCACTTGAACACTCTTTAAAATGACCTGGTGTTTTACCTTTTGCGATGGCATTGTTATGGACTGGGGTGGGGGTTAATTTAAACAGCACTAATCTCACCATCCGTTTGTATACAGAAATGTGTTTTGACTTGTTTGCCTCTTTAAAAGTGGTGGGGTTTTTCCCAACCCCTTGGGTTTGGTGCGATCCAATTTTCTATTAATAACCCCACAGCAAACTCAAGATAGGATGAACTCAAAGGGTTAGTTTATTTACACACGCTCAAAACGCAGAAAGCACGGTCACATCACTCCCTCGCATTCATACAGTAAAAAGAGGGATAGAGAGACGGCTTGACAGTACAGAGACCACAGAGAAAATAAATATTGTTTCACATGAGTTCCAGAGTCCAGAATCAAAGTCCAATGTGGTGTTCCTTCATGGAGGTCAGTGGGCTAAAACCAATGCTGTATAATTCACTTTTCCAGAGATGCTGACTTCACATGATGAGATAGACACACAGAGAAGAATCAGTCTATAGGCAATGAAGCAGAATTTCCAGCAGAAGCAACATAGATGGGGCTTGGTGTTCTACCTGAGCAGAGCTCCTTGTCTGTGAGGCCACTAGTCAGATGATAAAGAGCATACGGAACTATTCAGCTCAGCAAGGCAATATTAACTTGTTCAACAAGCCAGAGGCCTATGTCACATGACCCTCACCTCTCCACCCAGTCTCCAACTAAGGAGTGCATCCATCATTTGGAATGTGACTGGGTTTAGAAGATTGTTAAATGTGTTAGCCATTACAAATTGAAAGAAAGGTTGCAAAGGCTGTTGCCTTATTAGACCATCAGTCTCCTTTTTGCCAGCCTGGGTCATTAAGTGCAGATGGCCTTTGTATCGCTCTCTTTGAAGTTGGATCGTTAGAGATAACAAGGTGTGAGTTTTCCTGAAACTGTAACGTTGCTTCTTTCATTCAGGGGTCACAGACAGACATGGGTTCAGCCATTTTAAGGATCTTATTCAGTTTTAAAATTTACAAAATAGCAATGAGCATACCTATATGTATTTTATAAAAATATAAATATATACAGGGTGAGGTCTTCGTGCCTCACAATATATAAATGTCACATCTCACTCCCAGGAAGAAACTCTTCCACATGTTGAATGGATGAAGTCTTCTTCTTCAACAACTTGCACACCTTTGCAAAACAGTTTCAGTTAAAGCATAAGCTGCATTTTTCCCCTTGGGCCGGTCCTGGAATTGTGACTCAATGAACATTTCCACAATTTGAGCACTGTTTTGAAGGTAGCTGACTGTGATGGGGCATGTGTTGATGAGATTGCTGAGGTCTCCTTGTCCGTATTCCTTGCACTTGAGCTGGTTGGGCAAGCTGTGTTTATGATCCTGAGTCTGAGGGTGTGATTCTTTGTAACTTCTTTGAATCAAACATGGCAGATTTGATTTGTACTGCTAAGGTCGTGGCTTTTTCCTAGGTTAAGTCATTGTCCCCAATGAGGAGACATTCCCTAATTTGTGAAATTGAAATCTTTTCAATCAATTTGTCACAAATTAGTTACTTGATTAGTGTACCAAATTTACATGTAGAAACCAATTACTGCTACATTGCCATGTATTGTTTGATGGGCTCCTCATTTCCCTGGCATTTCTGATAGAATGTATATCATTCTGTCATCACACCTTTCTTTGGCCCGGAGTATTTTTGAAGACCGCTTATTGTTGTATCAAACGTAGACAGTGAGCTGTTTGAATATTCACTGGTCTCTGCTCTGAAACAATGTACAAGTATCGCTTTCTTATGGATCACTGCTACATCCAGACTTGCCCATCCCCGTAGTGAGCATGTAGGTCTTGAACCCCAAAATCCACTGCTACTATGCTGGGAGAGGGTCTCCCACAGATGAAATAAATGGTTCTGGAGCTGGTAGAGTTAAAATTTTCTCATCAATCCTTGATGCCAATTTCTGTTATCTATTTGGTGGGTTTCTGTATATCTTATTTATCTCAGAGCAATGCAGTCAGGACTCTAGTTCTGAATCCAAACAGTTTATTTAAAAACTTTAAAATTTCTCAGAACTTGCAAGATTTCCAACAGATACATGTTCACAGCTCATTGTCCAGATCTATTTTGGATCATTCCCTGGTTTATTACTGCTCTAGCTCCACCCAGATTTAACCAATCAAGCAAGTGTACAAGGATCACTTACCAGACTTGCATAATCAAACATAGATTAAACAAACCATCAAACACTACAGGTGACAGTAGCCCACATGTGGAGCCTTGAAGAATCTCCTACTTATCAGGCCATACAAATAATATGTCAACATTTACCTTTTCAAGCCTTTTCTTAGGTTTTACTGAGTGGCGCATCCATGCTGAGTGCTCTGCTGAGTATGCAGTTAAAACGGCATCAGGGTCCTTTTGAAGTCATAGGATCCCAATTTTGCAGATTAAAGAGGCCCCTGTTCGATTCAACTGAGGATCTCATCTGCCTGGTGGGAGGCCCCAGGAAATTTGTCAGGAAAACTGCAGGAAATACTGTGATGACCCTATCCCCCATTGAAGTGAGAGTGACCATTGATCTTATATTAGCCTGGAATTTGTGGTAGTAATGACAGTGCATTTATCAGCGTTCACCATCATTATTCCTTTGAAACCAATAGCAACTTCTGGAGTTCACACATGCACAGTTAAATGCAGAAATTCAGATGTTGTGATTCTATGCTTTCCCATGGCAATGTGCTGTTGAGGTCTCCACAGAATGCAATCAGGTAGAAATTGTTGAACTGACAATAACTGCTATGCTTACACTCAGTCTCAGTACAAAAACTCTTCAAAGGTTAAATCACGTTGAATAAAATGTAACTGGAATATTATCAATGCATAGTTTCATAATTTCTGCTAAAGAACCTCATTATCTCTGAAAATTTATTTTTTTTATTTTTTGAATGTCAGATTTCTCATTACAATAAGAAATGCCACATTTTTTAAAATATCAATTTAAGTTTGTCTTATCTTCTACCTTAATCCCATGTAAATTGCCCAATCATTCATTTCTTTAACTGTTAAAAACTAAAAGTGAAGGAATTCAGTGGCTTTTAGTTCCTGGTTTACTGTCTGTGAGAATACTTCAATCTGATTGGCTGCTTAACCTTCTTCATAACATCACTGTTGCTGGACACCTGGAGATCATCTCCTCTTGGGCCCAGATTCAAAGTGACCTTGAGAAAGGGGAAATCCACATCCCAGAGTTTGTGGGATCTTTGTGAGTGGGCCTTTTTTCGAGGTTAGTGGCGAGTGCCGTTTCTTTGCCAATGACTGTAAAATCCAGTCCAATGAATATTTACAGTTGACAAGTGGGCGTTCATTGTATACACAGGGATTACCGCAGTAAACTTAAGACCAGTCACATTAATATAAAAATATGTTAAGCTTTCCTTATGCTTGATCATAGGTAATAATGTTGTTTTGGTAACTGTACAAATAAATTGATATGATTATAATGTTTTGGAAAGTTGTTGCTGAACCAAGACAAGGGCACATATTGAAAGATTGTTCCTAAGTTATAGAAACAGTTTGATCGCCTCTAAACACTATTAACATCCATTAATAAATGGGCTATAAAAGTGCCTAACCTAGGAAGATTATCTTCAGTAAAGGCCATATGCGACTATGCATCACAAGAACCTTATTATTTCCATGAAGGTCAACACACAGAGGAATATTATTTGTTTTTCTTTGAGTCAGTAAAGGTAGAGAAAACCGATTTAGATTCATCTATTCTCTCAGTCATGCTGCCTTTTTCTAAAATCTTAATTTTCTTGGAATTGGCCTTATTGACTGACACAGGTCCGAGCTTCTGCTGAATTAGTTTTATTTCTGTGCCTTTTCAACCTTTACATGAATCATTGACATAAGCTTTACTAACAATCCCATGCTGCTTGATAAATGAATGCATGTCATTAGACAGAAGTATAGCACATCTATTGAACTGGCATCCTTCCATCTACTAGAGATGACGGACATGCAGTAAACAATCTATTTAGGTGGTGGATGGGTCTTTATTTGATGCATCTTTGCTGATGGTTGTGCAGGCCAGTCCTTGAGGGGCAGGTTCTAGCACAATTGCCACACATGAAGCTGCCAGGTGACGTTATGGGTTGTGTTTTCGGTGTTGGCACCTGTTGCCAAGTTACTGTAGCCGCTGGTCATTGTGGTAGTGCACGCCAGGCAAAAAGAGGTGTCGCCATTTCCCTCTTTCACCAGCTGGTGACCCCAGGTGTGATAGTCAATGTTTAGAGCATTAATGTCACATTTGCAAAGCATCCTTGAAATTGAGCCTTGGGTGCCCTACTGGTCGTCTGCCTCTGGCTACCTTATGTTATGACCAGGTGAGAATGGGTGCCAGGACTTCCCCTTTTTCCCACTCCTCAATTGATCATAACAGGGCTTTAAACAATTTATAACAACGAATATGCCAATTCAATGTATGTACTTAACTGTTTATGTGATGATGGCAAATAATTCAATCCAAAAGGCTTTCTTGAATTCCAACACAAAAGGGTTAGTTTTTATTGTGCTAAAACCCTACACAGGTAAAGATTTTAAAAAATTTAAAAAGGTAAACACACATTACGATCAGCGCAACACACATGCAAAACAGGACAAGTTACAAGATGGAGGAAATAGAATTTAAAAGAGTTAAATTCCATAAGGAAATAAAGAAATATACATTCCAATGTTCCTTTGGTGGCTTCCAATGGGGTTGCAGCCCATGTAAGCTGGAGACAGTTTCCTTTAAACTGTAATCTGTCTCTTCCCAAAGTGGACGCTATGGCACCTTAAGTTCCCCTCAATTAAAATTCTCTATCTCTGCACTGTATTCCAAAATGTAACAGAGATAGGGTCTTGAACTTGAGAACAGTGGAGAGCGAGATGGCATTACTGGTCCATTCTACAGATTTCTTCTGCTTTCTGTAGACTCTCAGCTTTTTCTACATCTCTGGCAGCAAGCAAGCTGGCTGTAATCTTACATGACTGGCCTTCACTGCACAGTCATTGTCCCCTCTGGAAATGAAATTCTCTCTCACCTGTTGTTAGAAACTCTATAGATCAGTAGTGGCCTCCAACAGGTCAGACGATTAATTCCTTGTATCCTATTGGCCATTGTGATAGCCAAAGATGATTAAATTTTAATGTCTCATCTCATCAAAATGCCACTGAAACAGAGAGGGGTCCTTAGTACTCTCCTTGCACAATAGCGTTGTTAGTCCGTCATTGTTCCTGGTAGTTTCCGGGTCAGAAAGTCTAGAGGTCCATTGTCCTTATGTTTTGTAGGGAGTTTAGAGAATGGCTGGAGTGAAGTCCACCAGGGAAACTGCCTATAACCATGTCTTTTGGCAAATCCACACTCAGAAGTTTTCAGACTTAGCCAATTTATAGGTCAAGTGACTTCTCCAGGCATTTTAAATCAGTGTCTTTGCTTGGCAAAAGTCCTTTCAAAGAAGCTGAATATATATCTGAGCAGCCGATGAAATTAAAGATTAATAGTCCACGTCATCATGACAATCACCATACAGAAGGTCCTTGGATATGTCACTGGTTTCCATTCTGTGCCCGATCCACCGGAGCCTATTTGATTCGCGCCAACACACTTGGGAGCTCTGAATTGAAAAGACTGCCACATTCATGATTTGGTCCTGCCAGGATATATCCATAATGAGCTGCAAACAGCAAAGATGGAAATTATTGAGCTTCCTTTCCTGGTAGCAAGTCATCCTACACAGGCCTCTTAAACCATCAGCTTGGCCCTAAGGTTCAGTTTGGTATTATCCCATGTGCATTATGTGAGTCAGCCAAAGACGGTACTGCTTTCCTCATGTGTATGTTGAACCTTGCATCAAGGGACCAATTCTCTGTCACCCATGGACCCAAGGCAGCAGGATTTGCTAATCACTTTGAGTGGGGTGTTATCTCATGAGTTCAGGGGCAGGGATACAACACCTTGTCCCATGAGATCAGTTCCTCTCTCCAGAAATGTTTAATTGGAGGTACAGGCAGTTACCCTTACATTGAACATGACATGCAAAAATTCATTACACTTCTTTGTTGTAGTCCACAATTATAGAAAGAGAATCAAGCACATATAAGGATTGTCATTCATATGAAATAAGTTAGATCCTGGATATGGTCAAAATGAAATCATTCGTACTAGCCTCACATAGAATAGACTAGAGTCCCTGTTTCCAAATCTACGGACTGTTTTAACATTGGCACAGCAGTCTATTGTCAGATATGATTCCGTGATTAGGCAGCACTTGCTGAACCACCCTGAATGTGTTAATTGCTACACTAGCAACCAATTTAAGATAATGTGGCTCATTTACATTTGCTAGAAGTGACATTCATTCATACACAGAGACACCTTCTCTTTTTATGATCCCAGCTGATGTTATGATTGGACAAGTGAGGTCTCAGGGTGGAACCTGGCTTGATAGATCCTAGCTTATATTTTTTGTTTAGATATATGGAGGGCAGCTACTGAACAGTCATAGAAGTCAGCTGATGAACTTTTAACTAAAGTATAAAACATTTATTAAACAAGAAAAGATGAACTATATTACAATACCCCTTCACCCATAACTATACCTTTACAGATATATACAGATTTGCAAGGAAAGCACAAATTGCAAAAGTTATGTTATACTCTAATGTTCACAGTAAGTACAGTCCACGTAAACCAATAGGCAACCTGTGGTCAGACACACCACACACTGAAACCAAGTGACAGATATCACTCCAAACAGGTGCTATGGATCTCTCCTCAACTCCCCCAGATGCTTGTCACACCATGAGCCAACCAGTATCACTGAACTCCGTCTTTCCATGAGGGTTTCCAATCTCCACTCTTGAAGAACTCGCTTTGGAATCTTCTCCCAAACCAACACTTTATCTCAGACGCCTTCCACAAAGGTCCACCTTCAGGGTTTCAAACTCTCCTTCTGATATTCCTCTCCCCGGACCGTCATATGCATTCAGGCTTCCTTCCATGCACTCTGTCTTACTGACTCAGGTGGGCCAACAGAACACCACTGTTTCACATACCCATTGTAAAGAGTTACAGATCTCTAGGTGTCTCTTTGGAACTTCCAGCTTCCCCCAAGCCTATAATGCTTTAAATCAGTCTCCTGTAGTTTTTCTTATCTTTAAGCTTGAAGTTTTCCTCTCCACTCCTTACTGTCACTTCCACAGAACAGAACCTTTTCCTACTGTCTTCTGTTGTTCCTTTGACTAGAAGGTCTTCTTGGGACCCCTCCTTTCTGTCTCACTCTTTGGCCTTGGGACCTTTCAATTCTTTTGGGAAAACTGTTCTCTCTGCAGTTCCCTCTCCCAGTATCCAGTCTCTCTGGAATCCTGGCTTCAACCTCAGTTTGGGACTTGCTATCTGTCCCTCTGCTGTCCAGTCTCTCTGGCAGCGGCTTCAAACTGAACTCAAACTCCTTTCGGTTTTGTTTTTTTCTGTGCGTGTATGTGTGTGTGTTTATGTGGGTGGGGGGCTTTGTCTATGGACCCCTGTTGCTAGGCTACAGCACAATTTTTTTCCTACTCTTGTGTATGTTTTACTCTCCTTCAAGAGTCATAAAAATTCTATTAGAAATGCAGGTATACAAACAGAGTAAAACTAAAACTCAACTTCTTTTCTTAACAGACAAATACAGAAATACAAATCAAACTTAAACATTAAGGTTATATCTTATTCTTAACACACCAAAATACACATATAACTTACTTAAACGATCTCTATTTCCTAGCACTCTGCAAACAAAGGGAATATGTTCAAGCCTTGCACCTTTTTTGAATTTCCTGGGAGCTAAATTGTTGTGATTGTTTGAAATTTGGCATTTTTGCATTTGTCCTGATGAATGCAAGATGAAAAGCAACCTTGGCAACATGTCTCTCTTTTCAGCAATACTTATATAGCAATGCTGCACGATTGTGAAGCAATACTGTAAGTTCAAGTATAGTCGCCATTTAAAGGATGCGGTCTGAAACAGCAACCTTCAGCAAAGTGTGCAAATTTAACATAGAACCAATAGTAGGCATTCTCTGAAAGGTATGATGAACTACTTGCCAGGTCTACAACAAGAGCATTGCAAACTCATCACATTACTTTGGAGTTGAGGTTAGATATTCTCACTATGTGCTTCCCCAGTGGCACAGTTGCTAACAGCATCATGTAGCTGTATCATACTGACCAGGTTTGGTATGACTCAGCTGCTTTCAGCCTGGGCACAAATGCTACGAGTACTTCAGTCTCCTTAGGTTAGAGAGGAGAAAATCAGGCAGAATTGTCATTCCTCGCTGCTATCCAGTGAGACCTCCTGGAAAGAACATGGAGGAGAAATGAACTTGGCTGCATATCGAGGGTTGCGATTTGCTTGTTGAAGTGTGAGTGATTAATAGAGGGCTTTAACAGGAACTGCATGGTCCAAAATGGCAGGTCATACACTAAGTCAGCATTTGAAGCTATTTTATGTCACAGCCTGCACTCAGTCTGCAAGCTTGCAGTGCGCACACGCTATTCCCACGAAAATGCCATACAGTTAGAGGGCATTGCACAGGCCACACTGGAAGTGGCCAGAGGTGTCTTGGCCAAAATCTTATGAGTGTCGGGCTACTCTAGTCTGCTGGCACCAGTGGCACTCTGGAGCTAAATTCATGGCCCAAGTGTGTGGCTATTTGATAATAAACTGATTAAGTTCAGCCTGCGGCACATAATATCCCAGTCCACAACTGAAGAACATTTACTATGGAGAAATGACGGATGTCAGGGAAAATTGTATCTGAGAATATCTTCAGGAGGAGTGGAGGGGAGGAAAATGAATAACAGAAAATGAGACCTGCCTTAATTTTGATTGCTATTTATTAATAAAGTGGGAAAACCAATAAATCAGATCCTCGGCACTGACTTTGGGTGTCACTATGGCAAGATCAGTGTATTATTTTATGGTCAGTCTTTACTGATGGTCAGGTCTACTTCAAGGATAACCTTCAATAAATAGGAGGTTTGTGCATCGGGTTCGTTATTTGAGCCCTAATCGTTTTCCCTACCATGTTCCCCCATCTTGCATTGCACATGTTCCCTTAGTGTTCAGTGAGCATACAGGGTTAAAAATTCATTTGCTCCCATTTTCAGATCTTGAGACTGCAACTCCTGATCTGCCCATGCCCGGTCCCATTGAGGCAAGCAGGGCGCAAACTTTGTGCTGCATCCCCAATTGCCTGATTGTAAGGTTTAAATAAACATGTAGCTGGTTCGCTGAAAGCTACAGCACACAAAGCTAATGTCCACTGTAGCTAGCCTGGACACTTTTAAGGCATTTTGCCTCTCTTAAAGGAGTGATGCGCTCACAATACAGCAGCTGCTGCAAAGGTTTCAGGCAGGTACATATGGAGCAACAGCCAAAGAGAGGGTTCACAGGTTTTCATTTGCAGCATTGCAGACCGAAGCGATGGAAGAGGAGGGGAGAAGCCATTTTTTCACAGGGGGTCAGAAGGCCATCAAGGAAAACCCTCCAAATGAAAGGGAACACGTGGCAAGGGAAGTCAATTCCAAAATCCAGCCCCAAGGATATGGCAGCAGTGCTGTAAGAAATTCAATGACCTCACCTGAGTGACTAAGGTCGGTGCACGCATCAAGGATATCTCCTACCCACCACATCAGTAACCGGATGCTCTTTACACCAATCACTCACCCCTCGCCATCAGCACTATCTAGCAGTCAGGACTTAGACGTAAAATTCAGACCCTCACACACCACCAATGATGCCATGATAACTCACATCCAACCCTCACTGCTTCAGCTATTAAATTATGGCAAGCACATCACCCAAACCCAATGTAACACACTCACTGACATTACTTTACATTTCTTTTGTGTGACGAGGTCATGAACAATCACATGGAGAAGAGCAAGCCAATGGAGAACAGGGACACCTCCATCTCCCGAACCCCACAGACAAGATGGTTCCCTGCACCATGGACCAGCTGCCACAGAACTCATTGCATCCAAATGTGATAGACACAGCTAAGTTATCCCACAACTGACAGATCAGATCTAAGCTCTGTAGTCCTGGCACATCCAGTTGGGAATGGTGGTGGGCAATTGAACAGCTAACAGGACGAGGAGGTCCCAGAAATAATTCTGTCCTCAGTGATGGGGGAGCCCAGCACAGTAGTGCAAAAGACAAGGCTGAAGCATTTTCACCCATCTTCAGACAGAAGTGCCGTGTGGATACATCCATCTCCACCTCCTCCTGAGGTCCCCAGCATCACAGATGCCAATGTTCAACCAATTTGTTTCACTCCATGTGATGTCAAGTAATGACTGAAAACATTGGATACAGCAAAGGCTACGAGGCCTGACAACATTCAGGCAATGGTACTGAAAATGTGCTCCAGAACATGCCATGCCCTAGCCAAGCTTTTCCAGTACAGTTATATCACTGGCATCTCCCCAGCAATGTGGAAAATTGCCCAGATATGTCCTGTTAAGAAAAAGGAGGATAAATCCAACCCATCCAATTACCGCCCCCTCAGTCTACTCTCAATAATCGGGAAGGTGTCATCGACAGTGTTATCTAGTGGCACTTAAACATCAATAACCTGCTCACTGATGCTCAGTTTGGGTTCCACCAGGGCCACTCAGCTCCTGATCTCTTTACAACCTTGTTCCAATCATGGGCAAAAGAGCTGAATTCCAGGGGTGAGGGGAGAGTGACTGCCCTTTACAACATGGCAGCATTTGAGTGTGGCATCTAGGAGCCTTGGCAAAATTGAAGTAAATGGAAATTAGGGGGGGAACTTTCTGCTGGTTGGAGTCATACTTAGCACAAAGGAAGATGGCTGTGGTTGACTGAGGTCAATAATCTCAGGCCCAGGACATTGCTGCAGAAGCTCTTCAGGGTAGTGTCCTAGGCTTAACCACCTTCAGCTACTTCATCAATGACCTTCCCTCCATTATGAGGTCAGAAGTGGGGATGTTCGCTGATGATTGCACAATGTTCAGCACCATTCACGACTCCTCAGGTACTGAAGCAGTCCACCTCCATATGCAGCAAGACCTGGACAACATTCAGCTGGGGCTGATAAGTGGGAATGCCATTCATGCAACACAAGTGCCAGGAAATGACCATCACCAATGAGAGAGAATCCTACTGTCTCTCCATGACATTCAATGGCATTACCATCGCTGAATTCCCCCACTACCAACATCATGGGGGTAACCATTGACCAGAAACTGAACAGGACCAGCCGCATAAATATTGTGGCTACAAGAGCAGGTCAGAGACTGGGAATTCTGTCGCAACTAACTCACCTCTTGACTCCCCAAAGTCTCTCCATCATCTAGAAGACACAAGTCAGGAGTGTGATGGGATATTCTCCGCTTACCTGGATGAGTGCAGCTCCAACAACACTCAAGCAGCTCAATACCATCCAGCACAAAGCAGTCCATTTGATTGGCACCCCATCCACCACTTTAAACATTCACTGCCTCCATCACTGATGCCCAGTGACAGCAGTGTGTACTATATACAAGATGCACCTTAGCAACTCACCAAGCCTCCTTTAACAGCATCTCTCAAAACCACAACCTCTACCACCTATAAAGACATGGGCAGCAGATGCATGGGAACACCACAGCCTGCTTACCAACTTGACTTGGAACTATATCGCTGAATGAGAAGGTCTCAAAGAAGATGCTCTGCTTTCCAATCTCTCCCAAATAATAGTAATGTAGCATGACTAGTAGGAGGCAAATGAAGACAATTCAAGGGCACAGCAGGAGGGTACTGCAGCCAATAGTGCATGTTAGCTAAAAATATCTGTTACGTGCTCACTGTCACTGTATCAATATAGTGGAACTCCCTCACTAACAGCACTGGACTGCAGGGCTTCAAGAACATTCAGGATGATGGTATGTTCAACACCCACCTCACATTCATTCTGCTCAAAGGCATGGTATGCATGCTGCAGAAGGTGTGAGCATGGGCCTCTTGCTTTCCACCCCACCTCCCTTCCATTACCCCAACACCCCCCCCGTTCTGATTTTCTGCCTGGCCAGCCCGTGTGGTTCCATCACGAAGGGTGAGAACTTTGTCTGATGCAGAAGCGCTGTCACTAGCAGCCACCAGCTTAGACACTGGTGCAGCGTGAACTTTAGTGGGTAGCACAGAGGGGGAATCTGAATAAGTAGCGAGTCACAGTGTACAAGTGGGCAGCCAGGCCGGGCAGTCAGTGAATGAGTAAAGATTTCAGTACAGCGGGCAATTTGTTCCCACCAATAATTAGAAAGTGGGCATGGTTGTGTACTGGTGATTGTTTTTATTCGTCATGGGGTGTGGGCCTAAATGGCAAGGTCAGAATTGCACTTGAGAAAGTGGTGGTGAGCTGCCTTCTTGGCTGCTGCAGTCCATGTGTTGTAGCTACACCCACGGTGCTGTTTGGGACAGAGTTCTAGGGTTTTGACCAGCGACAGTGAAGGAATGGTGATAGAGTTCCAAGTCAGGATGGTGCGTGGCTTGGAGGGGAATTTTCAGGCGGTGGCGTACCCATATGTCTGCTGCCCTTTTCCTTATAGGTGGGAGAGGTCACAGGTTTGAGCGATGCCATAGAAAGGAATAGGTAGCTGAAATGATTGGCATTTGATACTCTATCAGCCAATCATTACAGCCGATGTTAGGATATCTTTTCTGATTAGGCTTGTGGTGCTAGTTAAGTAGTAAATTATTCACACCTGCCTGACCATTAGTGTACTGACCCTACCTGATCTTTCAGGGTCAGGTTCATTAACATAATATGAGAAAGTTCACTGGGTGTGGAGTTGAGAGCTTGTAGGAGTGAGATGGTGCACAGAGCTGCACACAGTGGAGGGAGATAGATTTGAAGGGAAGCAGTCATTTAAAGGTGAAATGTTGATAGCAACTACAAAGGCCACTAGAATAATTGAGTAAGAAGAATTTATGGCAAAACTCAATGGCTGACACACTAAGGGCGAAATTTTATGGCAATGGGATTTTATGTTCCCGTCGAAGCCAATGAAGTTTAGAATATCTCGCTGCATTTTACAGCCCTGTCCCCAATGAAACAGGGCTGTAAAATTCTGTCCTAAATGTGAGGAAGATCAAGCAGATCTGTGGCAAAGTGATGCACAACA
This sequence comes from Carcharodon carcharias, assembly GCF_017639515.1. NCBI lineage: Eukaryota > Metazoa > Chordata > Chondrichthyes > Lamniformes > Lamnidae > Carcharodon > Carcharodon carcharias. The sequence goes on from NC_054486.1 coordinate 99,329,768, forward strand.
TTCCAACCCCTGTTTAATGGCTAGCAGAGGAAAAGTGTTGCTGAATCAGAAGGTCTCAAAGAAGATGCTCTGCTTTCCAATCTCTCCTCATAAAATAGTAATGTGGCATGACAGGTGGGAGGCAAATGAAGACAATTCAAGGGCACAGCAGGAGGGTACTGCAGCCGATAGTGCATGTTAGCTAAAAGTACCTGTTACATTTTGGGACCCTGCAGGAATTCACCATCCAGGCCTGCAATTCATTGTAGAACTAAGGGAATACCGCACAATCAGAGATGTTGCTTTTCAACAAGATGATAAACTGAGGCCCAGTCAGACCTCTCGGCTCCCACAGCACTATTTGAAAGCAGTTCCCCATGTGCCATGGACAATGCTTATCCTTCAACTACCATCATCAAAACAGATTGTCTGTTCATTTATCTCATTGTTTGTGGGACCTTACTGAGCAACTTCCTAATTTGGCTACATTTATAATAGTAATTACAGTTCAAAAACATTTCATTGGCTGTGAAGCAATTTGGGATGTCCTGACATCCTAAAAGATGCTCCATAAATGTGAGTTTTTTTCTTTCTCTTTAGTGCAACTTCATTACTGGTAATACTGAGTTGTAGCCAAATAAATCAGAACAATAAACATCACAACAAACTAGGGTGGGGTTCATCTGTCAAAACTGATATTAGGAATTTATACCATGCCAATCAGAATTTAACGATGGTTGCTAGAAGAAACACACATTAGATGACATTGGTATATCTGCTGCAAGAAAATGTATGCAGTCATTGACGCTCAGTGAGGGGCAAGTAGTTCGCACTTGAATGTTCTCTACAAAAAATAATTTTCTATCCTCCAGGGCCTCTTCGTTCTTTTCTTGGCTGTTGTAAAATGTTTGACACCAAGGCAACACTTGAGATATCACTGAAGTCACTAATGTGTCTAAAGCAGCCACCATACAGAAATTGTTTTAAATGTGAGAACTTAATTAGGAAAATTGGTTGGCCCTGAACAGTCAAGTCCACCCCAAATAATTTGTACTTTATTCATCATGTGCTAAGTTAGCGTGAAAATGCAAACTTGCACCACTTACAGCAAGCATAAGATAGACATTAAAATATGCACCATTGATAAAAGTGATAATAACCAGCTGAGATCATCACTGCATCACCACATGATTCTAACTCCTACTTGTTTTTGAACAGAATATTAAAGTTGGTTGCAATTCTATTTTAGTAGAGGCCATGTAGATGGGGCTCTCCTCCTCCTCATGTTTACATGATCTTTCTCCCCCACTTTAAAATGAGCTGTGGACACTGCAAAGAACTGCAAAATATTCCGCGACTGACACATTCAGTTAACTATTTCCCTCATTGCAATGTAGGTTCCCTTTCCTACATTTGCTGTACAGGTGAGCAACAACGATTTCAATGGCCAGAAACTTAACTGGACAAACCACACAAAAACGGTGGCAACAATTACAGGTCAGAGGCTGGGTGTCCTTTGGCAAGTGGCTCACCTCCTGACTCCCCAACGTCTGCCCACCATACAAGTCACAAGTCAGGAGTGTGATGGAATATTCTCCACTTGTTTGGGCGAGTGCAACTCCAACACTCAAGGAGCTCGACACCATCCAGGACTTAAGTAGCCCACTTGATTGGCATCTCATCCAGCACCCTTAAACATTTACTTCCTCCACCACTAGCTCACAGTAGCCAGCAGTGTGTACCATCTACAAGATGCATAGTGGCAACACGCCATGGCACCATCAACAATTGTTCCTCAATCCGTATTTGTGCCACCTAGAAGGTCAAGGGTTGCAGACACATGGGAATGCCATCACCTACAGGTTCCCCTCTCAGCCATAGACCATAGCGACTAGCAAATATATTACTGCTTTTTCACTGTAATTGAGTCAAAATCCTGGAACTTCCTCCCAAAGAGCCACATGGATGTATCTATACCAGATGTACTGCAATGGTTCAAGAAGTTGATCAACACCACTTTCCTAATGGCAATTAGGGTTGGGCAATAAATGCTGGACCAGCCAGCAATGCTCGCATCTGGTCAACTGAAAACAACAACGTGGATTTAGGTAATGAGGAGGGAGGAGGTACCCACTTAACTAAGAGAACAAAGAAGTTAGAATAAGAGTATGGTTCTGGGGAAAAGTTGTAAAAGAATGGTAGAATACTTAAAAAAACTTGTTTGTGAAAGTTAAAGGAAAGGAGCTGGTCAAAATTTATTCCTTAATTACTAATTTGTATTAAATTGAGCAATTATAAATTTGAATAGGATTAATATAACCTGTAGGTATGTGCCACTAGTTTGACAGTAATGAGTGCAGATAATCAACATTAATTATCTGGAATGATGGTTGAAGACTGTCTTTAGAGCAGTAATTTTGATAAATGGCAGACTCTAAATATGCAATTTGCCTAATAGCTTCAAGTTAATGCCTGTAGTTATTTTAATGAAAATAATGCATTTCAGTGTAAAGACAGAGGTTCTTGTCTCCACTGTATCGCATGTGTCTAAGGTACTATTACAAGTAGACATGAAGTTCTGGCTCATCCTTCAAGTACCTCACCCTGCTGCACTTCTCCCACTTCCTGTAACATGCTCATTCTCTCCCATTCACTGAAAATGCCATCCTGAATTCCTAACCAAGATGTCCTGTCCCCTTTCTCCCTTCAGATTCTGCACTGACCAAAGCCTCAGCCTCAGTAATTTCAATCTTCACCTGAAATCATTCTGTTGTCTCCCTCTCCTGATTTCATTGACCCCCAACTCAACCACCTTATTCGTCCACCCTCCTACCCTGATTCATTGCCACTTCCTCAATCTTACCATCTCAACTGGTCTAATTGCTCCGATCTTCTTTACAGCCCTTCTTATAGAACTTGTAGCATTTTCTAAAAAGGTAGGTGGCTAGTTTCAGGAAAATCTGCACATTAAAGCAATGAGGTTCAGCCAGACCCTTAACGGCATTAGCAATCACCAAAGTTAGGAGACGGTTTCTTGCTTTGAGTTACTGGGTTGCTGGTTTAATCTAATATTTTTTGCTTTGCTCATTATAATGCAAATCAAGTTGTCATCCTCAGATTCTGTGCCTTGTAGCTAATGCTGTTGGTACAATGTAAAATCTGCCTATGTGACTCAGTGTCAGCCGAGGCTTAGTTGGTACACTCTCACATCTTGAGTCTGCAGAAGGTTGTGGGTCTATGTCCCACTGCAGAGGCTTGAGAGCAAAAATCCAGGCTGGCAGTCTGATGCAGTACTATGGGAGTGCTGCACTTTAAGAGCTGCTGTCTTTAAGTTGAGATGATAAGCAGAGTCCCTCGCTGCCCTCTCAGACGGACGTAAAAGATCCCAGGGTGCTATTTTGAGGAGAGCCTGGCCAATATTTATCCCTCTATCAATGTTACTGAAAAAAAGTATATCTTGTCATTATCTCGTTGCTGTTTATGGGAGCTTGCTGCAAGCCATTTGGCTCCCATTTTTCTTATATTTCAACAGTGGCTACAGTGCAATACGATATTTCATTGGTTGTAAAGTGCTTTGCGATGTCCTGAAGTCATTAAAGGTATAAATGCAAGTCATTATTTTTTTCTTTAACGATGATGAATTCTAATTAAAGTCCATTGGCCTAAAGCTCAGCTTGATCTGCTGAGTATTTCCAGCATTTTCTGTGTTTATTTCAGATTTCCAGCATTCACAGGATTTTGCTTTTGTTCCCAAAGTAAATCATCGCCTGTGAAGAGTGTTGGAATGCCTTGAGGATCTGAATGGTATTGTATAAATGCAAACTTTTTATTTGGAGCCTATTCCATCAGAGCACAAAAATATCTGCACAAAATCTCTGTATCACTTCTCAGCTGCCTCCAGCCAACAATTCTAACACATTAAATAATAAGGTAACAAAGGGACAATAGCAAATCAGAAGTAGACATTGAAGATGATTATGTAACAATTCAATAGAAAATCCCCTTTATGAATACAGTCCTATACATTGGACTATAGTTTGCTATATCAAGGCAATGAATGGTATCACCATTAGTTAGACTTGCCCTTGCCTGTTTAATTGCCATAGATAGTTTCCACCACAAGTTACTGAAGGTACCAGTTGATAACATTGCAGCAAGAGAAACAGGACTTCTGGGACCTGAGTGAACAGAGCAAACAGTTGTGTATCTTGTTAATCAATCAGAAAGAAAGATTGTGAAATTAAAAGCACAGGGACTAAGAAGGAAGCATAAAATAGAGCGGGTGAATTTATACCATATCAAAAACAAAAAGAGAAATAAAGAGAGTGAATGAAAGATTGGATTGAGAGAGAGAAAGCACAGGCAGAAAGTAAAAAAAATAAATATAGGTTTAAATAGTGTATTTTTAAAATCTCCAACAACAATTGAAACTTAAAAGAATGAGACCCCCCTACATGGGTAACAGTTATTTTTCAATGCCAGAGTTATTAAATGACAGTATTTAACACTTAAAAGGGTAATTAGACAGAAATGAACAAAATTAACTTTCTGTGATGAATTTAGTTTGTACCTTGCATGCAAATTACAGCAACGTCACGCCATTCAATGCACTTCAATAGTGAGCCAGAAGTGAGATTTAGTTCTTACAAAGCTACAGCTAGAGCTATCTTTGACAGCAATATTGGATCTCCACAGTTAACCATGCATCTGCCCTAAACATAGAACCATAGAAAATAGGTGCAGGGGTAGGTCAATCGGCCCTTCAAGCCTGCTCCGCTATTCAATATGATCATGGCTGATCCTCTACCTCTGGTGAACCTTCCCTGCACTCTCTCCATATCAAGTATATCCTTTCTTAGGTAAGGAGATCAAAACTGCACACTGTACCCCAGGCGTGGTATCACCAAGGCCCTGTACAACTGCAGTAAGACATCCTTGCACCTGTACTCAAGTCCTCTCGCAATGAAGGCCAACATACCATTTATCTTCTTAACTGTTTGCTGCACCTCCATGCTTGCTTTCAGTGATTGGTGGACAAGGACACCCAGGTTCCTTTGTACATCAACATTTCTCAATCTATCACCATTTAAAAAATACTCTGCCATTCTACTTTTCCTACCGAAGTGGATAACTTCATACTTATCCACATTATACCGCATCTGCTGTGTATTTTCCCACTCACTCAACCTGTCTAAATTGCCTTGAAGTCTCTTAACATCCTCCTCACCACTCACATTCCCACCAAGCTTCGTGTCATCAACAAACTTGGAAATATTACATTTGGTTCCCTCATCCAAATCACTTATATATACTGTGAATATTGGGGCCCAAGCGGTGCCCCACTAATCACCGCCTGTCACTCCAAAAAAGACTCATTTATTCCTACTCTCTGTTTCCTGTGTGCTAACCAATTCTCAATCTGTGTCAATGTATTGCCCCCAATCCCATGTGCTTTAATTTTGCACACTAACCTCTTATGTGGGACTTTATCAAAAGCTTTCTGAAAATCCAAATACACCACATCCACTGGTTCTCCCTTGTTTATTCTGCTAGTTACATCCCCAAAAGACTTCAGTCGGTTTGTCAAACATGATTTCCCTTTCATAAATCCATGTTGACTTTGTCTAATCCCGCTGAAGTTTTCTAAGTGTCCTATTATCACGTCCTTTATAATAGACTAGCATTTTCCCTACTACTGTCACTAACCTCATCATTATTTTGACAGTAAATTAAGGCCCATTGTTATCAATATTCCAGTAATTATGATTCATGAATAAAGCTCCGCAGATTGCGGAACATGATATCCTAACTAACAAACAGCAACAAATTCAGGCTATGTTAGATGGTGAAAGTGTCATTGCTTATAACAAAGACAGCAGACAGATACCGGTCTGTATTCTTCAGAGGTTCAATGCAATCTTTGAACATTGGGATTACTTTGGCAACTCTCCCAGGTAGCGGGAATGGAATTGTGTTTAGAAACAGTTATAGGCTGTGTTTGTGAGCTGCAAACTGCAGTAATTTGCCACCAGCTTGATTCAAGTGAATTGCCTTGCACAGCGAGGGCCACAGTGTTTCTTCATATAACGGAGGCGGACACGAGCACGGAAAGTTTTATTCAAACAGAAAATATTTTACAATCAAGTGTGATTTTACAAAGTAAGATGCTGGCTATGAGGCCCATATTTGCACAATAATCCAGTAATTATTCCATATTCCAACATGCCAAAGTAGATAACGCATTGAGCCTATTCCTATTTCCATTAGGAGCAGTAAATGAATATGCATAAATTCCTGTCACCACCATCATGAACCTGTTTATTTTAAATGGGTTACCAATTCCATTAAAATAGCACAGAAAGGAATTAATGTGAACACATTAACTGGTATAGTAAAAGCAGCACACTGCAGAAATTAAACCCATATAATGTTTCTTCGAGGGTGATGAGAAAAACGGAAAAATGGTTGATGGCGTAATATTTTTGGGGTGGGGGGAGGGGGAGACTTGAAGCTCTGCTACAAGTAGCTTGGTTTGTCCTTGAGGATGAAACCACAGGAGAATTATTTATACAGCAGACATTTCCAGCATGGAGCAGGGAACTATTTGCGAGGCTGGAAAATGACCATGCTCTTATTTAAATTACTGATAAACTATTATATGTTCTGAGAATGACAGGGAGCATGTGTTTTTGATTAAATCAGTCTGACCCCACAATCACAGTATAAGTTGAAGCTTTGCAATCTTTGCCACATGTTGCAAACTGCCTCTGTGAATCCATACAGTATACTGCATTCCCAGACTTTCCTTGGAGCTGCTCTGGCTTTGCCAGCATCGCTCTGCAGAAACCCTATGAGGGTCTATTTTCATTTCTATTGCCTGGGGGTGTTAACCAGGTGGTAATAGCCACCAGGGCAGCCTTACTGCCACATTAACACTGGCAAATTAGGTCAGTGACATTTACAAAGGGGTCTCATGCACAGAGTGCCCAAATCATTTCAGGCAGTGGGTCCCTTTGTAAGATGGGGTTGTAGAACACTGAATGCCATTTTAGGTCAAAAGTGACCATATATCCTCTGCCCCTACTCCATGGCCTGCGGAGTAGGTTTGAAATTATTCTGTGGGGCCTGGAGAATCAAGACGTTGTAGCTGGTTGTGACCATCTCAAAAGCATTTTGGGGGGTTGCTAAAGAACATGCTAGAAGTACAATGACATGAACATATCCAACATTTTTGAGAACAGACTTTAAACCCATTAAGCCCCTCCTGTCCAGTTAACAATGCAACCTCTATCATCTCCAGGCATGATTTCTTCGATTCCCCTCCTTATGGTCTTCCACAGCCTCCAGCTTATCCAGAATTTAGCTTCAGGCTCATGGGGAGTTGGGGCCTATTCCAACAGGCAATGGGCACTAGGGGTGAGTACACCCAGTACAGGACAGCAGCGCATCACAGGGCACACACACAAACAGAGGGGCAATTTACCATCCACCTAACCAACATGTTTTTTTGGACAGTGGGAGGAAACCAGAGTACCCAGTGGAAGCCCACACAGACATGGGGAGAACATGCAAACTCAACACAGACTGATACCTGAGGTCAGGATTGAACCCAGGTCTCTGGAGCTGTGAGCCAGCAGAACTAGCCACAGCGCCACTCATCCAAAAATTTGAATTTTAAATCTTGCTGTTGTCTTGAAGTGCCTCAATTTAATTTCCCAACCATATCTCTACAAATCCCAGTGTTTTTTTTAAATCACATCTCGCAGCTCTGAATCAACTACCATTTACATTTATATAACACCTTTACGATAGGAAAAAAATCCCAAGGGTTTAACATGAGCATAAACAAACAAAATTTGACACTGATGCATATAAGAAGATGGTATGATAGATTAAAGAGGGAGAGAGGGAGGGTAGACAGATGGAGAAGTCTAGGGGGGTGAGTTTCACAGCTTAGGCAGTTTCACACAGCTGAAGCCATGACAGCCAATCACAGTGTGATGGAAACTGGGCATGTGCAAGAGGTCAGTCAGGATTGGAAGAGCTCAGAGATCTCAGGGGGTGGTAGGGCTGGAAGCAGTCACAGAGATAGGGAGGGGTGGGGCCATGGATGGATTTCAAAACAAGCATTTTAAAATCCAGGCATTGCTGGGTCAAGCTCCAATGTCGGTCAATGAGCAGAGGGGTAATGGCTGAACAGGACTTGGATCAGAGTTTTACCCTTGGTGTGCGGGCGCTTGCCCAACACGCCCTTGTGTGAAATAAAACGCGTTGACGTGGGGCATGTGTCCCAACATTAACGCGCACTGTACGATAGTTAGATCAGCAGGCGCGTGCCGGAGCCAGCAGTTAAAAGGCCTATTAAGGCCGTTAAGTTAACAATTGTTCTGAATTTTCAACTGCCCGTTCAACCTAACGGTTGACGGGCAGGCGAAAAGGCCAAGCGGACAGGATGAGGTTTCCTAAAGCAAATAAAAATAAAATAAAAATTTAACACTTGAATTAAAATCATGTCCCTGCTCATGTGACAGAGTCACATGAGGGGACATGTTTTATGACATTCTTATTTTGTGCATTAGTTTTTTTAAGCAGCTCTTCATCTCCCTGAGGCAGCTCCGTGACTAGGGGAGACTGAAGCACTCTTCCCCGTGCTTGTGCGAAGTTCACACTAGGCCCGCTCCCCCTCCCCCTCCCCCCACCCGCACAGGCAGCGCTCAGCGCCGCCGCTCGCATTTCACGCTGGGTGGGCCTTAAATGGTCCGCCCGCATAAAATCAGGGTGTGGTGCCAATTGCGGGCGGCAGTCAGCTTCCCCCTGCACCCCCACCCCACCCCCCAACTGCCACCATCGAGCATCCCCACCAAGGGCAAAATTCTGCCCTTGGTGTGAGAGAGGATACAGGCAGCAGAGTGCAGGGTGAGCTCAAATGTATGAAGCGAAGAAGATTGAAGGATGGAGTCAGGAGAGTATTGGAATAGTCATGTCTAGAAGTAGATGAGGTTTTCTGCAGCAGATGAGCTGATGCAGGGCTTGCTCCTCCAGCTCAGGTCTTTAAGACAAAAACAGAATTACCTGGAAATACTCAGCAGGTCGGGTAGCATCGGCGGAGAAGAAAAGAGTTGACGTTTCGAGTCCTCTTGACCCTTCGACAGAACTTGAGTGAGTCCAAGAAAGGTCTTTAAGATGTTGGTGGTAACCTTCGTTTCTACTTTTTAGAACCACCGGCTGAACATTTCCACTCTTGCATTTCTCTCCTCTTCTTTACAACGTTCCTAACCACCATCTTTTTGACTAAGTGCATAGTTGCCTCTTCTATCTTCCCACACAGCAGCTCCGTCTTTGTTTCTTTATCTCTTTAATCTAGTTTATTTATTTGTTCCCCCAAACAAAGCACCTTGAAATGGTTAAAAAGGCAAGTTGTTGTTATAGCCTTAAAATTTCTTCAGAAAAAGATACATTTCTAATGCCTGCTCCTGACAGCTCCTTACAAGGTTGCTGATGGCTCCCTGGTGGCAGACAAGTTGGTGGGAGGGGGGCTGGCAGGAGGGGAGATGGAGCGATGCAACTAATTTACACTATATGAAAGAGCAGCTGCTACACATTCCTCTTTATTATACACCCCAGATTCCAGCTTGCAGACTTGGGTTATCATTCCAGACACTCTCTCCACTTAGCAGCAAATCAAATTGACAAATGAAAATTGATCTACTTTCTCCACTGTGGAGAATGTAATTTGCCACAAAAAGCAAACAAATCTCCTCCAGTCACTATGTCGTCTACCTGTGAATGCAGCATAACTCAACCCTAAATTGGAGTTACACGTGCTGCTGTACTAAATAGGACAAAATAACTGGCAACTGAACTAGATTTGAGTCTTTTCTATTTTCTAGGCTGCACTTTCGTGAGAGGATGTGTCAATGCCGGGTACTCTTTTGTGTAAGTAACAGTTCTGGCAGAGTGTGGGTTGGAGGCAATCAGAGCAAGTCTGAAAGGTGCTACTTATTGACCTGCTGAGAATCAAGGTACAAGTTACCTTCAAGATTCAGCAAGAGCTGCAAAAAATAAAGCAACGTGACAATTTGAGAGAGTATTTAACCCATTCCCATCCCAATCTCCAATCGTTTGTCGTTTCCTCCTGTGTTATTCTGCTGCACCTGTTTTTTTGGCTTCGAAATTTGTCTCTATTGCATAAGGGCTTTATTCACTGATAGAGTTACTTCCCTGTTAAAAATTGGTACACAGAAAGTAATGTAGGTGTCCTTCTTATCTGCGCTGCCATTCAGAATTCATTCAGATTACATGTTAATAGAGAAATAGACCTGCATCTGCTTCCGAAGAGAAAAGGGAAGTTAAGTTGAGAACAAATAGCTTCATAAAATCATAGAATGGCTATAGCACAGAAGGAGACCATTCACCCATCCTGTCTGTGCCAGCTGTCTGCAAGAGAACTCACCTAGTCTCACTTCCCTGCCTTTTGCTGTCGCCCTGCAACGAGGTTAAATATATTTAATCAATATTTTTCCAATTAAAACAGCATCATCCATCCAAACATCTCAATTTTAGAATATTTATTTAGTTCTCTCCCTACTTTTCCTTCTTGCACTCTACTTACTTAGTATCTGAGAGGACAAACAAGAGGCCATGTTTGTATCAACGTTGGATGAATGACATTGTCGGGGGCCTAGAAGTGAAGGCAATGGTTGGAAGAGGAGAGCGTGAGTTGGATTTGGGGGTAGGAAGGAATGAGGTCAAGAGAGGTTGTGAGGCAGAAATCGTGGTGATCGTGAAGTAGGTGGGGTTGGAAGACCCATTATCCTGTATTTGTTTAGGCTAAAGGCTTAAAAGTGTTTCAGGCATTGACCCGAGTGCCTATTTTTTCCTTTCTCATTATGGAAGGTGGCACACTTCCTGTCCATCATATTGGGCTTAAAAGCCCAGTTAGTGCCTGAAACACAAGCACTCCATGACCAAATGTACAGGCTGACGACCAGTATTCCCTCTAACTTCTCTTTGTAGCACATGGCTGGCTTGTTGCGCTGCACAGTCCTTTTCAGGTTGCTGTGTGGCCGCACCTATGTGCAGCTTAAAGGGAACTTTGCTTGTGTCTGGCCTGTTTGTTCTCTGCCTGGCATATTCCTGATTACTTGCAGTCACATATTTTAGACGGAACATTGCCTATGACTCTCTCCAGCCACTGTAGGAGGCAGGACCTGACAAATACTCCCACGGTGACATATTGGAGATGGGAAGCTCAATGTATGGGGCATTGTGGCAACTAAAACCTCATCCTTCTTCTCTATGACATAATAGCTGGAGTTTCAATACTTAACCCAGGCACTGAGCTTCAGAACAAAATTTTTTAAATTCACTAATTAGTGACTCGTATTTATTTGTATTTATTGGCCTTGTACTGAACTTGATGGGGCCCAGACCCCATGGAGTTTAGCTTAGTGAAGCTAAGATTCTTGCTGGCCATTTGTGTAAGCATAGTGATCCAGGGACTTTGGGTTTATGGCTCCTTATTACTATACAAAACCTCCCAATCACACAATGAATCAATAGCTGATTACTTCTTGCACCATAGCAGGTTATTAAGACTTTTGGCATAATCAGAAGAAGTTTGAAGTTCATTTTCTAAAATAAACTAATCATGTTGTACAAAGCATAGCTTCGAGATTAATTTAAACATGTCCTTTATTGAATCCCCTTGATATCGTCGTGCACGTTCCTGATAAAAACTCAGGGCACTAAAAATAATGAAGTTTTTCTGTTGTATCTTTTGATCTGGTTCAGTGAAGTAGAGTCGAGTTAATGTTTTAATAAAAAGAAACTTCAATAGAAAACATTTATAGTGCAGACCAATTCCTGGGATTCTTTATCTTCTCAGTCTAGGTTTCTTGTCTACAAGGCTATAGGAAATGAGTATAGGGGACTGGAATTAATTGGGTTGCTCTCCTAAAGAGATGGCTTAGCTGTGAAGGGCTGAATGGCATCCTTCGGTGCTGTTTCATTCTATGATTTTTATGATGAGTAAATTTAAACAGAACAGTTTGCTTGCAGGGAGGGTAATTGCCAATGTGGAATAGTTAGGACAAAAAGAATCAGAGAATGATATATGTTACGAGGATGTGATTAAAAAAAATACTGGGACCCTATACTGACAAAGACAAAACTGCCCACACTGCTGCCAAACATACAATCTCACATTCCAGCAAATGGGATGACGACAGACACTCAACCCCCTGGGGAAAGAGAAAAACCCAATCCCCTGTCGATTCACACCATCCTGAGACTTTTCAAATGTTTCTGAGATGGGACATCAAAAGGCAATTACCTGTTCTGAAACAATAACTTCAGCAAACATGAGCTAACAGAACTTCTTTGGAATATACACCCAGAAAAGTATTTTAAAGACCCTTTACCAAGTAGGAGAAAAGACAATGCTGTACTGAACACAGGCTGTTTGAAGCTGTGTACCCTCTCTGTCTCTTGTCTCTCCCTCTCTCTCTCTCTCTTTCTTGGAAGTGCTGCATCTGGTTTGCAAAGTAACCATGCTGAGAAGAGAAAACTACTGCAAACTGAGATCTTTTTGGAAAAAAAGTAGAAATCTGCTCTATAAAATTATACCCAGAAGACAGCTGAACAAAATGATGGTAATGTGGAAGAACCGCATAGAGACCAGCCAAGGAACAGCTAACAGTATACTTCTTTGTTTTATCTTTTATGAGGTAAAAAAATCCTTTAAGCCTATCCTCTTACTCTACCATTTGTATGTGTGTGTGTGTGTGTGTGTGTGTGTGTGTGGCGGGCGGGGGGGTGGGAGGTGAGAGAGGGCCCAGATCAATGTATAATTGGTGGTTGCGTTTTACCTAGGCTTTTTTAATTCAGGAAATAGTTTTAATGAACTTATCTTGTTCTTTGTTTAACCTAAGAAAGCCAGTCTGACTAATTCTTTATAACCTAAAAGGGTAAATAGTGGGACTCTTATAGAATTGACGAAGTACATCCTTTCTAAGTTTGTGCAATAGCCTGTTGCGGTCAAATCTGAAGTGGGAGAATAGGGGAGTCATTCCACCCCTCCTCACATTGTTGTAACAAACAGTACAATGATATAGTATTAAAAGGACTTATAATTTGTATTTAATTGTGTTTATTGTCTTATTGAATGAGACCATAAAATTGGGATAATAAAAAAACAGACATTTTTTTGATTAAAAAAAGGTCTGATGAAAACCTGTGTGGCCTTGACAGCCAACCAGAATAGCCAAAGCAAGATTCTTCAAACCAATCATTGGCTCTAGGGTTAAATTCAACGTTGGGCTGGGGCGAGAAACAGGTGGTGGGAATGTCAAACACCCTGCCTGATCTATCATCATTGACTTAACTGTGTAGTCGGCTTTACTGTCTTGACCCAATTTTGATTATACCAATAAGTCAATGAGTGAGTGGGGAGCATCAAGAGAAGGGCCCAGCCAGCTTAAAAAGGAGCATCAGTGAGGGAGCAACCCAGATGAACCTGGAGATGTTCAGGAGTGGATCAGCAGAGCAGCTGGAGCCCAGAGGGAGTGAGGTAAAAAATAACTAAAAATGATATCAGCACAGGGGAAGGTATTGACTGGTGAGTGGCTTTTTAATAAGTCTTTAGTTTATGTCTGTTAAAGTGTAGGTACTCGAATGTATAGAGGCATGGCAGGGCAACTCAGTCCTGTGAAATGTTCAAAATCAAGAGGGGTCTAGACAGAGTCAATAGGGAGAACTTGTTCCCACTGTGGAAGGGGAAAGAATTAGAATGTTCTGAGATGCGTTCTTCTATCTTGGACTCTAGGCATGGGACTTGGTTAGCAGACAGACTGTAGACATACTCTGGTATCTGCTTAATACATGTTTATTAGTGCTACATCTAAACAGGTTGCAGAATAGGCATCTTGCTCCTAGGCATGATTCCAACCTCCCCCCCTCTCGACAGTCTAACACATGACTGACTGGTGTCAGTGGTACATCACCGTTTACATCAAACATTAACATATCCCATCTGTTAACCCTTTATATATACTACACCTCCCCCCAAGTATATTATCCTATTTTCAACAACAACATGAAATTATGTCTTTAAATATTTACATTACATTTCTGTAACTCCCTTTTTAACAACTCCAGATTCTATCCAACTCCAACTCTTCCCCTCCCCAAGTCACAGTCCGAGGGGATTCAATCTCCCTCAATATTCATTAGGGAAGATGTCTTGGAGACATGGGAGCTTTCTTCTGCATCCGGTAGGACATTATCATCTGCAGAATAGGACAACACTTTAGCAGCATAGCTGGGAAGCAGGGTGTAAGTCTCAGGATGGATAATCTGTAAGGACAACAAAGACCTTTCAATGGAAGATTGATGGAAGAAAGAAGACCGAAGAGACTCAACCATTGGACCCTCTGGGATTTGAAGAGAAGCACTCGGGACACACTGAGGAATTTGTTTCTCCCTTGAAGCAGACAAGGAAAAAGCATCAGAAGAGGAATGATCTGTCACAGCTGTATCGTCACAGCTGTATCAATGTCTGAAAATACGTTGAAGATCCGAGGTTTCAATGAACTTAGACGATGAAGGGAAAAAAATCAACCAAATTCCTATAGAACTATCAGGAAAAGAAGAAGAGATGATTTCCCAATGATGTTTCAGTAGGACTGTCTACTTTCTGTAGGCAGTGGTAAGAGGTCCACACTTCTCTCTGTGTGAGGTTGCTCCACTATCGGCAATGGGAAGAATTGCTGAGAATATGGAGACAACACAGCCTCATCTTCTGGAATAAATGAATTTCCAGGAGACAATCAACTTGGTGACAAGGTTGCTGTGCAGGATTCTGCAGTTTCAGAAGTTCTAAAGATTCTGCTGCCCTGCCCTCCAGCTCTGGAGGGAAGAAAACTTTCAGCTGGGGCTGAAGTGGGTGTCAATTGACTTTCATCCTGGGAAGGTGCCACCTCTTTAGCAGTGTGATCCTCTATGGAGTCAAACCTAGACTCAGGCAAGGTGTTTGCTGTGGAAGGCTCTCCATAGGCAACAAGAGATAAAGTAGGCAATACATCGGTCGGTTCAGTTGGATAAGATTTGAATGCCGCTCAGCCAGTAAAAACACAGCTGACTAGTCTAAAAAGACAACAGAGGCTTCAAATGATATGTCCATCAACTGGAAAGATGAATCATCCTCTAGGACCTCAACCTCCAAGAGATCACTCAATACTGCAAGGCCTTCTTCCTCATCAATCTCTAGGAGAAGCCAATTCAGATCCAGTGGGTCTTCATGGGGATGGTCACCATCTGCTGCAGTGCCTTCTGTATCCTCCACCTCTGGCCTTACTTCATGAAGAACTGAGAGATTCATAACTTCCATCTCTGCCCAGAGTCTAGTGGTTGGTGGCTCTGTGAAAGAAAGGCATTTACTGCTGTTTGTATAAAATTCCTCAGCTTCTGAAGGCTGAAGTTCCACTGCCTTTAAATAAAAGGTTGATGATTTTTGCATGAAAAACAGTGAGTCATTCAAACGATGAGCATCATCTGGTTTTTCCAGGATTCCTAGAAGTGTGCCAACATCGCCATTCAATAGGGATGTACGTTGATTGTGAAGAACATAGAGAGAATCAACAATCTGTTGTCCCTTGTAGTTAAGAGGGGCAGTAATCCTGCCTTTGATTGTAGTTTGAGTCTGATGGGTTAAGTGTCATTGGCTGAAGCCAGTCGAGGTCATATGCTAATATGTTAACAGCAGCTCCAGTATCAATTTTAAAAGTAGTATCAAAGCCTTGAACTTGGACTGTGGCTGACCAGCAGTCTGGATTAGGACTAACAACTTCCCCTAGGAACTCTGTCAGGTCATCTTTTTCTTGACTTTCCATTTCTTGGATGGAATGTGTTTCATAAATACTTTCCGATCTTTGATTTCGATTAAAATTGTTGAGTTTGTAGAAATGCTTGAAATGTCCAGTTTTGCCACATTGGAAACACTCCATGGCCCCTGCTGGACAGTCCTGGTGTCTATGCTCGGTTTTCACTCCACAACGCAAGTATCTCAAAGGGGCTGCCCTGATTTTCCTGCCCTTTCTCCTGGTTTGGTGACTTTTCAGTGGCCCCAGCCGGTGCAAAGGAACTAACTTGACACTTTGGCTCTTTTTTGTGAAGACCTGATGCTGCTCAGTAACAGAGAAAATGGCATTTCCATAACTCCTACTGCTGGCCTGTCTGCTGGCCCTCAAAGCAATTAAACAGGTGGGGAAAGGTTAGGGACTGCTCACCAGGTCCGGTCATTGTTACTTCTCTCCAGTGTGCCTCCTCCCTCTGCCAAATTTACGAGCTGCTTTCAAAGGTTTTGTCACCCTGTGGTTCCTTCAATGACACCGATGTATTTTTACATCAATGTTTCCACTGCTATACTATGTTCTGAGATGGGTCCTTCTGTCTTGGACCCTAGATATGGGTCTTGGTTGGGACACGGGCTACAGACATACTCTGGTGTCTGCTTAACACTTGTTTATTATTACTACATCTAAACAGGTCCCAGAGTAGGCACATTGCTCCTAGACATGATTCTAACCTCTCTCTCTCAAGTCTAACACATAACTGACAGATGTCAGCAGTACATCATCATCTACATCATACAATGTATACCCCATCTGTTAACCCTTTATACTACACAGAGGACACCAATTTAAGGTGATTGGCAAAAGAAGCAATGGGAACATAAGGAAAAGCTTTTACAGATAGTGATTGTTTAGGATCTGGAATGCTCTGCCTGAAGATATGTGGAGGTAGATTCAACTGTGGCTTTCAAAAGGGAATTGGATAAGCACATGAAGAGAAAAAGAATGCTGACCTAGGGGAAACATGTGTCAGAGTAGAAATAGCACAGTTACTTTTGCAGCAAGCCTGCGCAGCCACGATGGGCTGAATGACACCCTTCTTAGCTGCAACTGTTCTATGTTTCTATAAGGGTGTCCCAGAGCCACGAACAGAAAGGAAGCAACACCTACAAGTGCCCCGACATCCGAGAAGCTACTACAAATACTGTAATCTGAATGAGAAGTTGATGTTTTATAGCTAAGGGCAGTATTGTCCCCCCCGTCAGGGAGGAAGTGCAGGAACGGGCACGAGCAGACGCACTTCTGATCGGCGCCCCCAATTGGAGGCGTGCTCCCAATTAAGACCCGCCCAGCATGACATACGCCAGGAACTGCTATGCACTCTCTGTATAGGCAGCTGGTGGGGGGGGGGGATTCCCTGAGCAGGGAGTGCACTCTTTAGCGCATGTGCCCAAAACAGTGCACAGATCTTCCTGAGGCAAAGTGCTGCCTCAGGGAGATCAGCCCCGATTTAAAACTTTCAATAAAGATTAGAAAAGAATGTCCCTGCCATGTCCCCTCATGTGACACTCTCACATGAGCTGGGACATGTCCACAACTTTTGTTGGAAAATATTCGGCATTTTTTAAATCACTCATGACACCTCATCCCGCCCGTGGATGAGGTTTCACGTTTTCTCACAAGTTCGCCTGGGCTCCTGGCCTGCCCACCGACCTTAAGCTTGGACGGGCAGGTCCGTTAATGAGTTCAATTGGTCTTTTAATGGCCTTAATAGGGTGTTGACAGGTTAGTGGGTGCACATCCGAGTCGGATGCACGCCCGCCGAACTGACAATCTAAATGACGCGGGGTGAGGTCGGGACACACGCCTGATGTCACCCCACGTCATTTTACGTGTCATCGAGCAGACTCCGCCCCCGCTCGCCAACTGGAAGATGCTGGCCCTAGTGTCACAATTCCATATTCCCCTTCTCGCCAACGCTGCTGTCCTGTGCATCATGATCTTTTGCTACTTCTGTGCATGCATGAGCCTTGGAGCAGGAGGTAGATACACACAACGAATCAAAGAATGGTATTGTATAGAGGCAGAGATTCAGCCCAGCTGCCTGGGCTGACTCTTTAAAAGGAGCTATCCAATTAGTCTCACTGCCCTGCAATGGTTTACCCAGCAAATATTTATCTAATTTGCCTTTATGGAATTCATTAGTGAGTCTGTTTTCAGCACCCTTTCAGGCAGAGAATTCCAGATCTTAATAACTAATTATAAAAAAAAATCTCATCTCGACTCTGATTCTTTTGCTAATTACTTTAAATCTGTGTCCCGGGGTGACTGGCCCTTCTGCCACTGCAAACAGCTTCTCCTTATTTATTCCATCAAAACCCTTCATGATTTTGACACCTCTATGCAATCTCGCCTTAAACGCCTCTGCTCTAAGGTGACCCACCCAATTCTAATGCACACTCCATAGCTGAAAGTAATGAGCACTCGCACTCATTATGGCATTCTGTCAATGCTTTCGGCCGAGGGAATAATTTGGTATGAAGATAATTTAGGTAGTTGCTAGAGAGGTTAATACTGGGGATGTGCTGCTTTTGGAACTTCCATTTGGCTGAATATCAGTAAAATTACTATCAGTGAATATTTTTTCAGTGTGACAGTAGCTAAGGAGGATGACAGGCGTACAAGGTTGAAACTAGACCCATTATCTCAATAACCTCTAAAACAAAAAGCTTTAAACTTGGAGTATCCTTACAAGCTTCTCTCTAATTGCTTTTTAAACATTATCAGTAGGCTGACCTTCCCTTTACCTGATTAGCATAATTGGTTTCTAATTCAATGTCCACTCAGAGTTATATAGCACATTCTCCTTGTGAGGTGCAATGGTCCTTGCATTCTCCAAGTAATAACATTTCCAATTCTTTGATTGGCTTTAAGACATTCAAAGGAAGGGCTGTCAATGCATAGGCAAATTCAATATATTTGCACATAGTGATTTCTGAAGGAAAATTTTACTTATTGCCTTTGTGTGCTGGGGCTTTCAAATATGAATACGGCACCAAGTATTTTATTAAGGTTGAAATCTACCTCACAGTAAAGTTAAATACAGCTCTGGATATTTGAATGGATTTACAGTTTGTTCACTTCTTCATATGAATAGTGATCATGAATGCCAGCTTTCCTGCTTTATGATGCTGCTGAAAAGGGACAGTTATGTGAATTCTGCACTCTCAATGGAGAGCAAGACTGGCATGGAACACATAGTGGGAAATTTCAGACACAGCCTGAGAATGGAGAAGTGTGGGCTATGCATCAATGACCTCCATGATATGGTGCTTGCAGGCATAAAATCAATTGTTAAAATGTTACCTTGGAGCACAAATCCTAGACGTAAAGCACAGAAACATAGATTGAAATATACCAGTGAGGAACAGCATACCTCATTAGGAATGTAGCAAATTAAATAACACTTATGCATTAAAAAAGTAAAGATAAGTAACAGTAGTTATCAATTGTTAAATTCATAGCAATAATATTGATGATAAAAGGGAAGGTACTGTACCTGTGCACATCAGGAAGATTCCAAAATTTGATTCTGATTTATGTTGAGCTAATGGGGAGGCAGCAGAGTAATGGTACTGTCACTGGACTAGTAACCTAGAGACCCATTTGAGGACCTGGATTCAAATCCCACTTTGGCAGATGGTGGAATTTGAATTCAATAAAAAATTAAAAGTCTAGTGATGATCATGAGATGATTGTTTGTAAAAACCCATTTGGTTCACTAATGGGAAGGAAATCTGTTGTCTTTCGCTGGTCTGGCCTACATGTGACACCAGACCCACGGCAATACATTTGATTCTTAAATGCCCACATGGACTGCAGTGGTTCAAGAAGGTGGCTGACCACCACCTTCTCAAGGGCAATTAGAGCTGGGTAATAAATGCTGGTCTAGCCAGGGACACCCACATCCCATGAATAAATAAATGTTTTAAAAGCTGATCTTAGTCTTAGGTATGGGTACTTCAATTTTATTGAGCACTCTGGGGTTGGTGGGGACAGGGTGCTGGAGGGGGCAGCACTGTTCCTCTATTCACTGTCCACTCTTCAATAACTCCTCCTGGAAAACGTAAATCCAAAAATAACAGGACAGTATTCAATTCCATCATGAATGTTTCTCTTGTGAAGAATGGAGGGATATCCAAGCACAGTAGAAGCCCTTGGAGCTGAATCTCAACGTGAATCCATGGCTTCAGGAAAGGAAGAGAGAAATTTGGGGTTGTAATATGGGGCAGGATCTTCCTGTCGGCGAGCAGGGGGCTGGGCCCACTCGCTGGTGCGTAAAATGACGCAGGATGACATCGTGTGGATCTCCCGACATCACCCCACGTCAATTCCATTTTCAGGTTGGCGGGGGTGCAGCTGAATCAGCTGTGCGCCCACTGACCTGTCAACGGCCTATTGAGGCCATTGACAAAGTACTTAATATAATTAATGGACCTGCCCGTCCAACCTTGGGGTTGGCGGGTGGGATGAGGTTTGATGAGGGTTTTTAAATATTTAATAAAGGTTTCACTAAAAGTGATGGACATGTCCCAACCCATGTGACAATGTCACATGAGGGGATATGTCAGGGAAATTTTGTTTTTGTCTCCTTAACGTTTTTAAATCTGGAGTCGATCTCCCTGAGGCAGCAGTTAGCCTCAGGGAGATCACTGCACTCTTACGCGAAAGGGCTCACTCCCGGCTGAGGGAACCCCGCCCCCCCCCACCCCGCCCCACCAGCCCACACAGGGAGTGCTCAGCGCTTCCTGGCAGACATCATGCTGGATGGGCCTTAATTGGCCGGCCCACATAAAAAGGTGGCACACCCCCGCTCGGGGACACCGATCAGAGGCACGGCTGCCCACGCCTGCTCCAGCACTTCCCCCCCCCACAACGGGTGGAAAATTTTTCCCATGAAATTTTTGTTCCTGTGCTCCTTCACTAACATTTATCCAAAGTCTAACCTAATTAAAGGATTAAACTTTAACAGTAACTTTCTATAAGTGTCAAAAATGGGAAAAATGAGGAAACTGCGCCTGTAAGAATGAGAGGTGATCTCACTGAAACTTACAAAATTCTTACAGGGTAGATATGGATAGGATGTTTCCTCTGGCTGGTGAATCTAGAAACAGGGGACACAGACTCTGAATAAGGGGTAGGCCATTTAAGACTGAGATGAGGAGAAATTTCTTTACTCAGAGCGTGGTGATCTTTGGAATTCTCTACCCCAGAGGGCTGTGAAAGCTCAATCATTGAGCATGTTCAAGACAGAAATCGATAGACCTCTGGATAGTAATGACATCAGGGGATTTGGGGATAGTGGGGAAGAATGACATAGAGGTCGATGATCAACCATGATCTGTTTGAATGGTGAAGCAGGTTTGATGGGCCAAATGGCCTACTCATGCTCCTATGTTCCTATTTATAAGATGAACCCAATCTGAGAAACACTAAGGACTGTGGGTGAACAAGCGACTAGTGATGATCTAAATACAGACGTAATTGTAGTCATTGATACTTATCCATTTGTAGTCATGGGTATATGGCATTGGCATAAAACATCAGCATCTATAACTACAAGTTGACTGAATTGGCAGTGCAAATCTTCCCTTTCACCATTGTGACCTGGACTGTGGTTGAGCCCAGAAACTGACAGGATAAATACCTGTTCTCTTTGGCAGCGGAAAGAGTAATCAATGAAATTAAGTTCAGTTGGCCTAACCCAGTTCCTCGTTGATATGAGTCTATCACATATAACTGCCCAATGTTATACTAATTAACATTAAATTGCCTTTGTTTAATGTTTCTGAATTCATTCCCAGACACACAATCGGCAGGGATTCTTTTGGGCAGCAAAATATAAAGGTGGGGAAGTTTTGGTGAGATAGCAAGCTCGGAGAGGTTCTGCGCATATGAACTTAAAAATTATTATCTAAGTATCCCTTTTTAGCAAAAACAAATGTTACAGTAACATTCAGAAGATGAAGAAAAATACAAATTTATAATCTCATAATTCTAGGTAAAAAAATATAGATTCTAAATAGATGGGACAGTCTTCCCAGGAATGATGTCCTGCTTCCATTACATATATATGTAATTTAGATGTATATAATTTTACAGCGAGGGACGTATTGCTCAGCCCCCACCCTTTTACAAAAGATGGTTACAAACCGACCAACTGATTAAAGGCCACCCCACAGCGATAACGCGCTGCCAGCAACCTAAATAAGCAGAGAGTGGGAATTCCACACCCCAGTGACAGCAAGTCCCGCCCTTGAGAGCTGTCAGCTATTCTGATTGGTTGGCCGCCCTAGCAGTCCCAGCAGCGCCAGGACTCGGTAGCAGGCACTACTGACCCCGCAAGCAGGCCCACGATGAAGACAGCAATGGACTCCGCAGGACCTGGGCTCAAGTAAGTCTGGGATCTTTGGGTGGGGTGGGGTGGGATTGGGGAACCTGGGGCAGTGGGGGCGCTGCGAGGGGTTGGGGACGCGGGTTTTGGAGGCCATGCGGGGAGGTACAAAGGAGGGTATCAACCTGTTGGAGATGCCCCTGATGCACGCAGGGCACCCACTAAAGAATGTACCCTCTTCCTCCCTGTTTTTTCACCACAGGTGGTGGAAAAGCAGACTCCCCACTCTCACCCACCTGTCCACACCAACCGTATTATAGAGCGGGCAGCATAGTATTCAGTTCAATTGGCTTGTTAACAGGCTTGCCCGTAAGTTACCTTCAGCAATGGAGACTTTCTTGTGCAGTTTTGAAATATAAGGGGTACGTTTTACATTTGAGATTATTTCTCAACATTTCCTCAAACTGAATTGTTAACATTAGAATATTTTCTCAGTTTACAGTTTGGTTGGCTTTGTTCAAGGTGAAGTTTTGGGGTCCAGTCCCTTTCAAAGACTTGGAATGACAAGATCTGAGCCAGTTGGCAATTTGCTAACGGAGAAATTATTCTCATCCCGTGAAGCAGAGAGCCATAAAAACAAATTGTAAAATCTTCAGTGGTTGTTTAAAAAGAAAGAGATTAGCAAAAGTAAACACGGGTCCCTGACAGAGACAGGAGAAATTATAATAGGGAACAAGAAAACAGCATAGACAACAAACAAAACCTTTTAGCCGGGATTTTCCAGTCCACAGGAATGGTTGCGGACGGGATGGAAAATTTGACGGATCAGCAAAATGTTCATTGACTCCAGACAGGAATTTCCAGTCTGTGGCTGGCGGGACCAGAAAATCCCACTCTTTGGAGAAGAAATTGAGTGCCATGATCACTTTCATGGCCATTGGCAGTGGATGCTCTCCATGTCCCCATGGTACCAAATCTTGCAGTGGCTGGCAGATGTGACCGACCAGTTCCCTAGACATGCACAGTCTTCGGCGACACTGGTTCTTGGTCATCTGCAGGAATGAAAAGGAACGTCTATTGACCCTGGGTCTAGCTGGGCGCCGACCAGCGACGGCTCTCTGTGGTTCTTCAGCGGCGAATGAGTGAGCCCCAGCCACCCCTTCTTCCTAAGGTTGCTGCTCCTCCCTCTGCGCCAGGAGCCTCAGTCACTCTTTTCTCCATCGTCTTCACTCTCTGTAAAGCACTAGACATACAGCTAGCTCACCAGGCTCCATGATCCTGATCTTGCTGCAGGATGAGAGAGAGAGAGATGCGTGGGTTAGCATGTGTGTACTAAGAACCCATCCTGGGTAAGTCTGAAGGCCCTTTAATGCATCTCAGAGAGTGTTGGCCACCACTTGAATGGCCAGAGTTTATTGTGCTGTATGGCTGCCCAAAATTCCACCCATCTCCGCCCCACTCCACCTGACCAATTGGCAGCAGCTTTGCTCACTGGACTGCATGCTGTGCTCTCAGCTTAGGCGCAGGCATTCTCCTAACCTGCACTGCAAGGCTGCGCTGTTAGCTTGAACCATGCGGGATTGGTCCAAACGGGATGATGAAACTGCAAAGGGCTGTGAGCCCCTCCACCATTGACTGCTCCAAGGCCAGCTTCCTCAAGGAGATTGTACAAGATGCCCAATCGTCCAACTGTTCTTCCGTTCACTAAAACACTCATTACATTTGCAGTCTGTGCCTGAGGGGTGAAAGGCTCTGGAGCACTTGGTGGAAATTTGATGTCTCTGTGTGGCTCAAGTAGACAAGAAGCTAGAGGCCCGACTCCAATCATATCCATGTGGCTGTGCCTGAACTGTCTCGGTGAAGAGGAATGGTCACTTTGTACAAGGTTTACATAATGTGTGGTCGCTTCCCTCACCTAGTCCCCTGCATGCGTTCGTGTGCTACCTTCAACCACAGCCCTTGCACCCCCCAACGTGCCTCAACCACAGGGCAAGGCAGGCCTTGCCCCCCCACCCCCCAACATGCCTCAATGCACCCTTGCCACCCACCCCACCCCCCCCTCCACCAAAGCACCTCAACACAGGGCAGTCCTTCCCCCCCACAACATGCCTCAACCTTGAAGTCCAACAGGTGATCCTAGTGGGGGCTCGGCAACATTACTGAGTACTCACCTCCGAGTTCCTCTTAAAGTGCAGCCCACCAAGTGCACGCCTTTTATATGCTGTTGTGAAACATGTCAGCGTACAATCACACCGACGTGTGTGGACGATTGGGTGGGGGGGTGGGTGGGGAACGATTCCAGCGGGCTGGGCCTACAATGATATGCATATGTATTACAATGAGGTTCCTGATGTCCAATGGTGGGAAACGCAGCCCGCTATTGGCAGACGGAGACGATGATTGCAAAGAGGTTTCACGACGTCATGAGACTGATTTTTAGCCTTCTCGCCATATTGTCCGCTCACACCACCGAACACGCCCGACACCAGCGGGCATGGATGATTCCACACAAAGTGCAAGTAAACAGATCATTTTCAGGAAATGGCAGGCTGCAACTAGTGGGGCGCCACAAGGATCAGTGCTCGAGAGCTGTTTAAAATCCTCATCAGGAATTTAGTATACCGTACCCAATTTTGCTGCCAGTACAGAGTTAGGTGGAAAGGTAAGCCGTGAGGAGCGAGGATGCAAAGAGTCTGGAAAAGGAATCATAGGTAGGTTAAGTGAGTGGACATGAACGTGGCTGATGAAATATAACAGGTAGAAATAGGAAGTTATCCACTTTGAAAAAATAGAAAAGCAAAACATTTTTTAAAAATATTGAGAGACTGGGAAACGTTGGCATTCAAAAGGAGCTGGGTGTCCAGCATACTCAAATCACAATGTTAACTCACAGGCACAGCGAACAATCAGGAAAGCAAATGGCATGTTGGCTTTTATTACAAAGGGGTTAGAATATAAGAGTAAAGAAGTCTTAGTGCATTTATATAGGGCCTTGGTGAGAACACAAGTGGAGTACTTTGTATAGTTTGTTCTTACCTTAGGAAGGATATACTTGGCTTAGAGGGAGAGCGACATATGTTCCCTGGACTAATTCATGGGACAAAGGGATTGTCTTATGAGAAAATATTGAATAGGCTTTGCCTATATTCTCTAGAGTTTGGAGGAATGAGAGGTGATCTAATTGAAATATGTATAAAAGTCTTGATGGGGTGAATGTCTGGTGGTTATTACCTCCAGTTGGTGAGTCTAGAACTAGGGGTCACAGATGTAGAATAAGGTGTGGACCATTTAGAATTGAGATGAGGAGAAATTTCTTTGCTTGACAAGTTGTGAATCTTTGGAATTCTCTACCCGAGAGGGTTCTGGGTTCTCAGTCATTAATCATATTCAAGACAAATACCGATTGTTTTTTTGGATACTAAAGAAATCAAAGGATATAGAGAAAGTGAGGGAAGGTGGAACTGAGGTAGAAGATTAATCATTAGCTTATTGAATCAGGGAGAAGATACCAGAGGCTGAGTGGTCTGCTCATGCTCCTATCTCTTATCCTTTTATGAAGATGATGAAGAAGTCTCTTTTGCCCAAATTCTTCCATGTTTTACATGCCGTTGGTAAATCCTTGTAGTAGTGCTTACAGCAAGGCCTTGTTAGAAAGATGTAAAAATGGATCTAAATATTTGACTGGTTTAAGAGGCCTGTGTTGTGTTTAACAGCACTGCCTATTCTGTCACAGTTAAAAAGGCATTAAAGCTAATGCATGCCTGAAGATTTATGCTGTGTTATCCAAAGCACATCAAGAATGGCAGCCCTTAGAAAGATCAAATAGAAAGGGAAAAGTCGCTGAGGTACTTATCACCTTCAAGAGAAAAACACATTTTCAGCAATGGAAGATGACAGCATGAGTGACATTAGAAAAAAAAAGAAAAGAAACCAGATGAAATGAGTATAAAGAGGATGCCAGAAGTTCTTTTATACAGTGAAAGTGAAGTTACACTGTAGACACAGGGAGAAGCTGGATCTTATTGCATTGTTTTCTGCCTGCAGGATGGACTCGTGAAAGCCAATTTTGGGGACCAATGTCTTCAGTCCAAAAGACACTTGAAAGATATCAGACCAGGCATTTAATTGGGCTATTAGAAAGTGTTCCTGACGGCCACATTAAACAGGAGTTACGCCCTTTCCATATATATAAATGCAGGGTCTAACACCTCTTTTAGCTCTCTTTGGTGAATTGAAGATAGCAGAACAGAAACTGGGCCTGCCTGAATTCTTCAGTGACTGCCAATAAAAGGTCATTTTGTTTTAATTTCTAGAAAAAAGGTCCAGCTTTTTTCTGTGAAGCTAGGAGAAAGAAAAATTGTGCCCTGGCTCCGCCTCTCATTCCTGTCACCGCTATAGTTTAGAGAAGGCTGAGCTGACACAACTGATCCAGTATTGGATCACCACATCAATGGTGGCCTTTTTGAGGGAGCAGTCTGCCAAGGTATAGGAAGGGCACAACATATTCCAGGCTCTCCTTCAACATATATAGGGAGGTGGGATATTTTGTTGGACAGGTGTGGTTGACGTATGAATTTTGGTTTGGTAATATTCAAGGACACATCGAATCTCTTATATGCAAATTGAAGAGATCAAGCTTGCAAATGTACCAGGAATCCACTTCCTTCTCAGAAATGATTTGACTGACCTCAAAGTGTTAACTAGCAAAAGAAAAGAGGTCAACATCATCTAGCAAAAATCTGCAGGAGTGCTGAGGGCTGGGGAATATCCTGAGGCCCAAAAGGGTGAAATAGAACCCATAATCATTGACCATGAGCTTCTTGAATTTAAAAGACCAAAGCCAAACTAATAAAGTTAAAAGAACTCCAGGAAAGGCCAATAGAATCCAAAATAGACTCACAGAGTATCCCAGGATTAAACAGGGATAGGAAAACTCCCAGAGCAGGGAAAGAGATGGTGATGGAGATGCCCCACATAGTCAAAGAGCCTGGAGGAAGGCAAATTATTAAAACAGGAAAGAAAAAGGCAAAGGAATTGCCTGAAGTATGGCTGGCAGAAACCTTCTTGCCAAACTTAAACAGGGACAAAGGGAGACACCAAATAGATGAGCAAATAAGGAGTGAGATGCCACACCCAGTTGCAGAGCCGCAAGGGAGTATAGCTGGGCTGTCTCTCCACTTGAGGGCAGAAGTGTTCTAGGGAATATGGAACAAGTTAGGAGAATGCCCATTCCCAAGAAATCAGATTGGTTTGGCCTACAGCCTTGAGGCAAATTTAAATGGGGACCAGGAAAGTTCCCAAATCTGCCCGGAAAGAGTGAGGGTGATGTCTCACTGAGTTGAAAAGAAACAGCGAGGTGCAGCGACAGCTGACCATCCACCGGAGTCTGCGGTGTTCCAAAAGACATGGAGCAGCCTAGAGGAAGTTTCATTCGGAAGACAAAGAGAAATCACTGAACAGTAACAATGGATTACAGGGAGGGGCCCACTTTGAAACCCTAACTAATCCAACTGACCAGCAGAAATATTCCAACAAGATTGGACCCTAGACACACCCCTCTTAATGCAGAATCGTGAGGCAACCTGACAGGGCTGCCCACAGAATTTAAAATGACCTGTAAGAACCCACCATCACTGTAGCCCTCACTGGTATGAATGTGGGTGACACCCCTTCCTGAAGGCAATCTTCCTATCATCCTGACCCAGAAAGACTGGGCCAAGTTTGGGAAAGGACTACCTACCTGTTGCAGTGCCAACCACAGCACCTAGCAACATTAACTGGAACACTCCAGTTATGCTAGTGCCCGAGCCGAACACTGAACTGGAATCCCCTAAAGAGGCCAAAATCCTGTTAAAGACACCCCCCCCCCCCACCCCAGCCCCCGCCAAATCTCCTGACATGCAGCCTGACCATAGTGCCTGGGTTTGAACAACTGAACCCACAAGTTACCAAGGTGAACAGGGAAGAGCTAAGGTGGACAAGAACAGCTCAGCCCTACAATCAGCAGACCTTGCACTCACAAAGTGAGATACCCAGTATTCCCCTGCAGATATCCCAGAGCAGCTTGGCCATTACTCACCCCCAGGCCCTTTCGAAGATACATAATCAGGAATTAGAAGGCGCTGAGTTCTAAAAACAATGGCTTGGCTTATGCCTGATCTCCGAAAGTGAAAAATTTTAAAGATCTAACAAGTGTGAAAAGCCTTCAGCATCTAAACCTCAAGCTGCTGTTTTCAAGGAACTAAAGTTAAGAACTCACTTTGAATTTGACTGGTTCAGGGTATTGTGCATCACCTTGCCTGGGTCTTTTAAAATCTATGTGTCCTTGTTGCCTTAACGAAAGTGAAACTGGGAGTCAGATTAAGTAGGGCATTTCGAAGTTATCATAGTAGTAATTTGTAGATCTATGTATATGTTTAAAATAATTCCTCTTATTAATAAATGTTTAATCTAGTTTTGTAAAAACCTATAAGACTTGGTGGTCTTATTATGACTGAATTCAAGGCTTGCAAATCGAAATTTATACAAATTGCAGAACAAATTGTGGTAGTAGTTTCAAGTTTCCCTTTGGGATTTGAACAACTCAGCATTTACCATCAGCTGTGCCATAACATAGAACTCCTACACATCATTATCTCTGAGGACTTACCAGCCTGAGGACTACGCAGCCCAACTTCAAAGGGAGCTACATTGAAGGCCTTTTGTATTTGATAACCTGGACTTGCCAGCGGAGACAGAAAGTCTACTAAGACAAAGACCTCACAAATAATCCTTTTAATCCATAATGGCTGGGTAATTTAGCAGTCCTGGAGATCCAGCAGAATTCCAGGCAGTGGATAAACATCCTTTGTTGAAGACCATGTGATGAGATAACACCACATGACCTAAGACTCTGGCTTGTTGAACAAGTTAATAATGCCTTGCTGAGCTGCATAGCTCAGTCTTCTGTTTAACATCTGCCTAGCAGGCCACATCAGAGGAGCTCTTGCCTAGGTTGGACACCTGCCACCACCCCCCACCACCCTGTCTGTGCTGGAAGATCTGTAACATCGCCTATAAAACCGATTCGTCTCTGAGTGCCTACTTCATCGTGTGAAGTCAACACTGCCGGAAAAGTGGATTATGCAACATTGGTTTTCAGCCTCTTAGCCTCCGTGAAAGAACACCTCATTGGAGTTTGACTTGGGACTCTGGAACACACATGAACCAATATTTATTTTCTCTGTGGTTTCTCTACTGTAAACCCTACTTTTCTCTGTTCCTGTCTTTACTGTCTGAGTGTGGAGGGGGAATTGCGAACCCACCTTTTTGCGTTTTTGAATGTGTGCAATAAACTAACTCTTTTGACTTCACCCTACCTTGAGTTTGCTGTGGGGTTATTAGGGGTTGGGAAATACGCCCCCACTTATTAAAAAAAAAACAAATCAAAACACCTTTACAGATGGGTGGTGAGAGGAAAACTTAGTGCTCTTTTACTGGATTCCCCCTCTTGTCTGAAACACTAAGGTGGTCAATTTAGTTTTGACATGGAGGTAACTGCGGTTAAAGAGTTTCCATCTACATGGTATTTAATACTAATACAAGAGGGCAGTTGATCTTTGAGGTGAATAGCCATTGTCACATAGATTGCTACTAGTATGGAGACTATCACACAGCTTTTCTTGACCCCAGTCCAGATTTTGAAGTTGTCTGTTTCAGACCTCCCCTCTGAAACCAGTTAACCAGTAGCAGCCATATCATTATGAAGCAAATGCAGGATTATGATGAAGTTTCTTGGACATCCAAATCTTTGGAGCACAATCCATAGAGCCTCATGGTTTACTGAGTCGGATGCTTTGATCAGGCCGATGCAAGTAATGACGAGTTCCTGGTGTTCTCGACATTTTCCTTGGGCTTGTCTGGCAACAAGGGTCATGTTGGAAGTTTCTCTGGAAGGTCGAAAGCCACATTGTGTCTCTGGGAGGATTTCCTCACTATGGCAGCAAGTGTTTGACAATTAAAAACCTCCTCAAATGATCAAAAGTCCTAATGTACAAAGCACTTGCTGCCACCACACTGCTGTACTGCAACAAGACCTGGACTGTGTGTTGGCTAGAGAAATTCCATCTGCAATACCTCCACCACATCCTTCAGATTCATTGGGAGGACCATCGAACAAACACTGGTTTTCTCCTTAAAGCCAGCTCCACAAGCATTCAGGCAAGACTCCTGCAAAATCAACTTCTATGGACCGGACACTGTGTCCAGAAGGCCGCAAAGCTTCTCCCCCACCAAGTCCTGTTTTCTCAACTCTAAAATGGCCAATGTTCCAGGCGAGAATCAAGAAAATGCTTTGGAGACACTCTGAAGCTCTCCTTGAAGCATGGCAGCATTGATATTATTACCTGGGAGGGGCTTGCTGTCAATCGTTCAATATAGTGACAACTTCTCCATCAAGCCGCATCACACTTTGAATCACAACGTCTTAAGGACGAGGCAGAACAGTGGCAGAGAAGGAAAGAAAAGGAAGCAAGTTCTGCCCTCCAGATCCCACTAACTCATGGGACATCCTACCCCTTGTGGGTCCAGAATTAGCCTGTTCGGTCGCATGAAGTCCCATGGCACAAACTCGTGACCCTGAGTAGCTATCATCCTCAAATTAAGGGACAGCCGACAATAATGGCTGTCACCACTACCAACTACAAACAACCCTCTCGCCCAGCCTGGACAAACCTTTAGAGTATTGGTGGTGCGGCAAGTGGCCCAATATTAATCTTTTTAAAATGGACCAACTACCTGTGGAGATATGACAGGTGTGAGACATGAACAAAATATACTATTGAAGCTCGAGAAGCAACTTAGGACAGGCCTCCTGATTGATGCACTCGCTCCGTTTGCTGCAGTCATTTCAGGCATGCAAATAAGTCTGAGGCAATTTCCAGACACCAATGATGAGAAGAGGATGTGCTGCGAATATAGACCATCAATGCAATATTAAAGGAACACGTCCAACTCCATTTGTCTAAGCAAATCAAGGAATAATTGGATTCCATACTGAACTGTTTAAACTGTTTCTTTGTGTTGTGCAGTTTCAACATATTTTAATACATTTTCTTCCCAAAACTAAAAATGAACCTAATGTTCCAATAATGTCATTGTCTTCATCAATGGTTAATTAAAGAGTACAACACTTTCCTGTCTGGGATTATTGTTCCACTGAATCAAAAATAAAAACACAGGAAAGCCCTTTTATAATTGTAATATACAACTCAACAACAAAATCCCAGGAAGATGCAGATTTAAATGGACAATTCCAGCAAAAAATGACAGCTAGTCAATATAGTATAAGGGTCTGGCACATACAGTGTTAATGTGGGACTGAGTACAGTACTGCCCACACAGTGATGTAAGAAGGCACATGACCCAGATTCAGGGATCAGTGTGGTGTTGAGCAGAAACTGGTTAAGTCCTAAGTATGGAGATGGCTCCTAGCCTATACCCATTACTGTACATGTATAAATAGTTCTACTTGTTAATAAAGACTTACAGTTAACCTACTGAAGACTATGAAGACTTCTTTAAGAGACACCATTCTGTAACTAGCACTCTCCCAACATGGTGACAGAAGAGAGTCAAAACTCACAACTTAAAATGCTGAAATAAATCGAAATGCTGGAAGACTAAGAGAAACTTCAACAAAGTTTTCTGACCTGAAAGAAGCTCCCAAAAGAAGCAAAGGGCGCAAAGGAAAAATTGCCAAAAAATGCTCCAGAGAAAAGGCCTGGCAGCTGAAGGCAGAGATTTTTACTGCAGAAGACTCAATTGAATGTCCTTTGGAAGCCTAGCTTTGGAGTACAGAGTAGACAGAAACTGCAAGGATGAGCTAAATCTTTTAAAATTCCAGGCTGCAGCTAGTCCTGAAAGCCCTTTAACTAATTTGGTGTCAGAAGCGCACTTTGAGAGAAACCCATTGTTAAAACCCAATCCCCGAGTTGCAGCCTCGACTCGTGACCTTTGAGCTTGTGAGAAAAAGAAATAAAACCTCTCGTGAACGTTACAACGGTCCAGCTCAGAAAACAACAAGCATAACTTTAAATTCTAAAGCCTTGTTACTCGGCATAGCAAACCACGGAACGAAAGAAGTCAGCACACAGCCGATCCAGGCAGCCATTATTAAAAGTCTTCTTCGAAAAGCACATTATTATTATTTTGTGGAGCCTGCCAAAACTGGCAAGCGCAGAGTCAATGGCAATGCCATTTTGAAAGCATCTAAGCTCTAAAAACTACACATACAATTTAGACGTTTTTGACATGGATCACAATTCAGCACTACCAACTCAATTTGGGCTAATCCAAGGGCCAAACCCAATGGGAAATGTGGCATCCTTGAGAAGCAATGTTTCACAGTAGTGGAGTACATCAAATGTCAGTAAAAATTCAGACGAAGACAGATTACTGCCTTTTTATACAGGTTTGGTGATCTTGTGAGTCACATTATCCTGATGCAAGACATTGATGAATCCACAACCTGCCTCAAGGAACTATTAACAACCGTCGATGAATATTTTAAATCTTCAAGTTGAAGAGAGTGCAGAACTTAAAACGAGGCATAGAAACCCCCTAGCAAAGTGACAGAAGAGAAAAAGACATCACTCTAATGTGATGGTGAGGGTGCCAGGGAGGCAAAGAACTTTCCAGAAGTCCCAGGAATACATCTTTTCGGGAAGCCCGAGATATTACCTGAACTGCAACAGCTGGTGGCAGTGCAGAGCGAGCAGCTGACTGTGACTGATAGAAAGCTGTATGAAGTCCAAAATAAATAACCCTTACAGAAGGAAAATGAGATAAGGCTAAAAAATGTTTGTATCAAAGCTGAACTGGAAGATTTGCAGTGCAAGATTCAAGCTGAGCATATACCTTTGAAAATGTATGATAAACTTAAGTCTTCAATGAACCAAACTTTTTTGTGAGCAAACAAATTTCAGAGACATCACAAAAGTATCAGGAGGAAATAATGACTCTCAATTCCACAGTTGCCAAATTGAAGTGGGAGTTGGAAAAACTCAACCAGCTGCAGAGGAATTATACTTTGCCAAGGAAAAACCAATCAATGTAGAGAATAAACTTTTATGTACGTAAGATGAGCTTGTTAAGGAAAAACAAGAACTGATGAGAACACTGGAGTGTTGCTCACAGATAGTAGAACACTTGCAGGAGAACACAAAATGCTTAAAAGATTAACTTGTACAAACAAGTTCAACAAAGATACGCCTTCAATTAAAACTTGATGAACTTCAAGCATCAGTTGTCTCCAGTAAACATTGTGAGGAATGCCTGGGACAGGAGAAGGAATTGCTGAAGAATCAGAACAGTTGCTTGAATGCAGGATTAATAACCAAAACTGACGAAAGTGTTGAACTCTGATTCAACCTGAACAACATGATGAACGAGATGTGCCATATGGAAGGGCAAATCCAGGCTTTGAAAGCAGATAAGGCGAATTCTAAAAAACACCTTGCGGATCTAACGAGTGAACTGAAAGAGTCAGTGACCAGGCAAGAAACGTTCTGAACAGAACTGAATGACCAGGTGAAGTTGTCAAACTTATACAAGAGTTCCACAGATAACTCTGAGACGAAGACAACTCAGCTTACCAGAGTAGTTGCCAAGCTGAATGAAAAAACTTGTAAGCTCGAAAAACAGCTGGAAAAGAAGAGTGTCATCGCAAGTTCAGCTAAAATCGTGAGACAGGTACAAATGAACGTTCCTTTGTTGAAACATCAACATCCATATACATCGAGATGACCTACATGATGAAAGAAGAGAAAGAAGTGCCAAGGAGATGAGTACAATGTTCATCCAACCCACAAGAAGTGAGTTTGAGTAGTAGCACCCACCAATGAATGCAACAACAGAACCAACCAAGTGCAGTTCAACATTAAGCAATAGAAGAAAAGAATGAAAACATAGCCAAATGTCAGTCCAACCTCCAAGCCAACAGGAAGAACGAGCACCAACAGAGCCTAGCACTCATCCAAAAGAACAGCGAACGAAATATGGAAGGGTTATAAGGCCTCTAGACCTCCTGAACTGTAAATTCAAGGACTTGAAGGGGGGAGATGTGGTAGTGAGAATGCCGTAATAATGTAAATACAGTAATAGCAATAACATAGTAAAAGCAATAATGTAGTAATAACAATGTAAATGCATGAGACTGATGACAATGTAAGACATGAAGTAAACGAGTGTAACTCTATATAACATTGGATAAAAACTTGGGGTAGGTGTAGTATAAGGGTCTGGCATATACAGTGTTAATGTGGGACTGAGTACAGTACCACACACACACAGTGATGTAAGAAGGCACATAATCCAGACCCAGGAATCATTGTGGTGTTGAGCAAAGACTGGTTAAGACCTAAGCATGGAGATGGCTCCTAGCCTGTACTCTTTACAGTACATGTGTAAATAGTTCTACTTGCTCATAAAAACTTACTGTTAACCTACTGAAGACTATGAAGATTCTTTTAAGAGACACTGTTCTGTAACCAACATGCAACCACAATCAAGACACATCCTTCAATACTCTAACTAACCAAGCCAGTTAAATGACACAAATTTTATTGATTCAGCAGTGAAATGCAAAACCTTTGTGGAGAATAGTTTAAGAGTGTCTCAAAACTCAGATTTTCAATGCAAATCCAATAGATACTGGAAACCTTTGCAATGCAACTTAGTGAATAGATTTTTGTGTGAGAGGATGGTCCTTATGTATGCAAAGGAGCCAACTTATGGGGCAAGAGAAAAATTCAATGACCGATTGAAGGGATGAGCTTTTAGCTAGTCAAAGTAAGATTGGGAACTCACTGTCTGGGCAAACCATGTGCATAAATCCAATGACCTAGCACTTTATTTCATAACATAGTGGAACATAAACATCAAGCTGTCAAAGACAGCAAAACATTTCAGGAGTGGCTGAAAGCTTTAGTTGTCTGAATTTTCTTAGCTCTGTGGCAGCAGGCTTGAACACAGGCTAGGGGGAGTGGAGCAGGTGGGGGGCATTACTGGAAACTAATGGAGAGCTGCTTTGGGACAGCTAGGGAACTTTTCAGGAGACGGGCTGGGACTTCCACTCCATGGAAGTGGGCAGCCAATCAACATTTTTGAGGCGCCAATTAGGGATGATATTGGCATTTTGCCAGTGCTGGAGTGCCCCCACCCCAACCCCAGCACGTGAAGAGATTCCCAGCTCAATGGAAGTGGTCTCCCTGCAGCAGGCTGAGGGGTCATCAGAGCGACTGGCTGACTGTCCCAAACCGGGGACAGCATTCGGGATAATCTGCATTCGTTGCCAAGGCTGATCGAGTGGTGGGGGTTTCCCCTCCTTCCCAATCCACCCACCAGTCTAGATCCCGGTTTATTTAATGATTGACGTGCAGGCAATGTTGAGGGCCCCCTGCGGTTACTGACTTGCTTCAGCAGCGCCCACCTGTGACCAGGCCTGCAGCATCAGGAGCCTGCCAAGCGCTGTGTTCAGCGGCCGCCAGTGAGCAAGCCACCTCCTGGCAGGTTGTGACTCTTAGCTCGCTGCAGGCATGGTGCAGGGCAAGACACCCACCCCAATGTGCTCCTGATGGTGGGATACCCCCAAGGAAATTTCTGCCCAGCTATTCATTTGTTATTGAGAGTTGATCAGCTAGATAGCTGAACTTTATACGATTCAATAAACCTGTCCTTGATAAATCCCCACCTTTCCCTCATCCTCCAAAATAGGTTGTATTTATTTAAATCCTGCAAATCCTACTGGGCAGACGGCAGACAAGGAAACTCAATAACAATCTCCATATGCTGCAATCTTCATATCTCAACAGCTTACAGGCTACCATGCAGAGCAGTGAAGAGTTTTATCTCACTGTAGATTTTTAATGAGTCTTCAGCCAAAGTGCTTGATATTCAGAGAGAAAAAAGTACAAGAGAAAGCTAAAAATGAATATCTTGGGAAGCAGTTATTATTTAAACAGATCCTATAATTCAGTCAAGATTAACTTGCAAGACTGCTCAGAGAATCAAATGTTCTTCCATAGAGAGAATAATATGGAGAAAATGATCCCTTACAATACTAAATAAACAGAGATAAGCCAACTCTGTTTGAGAGTTCATAGAAATTTCTGATGGCAATCTGCTTTGGCCAGGATTTCAAGTTTTCCACCGTTAATACTGATCCAGAAGCACTACCTGCAGCAGCAAGTGGCACTTGAAGCCTATGCATTGAAGAATAGTGTATAATGTGGCACAGGCCCATGGCTTATTCTAAAGCATATTAGGGCAGTTCCACGATTAGTGCTTCCAGTATAGAATGGCGGTTGTGGGGACCACGACTCAGTAAATCATAGACACACAACTCGTGATTTTCCATCCCTAATGGGCAGAAAACAATGAACTGCACCCCCTGATTCCCTGAGGCACACTCTCTGAGTACTGCTCCATGCTGAAGGCAGAGGATGGTAGAATCAACACAACACACTGGAACATAATTAATAAAACAACAGAATACCAAAGGATCAGGTTGAAAGGGTTGGTAAGGCCTGCATTTATTGCCCATCCTAATTGGCCTTGAAGGTGGTGGTGAGGCATCTTCAGGAGCTGCAGCACTCTACGTGGTGAAGATACGCCCACAGTGCTGTTAGGAAGGGAGTTCCAGAATTTGACTCAGTGACTATGAAGAAACAGAGATATAGTTCCAAGTCAAGATGATTTGTGACTTTGATAGGAGCTAGCAAGTGGTGATGTTCCCATGTATTACTGTCCTCATTCTTCTAGGTGGTAGAGGTCATGGGTTTGGGAGGTGCTGTCGAAGGAGCCTTGGTGAGTTGCTGCAATGCATCTTGCATATGGGTACACATTGCTGCCACTGTGCTTTGGTGGTGGAGGGACTGAAAGTTTAAGGTGTTGAATGGGGTGCTGAACAAGTAGGTTGCT
The DNA here is from genome assembly GCF_017639515.1 of Carcharodon carcharias. NCBI lineage: Eukaryota > Metazoa > Chordata > Chondrichthyes > Lamniformes > Lamnidae > Carcharodon > Carcharodon carcharias. The sequence continues at coordinate 99,366,950 of NC_054486.1, forward strand.
TTGGGCTGAATGGTGTTGAGCTTTTTGAGTGTTGTGGAGCTGCATTCATCCAGGCAGGTGGAGAGTATTCCATCACACTCCTGATTGATGGTGTCGTAAAATTGATCAGGAGGTGAGTTACCTACCACCCAGTTTCTGATCTGCTCTTGCAGCCACATTATTTACTGCCAGCATAAGGGGCCAAACCACCCATGTTTGGAGGAGGCTTGTTTCGTCACACTTTTAAATCACAGTCATTTGCTTTGATGCCATGTTCAGCTGGGTGCGGTAAAGATGGCTGGAGTTTGAGAATGGCAGAGCCGGCACGAAATCAACATTGCACAGAGAAATCGTCAACTGCCAACAGCTGTTGGTGTGAGTGGGCAAACTCCTTTACTAAGAGGGCATCCTTTGCACTTCCTGTCTGTAGTGTGTGCATGCATCTCTGACTCCATTTTCAAGTATTCGGTCACATAGCACCAAAAATAAGCTGCTTCAGACTCCAGTTTCACCACCCAACACCCCCACCAACCCCCAACCCTCCCCCACCCACCACACCCCGCAGTTGCTGTGGCCGGCAAATTAGCAATTTCGGCATGCTGGATGTTGACCTTAACTAAGTCAAGGATCGACAAATTGAGGTAATGGTTTGGGTGGCCATAACAAGGGTATAACCTTAAGTTTATTAATTTGCCCTTACAGTTTGGTGTTGATGCAAAATAATTCATAACGCTAAATCTTCGTTCACTTTACCACAGTAAACTGTCGAGGAATTCTGTGTGCAGTATCGTCACAAAAGAAAGCTCCCACTGGCCTTTTAGAGAAAGAGATAAGCTTTAAAAAGCAATTTGCTACTTATTCATAATAAATTGGACTGTCAGCCACTTGGCAAGTCTGGTGAATTAACTGCTGTAGGCAGGTTATCTGACTAATAGTGTTCTTTGGAAATTCGTATTGCTGTGCGCTATAAGCAGCAGACAGGGCGTATTCCTTAGAGAGCGGAGACAGACTGGCACAATCGCATTCACACACCGATGTTAATTAAACTTTTCATTCCTTTACTGTGAAGGGTAGTTCTTGTTAATCTCTCAGTTTCAACAAGTTCAGTGCTTGGAGTGTGAAACTTTAATTTTAATTAAGAAACATTGGGCAGAACTTTCGGTTCAGCGGTCGGGAGTGATCGGCAGGACCCGGAATCGGCCGGGAAATGGGCCGCCACCCATGACCATGATTTTCCGCTGCCGAGCCAAGAGAGGCCCACCCAGCATGAAACGCAGCTCCCCCAGTGGTCGGAAAAGGGGTGGGGCGGGGGGCGCTGGGCCGCGACTCAGATGTGACCTGCAAGGTGTTCCTCAGCTGGGGTTGGCCAGGCTGCAATGGCGCTGCAGGTAGAGGGTGGACTAATCAATGCTCCTTTGTCCTTTCAGGCAAAGACAAGCCATAATCAGTCAGAGAGGCCACATACAGGCGGAGGCCCACCCAACCTGCTGCTGTTCACCAGATTCAAGCGGGACGTCCTAGAGCTAGAGAGCCTGCACGCACCATGTGCCACCAGGCGTGGAGAGGCGGAGGTGCCAGACGATGGTAAGAGTGCAGTGCACAGAACTGAGAGGTTTGGATTGTGCAACCATTCTAATGTAGTCTCTTACTTGATGGGAGCCTCAAACCTGGAATCCCCATTGGTCATTGAAAGGTGTGGCACCATGATGCAGATCTGCATTGTCTCACCAGGGTGCCTGGCACGCACAGTGTGATGACTTTAGCTAATGACATGTCCTTGTCCTTCCTTAGATTCGCCAGCGTGCACTCGCTCTCTGGACCCCGAAGGGCCACCCCTAACACTGGAGGACCACTGGGGTTTATTTGTACCTGTGTCACACCCTCTCTCTGAACCAGGCACCAGTGCAGATATCAGCACCTCGGTGGGCATTAAGTCAACGGCCAGAATGTTGGTGCACATTGTTGAGGGCACTTCACACCTGCTTGAGGTGCAGGCAGAGGCAGAGAGTGCCCAGGACGCCAACAGTCGGAGGATTGCTGGAGACCAGGACGATGCTGAGTCGAAGACAAATGATGAGCCTCTGGACTCATCCATTAGGTGGCAGGTGCTGGATGCCCAGCAGGATGTACAGGAGGATCTGGTGGAGGTCCATGAGGGTCTGCGTGCCATGGTCTCTGTTGTGGAGGAGTCCATGTGGAGCACAAGCACTGTGGTGACCCTCATGGCCGAGTGCACTGCCTCCTCCATTGAGAGAGTGCTGACTCTCATGGAGAGGCAGCTCCAGGAACAGAATCTGGGGTTTCTGGGGTTGTGATTGGGCCTGCAAGCCCTCACACAGGCACTGACTTCAGGTGGTCACTACCAGTGTGGGAGATGGATGAGGCACCCAGTATCCCGTCTAGGTGCCCGTCCAACAATGCCAAGCAGGGAGGTCCAGGGTGACCTCACATTGGTACCCGAGCTGTATGTCATCTCCTCTCAGGTCTAGGTGACGGCAGCAGCTCCTCTGCCCCTTCACCAGTGACTGTGGCATCTGATGAGGCTGCGGTGACTGGGAAGATGCCAGTCATGGCACTGGCCACTCCCTCCCAGGCGAGGCCAGCACAGGCTCCACTGGCCAGAGGATGACCACCAAGGCCAACAAGACAGCAGAGCCAGATGGCTGTCTCCAGTGCCGGTGCCAGCGAGGTAGGGAGAGCACCAACACATAGCACTCAGAAACTTAAGTTAAAGGCACCATGAGCACAAGAGGGACAGTTCACGGGTGATTTTCCGTTCATTTATGTTTGATTTCTTGTCTGCTGGTGTGGACATCAACACCAGTAATGCTAATGTTATTATGCATTCAAGGTGTCCCTGTCCCCCTGCAGGTTACTGAGGTCTGCCTCCACACCCTCAATGTTCTCCCCACGGTGCTCCGCTTCTGGCTCACTACTTGATTCATCATCTGTGGCCTGTGGAGCTGCCTCAAGATCCTCTTCCTCCAGTGGGTTCCCCCTTGCCAGTGCCAGATTGTGTAGCGTTCAGCATGCAACCACTATCAGTGACACCCTCCCTGGGGTGTATTGTAGTGTACCCACTGAATGGCCCAGGCATCAGAAGCACATCTTGAGAAGACCTATGGTCCTCTCTATCACTGCCTTTGTGGAGTCAAGGCTCCTATTATAACGCTGCTCTGCCTCTGTTCTTGGGGTGCAGAGAGGTGTCATGAGCCACCTTTTCAACAGGTCGCCCTTGTCACCCAGCAGCCAACCATCCAGTCGGGCTGGAGCACTGAAGAGCCTCGGCACCTGGGAGTGACTCAGGATATAAGTGTCATGGGAGCTGCCAGGATACCTTGCACAGACTTGTAGAATCTGCACCCTATGGTCACACACTACCTGCACATTCATGGAATGGAATCCCTTCCTGTTGACAAAGGCACCCGACTGACCTGCTGGCGACTTGATGGCCACATGTGTACAGTCGATGGCACCAGGATGCGGGGGAACCCAGTAATCGCTGCAAAGCCTCTGGCTCCCTCAGTCTGGCTGGCTCGTCTGTACAGTAAAAAATAAATGTCATTACCCGCCTGAACAGAGCCTCTGTCACCAGCTTAATGCAATTGTGGGCAGCTGATTGGCATCCACACAGATCCCCCACTGACCTCTAGAAAGAGCCGGAGGCATAGACGGTGAGGGCCACAGTGACCTGTCAGAGCCACTGGCATGGGGAGTCCACCCACACAGTCGGAGCTGATCTCAGGCCCGATCATCTGCCAAATGGAAGTCACGGTCTCCCTTGCAAGGTGAAGCCTCCTTCAGCATTGCACCTCAGACATATTGAGGTAGCTGCATCACCACCTGTAAACCCTGGCAGCAGGATAGTGGCGTCTTCTGCGGCCCCTTCCACCTTGGACTTGCTGTTGGCCCTGCGCCCCTTGTCCCTGCGCCTCTCCTCCCACAGGTCGCTTCCCTGGAAGCTGCACTGGGACACCTGGCCTCCTCTCCCTTCTGCCCCTCTCTTCCTCCTCAGGGGAGGTGCCACCAGCGGAGACCACAATCCTCATTACCAGGGTGACAGAAGGCTGCCTGATACCCGGAAGGATCCACATGTTCAGAATCCTCTGGGGGCCTTGGAGACACCACTAAGTCCTGAAATGAAGCCAGGAAATGCTAAGAATGAAGCCTCGAATAGAGATGAAGCCGCCAATTACCAATAAGCAACTAGCAGCAAACTATCTCCAAAACTCTTCACTGCTCACGCTGGCAATGCTGCTGACCCTTTTTTATCCAGCCTGTGGATGAGGTTTAGCAAATTGTCAGCTGCCCGCCTGCCCGTTTTGCCCATGCGACGAGCGCAAAATCGCACGGGCAACATAAAATCTGGCTTAGTTGCCTTTTTAATGGCCTTAACTTGCCTTGTAATTGATGGTGGACGTGGCTCTGACTCCCATGTGCGCCCGCTGGCCAAAATATCGCACAAGTGCACAACGGCGTCAGGACGCCCGCCTGACATCACCATGTGGTGTTTTACGGTTGAGCGGGTCAAGCGCATATCCGCTGGTCAGCGAAAAATTCTGCCCATTGCATTTTTCTCCCAGATATTGAAATTTTAAGATTTCTAACGCCCACCACCCTCAAACACAGTACACCTAAGGATGATTTAAGGTGCTGTTGTGTATCTTATGTTTTAAGTGAATTAATTTCCATCTCCACTTCAGTTCCTAGTGGGAATTCATCACAAATTGACATTGAAATTACTAATTTTACTCAAGAGCCATCATGATGGCTGGTACTAAGGGAGGAGACTATGCACTGGTGGAGCAGGTGCTGCTTTTCTAAGGTTGGAGTTTAAGGGGGTTAAGGGAGGGGAGGTATTGTGTTGAAAGCTGAGAAGGAGCCTAATGTATAAGCCTTCAGTTGAAGTTTTAGCAGTGCTGTTTTATCAGCAAGGTAGTCCCAGGTCATTGCTCAACATGTGGCTGACATCAACGAGTGGGTTTCTGGTAACCCAACCCAACACACACAGCAGCAGGATAAAAGCAAAATACTGCGGATGCTGGATATCTGAAAGAAAAGCAAAAGTTGCTGGAAAAACCCACCAGGTCTGACAGAATCTGCGGAGAGAAAGACAGAGTTAACGTTTCGGGTCCGCATGACTGAAGAGTCATACGGACCCGAAACATTGGGCAGAATCCTGCCCTTGGTGGGCGTGCGGGTCCCACCGGCTTGGCGGCGGGTGGACAGCCGACCCCCGCCACTGAAACGGGGCCCGCCGCCATTTTGAGTGGGCGGGCCGATTAAGGCCCACCTAGTGGCCTGCCCGACAGGAAGTGCTATGTGCTTCCTGTGCGGGGCGGGGGGGGTAGGGATTCCCCATCTGTCAAAGTGCACTCTCTCACGCATGCGCGCACTTCTCCCTGAGGCAAAGTGCTGTCTCAGGGAGAACACTGACAGCGGTAAAAACTTTAAAAATAGAAAAATTAAAAAATTATTTAACATGTCCCCCTCATGTGACAATGTCACACGAGATGGGACATGTTAATAAAGAACACATAAACTTTATTATTTTTGTTCAAAACGGACATGAAACTTCATCCCGCCAGTGGATGAGGTTTCATGTATTATCAGAAGCCCGCTGGGGCTCCTGGTCTGCCCGCCAGCCTTAAGCTTGGATGGGCAGGGACTTTAATTACTTTAAATAGCCTGTCGATGGCCTCAATTGGCCATTGACAGGTCGGCAGGCGGACAGCTGATTTTGCTGTGCCCCCGCCTTCCTAAAAATTTGAATGGCCCAGGATGATGTCGGGGGTTCCTCCTGATGTCATCTCATGTCATTTTCCCCTCGGCGACCGGGCCCCGCCCCCAAATCGCCAAGAGGAAAATCCTGGCCATCAACTCTGTTTCTCTCTCCACAGATGCTGTTGTCAGACCTACTGAGTTTTTCCAGCTATTTTTGTTTTTGTTACACACAGCAGTAGTTTGCTCTTGGCCATGTAAATCCTCAAAAAAAAAACAGGTCAGTTTAATAAAGGGGCATTGCAAATACAAAAATACCTCCAGTCCAAAGGCTATAAGTCTTGACGAAAATGACTGTGAGAAAAAGGCCAACAGTAGTTTTCTTCCAGAAGTCAAACAGAACAGGAAAAATGTACCTTGTCAAGCAATTATTAACATCCTTTCACGGGATGTGGGCATTGCTGGCAAGGCCAGTGTTTATTTCCCATCCCTTATTGCCCCTTGAGAAGGTGGTGGTGAGCTGCCTTCTTGAACCGCTGCAATCCATGTGGTGCAGGTACACCCACAGTGCTGTTAGGGAGAAGGTTCCAGGGTTTTGACCCAGCAACAGTGTGCAATGCCAATATAGTTCCACATCAGGATGGTGTGTGACTTGGAGGGGAATTTGCTGTTCCCATGCATCTGCTGCCCTTGTACTTCCGGGTGTTAAAGGGTTTGGAAGGTGTATGGTCATCTTATCCAAAGTGGCCATTCAACCAGCCTGAGCCATGATGTCCTCAGGATATTTCAATTGCAGCTTAACCCTGCTCTCATTGAGACTCACATATCCCCACTTCCAGCAGCATACACTTCATTCAGTTTATGACCTTTGTGTGCTACCATGGCTGGTCTTGCTATTAATAAGGAGCAAAGGCATTCAAGTCCCCACTGATGCGAGTTGGGGCTGCCAGATGCAGCATTGGTTCAGCCCCAGGACAGAAGATGCTCTTTCATCTCACTGGATTTCCAAATGATTTATTAGACAGGTCTTTATCTCAAAAGGACGGGAGTTATAATTTGTTGCATGAGTCTTGGTCAGATCTCATCTGAGAACTGTTCTGTTTTAGGAACTGAATCTCAGAAGAGATATATTGACATTGAAGGTTGTGGTGAGAAGATTCACCAGAATGATGCCAGGGCAGAACAGGTTAAATTATGAGGACAGGTTGCACCAATCTGGCTTGTATTATTTAAGAGAAGGTTGAGAGGTTACCTGTACTTATAAATGATAAAAGGATTTATTAGGCTAGATGCAGAGAAATTATTTTCTTTGAGAGGAGAATTCAGAACAAGGAGCCATTAACTCGATTTTGCAGTCAGCAGCAAGCTAACTGTGGTAGCTGTTCATTGTAATTACACTTGCCCTGTGGACTTTCTTTGGGCTTTTACATTGGAAATTCCAGTTATTAGGAATCAAAGATAGGTGATTTGAGACCCTGTAATGATCAGGGCGAGTAACCTTAATCAGTCAATCTAAAGAAGCAATACTGAGACACGCAGGCCCCAGAACTCCGCTTCACTGCTCCCACACTTCCAGCATTCCGGGTGCTGTAGGGAGTCAAAATGGAGCCACATGTGCACATTTCTGGTGCTGCTGACAGCATGTTGGAATGGGTATTAGGAGAGGGCTCTGGAAGTATTTGAGTAGGCAGATCAGCTTTGTCAGACAGCGTGTAAGCCTGATTTAAATGCCTGTGTTGCCATTTTTGACTAACATCTGCTTAAACACAGGCAGCTAAACGTGCAGCCAGCAGCAGGAAGGACCCAGCCAGCGGCACGATTTAAAGGGGTCATCAACAACTTACAGGTTAACCTCTGCTGCCTCTGCTTGAATTTGTGGGAGTTCTGATTAGGATGGCTAGCTCTTTCTCAGCTGGCACAGACACGATGGGCAGAATGGTTCCTTCTGTGTCATAAATTTCCTATGTTTCTACATGGATCAAAGATGGGTATGGATTTGAGGTATGAATCAGGATCTAACCGAAAGGTAGAATTGGCTTTAGGAACTGTATAGCCCACTACTGTCGCTACGGGCAGGATTTTCCCCCCATTGGGGGCAAAGTTGAAGTGCGGCTGTGCAGGTGCACCTCCGATCAGTGCCCGCAATTGGGGGCGTGCTGCCATTTTACGTGGTCGGGCCAATTAAGGCCACCCAGAGTGGCGTCCGCACGTAAGCACTATGCGCTCCCTGTGCAGGCGGTGGGGGGGGTGGTTAGGTGGGGGAATCTCTAAACCTGACAGTGCGGTCTTCCACAAATGCACACGAAAGAGCACACGAAAGAGGCTAAGTGCTGCCTCAGGGAGATCGGCTGTACTTTCAAAAATATTAAAAATAGAAAAAAAACCCCTGACATGTCCCCTCGTGTGACAGTGTCACATGAATTGGGACATGCAACAGAAAACAGAGAGTTGGGATAAATGGGCCTTTTTCTGGATGGCAAGCTGTAACTAGTGGGGTGCCACAGGGTTCAGTCCTTGGGCCCCAACTATTTACAATCTATATTAATGACTTGGAATCAGGGATAGAAGGTACTACAGCTAAATTTGCAGATGACACCAAAATAGGTGGGAAAGTAAGTTGCAATGAAGAAATAAGAAATTTACAAATGGATATGGACAGGTTAGGCGAATGGGCCAAAATTTGACAGATGGAGTTTAATATGAGTAAGTGTGAGGTTATCCATTTTGGTCAGAAGAATAAAAAGGCGACTCATTATTTAACTGGGGAGAAACTTCAGAATGCTTCAGTGCAGAGGGATCTGGGTGTCCCGTGCATGAATTGCTGAAAGCTAGTATGCAGGTACAGCAGGTAATAAGGAAGGCAAATGGAATTTTGGCATTTATTGCTAAAGGAATAGAGTATAAAAATAGGGAAGTGTTGTTGCAACTGTACAAGGCATTAGTGAGACTGCACCTGGGGTACTGTGCACAGTTTTGGTTCCCTTACTTGAGGAAGTCGCACTGGTGGTTGTTCAGAGGAGGTTCACTAGATTGATTCCAGAGATGCGGGGCTTGTCTTATGAGGAGAGATTGAACAGTTTAGGCCTATACTCGCTAGAGTTTAGAAGGATGAGAGGAGATCTAATTGAAGTATATAAGATGCTAAAGGGGATAGACAAAGTAGACGTGGAGCAGATGTTTCCCCTTGTGGGACATTCTAGAACGAGTGGCCATAGTTTTAGGCTATGTGGTGGTAGATTTAAATCAGAGATGAAGAGGAATTACTTTTCTCAAAGGGTCGTGAATCTGTGGAATTCACTACCTCAGAGTGCAGTGGATGCCGGGACACTGAATAAATTTAAGGAGGAGATAGACAAGATTTTTAATTAGTAATGGGTTGAAAGGTTATGGGGAGAGGGCGTGAAATTGGAGTTGAGGCTGAAATGAGATCAGCCATGATCGTATTGAATAGCGGGGCAGGCTCGAGGGGCTGAATTGCCTACTCCTGCTCCTAGTTCTTATGTTATGTTCTTATATCCATAATTTTTTTAAAAACTTTAATTAAATTTTTAAAACCTACGTGAAACCTGTGGATGAGGTTTCATGCTTTTTCTAATTCCCGCCAGTGCTCCTGGCCTGCCCACCAACCTTAAGGTTGGACGGGCAGGTCCACTAGTTAGTTCAATTACTCTGTCAATGGTCTCAATTGGCCATTGACAGGTCAGCAGGTGCACAGCTGATTTTGTTGCGCCCCCGCCTATCTGAAAATTTAAATGGAGCACAGTGACGTCGGGAGTTCCGCCTGACATCACTGCGCGTCATTTTACGTGTCAGTCAATAGGAGGGTGAGGCCCACTCACCAACGGTTAAAATCCTGCCCTTTGTTCCTTTAGCTAATGACATTTAACCCTCATCCCTCACCCTTCCTATTATGTTGTTAATTAAACAACTTTACTGAGAATCCAAGCAGGCATCAATCTGGTTGAGATCAAAGTACATAAGGTTCCTACTGCTTATTCTCCAAAAGTGTAGACTGTAAGTCATCCTTACCCAAAACCAACAATGGAAGCTGATTACAATCTGGATTCACTGGAATATATATTCACATTAATTAAACCAATGTGAAGACCCGACAACTCCAACAGTTCTTTTGACTTGGAGTGAAGGCTGAACTCACTTGCTGTCAACCCATCATCCTCCACATAACTGCACCAACTGCTCAATGGACAGCCTGATAAACTGTCTGAGCCTCCACCACCAGTGGAGACAAACGGGTGTGTGCCTAACCTGTGGGGTCTCTGACTCATGGCTTTATTGTCAAGCAGCAAGAGGACAGGATGTGGCTACCCACGGGCATTGGCACAAATTCGGAAAACTCTTCAACCTGGATAGAATACAAGCCTCAACAGAAGAGTGATCGCCAGGACAACCTGCCACTTATTACTGGCTGTGATGCCACAATCGCAAATGCCTATGACCTTTTCATAAAACTGTAAAAAGGGTCCCCAACCAGAGTGATTTTGGAAAACATTAAAACTGAAAAAGCAAGAGGAAGCTCATAACGAAGATGAAAGTGTACAGTTCTATTATCAACATCATATTTGACATCTTAACCAATTCCATCTCCAGTGCCTGAGTACAAATTACCGATTGCAAGATCCACAAATACGTCAAGAACCCTGCCATCGAGAGTGATAACAATACCTTGTTTGTATGGAAGACCTGAGAATGCCAAATATCGTTTCTGTACAATGAGCTGGAACAGGCAAGCAATAAAAGAGGTATAAGGACACACTCAAGCATGACTTCCAGCTATGTAATCTGGATGTGGACAATGAGGAAAAACCCCATAGCATGAGCTAGCGAGCAGTGATGCAAGCTGTTAGCAGTCAGTACTAGCACCAGGTGAATTGGCATTAGCAGAAGTGTGGATAGCAGCAGCCTGCCCACCCAAGGTGGAGCGGTGTGTGCCTGGGATTGGCCGGTGAGTTTGCACTGTTTTATATTGGCCTCAATGGTGCCATCATCAAGAGTGATTGTCAAAATGGATCATCATCTTTGCATTTATAGGACTACCAGAGGTTAGTCATCTCTACCAATATTTATCTTTAATCAACTTCATTTTTAAAAAAAAATTATGGGATGATAATTACATTGCTGTTTGTGGAACCTTACTGTTCAAATCAGCTGCCACAATTCCCACATTACAACAGTCACTGTACTTGAAAAATTTAATTGGCTATAGAGTGCTTTGGAATATCCTGAGGTTGTGAAAGGTGCAACATAACTGTAAGTCTTCCTGTCAGAACCCTGTTATCTTAAGTAACTTTATTTCTTTGCATTATTTAGTGCCAAATTTATTGAGGATCTCCTAATGCTGTGTGTTATATATTCAAAGCTCTGATTGTGTATTGAAATACACTTTATCTGAAACAGTGATATTTAACTGGAAACTCCTTTTTTCCCTCAGGACCAAGGACTAAGTGAGTACTTAGATAACAGTGCTTTGTGTATAGGGTATTATTTTTAAAGTCACAAATCTTTCTTTTCATGCAATTACAAAAGGCTTGTAGCACAGAAGCATCATTGATTCTACATTTGATTGACTAGTTGTCATGGAGACCTCTCACTGAAGCACTTTGAAACCTGGTTTTACAAATCGCAAGGTGTCAGCACAGGTTTTGTTTTACAACATAGGATCAAAAGAACAGGAGTCAACCATTTAGCCCCTCACTTCTGTTCTGCCATTCAATAAGATTACAATTGTGACTCACTGCCTTTGCCCCATATCCCTTAATACCTTTAGTCAACAAAAATCTGACAATCGCAGATTTAAAAATAATAATTGATCTGGTATCAATTAGCTTTTGTAGAGGAGAGTTCCAAATTTCTATCACCCTTTTGTGTGTAGAAGTGTTTCCTAATTTCACTCTGGCTCAAGCCTTTAGACTATGCTCCCTAGTCCTGGATTCTCCAGTCAGTGGGAATTATTTCTATCTACCCCTTAGTATCATGAAAACTTTGGTCAAATTATCCTTAGCCTTTTAAATTCCATGGAATACAACACTAGTTTGTGTAATCTCTCCTTATAACTTAACCCTTGGATTCAAGGTGTTATTTTGGTAAAAACAACACTGCCAGCCCCTCCCCAGTCAATATATCCTTCCTAAAGTGTGGTGCCCAGAAGTGCTCACAGTACTCTGACTGTGAGCCAACCTGGGCTCTGTATCATTGTAGCATGACTTCTTCCCCCATGTATCTTAGTCCTCTAGATATAACAGCCCGCATGTCATTAGCCAGTTTGATTATCTTTTCTACCTATCCATGACATTTTAATGATCTATGTATCTGGACCACCCACCCCCCCCACCCCCCCAAGTCTCTTTGGACCTCCATTGTTTTTAGTTTTTTTCCATTTTACCCAGAACGAAAAAAACAATAAAAACTGGGAAATAAGAATGCTGGTCTGAACTGCTTTTGTGTACTTTAAAATGGAACACCAGTAAAAACTGGGAAATAAGAGTACTGGTACGAACAGCTTTTTTTCCTTCTGGAAGTACCCTGTTCTATCCTTTCTAGGTCCAAAGTGCATGCCCTCATGCTTGCCAATATTGAAATCCATTTGCCACAGTTTTAGGAACATAAGAAATCAGAGCGGGTGTAGGCCATTTGGCCCCTCGAGCCTGCTCTGCCATTCAACTAGATCTTCTACCTCAATTCCATTTTCCTTCACTATCCCCATATCTCTTGATATCTTTACTATCCATTTACTTAATCTATGAATGTTGCTCTGTCACCTTATGCTTCCATTTACATAGCTTGCAATGCCGGCTATCTTTGTGTCATTAGCAAGCTTGGATATGTGGCTTTCTATCCCAACATCTAAGTTGTTAATAAATATATTGAATAGTTGAGTCCCCAACACAGATCATTGTGGGAACAGATCCAGCAAAGGTAAAACTGCAGGAACCATTAAGAGAAATGCCTTTTGCTGTTCAAATTTTACCATACGCTTGTTGCCCTGTTAAATCGGGTTTCAACACATGATTTTTTTCCTGAGCCATTACTTTTTCATATCCTCTGTACAATATGCCAATCGGGCGATCCTAGGGTGACCATAGGTGAGCACGTAATGATGGTTGACACGATAGTGCAGTGTTGGGGGAGTGTCGGACATTTATAGGTGTTGTCTTTTGGATGAGACATTAAACAGAAAACCTGTCTGCCCTCTCAGCTGGAAAATAAAGATCTCTTGGCAGTTTTTGAGGAAGAGCACGGGACATCACTATGTCCTGACCGACATTTATCCCTCAATCAATATTACTAAAACAGATTATTGTGCATTTTTACTTGATTGCTTTTTTTTTTCGTAGGACCTCGCTGTGTAAATTGGCTGCCTATTACCCTACCTTATAACTATGAATACACTGGCTGTAAAACACTTTGAAGCTTCCTAAGGTTGTGAAGGCACTTAATAAGGACAATCCCTTAATCTGTCCTAGATCCAACTAATACCCAACCTGCCGAGTGTTTACACGCTAAGAATTCAATGGCAGCTCTCTTGGACAATGTTTAAAACCTTTGGCAAATATGAGGTCAAAACCTGTGACTTGATACTGTACAGCGAGAGCTGATATTTTGCTTGCACTATGGATACTGTATACTGGGTAAGAGCTAATGAATCACAACTGCCTGAACCTCATGTGGGTTAGAGATGCGGCTTATATATACAGTGCTGGTATAAAATGATACTTCACACATCTGGTTGTAGCATCTGCATTATGCAGAACAATGCTGCACCAGTCTATGCCGCAATTTGGTTCCAACAGAAGACTAACTATTCCATCCCTTGCCTTGTGAATGGGGTCATTGATGAGCAGACAGGGTGAAATGACCAAAACAAATAATTCCATGCAGTCCAGTACTATCATCTTTTACTTAATGAGCAGGAAACAAATGGATGCCAGCTTATTCACCATGTCAAGAGGGCTCCAGAGCTCTCCACTGCACAGCAGCTCTTCAAACAATGAAGAAGTTTAGTCTGTATAATGAGCAGGCGGCTGAGTGGCTCGGGAGTACACAGCACAGCGTATCCAATGGCGGACACACTTACTCACTCTGCCGGCCCCAGTCTAATGGCAGATTTTTCACAAAGTCGGCTTGTGCATGGGTAGCAGGCTAAGATTTGCAATGAGACTGACCTGATTAGGAGGCAGCTTCTCAGTGTGCTCCACTTAAAGCACAGCAGTACAGCACTGACAACACAGAAAGGTTCTTTTTATGTCAACGTGAAACAAAATCATTGTGGAAGTGCCCGCTGTACACACTCCTCAAATTACCTTATTACAGTAATATATCTTGACTTTGTTAGAGGCCCCTGCTTCAAGTATGCTTTGCTTATTTATCTAGACAAGCAATTTCAAGTCATTGTGAGGCAGGAGACAGCATTGCGTTATCAGGACAGTGTATCAGCATAATGCAGTAACCCCGCAAAAGTTGGGTTTTTCTTCCATATACAATTGCTCTTCAAAGAATTTTCAGCCAGCTTCAGCCAGAAGCACCAAGCCTGCTCCTGAGGTTCCCATCTACACTTATATCAATCTTCAGCCAATTCGACTCACACCATGTGGCATCATAAAATGCCTGAGTGCACTGGACGCAGCAAAGGCCATGCATTCTGCTACAATCCTGACTTTAGTGCAGAAGACCTGTGCTGCAGAATTGTCTACACCACCAGCCAAGCAGTTCCAACACAGCAACAATAAGGCATTTATCTGACAATGCGGGGAAAAGAAAAGACTCTGGACAAATCCAACACAAAACTGCACTCCATTAGCTGACTCCCAATTATCATTATCAGTGATGGAGTGAGTCATCAATAGCGCTATCAAGTGGCACTTATCTACTAATAATCTGCTCACCGATGTTCAATGCTTGACACAATACAGGATAAAGCTGTCTGCTTGATTGCTACTTCATCATCAGCGTTCCATTCCACTGACATTCTGTAGCTCCAGTGAATACTATCTGTAGGATGCACTGATGACAAGACTACTTTGGCAGCCCCCCCCCCCTAAACTCGTGACCCCCACCCCATAGAAGGACAAGAGTAACTGGCGCATGTGAACACCATCACCTCCAAGGCACACGTCAACCATGGTATATTTCTATTCCTTCATCATCACCAATTTAAGATTCTGGAATTCCCTAACTAGCAGCTCTTTTGGAGAGAAATCCAAGGTGAGATCTTTGAAAGTGAAGATTGGAAATCCCTGTGACAGAGTTGGAGTTGCTTGACTTACAGTGTTACTGATGTTTGGGTGATTTGTTGAGAAATCTGTGGAGTCTGTTTAAGCCACATTTGGCATTTAGTGTGCAGTGTGGTGTGTTTGATCACAGTTTGCCTGTTAATTCACATATACCTCATAATAACCCTGAATGTTAGAGTAAAAGACATATATTGTAAATTGTTTTATCTTTCTGACCTTGTATAATAAAGTTTATTCTATTTGTTCAAACCATGTGGAGTCTTGTGGCTTAATTCACTGAGTAAATGTTTTGACTCCCAAACTTTGTCCACTTCATACAAAACATTATTGGTCCGTAACTGTATCTCACCAAAAACCTTGAGGATCACAGCAGATCTAATTGGTTCATTATCTCTAGCTGAGAACAAGTTTACTCTCTCCGTCCTGGACATCTTCCTGGAACAGGGCTGGATTATCGGCCTCTGTGAAGAATGTCAAAAAATCAGCACTGAAATCCCAATCCAGATCTTCAGTGCAGTTGGACAGTTCCATGGGCTCCAATTTGGTATCATCGGTGAATGCCAGTTGACTGGTGTCCTCCGCTGTCTTGATGAGGCTGAGGTCTACACAGGCATTTCGGCTTAGAAGAGAGAATCCCTGATTGTGAAGAACATATAATGCTTCCTATATCTTTTTCCCATGTTTTGGAACATTGCCTGCAACATGCCAGTAACTTATGGCCTAATCCTTCCTGGACCACATAACTGGGTGTCAGTTGTCTGGGTTAATAACCATGGTTTTTGTCTGATAAGACTGTTACACTTGCTCCTGTATCCAATTAAAATTAGCGATGTGTCCATTAACATAAATACCTACATTCCAGAATGTATATCGGGGGTCTTTGATCTCACCCAGCAAACAGTTCTGTTCCTCGTCTTGTTGAGATTCCTCAATTTCATTGATGGTGTTATGTGTGAAGATTCTCTCGTTATCCTCTGTATATCTAGTTATTTTAGTTCTGCACATCTTTCCAAAGCATCCAAACCTTTTACAATGAATGCATTCTGTGGTGCTTAGAGAGCACAGTTCCCTTTTTAGTGCTGCAACAATGGCATGGCTTGATGGCGTCTTGAACTTTTGTTCCACATGGTGTCTTCTTTCCTGGAGTTTCTTTCACATACTTTTGTTTAATAAATTGTACCATCATTGGTGTTTTTTTGAGCCAAGGTTTCTCTTCACCTCTGAGTATGGCCCCATTCTGTTAATGGACCTCTGTTTGTCTCATCAACTTGTCTTCTTTGGATTGCAATAGGTCAGATAAGGTCTCATCAGTAATATTGACTACAATGCAGTCTTGTATTAGTTTTGTTTTAAGATCACCGTATTCGCAATCTTCAGTCAGTCTATAAAAGTCATTGATAAAGGCATCTATTGATTCTCCTGGTTTTTGGGCCTTCTTGCTGAATTTGGCCCTTTCTAAAATCTTGTTATTCCATAAATTAAAATAGTGATCAAAGGCTTTTAAGACTTCTTTGAATTTGTCTGAGGTTTTGTTGATGCCTTGTCTTACCATAACATCATCCACATTTGCTCCAATAGAGTAAAGTAATGTATTGACTAGTTTAGCTTCAGGCAATCCTCAATCAAATCCTGAAGCAATTTAGAATCTTAAAATTTGTCTCCTTCATAGTGCCCAATTGTGTGTTTGATTTGGTCCTTCTCTATGCCCAAATCTCTCAGGTAATGTGAATTTGGAATCCGTATTTGCTTTAAGCTTCTAGGAGTTTGACTTAAATTTTTTAAACTCCTCTTGTGGTAATATGGTTTTCCCACGATGTTCAGCCTTTCACTGCTACCCGCTGTGGTCGCTGACGCTTTTTGGTATTCGTTCCTTAAACTTCACAGAGTTTTTAAGCTATTTGCTAGAAGTTACTATCAGGCTCTGCTCAGCACTTTCCTCCCTCTGGAGAAACATTTTTAAGCAGCCGATTTCTTTTTTCAATTGCTGTCTCGTGGTCACTATATGTAATGGTACCAACCTTGGGCCTGCAGTGTGGGGTGTATGGAAACCTGTGTTCATTAAGACTAGAATTTGCGCAGTGCTGCCTGTTTATTGCGCTGTTAAATTGAAGATTTTGACCATTCTCAAGGGTTACTCAACCTTCCTCGAACATTGCTAGGTTCTCCAACTCTGATGCTGGATCAGGATTTTTCATGCGCCACCACATGCTGTGGTGCAGCCCTTACTAAGCTGAACAGTTGTTTTTTTTCTGCCTCTCTCTGCCTTCTTGTCTTCTATGGATTTTCAACTGTCTTACCGAAGCCTTCAGTTTTGGCACCTTTTTCAGGTCAGGCTTGCAAACTTCTTCACAGTGATTTTTGGAGGTTTTGGCATCCTTTGCAGCTGCCATCATGTTATATGTTGGTTGTGTCTGGCTAAGGAATGATTGCTAAGGCACAGGTATGTCTGAAATATAACTGGTTTATTGGATAGACATAACTATATACAGGTATACATGACTGTTGTAATATGCCTTGAAGGGATATCAACATGACATCACTGGAAGGGAAATGTGTCATGTGAGCAAGTCTTAGTTTCACTTTTGCTTTGAGCAGAGCAGACACACAGCTCTGATGTCTTCAAGCTTTATATGAATAGCTGTTTTCATGTGCTTAGTCTTAATAAATGTATCTACAACGTGATTACTAAATCCCCTATGAGCAATTGGTGCCTTACGTCTTGTACAGTAAATAAGCCCAAGGTATTATATCATTATAAGAACATGACATGGTGATCAGCAGCAGTCAGACAGGTGGCAGCAGGTACAGATACAGCGTGGTGAACAGTCTTAGATCAGGCTATAAGGCATGAGGTGACCCTTGATGTTTTGGTCAGACCGCAATAAAGTCGCAGCGTCGGAGAGTGTTGAAAACGCAGCATCATGACTGCGAAGAAAAGCTTTGAGACACATCGCCAGCTAGTGCTCAAGTAACGAGCCGGAAAGCAGACGGATCCCTTGTGGTGAGATTGCGACACATAGCCTGTCAGTTCCATGAGTGGGACAGCACATTGAGAGAACCAGCACCGGATTAACTCTAAGTCACGAGCATTCTCCCTCTAGACTCTAGGTCATGTGTCTCTTACATCACAATGTGGGCAGTACTGTTCCTCCAGTCCCACACATTAATCCTTTCAACCCACACCACCCTAATACCACACCAACCTCACTGGCTGTATCTGTTGAAGGAGCAGGTTCATCATCGCCTTCTTGGGGAACTAGAGATGGTCAACAGTTGTGCGCCATGGAGCTACCGCCACATCACAAGGATGCATAGTAACAAAATATATAACGTTAGGTATATTGCGTGATAACACTGTGTTCTCTAACTTCTTATCACTGCATCCAGCTGTGACCATGCTCTAGTAATTGCATCTGAGTTTATCTTTCCATGTCTTGCCAGAATTAATGTGGTTGGATATCAAATAGCAACGTGATTAAGTCCATGACACAACCGGGCTTTATGTTGTCAGCTTCTGATTGGTTGAACAAATGGCCTTTGAAGCCAGCTTTCAATCAATCAAAAGCCAACTGATTTAAAGGAGGAAGTAAGGAAACTTTATCATTTCAACATTTTTGTAAAATAGCAAGTTAAGAATTAGATGGGCTGGTTGGTGATAGATGAGGAGACAGCTAAGTTGAGGTTGTTAACTATAGGAGAGAAAATGGAGAAGAGAATGTTGGAAAAGGAAAGTTAGACTGGGCAGAAACTGTCACTAAATCATTTTCATTTAAAATTGTTTTAATTGTTGGTTTATAATTAATATCAGTAAGAAGAGGAAAAGGGAGGATTGGTTGTTGATTGGCAAGAAATGTTGAAGATGGGGGAAGTAAATTATCCTAAATGTTTCTACAGTGGGAAAAACACACACAGTTCCTGTACTAAAAGTTCTGCATCTGTACACAATGTTTGCAAGCAATGTGATGACAGAGCTGTCACTGCATTGCATCTTCATACATTTGAGGCATAGATTATTTTTTAAGTAGCTGTCATTATTTCCAAAGCTTTGTGCAACTAGTCCAAAATGGCATTGCTAGTGCTGTCTCAATACACTGTTTACTGGGCGTAAATTAAATCAGTATCTAAAACATACTGACGGGTCCATGGTACAAAAATGACCACAAAATTAGACACTAAGGCCAGAATTTTCCAGCCCCTCATTACCACCAATGTGAATGGAGATCTCAATGGCTTGCCGGCCCCGCTGTGGGGAAATCTGTCGCAGGGGGGCTGGAAAATTCTAGCCTAATTCCTTATTCTCGTTTCCCGCTGTGGAGGTGGTTTTCTAATGTAGCACTGGTGGCATTAGAATAGGTAATGGAAAGGAGGAGAAAAGCCATGTCACCACAGGAAGCCAGAAGGCCCTAAGGCACACCCTGTGAAGGGGATGGGAGCACATGACCAGGAAGGTCAATCCTGGAGTCCAACCCTGAGGACTTAGCTTCTGATTGGCTGGCAGCTCTCAGCAGGCGTGACTTCCACCTCTGGGGTCCTTGGTCCCAGGGAAGTCCTGCCGCTGGCCTATCAAGTGCCTGAGTGGGACAAGATGCAGCAGGCCTTCCCGAAAAGAGGTTAAGGGGGTTTCTCACTGGATCTCCGGCCGGTGCCCAAACCCCCCCCATTCCCTCCGCATGATTCTGCCATGTTTCCCCAATCTGCTGCCTGTGCTCCTTTCCAAGTCATGATGCAGCCCAAGAGAGACTGCAACTATAGCCCCTGTTACTAAAGTAGATTTCTCCTGACATCCCTTCCAACTTCTCTGATCTCCTTGTCAGGATTCAGCACCACTCTCTTGTAAATCCAAAAGGTTTGTAAAACTTCTCCCGTAACAATCAGTACTTCCATTAACTCTGCACCAGTAGAAATAAGCGACAAGCACCTCATCAGGAAGTTGGATGGTGGGACCTTTAAATAAGTTAGCTGGGGAATTCCTTGTGTAGCTGAACACATGTTCCTATGGAAGTGGTTAAGAAGAGGTGTTGAGTGGGCCTGCGCAGTCCAAAGTGGCAGATTGTGTGTCAAATCGGTGGTAGAGGCTGACTGGCACCACAATCTGCCAACTTTGCACACGTCTGACATACCAGTGCCAGCACTGTCAGCCAGGGAGGGCAGGCGGGCCACATCAGAATTGGCTGGAAGCATCCCGATCAGCTTTTTATTCACTTGGGCTTCCGTTATGCCAACACCAGCTGTGTTACAGAGCTCGCTTTCGCAGCCAATGCATCGTTGTGATGTTGGTTTGTGAATAGATGTTGGCCAGGAAACCAGGAGAGATTTCTTGCTCTTCAGATATTGTCGTGGAATCTTTGATCTTGTCGTGTGCCTTTAAGAGATAGGAGCATGACATCGCTGGAAGGGAAATGTGTCATGTGATCCAGTCTTAGTTTCACCTTTGCTTTGAGCTGATAAGTTCACAGCCAACAAATTACTTTTGAAGTGTAGTCACTTGGAGCAAACATGTCAGCCAATCAATACACAGCAATATGGCTTAAACAGCAAATGAGGTGAATGAACATTTAGCCTTGAATTTTAAGAAAGACAGTCGGCCTCCATGCCTCAGCCAAAATGGTGCTAGAGCCCCGAATCCAGAAGTCCTGCACCCACCATTTTCACTTGGTGGGGGGGGGGGGGTGGGGATATGGCAGTCGGGGGAGGGAGTGGAAATGGGGTTAGGAGTTATTTCACATATCTGTGGTTCATGGAGGCAGCTGCAAATGTAAAAGAACAGCTTCCTTCAAACAGAAGCAATCTTCATTTCCAAAACCCAACTTGTGAGCTTTAGACATTTGAGGAAAATGTCTGAGCCTAGTGGAGTTCTTCAGAGAGGGAAAAAATCCTTTTGAAGAGGTAAGGTACCCTTTTGGAGAAGTCAGGTACCCCTTTCGAAGAAGTCAGTTGCCCTCTTGTAAAGGCCAGGTACACTTTTAAGATTGTTAAAATTAGACATGAATGTACGTTAAAAAGTGGATAAGCTCTATGGACTGTCAAGCTGTCAAGCCATTATATCCATAAGACCTAAAAGCAGAAGTAGGCCATTCAGCTCATTGAGTCCGTCTGTTCTGCCATTCAACGAGATCATGGCTAATCTGATAATCCTCAACTCCACTTTCTTGTCTTTTCCCCATAACGTTTGATTTCCTTACTGATTAAAAATCTGTCTATCTCAGCCTTGAATATACTTAAGGCTCAGCCACTACAACTCTCTGTGGTAAAGAATTCCACAGATTCACCACCCTCCGAGAGAAGAAATCCCTCCTCATCTCTGTCTCAAACGGGCAACCCCGTTACTCTAAGATTATGCCTTCTGGTCCTAGACTCTCCCAGAATGGGAAACAACCTCTCAGCATCTAACCTGTCAAGTCCTTCAAATCCCTAAGCCCTTCAAATTTTTGAAAAAGAGACTGCCAGTCTGCAGTTGAAAAAAAATTGGCGCTTGCTATTTCACTGTTTGTTGACATAAGGATTAGTGCTGCTTGACTGCTTCCACAACCCACCATCATCACAGTTAGGGCGGGGGGGGTGGGCTATAACTTTACAGTTTGATTGACAGCTCCAAACGATTGTAAAGATCTGCCTTTGATGCGGGGCTATGAATACAAATGTTTGTTTTATAAGACATTAAATACTTGATGGGATTTAAGTGTTATAAATGAGGTTTTTTTAATATAATGAAATCTGGAAAAGTCTGCAACTTCATTTTATTTCATTTCACCAGGGCTCCTGAGGTCTGCCCAAGGTGGATACTGGGTGAGTTGGCATGGAGGGTGTAAGGGAAAAGGGTGGTGGGAAAGGGGGAATGGGTTGGCCTGAGTTGGCACTAATTTGGCACAGGGGCTATAAAGGGCTATGATGATGAGTGGGGGTTCATGGGTTGGGGTGAGTGATGGGGCCATGCTGGGTGGGTAGAGGGGCATAGGTTGGCATGAAGGGTATGAGGGGCCATGGTGGGTGGGTGGGAGGTATGAGTTGGCATGGATGGGCTATGGGGACTGTGTGTAGGTGGTGAGGGGGAGTGATAAGTGAGGGCTAGAGAGCTCTTTTTTTGTTTTATTGCTTTTATTGTAACTGGGTCAAAGTCCCAGAATGCTGAGGCAGCCTTGGCACTCAGTAGCCCCTGTGGCTGCGGGCCTGACTCCAGTTAGCACCCGCCCCCGCTCTGCTTCTCCCCACCGCCCCCCCCCTTCCCCACCCACACCCCCCTCCGCTCCCCCCTCCCCCCAACCCCTGCCCTCACCCCATGGAGCAAAAGTTCAAAGATTCAGGGCACTTTCTCCCAAGTTGGGTTTGCGGAGTCGGAAATTTTCCAAACTCTGCTCTTCTGGCTTGGAGGCGAAACTTTGGCCCTTAACCTTTTATTTGGCAGTGCTATTTGAGGGAGGAACGTTAGTCAGGTTGGTGGGAGAACTCTTAAGCTCTTCAGGTGATGTCATAAGATCTTCTCCATTCATTTGAAAAAGAAAACATCTTCCTGAAGGGAGGAAAACAGCATTTTAAACAGTGTAGGCCTCCCATCTTACTTCATTGGAATGTCAGCTGAGTTTGCGTGCTCAAGTCCTGGAATGGAACAAAAAAACCCCTGATTTGGAGGCCCAAGCACTAACATAGGATTACATAGGATATATGGCACAGGAACAAGCCATTTGACCCATCAGTCCATGTTGGCGTTCACGTTCTATTCGAGCTTCAACTTATAATTTTCCTCTTCTAAGTCTATCATTGTAACCCATAGTTACCCACTAAGCCAAGTGTAGGATTCATCAAGAGTATTTGACTCAGGAAGAGAGACAGAGACAAAATATGAAAGAAAGAAAGGAGAAAGGAAATCTTTCATTTAAAAATAGCATTTGACGCTCCACTAGGGATGATGGATGAAGTGCAAAAGCTGAAATGAAGGGAAAAAAAGGATCCACAATAAGAACTGTAAGGCACCAGATGCTAATTGCTGTGAAAGAGAAAAAGGCCAATCTTAAGATGTCACCTGAAAGGCAAGGAGAGAGAGAGAGGGACAAAGTGACCAAAGAATTTTTAACTAATACTGAAATTTTCCGAGCCAATCTTTAGAAGCAGTGAAAATAAATGTTTAAAGCTTTAACGCTGTCTTTGTTGCTAAATGCAACTGCAAGGCCCCCTTCATCGGAGCATTCAAACCTAGGAGAATCAGTTTGTGAAATGTAAAGCTTTTATTTTTAGTAACAATTGCCAAGTGGTTAAATTGTGAAGGGTCCCGTGTCTCATCATTCTTTGTTTGCAAGTTTTAATGTGCTTTTTTGCATGAGTGAGCCCTGGAAAGTGGACTTTGTCATTTAGGTTGCCCAGAACCGCTCCATAAGATTCAGATTTGCACACGTTTGACATGGGGAAGCGGAGCCAACTGAGCTTTCATAAAGATTAATCAACTAAAAAAAAAAATTGGCAATTTTGTCTCGAAGCAAAAGTTATCACAGCTGCAATGCTGATGTAGACCGAATTTCTACTTATTTGTGGGCAGTTAGTTTTGTTCCATTGATTCACATTTCATTGGGGCTAAGGTGTGAATGGTCTAAGCCTAGGGATGAAGAAGCTTAAAAAATTGAAGGAGTAAGTATTTCATGCTTAATATTGCTGGATAATGCAATAGCCTGTCACCAAATCGCATTTTTAAAAATTGAATGAACAGCAAGTGGAAGAAGATAGATTTTAGGTAGGGAGAGGATGAAAAATTATGTAGTCAAGCTGGAAGACTGTACATGGAGAATTCAATAAGATTAGTGGCCTCTTGTTGCATTCTTATGTAAAGCTGAGTCAAAAAATCAGTGCTGACTGGAGATATGGAAAATTAGCTTTTGAGTCCAGCTTTGTAGTGGTGATAACATCTGCTGACAGATTTTGACACCTGCTCTGGTGGTAACTCTTCAATACATGGACAATATCTGTTTGGGGGAATAATCAGTGTAGCGCTTTTCACCTGACTGTTCATACCAGGTTATGAAAACTCTCTCTGATATAGACGATGGTCTATGATATATTTTCTGAGAAATTGCAGTATGGCCATGCAGTTTAGCAGAAATTATGTTCTTTTCATCATTAGGCCCAATCTTCATTACTGGGCATTTCCATTCCTCAGTTATTAGCTTTGGACAAACAATAGTTGTACCTTCAATAAAATATCACTGCTGTCTGGTACTGAAATAAAACTACTTGAATTCACTGTGACATTATCTAAACCCTTCAATTAGATTCCACTCTAATTAACTCCCAGGTCTCCATGATTTATCCCTGGAGTACACCTTATGGAGATTGCAATGCTGAAGTAGTTTGTATCTTTCTGCTCATGTGTGGGCACTTAGTTTTGTCCTGTTGATTCACACTTCCTTGGAGCTGAGGTGAGACTGTTCAATGTACAGGATAAAGCCACAGCTAAAGTTGAGTGAAAGAGCAATCATTTCATGCTTAATTTTGTTGAATAATGGAATAGTCTCTCACCTAATAGCATTGAAAAGAACTTGGACTTTTAAAAATTTAGTCAGAGGATATGGGGGTCACTGGCAAGGCCAGTATTAATTGGGAAGGTGATGGTGAGCCACTTTCTTGAACCCCTGAAGTTCATATATTGTAGGTGCACCAAGTTTCAGGGTTTTGACCCAGCAACAGTGAAGGGATGGCAAAACAGGGCAGAATTCGCCGGTCAGCAAGCGAAAACAGGACCTGCTCGCCGATGCGTAAAATGACGCGCGGTGATGTTGGGCGTGCAAGTCAGGATGGTGTGAGGCTTGGAGGGGAACTTGCAGGTGGTGGTGTTCCCATATACCGGCTGCCTTTGCCCTTCTAGGTGGTAGAGGCCACAGGTTGGAAGGTGTCAAGTGAATTGCTGCAGTGCATGTTTTAGATGGTACACATTGTTTTCACTATGCGTCAGTGGTGGAGGGAATGAATGTTTGTGGATGTGATACCAATAAAGTGGGTTGCTTCGTCCTGGATGTTGTCTAGCTTCCTGAGTGTTGTTGGAGTTGCACTCATCCAAGCAAGTGGAGAGTATTCCATCACACTCCTGGCTTGTGCCTTGTAGGTGGTGGATAGGCTTTGGGGATTCAGGAGGTGAGATACTCTCCACAGAATTCTCAGCCTCTAACCTGCTCCTGTGGTCACAATTTTTATGTGGCTGATCCAGTTAAGTTTCTGGTCAACAGTAAGCCCCCAGAATGCTGATGGTAGGGGATTCAATGATTGTAATGCCATTGAATGTCAAGATATCGTCATTAGGCTCTCACTCGTTGAAGAAGGTAATTGCCTGGTATGAATGTTATTTGCCATTTTTCAGCCCAAGCCTGGATTTTGCCCAGGTCTTGCTGCATATGAATATGGACTACTTCAGTGTCTGAGGAGTTGCGAATGGTACTGAACACTGTGCAATCATCAGCTTCTGACCTTATGATGGAGGGAATTGATGAAGCAGTAGAAAATGGTTGGACCCAGGACACTACCCTAAGGAACGCCTGAAGTGATGTCCTGGGACTGAGATGATTGGTCCCCAACAACCAGTACAATCTTCCTTTATGGTAGGTATGACTCCAACCAGTGGAGAATTTTCTCCCTGATTCCCATTGACTCCAGTTTTGCCAGCATTCCTCGATGACACACTCAGTTAAATGCCTTGAGGTCATGGACAGCCACTCTCACCTTACCTTGAATTCAGCTTTTTTGCCCATGTTTGGATGCAACCTGAAATGAGGTCTCGAGCCAAGTGGTCATGGTGAAATCTAAACTAAGGGCAAGATTTTCCAATCCCACCAAAAATCAATGGACTTTTTGCCGCCACTCCAAATTTTCTGTTCCTGCCCACATTGGGAAAATCCCAATCTAAGCATCAATGAGCAGGTTATTGGTGAGTTAGTGTTCAATTGCACTGCAGATGACACCCTCCATTCAGCCATGTGAAAATTTTGAAATCCTACAAACATATGAACATACGAGCTAGGAGGAGGAGTAGGCTACTCAGCCCTTCAAACCTGCTCTGCCATTCAATAAGATCATGGCTGATCTGATTGTAACCTCCCCCCTACCCCCAATAATCTTTCACCCCCTTGTTAATCAAGAATCTATCTATCTCTGCCTTAAAAATATTCGAAGGCTCTGCTTCCACTGCCTTTTGAGGAAGACAGCTCCAAAGACTCATAATCCTTTGAAAGAAAACATTTCCCTCATCTCTGTCTTAAATGAATAACCCTTATTTTTAAACCGTGACCCCTAGTTCTGGATTCTTCCACAAGACAAAACAACTTCTCCACATCCACCTTGTCAAGACACCTCAGGATCTTCGAGGTTTCAATCTTCTAAATTCCAGTGGATACAAGCCTAACCTGTCCAAACTTTCCTCATAAGACAATCCACCCATTCCTGGTATTAGCCTAGTAAACCTTCTCTAAACTGCTTCTAATGCTTTACATCCTCCCTTAAATAAGGTGACCAATACTGTACACAATGCTCCAGATGGGGTCTCACCAATGCCCTGTACAACTGAAGCATAACCTCCCCACTTTTGTATTCAATTCCCCTCACAATAAACATTAACATTCTATTAGCTTTCCTAACTACTTGCTATACCTGCATCCTAGCCTTTTATGATTCATGCACTAGGACACCCAGATGCCCCTGAATCTCAGAGCTCTGTAATCTCTCACCATTTAGATAATATGCTTCTGCTTTATTCTTCCTGCCAAAATGAACAATTTCATATTTTCCCATGTTATACTCCATTTGCCAGGTCTTTACCCACTCACTTAACCTATCTATGTCACTTTGTAGCCTCCTTACGTCCTCTTCACAACTTACTTTCCTACCTATCCCTGTGTCATCTGCAAATTTAGCAACCATACCTTTGGTCCCTTCATCCAAGTCATTTATATAAATTGTAGAAAGTTGAGGCTCCAGCACTGATCCCTGTGGCACACCACTTGTTACATCCCGCCAACCAGGAAAAGACCCATTTATGGCTACCCTCTGTTTCCTGTTAGCTGGCCAATCTTTAATCCATGCCAATAAATTACCCCCTATACCGTGAGCTATTAATTTTCTGCAATAGCCTTTCATGTAGCACCTTATCAAATGCCTTTTGGAAATCTAAGTACAGTATATTCAGCAATTCCCCTTTATCCACAGCACATGTGACTCCTTCAAAGAACTCCAGTAAATTGGTTAAACATGATTTCCCTTTCACAAAACCATGATGACTTTGTCTGATTGCCTTAAACTTTTCTAAATGCCCTGCTATAACATTTTCAGTAATAGCTTCTAACATTTCCCCATGACAGATGTTAAGCTAAGCAGTCTGTGGTTTCCTGCTTTCTATGTTCCCCCCACAACCACCCCCGACCACTTTTTTAATAAAGGAGTTACATCCACCATTTTCCAATTTAAGGGAACCTTCCCCTAATCTAGGGATTTTTGGCAAATTCAAACCCAATGTACCAACTATTTCACTAGCCACTTCTTTCCAAACCCTACCATGAAGTCCATCAGGACCCGTGAACTTGTCAGCCCACAGTTTCAACAATTTGCTCAATACCACTTCTTTGATGATTGTAATTTCCCTGAGTTCCTCCTTCTCTTTCACTTCCTGATTGACAGCTATATCTAGGATGTTACTCATATCCTCTATAGTGAAAACAGATGCAAAATACCTGTTCAATTCATCTGCCATCTCCCTACTTTCTATTATTAATTCCCCAGTCTCACTTTCTATAGGACCAATGCTCATTTTATTAACTCATTTCTTATTTAAATATTGATAGAAATTCTTAGTATCCATCTTTTTATTTCTAGCTAGCTTTCTCTTATACTCTAATCTTTCCCTCCTCATTAATCTTTTTGTCATTCTTTGCTGTTCTCTATATTCTGTCCAATCTTTTGACCTGCCACTCATCTATGTGCAAATAAGACCATAAGACCATAAGATGTAGGAGCAGAAGTAGGCCATTTGGCCCATTGAGTCTGCTCCGCCATTCAATGATATCATGGCTAATCTGATAATCCTTAATTCCATTTTCCTGCCTTTTCCCCATAACCTTTGATTCCCTTAATGATTAAAAATCTGTCTATCTCAGCTTTGAATATAATTAACGACACAGCCTCTACAGCCCTCTGCGGTAAAAAATTCCATAGATTCACTACCCTCTGAGAGAAGAAATTCCTCCTCATCTCTGTCTAAAATGGGTGACCCCTTACTTTGAGATTTTGCCTCTGGTCCTGGACTCTCCCACAAGAGGAAACAACCTCTCAGCTTCTACTGTGTCAAGCCCCCTAAGAATCTTATATGTTTCAATAAGATTGCCTCTCATTCTTTTAAACTTTAATGAGTCCAGGCCCAACCTACTCAACCTCTACTCATAAGAAAATCCCTCCATACCTGGGATCAACTTAGTGAACCTTCTCTGGACTGCCTCCAATGCGAGGAAATCTTCCCTTAGATAAGGGGGCCATAACATTGTCTGCATCCTGAGGCTAGGCCATTAAGATATATTTCAGGAAATGCAATGGTTCTAATACTGGGAAACATAAAATATATATGCTGCAGATTGAGGCCATTCAGCCAATTGTGTCTGTGCCAGCAGAAAAAGAGCTTCACAGTGCTCTTAAATGTGGTAAACTGGGGCTGGTTTTTCATCTATGTTAACAATTTTGAAGCTGTTGATCAACTTTTACTAGTTTTCTATGTTGGTGTATATGAAACATTCCCAGGTATTTAACATCCCATATTTAAACTATTTAAATAGATTCTAATTTGTAGTTTACTCCCAGGAATCCATTATTCTCTACATAAACCATCTGAACCCCTCGATTAGATTCCAGCCTATAACTCATTTGCAAGTATTCATTATATATAAACCACATGAGCTCCTCTGTTATGTTACAGCCTGTAATACACTTGGGGCCATCAATTATTCTCTTTTTCTGGGTGCCATGATGTGGAACTGCAGCTTTAGTTAATATTCTGTCTGAATTCAGATTTTCTTGTAAATGTGATTACTGGCTCATGTCAGGTATTACAGACTTGGCTGAGGCTGCCAGAGCTTATTTCAGTCCAATTAGCCAAACATTATTCGCTTACCTCTGGGGATTAATAATTGATTTGAAGGCATCTATTGCCGGGCCATAATTTTGCACTACATTGTCTGCTAGTGGTGCAGAAAGTGCAGTGCAAAGAAGGAATCAAAATATCCACAGAACATGGACTAACAATCAGATTCGAGTGCGAGGATATTGTATAAATTACAGAGAATGCAAAGTTACTGATTACCATATTGGCAGCGACTGTACATGCTAATTTTATGTACAATAGCTTTTTAAAACCAATTGCAAGATCTAACGTTCAGATTTTTATACGATTTAAAAATAGGTAGTTTAAACTGTAAATTGATGTGAGCCTTTGGTGTGATGATTACAGTATAAAATCAGGCTGCAGTATAAAATGTGATGATGAATGCCAGATTTCAAATGCATGCTCTTGTATAATTCACCCTCTTTCTATTTCATAACCTTTATAAAAATTGATAAAATAATTATGAGAGACAACACTGATTTTAAACTAATTGCCTTAAATAATAGAAGAATGAAAAATCAGCCAAGATTGCCGAATAGTACAGAGTTAGGATCACAGCACAGGAGGATTTAATGCATCATTGAAAGAGCATTTAGTAAAGTTAGTGCTGCTTTTCCTTTTATTCTTTCATGGGATTTGGGCATCACTGGCAAGGGCATTTGTTGCCCATCTCTAACTGCTCTTGAACAGAATGGCTTGCTAAGCCATTTCAAAGGGCAGTTAAGAGTGAATCACACTGCCATATGTAGGTAAGACCAAGTAAGGATGGTGGATTTCCTTCCCTAAAGGGCATCAATGAACTAGTTGGGTTTTTTTACAACAATCAATGATGGTTGTCATGGTCACTACTACTGAGACTAACTTTCAATTCCAGATTTATTCATTGAATTTAAATTCCACCAGCTGCCATGATGGGAATTGAACCCATGTCCCCAGGCCATTAGCCTGGGCCTCTGGATTACTAGTTCAGTGACATTACCAATATGCTACCATCACCCCGATTATATTATAGGACTGCCATTTATAGCTCCGTTTCTGCTGTAGAAACAAAGGGGCACTATTGACCCAACTCAAGAATTAGATTTGCCTCACTCCATAGCAGAGGAGAGCAGTACCACTGGTGGTGAAAATAGAATCAGGATCATAGAATGGTTACAGCACAGAAAGAAACCATTCGGCCCATTGTGTTTGTGCTGGCTCTCTACAGGAGCAACTTAGCTAGTCCCACTCTTGGCCTTTTCTGCTGCAATTTTTTTTTTCTCTTCAGGACTTTTGCAATTTCCTTTTGAAATTTACACCTGAGTCTGCCTCCTCCATACTTTCAGGCAGAGCATTTCAGAGCCTAACAACTCGCTGTGTAAACAAATCTTTCCTCATGTCGCCTTTACTTCTTTTACCAAACAATTTAAATTGGTGCCCTTGGTTCTCGACACTTCCATCAAAGGGAACAGTTTCTCTCTAGTTACTCTATCCAGACACCTCATGATTTTGAACACCTCCAACAAATCTCCCTTCAACCCTCTCTTTTCTAAGAGGAACAGCCTCAGCTTCTCCAGTATATCCACCTAATTGATGTACCTCATCCCTGAAACTATTCTCAGGAATCTTTTTTGCACCGTGTCTGAAGCCTTCACATCCTTCCTAAAGCGTGGTCCCAGAATTGGACACAATACTCCAGTGGAGACCAAACAGTCTTTTATAAAGGTTCATCATAACTTCCTTGGTTTTGTACTCTGTGCCTCTATTTACAAAAACCAGGTTCCTGTACGTTTTTTTAGCCACTTTCTCAACCTGTCCTCCCACCTTCAATGATTCGTGAACAAGTATCTCCAAAGTCCCTTTGCAACTCTTTTAGAATCACACCCTTTATTTTATATTCCAATTATTTGTCCTTCCCATGAAAATGAATCACTTCACACTTCTCTGCATGAAATTTCATCTGCTACTTGTCCGCCCATTCCACCAACCTGTGTCCTCTCAAACTCTATCGTTATCTTCCTCAGAATTCACAATATTTCTCTGGCCGGAATTTTGCGTTGACCGAGCGGGCGCGTGCCTGACCTGAACGCATGTGAAATTGTGCGAAATGACGTCGGGCGAGCATCCCAATGTCATCGTGCACACGAGCAATATTGAGGCTGGCGGGTACACGTGGGAGTCGAAGCCACGCCTGCTGACAATTAAAGGGCCGATTAAGGCGATTAAAAACCACATGGGCAAAACAGGCAGGCGGGCAGCAAGAAGCCTCATCCAAAGGTGGGGTGAAATGTCCGGGGTGAAATATAATAAAAAAAGATATCTGGGGATGGATGTTTGTCTGAGCTCTGCTGTCAGGTGCTTGAATGTGCTGCGTGGACACGGTTTGCTGCATTTTCTTCTTGCCATTTAGTCCGTCCGGGTCGGCAGCTCCCTGAGGCAGCTCCGCAGCGGCTAGTCTGCCTTCAGGGAGCTCGCTAGAAGTGCCCGCCCACACCCACACTTCTGTCAGCGCCTGCCCTCTTCCTGCGCCCCCCTCCCCTCCCCCCCCCCCCACCGACTTTGGCAGCACTGAGGCTTTCTCAGCTCGTGTTTCACGCTGACTGCCTGTTAATTGGCCAGCCAGCGTGAAATTGCATTGGGGGGTTGCTGATCGCGGGCGGAAGCACATTTCACATCCGGTTCCGGGCCCGCCGACTTGGCACGCTCGCCAAGCGTGAAATTCAGGCCCAAGTCTTGCGTCATCTGAAAATTTTGAAATTGCGCCTTGCACGCCCAAGGGCAGAATTTTATGGCCTTGCCATGGCGGGGGAGGGGCTGGGAAATGCAGCCGGCGTTCAAAAGCCCATTGACTTCGGCAAGATCAGGAAATCCCGCTACTGGGTCGGGGGGGGTGGTGGGGTGGGGTGGTTGGGGGTGGGGGTGGGGGGGGGGGAGGGGGCAGAAAAATTCGCCCCAAGTCTGAGTCATTAATATAGATTAAGAAATGCAGTGATCCTCATACTGACCCACGGGGAACCCCACTATATACCTTCCTCCAGTCAGAAATACAGCTGCTCACCAGCACTCCTTGTTTCCTATCACTCAGCCAAATTTGTGCCAATGCTGCCACTGTCCCTGTTATTCCACGGATTTCGATTTTATTGGTAAGCCTAACAGGCGCTGCTGGATGCCACAAGCTGTGATATTGTACTGGCCAGGAAAAGGCTCAGTTCTCAATGTAACATTCGCATCACTGGCTTATAAGGACTTAACAAAATTAAAACATTTTTGCCTGCATTAAATTATTTTTTCCAAGTGAAAACACAAGGGGTTAAATATGCAGAAATACAAAGAAAATGACATCAGTGGGATATGAGGATGCAAGTTATTGATTGTATCGGTCATTCCTGACAGATAATAGGAGATTATTATTTTAAATGTGCAAATGGCCCAAGCTATTCACTTTGAACTTACTGACCCGGAGGAACCCCAGGTGTGTTCACAAGGATTACAAGTACTCTGAACGACATCCTATCTAGTTAATTAAAACTGTTACAGTTAGTTAGTCATTTTTGTCTTTATCTTCACAGGGTCTTGAAACAGAGCATTCTAGTTCTGTGATGCAGATCACAGAATTAAGCAAACTGAGCGGTAGTTTTGATCGGCAGTGCCATGTGCGAGCGTTAATAAGGTCAGTAATTGGCTATGATCCTATGGGCAACCGAGTGAAAGTTTCAAGTTTTGTCCGCTAATGCCTAGGTCATCAGTCAAGCTGTCGCCAGCACAGGAACTCTGGCAGTGTTTCATCATGTAAGAAGTAGGCAACCATTTTCAAGGTTCTCTTATATATTAAGAAATAGTTCAGGAGAAATGTAATTGTTTTTCATAGATTGTGAAAGATAGTGAGGCTTGAAAATTATGGGAGCCATGCGGTTTGTGCTGAATTATGTTCATTTATTTGGTTTATATGAAATAAACTATCTGTGGATTTGAGTCTCTGATGGGGTCTAAGGGAAGTTTTCTTAGCCTGTGATGGGGGGGGAGCAGGGAGGCAGGCCGGCATGAAAATTTACCATTTTCCTGGGTGGGGGAAGGGAGGGCGGACAGACACTTAACGATAGTTAAGGACAATGAAGGCCTATTTTCAGAGACCAACGGGAATTTTCCAATCAGCCTCCAGGTCCCTGGGGCATCAGGGACTAGGGCAGCTGTCTGGAGGCAGCTTCCCAGAGGCAGATCTGGGAGGTGGGGAGCACGCCAGGCTGGCTTTAAGGCACTCCCTGTCTTCTCAATCATCCCTTCCGCCGTGGTGGCCTGGCGTTGCAGTGAATGGCCTTAAATATCAGGAATCATCAGGTAACCGAACCAAAACCACCCATTTTACAGCACCGCCCGAGATGAATTTCTAAACCCACAACAATTGACCACGTGTGTTGATGAAATTGTGGGTAATAAGTTCAATGTGCTCTGGAATCAATGCAAAAATGTAAAGTGAAAGAACACTAGAACACCAGCAGCCTTTTCAGATTGTAGAACCACTTCCAGGGTCATAAATATGTCATAAGACTTTGGATTTAGAATGTTTGTATGTGACATCCACTCCGGAAGGGAGAGAACTTTTAATGGATAGTCAGGAGTTTTACTGTGCCTGATTCCCATTCTTATTACATTCTGCTACTGAACTGCTATGAATTCAATGCCCATCCACCACTGAATTACCAAACAGCCAAAATATGCGCACTGTTAGACTGCCAAATACCCAATCCATAGCCACCATGAATTTCCCAAGAACTCAACATTTATCATCGGCACACTGCCTGATAACTATTGCCCAGAGAAATTAATGTTTAAACATTGAAAGTCAAACCATCACTGACCCACCATGTGTACAAACTAATCCTTAAATCCAGTCACATCCTGGACATCATTATTTGTTACAACAAAATGGCATCCTACACAGAAAGGCACATGTTGGTGTAACAACCTTCTGCACATTAAAGGTACCATTTTCTATTTTTCTAATCATGAGTTGAGGTGTGTCGAAAGAAAATTCGACACAATTCAGGTTTGTTTTAAATTTCGGTTGCCCCTTGTGGACTGGTTTGGGTTCTTCTCTTGGATTTCAACATTCATTCCTTTCAGAAAGACTATTGATCTTTTAACCTATGTCCATTCTCAGGTGGGCAGAAAGGTGATTCTCAAGGCAGATGGAATTGTTGTTTTGCTCCACTCCAGCACTTTGAGCCAGCCCCACTTCAAAGCTCCCTGTATGAAGGCATTTAAATGCCTGATTCATCATAGAGTGCTTTTATCCTAAATATTTTTATCTACAGGTAGGTCTATGACAATTATAAAATCAAAAATAAACTTTTCAACAACTAATGGCTATTTGGATTATGATACACTCAAAAGCAGCCATTCCCCAATATTAAGTGTAGAGAACAACTCCTCCCCCTCTGATGCTCCTCTACTTTAGGCAGCATCAGAGCTCGTAAGTACTGAATTCTGTGACCACAACCTACTCCAGGATCAAGTGTGAGTCAACCTTGTCCTGAAGGAACATATTTTTCTTCAGGCTTGAACAAGTCTTATGTATCATATGAATTTTAGTACTTAGATGTTTAAATCTCAACAGTTGGATAGTCACCTGTTAGCATTTTCATGTAAAGATAGTGTATTATTTATTTAAAAAGCTTCAATAGGTGCCTGGGGCTACAGGAGGCTGAGTATGGTTGAAAGATCCAATGAAACCATCTAAAGTTCTACGATGATTTCCTTTAGTTGGAGCATGCCTGAAGTTTATTGATGTTATCATAATGCCCCAGCATATTGAAATAGCATTGTTTCATTCTGGTACATTGCTCTTTCCTTAAGTTTTTTTTCCTGAGTGTATATTGACTTTTAAAAGCAGGGAAAAGAATCTTATCAAGCCATAGATGCTGCTATGCAATACATCTGCTTCCTTAGCTACTATCCTGTTGTTCAGGAGCCTTAGGTACAAATAGACAAAGTGAAGAGAAGAACCACCAATGAAACTGATAAACATCCAACTTTAAATTTTTGTTCCGACATGAGGCACTAGCTTATTTTTCCACTGGGCATCTTGTTCATGCTCGCTCTTTCCACCATTATTCATCTGTGTGAAAATTGAACTGTAATTGAGTTCAAATATGATATAGAGAATCACAGGTTGTTTTACATCTAATACCTGTTGAGGGGAAGCTACTAGACTCTATTATAAAGGGCAGAGTTTTTGAGCACTTGCGCAAAGGTGAACAGAGAGAGTCAAGTATAGTTTGGAAAGGGTAAGTAAGGTCTAACAAAGCTGGTTGAATGATTTGAGGAGGCACGCATGGAAGGATTTCAGGATGTTACTTATATAGGCTTCCAGAAGACATTCAATAAAGTTCCACATAAGGAGCTGTTAATAAAAAGTAAGCATATAGAAATAGAGGGAACATGAGAAATTGGTTAGGAGGTTGCAGACAGAAAGTCAGGTTAATGGGTATGTACTCAATTTTTGCAGGATGTGAAAAGTGGTTTCCCCCATTGATCTATTCACTATACTGAGAACTCACAACCTCGACCACGTGGAGGCACACAAGCAGCAGACACATGGGAACAACATCACCTGCAAGTTCCCCTCCAAGTCACACACCATCCTGACTTGGAAATATATCGCCATTCCTTCACTGTCACTTGGTCAAAATCCTGGAACTCCCTCCCTAACAGCACTGTGGGTGTACCTACACCAGACGGACAGCAGTGGTTTAAGAAGGCGGCTCACCACCACCTAGTCCCCGGCAATTGGTGATGGGTAATAGATACTCACCTTGCCAATGACACCCATATCCCATGAATGAAAAATATCATCTATAACTTAGATCAGTGTTGTCCAATAAGCTCACCACTTGCCTCATGTGGCAAAAAGGCCGCAGGCATATGGTGAATTGATACTTTTCATCAGGTGAGAGATTTTAATTGGGTGGGCATTAGGACAGCGTAGCAGCACATTTGACTGAGGACGCAGTTACAGACTCCGTCTGACACAATCCCTGACCACGTTGACAGTAAGTTTAAAATCCTGCAGGAAATCCTTGATATTAAAAAAAAACAGTAGTCAAACTCCATTAAGGTATGAAATTCCAGTTGCCATGCCACAGCTGGATGATGTGTAGCGATTAGTTGCTGCTTCTAAAACATTCTTTGGCGGAGTTGCTGTCATGTTCACCGGTGATCCTGTCCCTCAATTTCAGTTTATCTCTGGGACATTGTGACAAGATTCATCCTGTCCTTTGTGTATATTTTGTATCATGTGGTGAACATGGTGACCAGATCGTCACAAGTTTGACAAGCATCCAAATCCTATTGGACAGCACTGAATGAGAGGAAGATCAAAGCCACATAATCCAAGTTTGCTGACAACATCAATTTAGGTGGCGCAGTTAATAGTGCAAATGGGAGCAGAAAGTTTCAAAGGAATGTTGATAGTTTGAATGACAGGGCAAAAACAATGGCCGACGGAGTTCAATATGGGGAAATGTGAGGTCATCCACTTTAGAGCGCAGAAAAATAGTTCAGATTGTTTTCTTTTTGGTATTCCCAATTTGCCCTTAACAAATCGTGTTGGTTTTTCTTAATTAATTCACACTTGTCCAAATGACTATTAATTCTGTCTTGGCTTATCAATTCAAAAGCTTTCCCACCACTGACTGGCTTGTAGTTGCTGGGTAAATCCTTACACTCTTTTCTGAACAAGGGTATAACATTTGTAGATCTCCAGTCCTCTGGCACAATCTCCATTCTAGCTAAGGAGGATCAGAAAGTTATGACTAGTATCTCCACAATTTACACCCTTACTTTCCTCAGTATCCTTCTATTCATCTGTTTCTGGTGTCTTACCAGCTTTAAGTAGCCAACCCTTGTAGTACCTGTTCTTTATCAATTTTTAGCCCATCTGGTGTCTCAACTATCTCTTTTTTCACTATGACTTTGGTAGCATGTTCTTTCTTGGTAAAGACAGATGCAAAGTCTTCATTTAGTGCCTCCATGTGTAGGTCCCGTTTGTCCCTACCCCTCCTCTTACTACAGTTTTACTATTTATGTGCCTTTAGAAGACTTGTGGTTTTACTTTTATGTTAGCTGACAATCTCTACTCATTTTCTCTTTTTGCCCCTCTTATTTCATTTTTTCATTTTTGCTCTGAACTTTCTACATTTAGCCTAGTTCTCAGTTGCATTATCAATCTGATATCTATCACATGCTTTTGTTGCTTCATCTTACTCTCTTTCTGATCGTCATCCAGGGAGTTCTGGTTTTAGTTGTCCTACCTTTCCCCCTCATGGGAAAGTACCTCAACTGTACCCAAACCATATCTAAGACAGCC
Source organism: Carcharodon carcharias (assembly GCF_017639515.1). Taxonomy (NCBI): domain Eukaryota; kingdom Metazoa; phylum Chordata; class Chondrichthyes; order Lamniformes; family Lamnidae; genus Carcharodon; species Carcharodon carcharias. The sequence goes on from NC_054486.1 coordinate 99,404,355, forward strand.
CTGGTTCTATTATGGTTTTGCTGGTCAATCTTTGTTTGCAAGTTGCCTGCATCCCAAGCTACGGGCTCATGTTAATCGCACATCACGATCCTTTTGCTGATTTTCAGACCTCAACGAATTTTGCGCCCCCCCCCCCACAAACCCGCCATCTATATTTGGAAGTGTTTCCTTGCTTCTATTGGGCAAATGATTTATTTAGCTTGTTTCTCTGTTTACATTCCTGTCTTGTCCTCGCTGGCTGTGTTGAACCTCATTTTGAGTCCCTGCTGATCTAGCTGTAATAGTTTGAATTGATTTTTGATATTCTACTGCAAAGCAAACAATGTTAGTTAAAAACAAGGGATAAAAACAAAAAACTGCGGATGCTGGAAATCCAAAACAAAAACGGAATTACCTGGAAAAACTCAGCAGGTCTGTTGAAGAGTCATGAGGACTTGAAACGTCAACTTTGTTCTTCTCCGCCGATGCTGCCAGACCTGCTGAGTTTTTCCAAGTAATTCTGTTTTTATTTTAGTTAAAAACAAATCTGTCAACATTTTTATAAGCCTGGAAAACTGAACTTTTGATGCCTGGTGTACATTAAAAGAACAGAACGCCTGGATTAAAACAAGTCTACTGATCATATTATTTAATTATATACCACAGAAAGACAGTGGCTGATTTCGATTATCATTCTTATCCTGTAACATGACTTGTGTTCTGTTTCACCCTGAATCATAGCTCAATAAATCACGTGAATGTAAGGAGAGTCTATTTTGGGGTTTTGCTGCTGATTACCTTACCTAACTGTCCCCCTCCCCAGCCCATCTCATGACCAACCTCATTGTAGAAGTATTGAACTTTGAATCTTGGTATGTGTGAATCATTGTCACAACTGGAAGCGCATTTATCAACAGCCCTAGCAGGATCTAGGAGGTCTTGTGGCTCAGCAGGTTGTGCTCCTGCCTCTGAGCTAGCTGCTCTAGGTTCAAGTCCTGCTCCAGGGCTTGTTGGCTGTGGAGGGAGTTTTTTAGGACATGGTTCGACAGATCATTAATTAGCTGGTAATCCTTACAGCATTTCCCCACTATTTTTCTGAGGGGGAGAAAAAAGTGTGCTTGGAGATACCAAACAAACAAACTGAGGAACTGAGACTTTTGACTGCACATGTAGATGTTGTGGAGTTATATATCAAATTGATTTTGACATACAAATTATACTTAAAAATGTTATTGATACATTGATCTAATTTTACATTAGTTTTATTGATACATTACAATAAGGTGTCTACCGTTTGAGATGGAGTTGAGGAGAATTTTTTTTTCTCTCAAAGGGTCAATCTCTTCTCCAGAAAGCAGTGGAGGCTGGGTCATTGAATTTATTCCAGACAGGGTTAGACAGATTTTTGATTGAAAGGGGCATCAAGGGTTATGAGGGGCCAACAGCAAAGTGGAGTTGAGACCACAGCCAGATCAGCCATGATCTTATTGAATGGATTGAAGGGCTGAATGGTGTCCTCATGCTCCTAAGTCCAATGTTCCTATGTAGTTGACAATTGTAAATGTTGTAAACCTGCAGTAGAAGTGTCAGAAGCACCGCAGGAAAAAATGCTTGAAACAGGGCCAATTTAAAGCACAGGCTCGGTTATTTGATTGCTATGTTATTGTCCTAATTTGAAATGTTAACTGTGTCAGACATGACAGGATCTTTGTGAAGAAGCAATGAGAAAATCTTTAACTAGTCTTAAATAAGAAAATGCTGGTCACAGAATGAGGTTGGCTCAGTGGATGTTATGGATGGAATTAAACAAAATATTATTAAAACACCAGATAGATCATTATTATAGAAAACATGGCCCAGATAATAACTCAAAACATCTAATGCTTTTCAAGGGCAATGAGAATTGGCCTTTGAGTCTGCTTTGGGAAATAATGGAATGCTAGTTATTTGATAAAAAGCTGAATACATCAATTCCATACTCTTTTCAATGACTATGTATGCCTTTGGAGCATACAAAATCATGGAAATGCTAAAATAGCTTTACATCTCCAATAAATCTTTGATCTTAAAACTGGCCAGATTAATTTAGTTTGCTATCCCCAATAGCCCTCTGAGGCAGAAGGCTGTTCCATAGGCTGAATTTCAAGTCTGTTCCCAGCGGTGGAAGTGCACTTTCAGAATTCTAACGATCTGTCCCCTAATATATTTCAATTGATTAATCCTCAACAAATCAATGCACAGAAAGAGTTCACTAGGAAACCCAGTACAATTCTCCATTCTGCAGAGGCAATCGGACATAACCAATTAATTTCTGCTTCTGTCTGCAATGTTTATTAAAGAAAAAGAAAAAAAATGTCCATTTATATAGTGCTTTTCACAACCATGGGACATATCCAAGTGCTCTATAGACGTTGAAGTACTTTTGAAGTGTTATCACTGTTGTAAGGACTAAACCAGAAATAGAACACAGGTGGGAGAACTAAAAAGCCATTTATGGTCACAAGATGGTGTGGAGATTAAGAGTATTGTATCTTTTTTAATCTCTGGGGCTCGAGTCTGAATCCAGCTCTAGCTGTTGATATGAAAATCTTCTCTTTCTCCAGCTGGCTGAGATTGAGGCAGTCTCTATCCTAATGTGAGCCTACAGTACACATTAGCAGTCTCACTGTGGAGACACAAGCTATGGGAAATGAGAATATCACATCGGTGCTGTAGGAATGCTTTCCAAGGTTGAAATAAGGACACTAGATCAAAATATTGCTGATGCCGGAAATCTGAAATACCAGAAAATGCTGGAAATGCTCAAGTCAGGCAGAACTTGTGGAGAGAAAAACAATGTTAATGTGTCACAGATCTGAAACATTAAATCTGTTTTTCTATCCTTAGATGTTGCCTGCACCTGCTGAGTATTTGCAGCATTTTCTGTTTTTATTATAGTACAATATACAATTGGAGAAATGAACTCTACTTCTTGTCAGGTTTGGGGGTCCATACAGTCCATTGTGAAATTATGGTTTCTTTCCAGGAAACCACTGCTCCAAGCTCACAACCGCCATATTTAAAGAAGATGGCACCAATTGTATAAGGTGTCAAAACTCTGTCATTTGCTCACCTGAATAACATACTGGTACAGGGCATTATAATGTGCAGGTATGTGAATTCAAGCCGGTGATCTTCTCTGTGCTCCCATCCCACTAACTGGGATGCAACTGGCCAGTTCTGAGCTCTTAAGAAATGTTCCCACAAGAGGGAAGTAAAATCCCGCACACGCTACATTAATACCAATCTCAGTACTCCCATAGCTAGCATAAGGGTTAACAGAATGGATATGCTAATGTATGACGTAGATACCGATGTATCACTGACATTAGTCAGTCATGTGTTAGACTCTTGACAGAGAGGGAGGTTGGAACACCATACTTAGGAACAACATACCTACTCTGTAACCTGTTTAGATGTGTGACTAATAAACAAGTGTTAAGCAAGTAACAGAGTATGGCTAGAGCCAATCCAAAAACCAAAAACCATGCCAAGGTCAGAGGAACCATCCAAAACAATAACAGGTGCCTAAAATATGATGCTAATTTGGTGACGGGATGAACTACAGACTGCTGTGTGAAGTCCCCTCCCACATCCCTCAAAATTGTACTTGAGCTACCATCCATGGCACACATTCAACAAGGGCTATAAAATCAACTACTCCAAGAAAGGCTGTTTCTTTAAAAATAAGATGGAACGTACTGTGCTGGACTGCAGTTAGTGAACATTCCAGTTGTCTGCAATATTAAGATGTACAGTCTCTCATCCCTTCAGCACAGCTTCCATTGATCACTCTGTCCTCCTCCATTCTCTTCGGTGATTATCACTGCCTGCATCTGTACAGGCCTGATTAATCAATTACAGCTTGGAAGCTTTGTGCTGAACACAAACAGGAAGATAAGAGACAAAGGAATGTGAGTAAATAGGAAGTTAATATTCTCTCAGCATTGGGGGCTGAGTGACTTGCCTGGATTGAATTCAGCTTCCTTTCTGTCAGAGGGACAATACAATGAACAGCCAGTATATGGTGAAAATTGCAGAATCTTCATCCTTAAGTTCTGCAATTAAGATTCTTAAAAGGGAATTGTCTTCATGAAAAAAAATGTTTGACAAATCTTTGTTCATTCCGAGACAGAGGGAAACCAGAGATACTTTTCTCATCTCTTGGCAGCTCAGACCCCAGACGCACCTCTTGCTTTCTGCCTTGCTGCCATCCTCATGTTCAGCAGTGGCTAATTTCTGAAGATTAATTCCTCAGAAACTGCTACATGCGACGGTGATAGAAAAATCATAGGGATAGTAAAAATTGTGGGGCTTTTTTCATTTTCTTTGAACACTTATTAGCCATAAAAATATTGGCAATGGGATGAAAAGGTTGACATTCGGGCATCATCCAGTTAGACAATTAAGAGCAAAAACAGGATTACCTGGAAAAACTCAGCAGGTCTGGCAGCATCGGCGGAGAAGAAAAGAGTTGACGTTTCGAGTCCTCATGACCCTTCGACAGAGCCTGTTTTCTTTCCATTTGGCTTGGGAAGGCAGGGTGCTGTAAGGACGAACCTGTCAGGTGACCAGTAGCGGAGGTGAAAGTGTGAGGGTTATGTGATGAAATTGCCATGGATACGTCCAACCAGACTTGGCAATCCTGTGGAGCACAGACTTGTCAAGCCATTAATGCTGGGCTTGGCTCAAAGGTCACTAAGCAGCAGGGAACCTGTGACATGATACCAATCAGATTATCAGAGCTCTGAGAAGTACATATCTGTATTCCAGCCTCGGTCTTCTGAAGGCCAGAAGAACCAACCTTTTCCAGTCCTCCACCCAAGGTAGCTATGGTAGAACATGTGACTGCCATTATATCCATTGTTTGGGGCTGATCATTTGCGGAGTTGTCAGCATTAACTGCAGTGCTGAACACCCCTTCACTGCCTTGTGAAAGATAAGGGTCATCTCTGTAATGTCCTTGTGTTTGAAGTGTTGTTAATGATTATTGTTGGAGCCTTCTGAGGTAGGGTTTAACATCAACTTTAGTTCAAAAAATAGCTACATCTAGAATGAGACTTCATCCATGCCAAAGGCTGCAAGTGTGAACCTGAACGTGATAGTCATATGACCTTACATCACTCCCCCAAGATGATGTGAACTGTCTCATTTACATGTTTATATTAACCTTTTACAATCTCCACCTCAACCATCTTTTGCAGCATATATTGGGGCTCTGTCTCTGGTGCTTGCACAATATATTGGCCCGTAGCTTCTGAGTTCTGGGAAGTCGTAACTGGGGCGTACCACAGATGCTCTGGGAAAGATGCTCTGGGAAAACCCCCACACCCCTGGAAGTCCCCAGGTAATGATTGCACGACAATTGCCTGGGAAGTGCAAACTTCCATCGCCCAGCAGTCGGAACCAGCCGAAAGCACAGTATAAATCGCAAAACCTGGTTGGTTCCAAATGGCTTAAAAGGATAGTTACCCAGGAAATGTTAGAAGAATGGAAACCATTTCTAATTCCTGGGTCACTATAGTACTGACACCCCACCCTCCCTCCACCACAACCGCCCTGCAGGATTCCCCCGCACACTGTCCACGCCCCACCACGGGACACCCCCTGATCACCTGACACCCTCAACTGACCAACCCCCACCCCCATGACCACCTGACCCTCCGCGACTAACTGCCCCGACAACCTGAAACCCCCATTGACCCCGACCCCCTTCATCACCTAACCCCCACCTTCCCCACTGACAACCCAACCCCACTCCTGATCCACCTGACATCTCCCACTGACCATCCAACCATTGGCCCCCACCCCCCCACTGAGTACTTGATCCCAACCCCTCACTGACCACTCAACTATCCCCAGTGACCAACCGATCCTGCCATCCCCCCATCTGCAATCCTATCCTCTTACCTTACAAACTTATCTTCTCCCTGGCTTCTGAAAGTGGCTGGACCTTTAACACTTACCTGCTTTACAGCAGCTAGTGCTGTAAAAAAGGGGGCGTGGCTTCCTTACCTCTGACTCCACCAGCCTTCTCACTAGGCCTCAGGAAGCTGCTGCACTAGACAGTTCTTGCCCGGCCTGGTTAGGGAGGTCAGGCGAGAAAGGAGCAGCTGAATTTTAAGGTAAGAAGCTAGGAGCGGAGTGGCAATCCAAAATGGATAGCCAATCCACGGAAGTTCAGGGCAGTATTTTTAAAAACCCTCAGATCTGTGTCCTGGTTCTCCTCAGCTGAGCACCTGTGTCCCATATCACTGATCGACATTCGACTCCTCAACTTCCATCTCCAGTTCCTCCTGGCCACCCATGATTCACACATCACCCTGCTCACTGCCCTTTGCCTCACTGACCACTTTCTGGCCAGGTGGGTGGCTCTAGGCTGGTGTTTGGCAGGCAGAGAGTGACTAGCATCATGTATAACATGAGGCTTAGTGTACCTGAAGCAAAGGAATCAGATTCCTCTACCGTTCTTCTGTGCCATATCTAAGAAAAAAAGCATTCATTTATATAGCACCTATCAGGGCCTTAAGATATCACAAAGCACTTCACAGCCACTTAAGTATTTTTTAATTGTAGTCATGTAAAAATGTACTGCAATAATGTAAAAATGAACAGCATGGTCCTACTGATAACAATTGTCCTTAAGAGAGATTTTGTTGGAGGTTTAACCATTAGCCAGGATACTGAGGAGAACGTCTCTGCTATCTATCAAATAGTGCCGTGGGATATTTCACATATGAGGGAACCTTGACATAATGTCTCATCTCAGATGAGGAGACCTCTGACAGGACAGCACTTCCTCTGTACTACACTGAAATACCAGCCTAGATGGTGTGCTCATCTCTGGAGTGAGAATTGAATCCATGACCTACTGACTCTGCTGAGAGTACTACCTGTGGGATAAAGCTGACCCTGCTCACCCGCTTAGGCTCAAAAAGATGGTAGGTAAGCCTAATTAACAAGCAGCAATGTGGCTCTAGTATTTTCAGTGCAAAGTGGAAAATTCATGTATTTTGAGAACTTATATATGTGGGCAGGAGCTGAAGAGACATTAGAAGATGGACGTTAGGATCAAACTGCACCTTGCACCTTTTCTCTTATCTCTCCATCACCTTCTCTGTATCTGTTTGTTCTTGTTTGGGATAAGAAGCTGGAATCTCTAGGTACCAGGAACTGTAGCTGTTTCTGACATTGTGTATGGATTGCTTTTCATTTAAAAGGGAAGGAGATGGTATGAAGGCCCACTAGAGGAATAATGCAGAATGCAACCCAGGCATCAGTAAGCATTCCTTATTAGGGGTGATGAGAGTTGTGGGAAAACATGCTGCTATGTGTTTTTTGATGTTTTCAGGTCTCCACTGCCTCCCTTTATTTTAGGCTGTGAGTGAATGAATATTTGTAGGGGAAGGTAGAGGATATGAAAGGCCTTATTCTACCATATACATATTTCTAGTAAGCCATAGATGATGTTCAGCATAGTAAGGGTGAAGTTACTACAAATATGAACCATGCTTATTATGTTGCAGATAAAAACAAAAAACTGTGGATGCTGGAAATCCAAAACAAAAACAGAATTACCTGGAAAAACTCAGCACGTCTGGCAGCATCTGAAGAAGGGTCATGAGGACTGGAAACGTCAACTCTTTTCTTCTCCACCGATGCTGCCAGACCTGCTTATTATGTTGCATGCTTGCAAGGAGTGACTGTCGCCTTTTACCTTGGCTAGCCTGGTGAGGTCATTTAGCCTCTGGTACTGATTTGCCTTGCAGGAGTTGGTAAAGGCTGCATTAACTGCCAAAAACACCTTTTCCTGCAGTGCTTAGGCCATTCTGTTGGCTGGGTTCCTTCCCTAATTTAGGACCATAAAGTCCCTATGGAGGGGTCTGAAAATGTGGCAGCTCTGGGTGCAGCTGCAGCATTTTCAAACATGTTCCTCACAGGTATTCTTCTCAAAGTCCTTTCTCCTTGTAGTGACTAGCCCCTTTCAACTTCCACAGCCAGTTATGTGATGTGAAAACCAGCAGGTTGCCATGACCTCCAGATTAATGAACCTGAGAAAGGAAGATGGGGCAGGGTCTGAATGGGCAGAATTCTTACTCTGACAGCTGATGTAAACACTGCCATGGAGAAACAATTTAGGCCTAAAGTTGTTACACAGCAACTGGGGCTGATTTTCCCTTGTCTTAACTGGACAGCGTCAGGTGCACCTGAATTGTATCCACCCATGGGCCCTGAACCTGCAGTTACCAGGTCAGATTATTAACGTGAATTTCGTGGCCTGAGCCCCTTGCAGCAGTGTAATGGCTGCATGGGGACTTTTGTCCAAATAAGTCACCCAGAGCCCTCAAGCCTTGATTACCCTCCTCCAAGCTCTGTAAATGATACTTACCTGACAAGAGGTTTAAGGAAATTATTGGCAGTGCCTCCTCAATCCTCCAATCTACTAAGCCTTCTGCTACTATGAAGGAAAATAGGTATTCATGGGTCAGAGCTCAGGCAAATTAGTGCCTTTGTATCAAAATAACTGTCAGTATATCTGTTTTATAACAATGTACAGTGAAAACAAGAAGGCCACCAATACCATGATAAATCATAGACAAAGCTGTTTCAATTTTTCTTATAATTAGGGCCACTTGTTTATGTTCAGCTAGCATCTTACCTACTGTTCTGATTAGATGGAATTCCATCATTTCTTTCTGGGGATTGAATTCCTCATTTCCATTCACTTTTCTGATGATTGTGTAAACAGAGCTAAAACTTCGGCCCTGCAATGCTGTGGTTCTCCCAATCTTTTGCCATAACTCTAGTAGGAATCCAACTGTTGTAACCTTACCTGTGTAACCTGTCTAATCCATTTCCCTGAGGATTTTGCCCGTCTGCCAGCAGAGGGAAAAGAGAAACTCTACAGAATTCCAGGACGTATGTGATTTTATATGCAAACATTCTGGCTGTAGCAAAGGCTACGGACACAACATCATCACAGTCATGGTGCTTGGGATCTGTGCTCCAGAACTGGCCATACGATACTGTCATCAACTCTACAATGTAAAAAAGTACCAGGTATGTCCTGTCAACAAATGACAGAACAAATCCAACCAGGCAAATTGCTGCCCCATCTGCTATACTCTCAATTATCAACAAAGGGGCAGAATAGCACTAACAAGTAGCACTTACTCACCAATGACCTGCTCACCAGTGCTCAGTTTGGTTCCTGTCCAGGACCATTCAGGTCTGGACCTCATTATCTATGGGCACAAGACCTGAATTCCAAAGATGAGACAATGGGTGACTGCCTGCCTGATGTCAAGGCAGAACTTTTTATTTATTCATTCATGGGATGTGGGCACCACTGGCTTGGCTAGCATTTCTTGCCCATCCCTAATTTGAGAACTGAGTGGTTTGGTAGGCCATTTCAGAGGACATTTAAGAGTCAACCACATTGCTGGAGTCACCTGTAGGCCAGACCAGGACAGGATGGCAGATTTCCTTCCCCATAGGGCATTAGCAAACCCTATGGGTCCCTACAACAATCAACAATGGTTTCATGGTTATCATTAGACTTTTAATTCCAGATTCTTTACTGAATTCAAATTTCACCATCTACCATGAACCCGGGTCCCCAGAGCATTACCTTGGGTCTCTGGTTGACTACGCCATCACCTCCCCATTTGACCAAGTGTAGCATCAAGGAGCCCTAATAAAATTGAAATTGCTGAGGATCTGGGAAAAACTCTCCAGTGACTGGAGCCATATTTAACATAAAGGAAGATGGTTCTGCTTGTTGTGTATGAGTGATCTCAGCCCCAGCCAATTGCTGCTGGCCCGATTATATTCAGCTGCCTCATCAATCCATTTTAATTTTCCATCCATCATAAGGTGAGGAATGGGGTTGTTTACTGACTGCACAGTATTTCAGCTCCATTTACAATTTGTCAACCACTGAAACAATCCATCCCCACATTCAACAAAACCTGGTCAACATTCCACCTTGAGCTGATAAGAAGCAAGTAACGTTCATGACAGCGAGTGCCAGGTAATGATCCATCTCCTGTGAGAGCCTAACCACCTCCTCTTGACATTCAATGGTGTTAGCATCGTCAAATCCCCACCATCAACATCTTGGGGGAGGTGATGGAATATTCTCCACTGATCGGTACAGCTGCAATAGGACTCAGCATCATCAAAGTAGTCCTTTGGATCAGCATCTCCTTCACTAGACTAAACATCCATCAGCTCCACCCAAGAGCACTTCAAAGGAAGTGATTGTATATTCACATAGTGAGGAACAGGAAACTACCAGATCAGACACAGTAACTTCCGTCAGGTAATATTGCTATACACTTAATGTGGATATACTGGTTTTGACGTGGGGGCAATGCAGATTTGCCAGAATGAGACCAGGGTTTAGAGGGTTAAATTATAAGTACAGCTTGCATAAGCTTGGCTTGCTTTCCCTTGAATTTAAAAGATTGATGGGTGATCTAACCATGGCGTTTAAAATGTTAAAAGGATTTGATAGGGTGGATATGGAAATGCTATTGCCACCAGCGGGTGAATTGAGTGTAGCGGGTGTAATTTTGGATTTAGAGCTGGGCCATTCAGGAGGGAAATCAGGAAGCACTTTTTCATACAATAGACAATAGAAACCTGGAATTCTCTCTCCTAAAAGGCTTGGGCTTGCTGGGAAAATTGGAGCCTTCAAGACTGAGATTAATAGATTTTGTTAGATAAGGGATCAAGGGATATGGAGCAAACACAAGTAAACGAGGTTGAGGTACAGGTCTGCCATGATCTAATTGAATGACAGAGCAGATTCAGGGGATTGAAGAGCCTACTCCTGTCCTTATATCTCAATGTTTTGCAGTGGCCCGTAAACAATTTAATCTTCAAAGCTCAAATTTATCCTTGTAACCTTCAATCACATTTCTAGCCAGTTGGTGACACATTTCCTTTGTAAAAGACTTGATTGATTTAGCAAGAACTAACTCTGATGGAAGCATATTCCCTTCATCAACCCTTTGCTGAAAAAAAAATCATCAAATCTCTAGCGTTCAGTGAATCTTCTTAAATTTTTCCACGTTGTATAAGTTTGGATGTGGATTCCTGAACTTAAAGAAAGAGCTTGTATCTTTTCAAGTCTTCAGAACATCCCAAAGCACTTCACCACCTATGAAAGGCTACAAATTGGCAGCAAGTTGCTTATTTGGATCTTTGTCCATTTGCTTGTCAAGATTCTTGGCCACATCCATCTTCATTAGAAGGTTTTTCAGTCATAATCCTATCTCTCGTCACAAAACTAAAGGCCAACTTTTTTGTATTATAGTTTGTTATGGGACTTCACTCCTCAAGCCCATTTCATTATAAGGTACAAAATGATTGGTTCCTGACAGCTGATGTGCCAGTGAGAGCAGCATGGAGCTTGTTCTTACACTAAAATGAATAGGAAGGTCCCAGCATGTGATGCACTAATTGGCCAGTAGAGATTTCCTAAATTGTGCACATTTATATTGTCCACAGTGTGAGGGAATGTAATGAGTAAGTGATATATATATTCCAAACCTGCCTGTGGCTGGAAATCTTAATAGCAGTGGTCTGTCAGACATAATTCAGTATAAAATTATACCCATACATTACTGTAGTTGTGAGATGCCAGGCGAATGGATACTGGCTCTTCCACTACTAACATAAGATTGCTCTGCACTCAGGTATCATCCTGCTATGATTCCTTAATCTACTAGTTTATGGACTGTCTCCTCCATAACCATTATAAAAACACCTGGCATACAGAAAGAACATTGCACTTCAAAGGTGTGTGTGTGTGTGTGCGTTTGTGTGTGTGTTTGTGTGTGTGTGTATTCCCTCCCCTTTTGTTTGCTGTGTTCCATTTTAAATGCAGTTCAATTGTAATATATTCCAGTTTTGACAAAGGGTCGGAACTGCCACAGCTGCTGCCTCTTTGCTGCTAAGCGCTTCGAGCATTAGCTTTCTTTGCTCAAGATTTTCAGCATTGGCAATATTATGCTTTGTGCTTTAATTCAAAGGTGCTTTCATCAAAGACAGTCGGGCACTGCCAGCTAGAATAGCAAATGGCTGATAGTTTCGGGAAAAAAAACACTTTCACAGGAAACAAAATCTCACTGATATTCGAATATAAACTTAAAAATTGCACCTCTGGAAAGAGTGGAATTTCGATGGATCCACTTGGTTTTCGCCCCATTCACAAAGAGGGAGAGGAAGAGATGTGGCCACTCCTTTTGTCTGCCCCACTTTTATCCCATGGTAGTCTCGGGGGTTATATGGAATCATCCCCAGGGGAGCCCAAGAACCTTGCCACATTCATCCCTGATTGTCCTGCACTATAAAATCTACATTTAGGCCAGGATTTTCTGGACTTGACACAGCTGGCCATTCAAACTTCCATTCACTTCAGCAGGAGCGGCTGGAAAATTCCAGCCAAAATTATAGTTGATCTGTGTCGCATAGGATAAAACACAAGAACCAATTGGAACACGTTCAGGGAAGGTGGACATTGTGACCCCATGTTCTACACTCCCCAGACAGAGAAAATATCCCCCCATCATCTAACCTGTCAAGCCCCTTACAAATTTTATATGTCACAATTAGATCGCCTCTCATCCTTCTAAATTCAAGGGAATTTAGGTCTAGTTTACACAATCTCTCCTCAAAGGACATCCCCTCATCCTGGGAACCAGTCCAGTGAACTTTCCTAGTGCCTCCTCTAAGTTAAGGAGATCAAAACTGTATAGACTTCCAGTAATGGTTTTACCAAGGCAATATATGTAGTGTATTAAAAATTACATTGTGCTTTTCATCCATTTGAGGCTACCAAACATACATGTACCAGCAGAGGGCATCTCAAGAAATAAAGAAGGATCCATGTTTATCAGCACATTAATTTCTAAATCTAACTCTGAATGCTCCTGGCTGAATCTAACTGTTTCTTCCCAAGAACTTCACAATGGTGATGAGGATGGTGAAAACTAGGCACCATTGCTTTCAGATATGAAACTTTCTGTTGACAGCACAGCATCTTAAGTTGGAGATTTAGGAACACACTGAGACTGTGTTAGACACACTGTGTACACACACACAATGACCTCAACATCTTATCAAAAAAATTAATTAATCTTGGGTCATCACAGAGAAGTTGTATCACTGTATTCCTGATCAATAAGACATCACCTATCCCTAATCTATCATCTTTGGATGTGCATTCAGAGCCATCATCTGTATGCCTATATTGACAAAAGTGGCTGTGACATTTTAAAGTTGCGAAGGCAGGTTTTGCAATCACAGATGACAAAAGAAAAATGGTCTACTGAAAATGAGGTGTCAACCTGGTGAAGCTATAAAACAGGACTACTTGCATGCCAAAAAGGATAAACAGATAGACAGAGCTAAGCGATCCCACAACCAACAGATCAGATCTAAGCTCTGCAGTCCTGCCATGTCCAGTCATGAATGGTGTTGGACAATTAAACAACTCACTGGAGGTGGTAGCTCCACAAATATCCCCATCCTCAATGATGGAGGAGCCCAGCACAGCAGTGCAAAAGATAAGGATGAAGCATTCGCAACAATATCATCCAGACATGTCGAGTGGAAGAACCATCTTGGCCACCTCCTGAGGTCCCCAGCATCATAGATGCTAGTTTTCAGGCAATTCGATTCACTCCACGTGATATCAAGAAATGGCTGAAGGTATTGGATACTGCAAAGGCTATGGGCCCTGATCACATTTCATCAATAGTACTGAAGACTTGTGCCCTAGAACTAGCTGCACCCTAACCAAGCTGTTCCAGTACAGCTACAACACTAGCATCCACTCGGCAACATGGAAAATGGCCCAGGTTGTGTCCTGTCCACAAAAAGGACAAATTCATCCCAGAGAATTACCATCAGTCTACTCTTGATCATCAGCAAAGTGATGGAAGGGGTCATCAACAGCGCTATCAAGCGGCACTTGTTCAGCAATAACCTGCTCACTGACACTCAGCTGGGTTCAGCCAGGATCACTCAGCTCCTGACCTCATTATGGCCTTGGTTCAAACATGGACAAAAGAGCTGAATTCAAGAGGTGAGGTGAGAGTGACTGCCTTTGGCATTAAGGCAGCATTTGACCGGGTGTGGTGGCATCAAGGAGCCCCAGCAAAATTGGAGTCAAGGGGAATCAGGGGGAAAACTCTCCATTGTTTGGAGTCATACCTAGCACAAAGGAACATGGTTGTAGTTGTTGGAGGTCAATCATCTCGGTCCCAGGATATCACTGCAGGAGTTCCTCAGGGCAGTGTCCTAGGCCCAACCATCTTCAGCTGTTTCATCTGACCTTCCTTCCATCATAAGGCCAGAAGTGGGGAAGTTCAGCATCATTGGTTACTCCTCAGATACTAAAGCAGTCCATGCCCATATGCAGCAAGACCTGGACAATATTCAGACTTGGGCTGATAAGTGGCAAGTAACATTCATGCAACACAGGTGCCAAACAATGACAATAAGAGAGAATCCAACAATCTTCCCTTGACATTCAATGGCATTGCCATCACTGAATCCCCCAGTATCAGATCCTGGGAGTTACCATTGACCATAAACTGAACTGGACTAGCCATATGAATACTGTGGCTACAAGAGCAGGTCAGAGGCTGGGACTTCTGCAGAGAGTAACTAACCTCCTGTCTCCCCAAAGCCTGTCCACCATCTACAAGGCACAAGTCAGGAATGTGATGGAATACTCTCCACTTGACTGGATGGGTGCAGCTCCAACAACACTTAAGAAGCTCAACACCATCCAAGACAAAGTAGCCCATTTGATAGGCACACCATCCACCACTTCCAACATTCACTTCCTCTACCATCGAGGCACAGTGGCAGCGGTGTGTACTATCTACAAGATGAACTGCAGCAACTCACCAAGGATCTTTTGACAGCATCTTCCAAAACCGCGACCTCTCCTATATCAAAGGACAAGGGCAGCAGATGCATGGGAACACTGGCATCGGCAAGTACCCCTCCAAGCCACTCACCAACCCGACTTGGGATTATGTCGCCATTCCTTCACTGTCACTGGGTAAAAATCCTGGAACTCCCTCCCTAACAGCACTGTGGGTATACCCACACCACATGGACTCTAGCGGTTCGAGAAGGCAGCTCACCAGCACCTTCTCAAGGGTGATTAGGGATGGGCACTAAAAATGCTGGCCCAGCCAGCAACACCCATGTCCCATGAAAGAATTAAAAAATATATTTTTGAGACACTTACCTGAGCAAAATGGCTACCACTCAGTAAAAACTTATATCACGCCCAAGAAAAATAAAATATCTAAAACAATTATCTTACAATGCACTAAGCAAGAAGCAAATGAGATAATTGACCAATATCGCATGTAATTGAGGCAACTAGCAACTAAATGTCACACCAGTCATGTTGAGCAGTAAATCAAAATACAAATAACTGAATCTAGTCAACTATGCCAAAAACCACTCAAGAAAGACAGAAAACTGTCAGAGCTGTTGCAGCTAGCAAGATTCCTATCACTTTCAGAGGCCAGAGCTACTGAAGTTGAGGCTGCCAACAGTAACTACACACTCCAAGTTCAACTCCTGTGAACACTGTTCATTGCTCACCTGCCAGGAAACCACCTGCAAAGCAACAACAGCATTCTCACAGAGTTGCCAAAGAATGTTTCCACTGTTGGGTGCTTTTCCACACCAGACAGAGAGTCCTGCCACTGGTAAACAGTGAAAAGCCTGTGCAAAACCCAACCACTTTACTCATGTTTGTTGCTCATCAGCAAAACCAACTACTAAGACCAGTACCAATAGAAAGGTGCCACACTTGCGTACCACAGCAGAGGTTTGCGAGAATGTAGTCAATGTAGAGGCAGATGACCCTGAATATACTTTTGTGCTCTTTTTCAGATACAGCAACCAACCTTATGTGACAATGACCATTGGCCACTCGGACGCTGATGCTCTCATAGATGCAGGAACATCTGTCAATGACCACGTGAGGCAAAACGTTCTTCAAGCTTTAGAATTGCCCCATTCTCTGCAAACTAGGGAAAACAAAAAATGTTCCTTTAAGACAGCGGTAACTAAGAGTCACCACGTTGTTGTAGTTCTGGAGGCACATGTAGGACAGACCAGGTGAGAACAGTATATTTCCTAAAGGGAACTAGTTGGGTTTTTACAATAATTGATGATAATTTGATGGTCATCATTACTGAGGGAGGGTTTCAATTCCAGATTTTATTAATTGAGTTTAAATTCTACCAGCTGCTATGGTGGGATTTGAACCTGTGCCCCCAGATCATTAGCCTAAGCTCCAGGATTACTGGTGTAGTGACACTACCACTACACCACCATCTACCCCCAGAATAAATGTAAAATGCTTATCAGTTTCCACACAGCAACACATCTGTACATGATGCCTATACATAGCAGCAACATTCTCGAATTGTGTGCTGACTGCTTCACTGGTATTGAAAAACTGAAAGGTGTCACATGTAAACTGCATGCACAATAATGTGTCCCCAGTTGCACATCAACAGCAATAAATAACATTTCACGTCAGAAAGCAGACAGAGAAGGAACTTCAGCACTTACTTGACCTTGACACTATTGAGAAAGTTGGGGAAGAGCCTACCCCTTGGGTCTCACCCATTCAAGTCATCAAGAAACCTAAGAGAACCTTAGAATATACATTGATATGTGGGTCCCCAAACCAAGACATACGACAATAAAATCATTTGATACCAACAATCAATGATATCACAGAGAAAGTGAATGGTGCTAAACACTTTGCTAAACTTGACCTCAATGCAGGCTGCCATCAAATGGAGTTTGCAGAAGAATCGAGTATTTTCCAGTATTTTCCACTCACATCGGACCCTTTCTCTACAAGGGGCTCAACCTTGGAATCAGCTCAGTGGTGAGGTATTTCAAAGACATTCTCATCCATGGTCACACTGAAAGTGAACTCAAGACACACCTACAGGCATGCTTACAAAGTCTTAGAGAATGTAACCTCAACTTGAACAAAGACAAATCCTGATTCATTGAAAGTAGAATCGAATTCTTCGGTTATGTCCTCAGTGATGAAGGAGTATCGACCATGAAAATTGAAGCCATAGCAAACACTGCAGATCCTACAAATGTGCAGGATGTCTGGAGTCTGCCAGGACTCATTACATACTGTAGTAGCTTCATTCCTGACCTCACTACGTTATTTGCCCTCCTCACGGGATCTGAAAAAAGAGCCCATCAAGTGGGAGTTGACTACATCACACAAACAGGCTGTACACCAGAGTAAAACAATGGCATCAGCAAGTTGTGCAAGTGCTTATTTTGAACCAGAGAAAACCACCCAGCAAGTTGTGGATGCAAGCCCAGTTGGTTTAGGTGCAGTTCTCATGCAGAAAGACAAGGCAGGCAAAGTATCAATAGTTGCAATGGCAGGTAGAGAGAAAAGCACACCCAATCACACTTTCATCTCTACTTGTATGGACAACCTACCTGTATAGTGACATCCGTTGCTGACAATCAATCAGTCCTATCAGTTGTGAGGCAAAGTTTGCAGAACAACATCTCAGCCACGTGAACCTAAATGTGGTGCCAGTGTCACTGAAACTAGCTGACATCAAAGCAAAGATGAGGCATTGTATGATACCTATGGCATCATGAAACTGGAAAAAATGATTGAGAGAGAATTGACAAACAAAATCACTCACACACTGCAAGGTCTTTGCAATGTTTGTCATGAGCTCACCGTTACAACATCTGATCTTGTGTTTTGCAGGAAATGTGTTGTCATTCCACACTCATTGAGGGAATGTGTTGTTGATATAGCACATCATGGTCACCAGAGAATTGTCAAAATCAAACAACTCCTTAGGGAAAAGGTATGGTTCCCAGGAATTGACCATATGGTAGAACACAAAATCAATCAGTGTTTGCCATGTCAAACAACCACAATGTCAAATCTTTGTGATCCTCACAAGATGTCTGAACTACCTCCAGAACTATGGAGTGAAGTTAGAGTTGATTTCTCAGATTTTCCCACTGGTAAAGACCTGTTTGTTGTCACTGATGACTACAGCAGATTCCCAGTCATGGAAATAGTTATGCCTACTTCAACAAGAGCAGTCATCCTAAAGCTTGACCAGATTTGCTCCTTGTTTGGAATCCCTCAAACAGTGAGAAGTGACAATGGATCCCCATTCAACAGCATTGGGTTCAGCAAATTCCTGAACTAGCTAGGTTCTAGCTCATGAACTAGCTCATCAAAAAAATCGCACTCTCTTGGCCAAGATCTGATGGAGAATCTGAGAGATTTATGCATACCTCGATGTCATGAAATGTAATAATTTTCATAATATTATTGTGACTTATTGTAAAGGCAGATTAATAGTGGAGTTTGGATTAGTTTCTCTGTGTGAGGTTGTGTGGTTTTAATTGAATTGCAGACAACTAGTCTGGAGCTTCTGAGTTATCAAAAGAGAGACTAGGTTTGAAATGCTAAATACATAAACATGGCTGAAGTTTTAGAATGTGAGGTGTGAAGAACATTTGCATTATTATATAAACCAGAATCATGAATTTCAAAGTGATGGTAAGGTGTTGCATCTAGCCATAAGAGGCTAAGCGAAACAGTGTGTTTATTTTTCTCAAAGATTATTGATGTACTATGGAGGATTTACGTTATGGAAAAAGTAAAGTTGCAAAGACATATTGGGACAATGGAATTTACATTAAAAAGGGAGAAACATGTACAAAGGAACTGAGGTTATGTGTGAGCAGAAGGCATTCTACGATCTATCAAGCGTGAAAAGCCGCCAGCTTCTATGCACCAAGCAGCTGTCCACAGGAACCGAGGCTAAGAAAATTCATTGTGAATATCCCTGTCCAGGGTATTGTGTGCTTTGCCTGGGTCTGTTGAAATCTGTCTTGTTTTACTGTTGCCTTAACGGAAGTGGAAGTGAGAGTCAGATTAATTAAGGAATTTCGGAGTTATTATAGTAGTAATTTATAGACCTATGTATGTGCTTAAAATCTTTTCTTCTATTAATAAATGTTTAATTTAGTTTTGTAAAAAGTCCTCTAAGTGTTGGTGGGCTTATTACTACTGAATTCAAGGCACGCATCTTGAAATAAAGTACAAATTGCTAACAGTTGTGCCAGCTGTTTCAAGTTTCCCTCTGGGATTTAAACAGCTCAGTATTTACCATCTGCTGTGCCATAACATTGGGAAAAAAATGATACATAGATCTGCAGCTGAGAACAGATCACGAAAGCAGGATTGTATTGCTTTCTATGCAATTACAGAGCAAATCCTCATTGGCGACTGGAAAATCTCCAGCTACACTCATCTTTGCACATCCTAGGCACACACATCTTCCTGCGATACCCCGCAGAGCTAATGATAAACTCAAACATCAGCATGATTGAGAACAGAAGGATCACATGAAAGTAAATGCAGAGCGAAACGTGAAATTTAGAACCATCCTGCTAAAGCCAGGAGATAAAGTGCTTGTGAAGTGTGATGGCCATGATGGAAAGAAACAAGCCTCTAAGAAATCCAGATATTTGTTGTGACCTACGCTGAAGGATCAATGATCACTGCTAAGCGTGGTTCACAAATCATCGCACAAAACGTGTCATTCTTCAATGCACTGAAAACACCATTCATCAGCATTGAATCCAATTCCAAAATCAACATCTCAGGTGAAGAACATGAGTTAAATGAGACCACATCTGATGTCAGACAGTATACTACTCGTGAGAGAAAACTTATATGACTGGGTGCATTGTTAAATTAATACAAAAGTTAGCATATGCGTTACTGGTGAAGTTGAATGTTTAACTTAGGCTTAAGTTTACCGTTAACATTTTTGAAAACAGACCATTGAAACATGCTATGTCTCACATTTACGACAAAGGTCAGGCATGTAGTGTATTGAAAATTGCACTGAATTCCAAAATCCTCACAATCTTCAGGCTTATTTTTCTTTTTGGTAACATTATAAGCCTCTTCCTTCAATGTAATACCACCCTTAATTTCTCTTGTTAGCCATGGTTGGACAACATTTACCGTGGGGTTTATATTCCTTAAGGTAATGTATAATTGTTACAAGTTATAAATTAATTCTTTAAATGTTTGCCATTGCTTATGTCTACCATCCTACCTTTTAATTTAGTTTCCCAATCTGCTTTAGCGAACTTGTTCCTCATACATGTAGTTTTCTTTATTCAGATTTAAGATCCTTGTTTTAGCCTTAATTAATAACATTCTCAAACTCACTACAAGATTCTGTCATGATCACTCTTCCCCAGAGGTACCTTGACCATAAGATTATTATTTAATACTTTCTTGTTGCACAATACCAGATCTAAAATATCCCGCTCCCTAGTTGGTTCCTCGACACACTGATATAGAAAACTATATTGAATACAGTCCATGAACTCGTTCTCCAAAGTGTTCCTGCAAATTTAGATAACTAAGTCATTATGAAAATTAAATTCCTTATGATTAGGCTAATACCCTTATTACATGCATCTTTAATTTCATGATTTGAATCAGCCCAACACTACAACTCCTGTCAGTGGATCTATGAACAACCGTCTCTGAGGTTTTCCACCCCTTGTTGTTTCCTAATGGGCAGAATTTTGCCCTTGGTGGGCGTGCGGGCCACACTGGCTCGGCGGCGGGTGGACAGCCGAACCCCGCCACCGAAACGCGGCCCGCCGCCACTTTGAGTGGGCGGGCCAATTAAGGCCCGCCCAGCGGCCTCCCGACAGGAAGCGCTATGCGCGTCCTGTTCCGTGGGGGAGGGAATCCCCATCTGTAATAGTGCGCTCTTTCACGCTCCCTGAGGCAAAGTGCTGTCTCAGGGAGATTCGTGACAGGTAAGTAAACTCTAAAAATAGATAAATATTGAAATTATTAACATGTCCCCCTCATGTGACAATGTCACACGAGATGGGACATGTTAATAATAAATGCATAAAATTTATTAAATGTTTAAAAAACGGACATGAAACCCCATCCCGCCAGTGGATGAAGTTTCATGTATTATCAGAAGCCCGCTGGAGCTCCTGGCCTGCCCACCAGCCTTAAGCTTGGACGGGCAGGTTTTTAATTATCTTAATGAGCCTGTCAATGGCCTCAATTGGCCATTGACAGGTCGGCGGGTGGACAGCTGATTTCGCTGTGCCCCCGCCTTCCTAAAAATTTAAAGGGACCGAGATGACATCAGGGATTACTCCTGATGTCATCCTGCGTCATTTTCCCCTCAGCGAGCAGGCCCCGCCCCCAGATCGCTGAGCGGAAAATCCTGCCCAGTGTCACCCAATCTGATTCTACATCTTGATTTTCTGAGCGAAGATCATTTCCCTCTATTATCTTTATCCCATCCTTTATTAGTAGGGTTACCCACCCCAGGACCCTTTTTTTTTCTCCACCACCACCTGTATCAGTCAAGTATCCTCGAATGTTTAGTTCTGAACCTTGGTCTCTTTCCAAACACACCTCTGTATTGACTATTAGGTCAACCTATTTATTTTTATCTGAGCTATTAATTCATCTGATTTTTGATGAATGTTTCACACATTCAGATTAAGTGTCTTTAACTTAACTTTTTTTTTCTACTTTTCCTGCTATCACCTTCATCTCTAATGTTCTATTATCTTTGTCAAGCTCACTATCGCTTCTTCACCCATGCTGCTTATTTTTAACCAAATCAATGCTCTACAGCCTTGACATTTCTCTTACCGTTTTTAAATTTATCCTTTCTTGAGTCCTTCCAACCATCCACACCCACCTGCAACCCACTCCAATTCATTAGTTTAAAGCTCTATCTACCAGCCTAGTTGTTAGATTTGCAGGACACTGATGCCAGCTCAGTTTAACTGGAGCCCATTTCAATTTGAAACAATTTCCCTCGTTCCCCAGAACTGGTGCCAATGCCACAAGGATTGAAAACCTGCCTCTCACATCACACCACAAGTTTAACCTTCTAATCTGTTTCTGCCAAAGCCAATTTGTGTGTAGCTCAGGAAAAAAATCCAGAGTTTATTACCCATGAAGTTCCGCATTTTAATTTCAATCCCAGTCCTCAAACTCCCTCTGTAGAACCTCATTCCTAGTTCTTTCTACTTATGACGTTGGTTCCTACATGGGCCACAACAACTGGGTCTCTCCCCTCCCACTCCAAGTCTCCAGCCATGAGGAGATGTCCTTAACCCTGGAACTGAGAGGGCAACAAAACCTTCAGAACACTTGGTTCCAGCTGCAGGGAGCAGTGTCTATTCCCCTGGCAATTCTGTCACGTATCACTACCACATTCCTTTTCATCAGTATGTAAAACTTCAACATCTTTTCAAGAAGGCACCATCAATTTTGCATCAAAATGTGGATTTCCCCTCCAGGTTTTTACATGTTTATTTTCTCCAATGAAAGAGGAAGAGTGTCGTTGTGAATGCTTGTGTAACTTCTTGTTTTCACGTGTAAAGGGTGGGCTGAGCTGCTTTGCTTTTAAGCTCTTGTTTGGCATTTACTAGTTTCTGGAGCTGATTCGTATGAGGACCGGGGGAAGCAGACTGAGTGGGTCATTGAAAGGAGCATGGGAAGGTTATCGGAATTTCATCCGACTGTCAGGCACAACTGGCACTTCCATTGCATTCTGATGAAGTTTCTGTGGCAGGAGGGGAGAAACTTTGAGAAAATTCCAGTCCATGGTCTCTGCTTCAGTTCCTAACATCAATGGTGCGTTTAATAGCCTCACAGCCCTCTGTGCAAAATACAGATGTCCTGCTACCCCTCCTAAATGACTTACATTAACACTAATACCCGTCGTTCCGGACTACTTGATTCCTAGAAATACTCTGCTTGACAGAAAATGATGGACAAACTCAGCGGGTCAGACAACATTTGAGGAAAGAGAAACAAGAGTTAACGTTTCAGGTCAATGATCTTTCCTCTGCTTTGAACCACTGAGCGGTATTTAATGCTCATGGGAGTGGGTCCTTCCACCAGTCGGAGAGCTGATGGCAACCCTGCCACAGCATTGAGAGCCACCCCAAACCCAATTTAATGCCATTTAGGCACTTACCTGGTTGGCATCAGGGTCCTCGTCATGGCCAGGGGGAATTTCACACCTCTGAGGGCTGCTGCCCCATAAGAGGCTGGCGGCTCCCTGGTGTTGGCAGTGCTAGTCAGAGCGGTGGCTACCGCTGGTGCAGCATTAGGCCCTTGCTGCAGATTGTCACTGGAGCCCCAGAGGAAAGGTAGGTGAGGCGGCCTCACTGGACCCCATTGGGAGGCCCCGGCTATGGGGGAGGAGGGGGTTAGTTTTAAGGGCGGGGGGGGGTGGGGGGGTGGGGGGGTGGTTTTTGTGCATGGGTGTCCTTTGCTGCTTAGGCTGCCCAAGTGGGAGGGAATTCCCCCACTGCATCCCACGCCAAGTTGTACACATGACTTGTCCACATGGCATGGCCCCCACCCTCTGCTGATTGAATACCTGTGGCGACTGTGAAGGCACTTACTTGGCCTTTAAGTGGCCACTTAGGAGTCTCACTTGCTTCTGGGTGGGAACGTCGACATTGACCTTCTCGCCCAGAACATAATTGGGGGGAGTCAGGAAGTTGAAGGGAGCTCCATCCTGCCCAATTACAGGGGCCCCCTACATCCAAGCCCCCCCTCCAGGGGAGCATTAAATTCTGTCCATTAACTCTGCTTCTCTCCACAGATACTGCTTGACCTGCTGAGTATTTGCAGCTTTTTCTGTTTTCATTTCAGCATCCAGTAGTGTTTTGCATTAATATAGTGTTGTATCTACTCTGTCCATATATCCATTCTGGTTTAATGAAAGATGTCTCATTTTTTTCAAGTCTTCCTTCATTTTTCTATCCCCTCAAAGTAAGTGGAGTATTAATGAACCTGCACCTTAACCTCTCAATTGCTTCAATATCCTTCTTGTAGTGTGGAATTCAAAACTGCACACAGTACTTCAACTGTGTTCTTTTTAAGGTTTTATGTAGATTTTTATATTCTATTTCACTTACCATAAAACTTAATATTCTCTTAGCTTCTTTTAAAAAGATTTTCTCCAATTGAGGTGCTACTTTGTAGTGTCTTGTGAACCTGAATCCCCAATTCTTGCTTTTCTTCCATATCACCCAGCTTTCCCTTATTCAACATATAATTATTGCTTTTACTTGTTATCTACCAAGGCATATCAATTAATATTTCCTATTTTCCTTTTTGCTAACATCGAATTGCATCCATTGCACTTTGCCCATTCCACCACCTCATCAACGTTAATTTGCAAGTTTATTTGATCCTCCAAATTATTTATTGTGGCTCCTACTTTTGTACCAACTGCAGAGTTCATCAATCCCTCTGCTTATAATCCAATTCATCGTAATTAGAAGTAGTCCCAAAGCGCAGTCCTGTGGGGCACCTCTCTCCAAGCAATCTGGGATACCACCCCTTAACTCCACATCTGTCTCCTACCCTGTCAGGAAGATGTAATAATGTCTATAATGTTATTGGAAATTAACTTAAAATAGAGTTTAGTGGTGCCTGTCTATGTGTGCATGTGTGTGTCTTAATTGGATTAAAACCAGCTGGTCTAGAGTTCTTTGATGTATAGAAGAGAAGTAGGTTTTAAATATTAATTAGGTAAACATATGGAAGTTACAAGGTGCAGTGAAATGGGACAATTTACAATCAAATGAATGGGTGAAATATTACACCTAGCCAGAAGAAGCCAAACAATGTCTTTACTTATTCCAAAGCTTACTAATAAAATTGGTGTTATGAAAAGGTTTTATTGTTACAGAGGCAAAGTTCAAAACACCTAGTGATGCAATGAGAATTTGCATTCAAAGAGGAATATATATATATAAAGGAAGAGAAGGCTGTTTGTAAACGAGGGAGGGATTCTAAGATCTAAAACTTCCAGCCTGTAAGTCTCACGCCTCTGTCTGCAAGGATCCAGAGCTGAAAAAAATTCATCTTGAATTCGACTGCCCGGGGTGAGCTTTGACAGGGGTCTGTTTAAATTTATGAGGAGAATTTTCTCCCCGTTGGCGGGGTTGGGGCAGGGGTGAGCGCGCAGCCGATCGGTGCCCCCAGTCGGCTGGGCGCCACCATTTTAGGTGGGCGGGCCAATTAAGGCTCGCCCAGCGTGACAGGTGCCCAGAAGCGCTGAGTGCTCCCTGTGTGGGCGGGGGGGGAGTCAGCTGAGTCAGGACTTGCGCTCTTTCATGCATGACACATGCCCAATGTCACCCCGCGTCATTTTATGCCTGGGCGAGCGGGCCCCACCCCCTGCTCGCCGAGCCAAAGATTCTGCCCTATGTGTTTTACTGTTGCTTTAATAGAGGTGTAACTGAGAGTCAGATTGATTAGGGTTTTTTTTAGGTTATTATCGTAGTAATTTATAGACATATGTATGTTCTTACATTCTTTTAATTAATAAATGTTTAATTTAATTTTATAAAACCCTCTTGAGACTCATTCTTATTATAACTGAATTCAAAGCCTGCATTTCAAAACATACAAATTGCAAAAATTGGTTATGACAGTTGTTTCACGTTTCCCTCTGGGATTTGAACAACTCAGCATTCGCCATTGGCTGTGTCATAATATCACTTCTAACCATTTTTCCTAGCTTTTATTGCTAATTCCATGCACCTTCATCTTCCCCAGTCGTTTCCTGCATGGTAGCTTGTCAAATTAAGGCTTTCTGAAAGCCTATATGCATCTCATGGACTGAATTAGCTTTGTCAAACACTTTTTTTAAGCAACTGTTGAATGTTTGTCATTCAAATCATTGTAAATAAGGTAGTTTGCCCTTCTTTCAAAAATGGAAGACAAGATGATCCTGAGTTGTGGTTAAAACGAAGGAAGAGCATTATACGAAGAGTACTTGGGGAGGATAATGGCCTCAAAATGGGACAATGGTATCAGAAAGGAAATATTGCAAAATTTTATTATAGAATGAAAAAGTTGAAGTTATAAGAAAGGAAAAAGTATTTCAAAATAGCTGAGAAGCACTTTCAGACTGAACCCCTGGAGTAGGCTGCTAACCATCTGGTGTCCTGTGGTGAAAAATGCAGCTGAGAAGCTAGTTAAAAGCTAGCTCGAGGTTGACTGCAAACTTAATAGGCTCCATTTGGGGGTAATAAAGGCATTTAATAGCCTATCCTGGTTGAGTTTGATTGACAACTTTGCTACATAGCGCAGCCTGAAGCAGAAATGTTAGTGCAGCCTCTAGCTCAGTCCTTTACTTATTTCTAAAAAGCCGGTCTTCTGTCTATGGTCTCACTGATAACAGGGTACAACCCCTTAAAGCCTTGCAAATTAAGTATGCAAAACAAATATTTGAATTTGATTTTAAAAAATCTTATTTAGCCCTGTTTAGCTGTGTGCAAAGAAAGGTCCCAATCTCTCCAGTTGCAGGCAAGGGCTGAATTTATGGGTTATATCTTGTGCATGGCATCAGCCATTTTGTCTTGGGGAGAGCAGTGCTCCGTTATACAGGAGAGATTCATCTTCTGGAAGCTGGCGGTGAGGGATTGGTATCCCTATCCAAGCATTTGATTGTTTTTTGCTTAATCAATGACGGCACTCTGTCTGAACCTAATAGTTAAAAAGGGGGCTTGAGTAAGTTGGACCCTGGAGCTACAGGGTCAATGTTGTTGTAGGGAATACAACGAAAAGGGGATCGACATTAAACTACATGAGGCCTGAATCACTGAGCGGGTTATTGGCTGTATAAACCTTATTATTGTACAGCGGGCACCTTTAAAATAAAAAACTGTGTTTGATTCTGTTCGTCCAGTGCTTTTCCTTTGAATGTGCTGAGCAGCTCATGAAGACCAAGGGTTATAGGAACCCCAACAATAAGAAAAATCTGGCAGCATCAGTGAAGAGAGAAACAGAGTCAACATTTCAGGCCAATGGCCTTCCATTTGGCCGCTGACCTGAAAACTCTTTTCCTTCACCACTGGTATTGCCAGACCTGCCGAATATTTCCAGCATTTCCTGATTTGATTTCAGATTTCCAGCATCAGCAGTATTTTGTTCTTGAACAAGAAAAATCTGTTTTTGTTAGGATTGTTTCATCCATGAATTGAGTTGATAGGGATTTTCTTTGGTTAGTCAAGAGTCTAACAAAAATGGAAACCTGTTACCATGTTTAACATTCTGCAAATCAATCCACTGAAAAATTATACCCACTTATGTGTTTTTTCCTTCACGTCCAATAAAAAGGTTCATGGTAACACTCTCACCTCTGAAACTGGAGCTTGTGGATTCAGGACTCGCTCCAGAGATTTGGGGGAAGTCCCATGTCCAGCTATTTAATGCTCCAACCGGGTAGCCAACATCAGCAAGGATGCGTTCCCTGCCGACTTTTTCGGAAGACTCACCATGTGAAAAGTCCTGCCCAGTATCCCCTTACGTGGCTCGGTGTCCTATTTCGTTTCATAATGCTCCTTCAAAGTGTCTTTGGACATTTTATTACATTAAAGGTGCTATATGAATATAAGTTGTTGTTGTCGTTGAGCCTGTTAAAGTGTTAATATTCATTAATTTTGCATTACCAAATAATCACTGAATGTTTCAATACCCATAGTTCAGATCTTCAAAAGAAAATATTATGAAGAGAAAATTATATATGTTGCAACCCGCATCTATTTACACCTATAAGGGATCTTGACAGGGTGGATGTGGAAAGGATGCTTCCTCTTGTGGGAGAATCTAGGGGTCACTGTTTAAAAATAAAGGGTCACCCATTTAAGACAGAGATGAGGAAAATTCTTTTCTCTCTGAGGGTCATGAGTCTTTGGAACTCTCTTCCTCAAAAAGCAGAGTCTTTGAATATTTTTTAAGACAGAGCTTGATAAACAAGAGGGTGAATTGGTATTGGGCGTTGGCAGGAATGTGGAGTTGACGTTAAAATCAGATCAGACATGATCTTATTGAATGAGGAGCAGGCTCAAAGGGCTGAGTGGCCTATTCCTGCCCCTAATTTATATGTTTGTATGTATATGTTTGTACTTCTTATAAATGCACACACAGAAATTCCATTTTATTGGCCAAAGTATTCATATTACTAAATATTAATCTTCTCTGTTTCATGCTCTGTCACATATTAAAGTTTCACCTGGTCCATCCATTTGCAGTTAAAGTAACTTGAAATTTCTCAAATAGCTGCACTGAACTCCCCTTTCATTATCAACCTTGACCCAAATTGGTAATCTTGGTACAACACTTCTTCAAGGACTAGGATATGTAATAATCTATATACAGTGAGGAAGAAAGTGTTAAAACAATGAGTAAGGGGTAAAATGGAAAAGGAATAAATCTCTCTATTGCAACTCCTCCCTACTGATGTGATAACAAACTGGCAGAAATCATTATTGTAATGTTCGGATATTGCCTCATGCTGAAATACAAAATAAACTTTGACCTTTATCATAAAGCTCAAAATAACAAGATCCCCTGAAAACTGAAGCCAATTTGTGCGTTCACGATTGGATTCATCTTCAAAAGGTTGTCCAAAGGCCACCCTGATTAATGGCTGCCTTCACCCATGTCAGGTATTCCATTACATTGCTGAGTTGGCGTAGAATTGAAAGTGCCTCTGAAATTATTTCCTCGACAGGCCTCAAAGCCTTTTTCTACTATAATCAATATGAAGAATGTCAGGTCTATTCTATTACTGGAAACAGTCTGAACCAAAGAGAATTGAGTTCTGTACTGGCTAATGAATTCTTTACAGGAGCTTTTCAAATACTGCAGGATCATTATGTTTGTGTCCTAATATATACTTTTTTGTGGTCATCAAGGTGAGGGACAGCAGCAGTACTGAACAGACATTTTTGACTTTACAACCAGAGTCAGTACTAAGCAGCCTTGGTGCAAGTCACTTGCACTTGTTCAGCTCCTTTTACCTCAATGATGCAACTTTGCCTGAGGCTTCAGGAAAGCATTGCTCTGTTGCATTAATGCGACACTTCTGTTCTCCAGAGTCTCAATAACGGAACTTTGTGGAGGGTGACTGATGATTAATTGTCCAATTGCACCAATTTTGCACAGCGAGCTCTGCAGAGAATTGAACTAAGACGGAAAGGAATCATTCACTTACAAATGTCAACAGCTTGTCAAGATATATAATAGGAGATAAATGGTGTTGAGTGAATTCATCTTCCCATGGCATCAATTAGGCATGGAAAGGCAGGGGGTTAAGTGAAACTTCTTAAAACAAAAGTAGTCTTGAGGAGTATATAACTAAATGAATATAAGTTCTGCCGCAGGTATGTGCAAGGACCAGTGCTGGTGCCTCAGCTATTCATGATCTATATTAATGACTTAGTCAAAGAAACTAAGAGTAATGTATTGAGGTTTTCTGATGATACAAAGCTAGATGGGAATGTAAGTTGTGAGGAGGACACAGAGAGGCTGCAAAGAGGTATAGACAGGTTAAATGACCGGACAACAACACGGCAGATGGAGTATAATGTAGCAATGTGAGGTTATGCACTTTGGTTGTAAGAATAGAAAAGCAGAATTTTTTAAAAGATGCAGCACTGAGGATTGCTTATTCTGAACCAGCCTCTCAACTAGCTGGAATTTCAATCCTGGAAGAATATAATCACAGTATCGTACCACTAACACCCATTGACAATTCAGCCAAACTTTCAGTTCCAGAAAATGACTTTCGACAGCTGAACCTCAACATTCTGTGTCCGTCCAAGTCATTTGCCCTGATTGCTAGTGATGTTTTTCTCTTCAGTCTCTTCTAGATCATGTTATCTGGATCTCTCTTTGCAGAAACTCAAATACTGGCTGAACCAATACCAAATGGATTGGAGTAACCATCTGCATTGGACCCTATTCCCACTTAGGAAAGGCTCTGACATGCCCCTTCAGAACCCAGCACAAATTCCCAAGAGCACCTTTGTGCTCTCAGTAACCATTGGGGTCAGTTTAATGAGACAGTGTTATAGCTGCCTCCAGCTAGGCTACCAATTATACAAGAGCATCCATGTATCTACCACCTGCTGTTAGATACAACTCAGTGTCCGTTAAATAAAGATTGTATAACTAACTACAGCAATAATCACCGTTGTGTGTAGTTGGGTCATTAATGAATGCAAGATCATTTCTCCCAGAAGCTCAATGGTGCAGACATTTCATTATAATATTTTGTTATAATTATGACATTCTGTTGAGTCTCGCGTTTCTCCCCCATCACAAGTATTATCAAACCATTTCTTCTCTAAAGGTTATATGGCAACCAGGCACAAGGCAAACATTGGCAAGCCTGGAAAATAATTATAAAACCACACTAATTAAATACAGAGTAATTAACTAGTTTAATTTAAATTATCCTTTAAATATTAATGTTATGAATGATATACTGGTAAAGTCAGAAAGACCAAGGGGGGTTGGGGGCAGGGAAGTTGATGATTTTTAAACCTCATAGAAAATTATCCATTTGCAGTTCCAGGTCAATTTGTATATTTGCATTCAATACAACACCTTAAATAAACATTTAATTGCATGAAAAGGTCAGAACTGTTTGTTTGACTAAGGTTCATTATTCCATGCACGCTCTCTGTAATATTGAATTAAGAATGCAAACCAAGGTTAACCACATTGTTTATTTGGCAACAGAAACACTGGTTCGTTGGCACCTGGGAATGAGCAGCTGATGCTAGCTCCCAGCTTAAGTTCCAGTACTGTTTGCCCAGATCTGAGGCTTCAGTCGCCTCTATACCTTGGGCACATCTTCTAAATTCAACCAGATCTCTGAAGCGATTGTTCACAAGCTGAACCTTGCAGCAATATATTAGGTTTTAAATACTGCCATTGACAATAAGAAGCTACAATTGCATTCCCTTTTCTTCTCCCACCTTCCCACCCCAACAGATTCTAGTTGGCCCCAGGTGAAACTCAAATCTCAGACCATAAGAATTAGGAGCAGGAGTAGGCCATTCAGCCCCTCAAGCTTTTTGTGGCTGAACCTTGACCTCAAATCCACTTTTCTGCCCAATCCCCAGAACCCTTTAATTCCCTTACAGTCCAAAATCTATTGATCTCAGCCTTTAGCATACTCAATATAAGAACTTACCCAGGCAGAGAGAAACTTTTAGGTTGAGTTGTTTCCACCCGCCACCCCCACTACTCCGACATACTGATCCACATAATTTTAAATGGACAGTCCATGAAAAACACTTGCCTGCCTGCCTTCTCTCTCAGCAGTCTATATATGGGTTATTGAGCACCAAGCAATCTATATGCTCTGATGAAAACTATCCAAGGCAAAAGTTCAGACTATTGTGTGTTTCCTGGCAGCTATAACCAGGAGATGTACATTGTTTGTGCTGGCAATGGATATTACTCATATAACTGTTGTACCCACCCATATGTTAGGCGAATATGAAGCAGCTTCTCCATCACAAAGACAACTTGCCCTGCTTCAAGTATTAGCTTCTCTGTTGTGGTGCATCTCTGACTCTCATCCAGAGCTCGTTACAAAATCTGACATAAGATATACAACAAGTGAATGTTATCCACTGTCAGCTTTTAGCCGGGTGTACTGTAGGGTAAAATTTAATGTAAAAAGTTGGGAATTGACATTTGCCACATTATAATTGAAGTAGTGTTATCGCTGAGAGCCTTATAATGAAGTCAGAGTGCATAACAGAGGTGGTGTCATAACTGTAGACCTGATAATGAAGATAGCGTACATAACAGAGATAGTTTTACATTTGAGAGCCTTATAATTCTGAAATGATTTTGCGTTATGGGCTGCACCCAATAGAAACAGAACTGAGATGACACAAGACATTTTGGATAATCAGGGGAGCGTTTCATTCAATCAGTTTAATAATGGTTTCAAACCCGAGTCTTGAATGAAAGGTCAATATAGTGACTGATCACTTTACCTGTCATCTATGTCCTCTTCACAGTTACCACAGAATCCTTCAGCACTGAGGAAGACCATTTGGCCCATTGTACCTGTTCTGGCACTTTGGAACAAAGTGAATTAATTAATTCTCTTAAAGCACTTGTCAAATTGCATCTTGAAAGTTAATCATGTTACCTATTTTTGAGTCCTTGAATAAAACATTTGAATAGAAACAGGAATTTCACCACCACCTCCCCCGACCCCTTACCCGAGCCCCTGTAGTTCAATAGTTTATGCAGTGGGCAGCTGAGAGTTAACAACCAGAAGAACTTGTCCTTTATCTGGAGGGTGGTAGATGAGCGTTAAACCTGCCTGAACACGGAAGCAGAAAATCAGCTGGGGTCTCCATTCCTGATCACCACCTTGTGACCCCAGCTGGCAATAAACATGGGGCTGTATCTTCCGGCCAATGAGTGGGGGCGGGGCCCACTCACTGAAACGTAAAGTAACGCAGGGTGACATCAGGTCCCGACACCACCCCGCTTCATTTAGATTTTAAGTTCGGCGGGCGCGCAGCCAATTAAGGCCCACTAAGGCCATTAAAAAAGTAATTAAAGTGATTAATGGACCTTAAGGTTGGTGGGCAGGCCGGGAACCCTGAGGGGCTTCTGACAAAACATGAAATCTCATCCACGGACGGGATGGGGCTTCATGAGGTTATTAAATTTGTGTGAAATCTTTAAATAAAAGAAATTGACATGTCCCACCTCATGTGACAGTGGCACACGAGGGGGCATGTCAGTAATGTTTTTTTCTCATCTTTATTTAACGTTTCAAACCTGAGCCGATCTCCGTAAGGCAGCACTCTGCCTCAGGGAGATCTGTGTGCTCTTTCGTGTGCATGCGCCAGAAAGCACACTCCTGGCTCAGGGAATCCTGCACCCACCCCCCCATGCACAGGGAGCGCATAGCGCT
The DNA here is from genome assembly GCF_017639515.1 of Carcharodon carcharias. NCBI lineage: Eukaryota > Metazoa > Chordata > Chondrichthyes > Lamniformes > Lamnidae > Carcharodon > Carcharodon carcharias. The sequence continues at coordinate 99,437,291 of NC_054486.1, forward strand.
TCCTGGCGGATGTCACGCTGGGTGGGCCTTAGTTTGCCCGCCCATGTAAAATGGCAGTGCACCCCCAACTGAGGACGCCGATCGGCAACTTGCCCGCCTGCACCCGCTCCCGCACACCTCCCCCCAACGGGGGGAAAATGTTGTCCATGGACACAGAGTGAAGGCAGAATTGGCCTCAGCTGTCCCCTGCTGGTTCAAACTCGACTCCAATCTGTGACCTAGGCCGAAAGTTCAGTGAACAATTGGAGAAGTTCTGCAATGTCGGAGGTACCAGCTTTTTGACCCCATCCAAAGTAAAATCAAAAATGCTGGAAACACTCAGCAGATCAGGCAGCATCTGTGGAAAGAGAAACCGAGTTCATGTTTCAGATCAATGACCTTTCGTCAGAACTAGACAATGTTAGTGATACAACAGGTTTTCATTAAATACAGAGGCAGGGAAAGGGAGAAAGGAGAGGAAAGAACAAAAGGGATGGTCTGTAATAGGGTGGGAGACAAGAAAGATAAAGAATGATGAAAAGGATGATGATACAGGGCTAAAGGAAATGGTAATGGAACAAGTAAAGAAACAAAACACTGGTTTAGGGGAGGTACAAATTGAAACAGCAGAATCATTTCCAAAAGCTGCAGTCTGAGAAAATGGGACGGCTGGTTACAATCTAAAATTGTTTAACCCATTGTTGAGTCTGGAAGGCTGGAAAGTGCCTAATCAAAAGATGTGATGCTATAACTCAAGGTTCCATTGTTCCTCAACAGAAGAGTATTGGAAGCCAAGGACAGAGAGGTCAGATGGGAGTGGGGCTGAGAACAAAAACAATAGGCAACTGGAAGCTCAGGGTTATGCTTGCGGACTGAACACAGGAATTCAGCAAAACTGTCAGGCAACCTGTGTTTGGTCTCACCAATGGCATGAGCTGTGAATACATTACACTAAATTACTGTTCCACCTGGAAGGAGTGTTTGGGCCACTGACATTGGGAAAGGGGGAGGTAAAGGGGCAGGTTTTGTATCTCCTGTTCTTTCATGGGAAGGCAAGGTGGAATTAGGGATGGTTAAGGAGTAGACCACGGTGTCATGCAATGAACAGTCCCTTCTGAATGCCAAAAGGGGAGGAGAGGAGAGGGGAAGGCGTGTTTGGTGGTTGCACCATGCTAGAGATGCTGTAAATGGCAGAAGATGATCAGTTGGATGTGGAGGCTGGAGCGGTGGAAGATGAGGACAAGAGGAACTGTTGTGTGGTTCTAGGAGGGAGGGAAAGGAGTAAGAAGAGAAGTGAGGGAGTTGGGTCAGACACAGTGGAGGGCCCTGACAACCACACTGGAAGGTAATCCTCAGTTGAGCCAAAAATAAGACATAGCAGAAACATTGATGTAAAAGGCGGCATTTTCAGAACAGATATGGAGAAATTGGAATAGAGTCCTTGAGTTTTCTTTATTGGGATGTGGGCATTGATGACAAGGCCAGCATTTGCTGCCCATCCCTAAATGCCTTTGAAAGTATCTTGCTAGCTATTTCAGAGGACAGTTAAGAGTCAACTACATTGCTGTAGATCTAAAGTCACGTACAGACCAGGGTAAGAGTGGTGGATTTCCCTTTCCTAAAGGACATTAGTGAACAGATGGGTTTTTACAACAATGAATTATGAGCACCTTTACTGAGTCTAGTTTTCAATTCCAGATTTTATTGATTGAATTTAAATTCCACCAGCTGCTATGGTGGGATTTGAACCCATGTCCCCAGGACATTAGCCTAGGCCTCAGGATTACTAGTCCAGTGACATCACTGCTTTGCCACCGTATCTCCCAAAAGGAAGCAGATTGGGAGGAAGTGTAGTTGAGGTTGCTGTGAGAACCTGTGTGCTTTTACTAAATATTGGGTACATACGAACAAGGAGCAGGAGTAGGCCATTTGGCCCCTCAAGCCTGCTCCACCATTCAGTAAGATCATGGCTGATCTGATAGCAACCTCAAATCTGCATCCCGTCTACCCCTGATAACCTATCACCCTCCTTGCTTACCAAGAATCTATCCACCTCTGCCTTTAAAATATTCAAAGACTCCACTTCCATGGCATTTTCAGGAAGAGAGTTCCAAAGATTCATGACCCCCTCTGAGAAGAAAATTCACCCCATCTCTGTTTTAAATGGGTGACCCTTTATTTTGAAACAGTGACCTCTAGTTCTAAATTCTCCCACAAGAGGAAACATCCTCTCCACATCCAGCCTGTCAAGATCCCTCAGGATCTTATATGTTTCAGTCAAGTCACCTCTTACTCTTCTAAATTCCAGTGGATACAAGCCTAGTCTGTCCAACTTTTCCTCATAAGACAACCCACCCATTCCAGATATTAGTCTGGTAAACCTTCTCTGATCTGCTTCCAAGGCATTTACATCCTTCCTTAAATAAGGTGACCAATACTGTACACAGTATTCCAGATGTGGTCTCACTAGGGCTCTGTATAACTGAAGCATAACCTCCCTACTTTTATATTCAAGTTCTCTCACAATAAATGATAACATTCTATTTGCTTTCCTAATTACTTGCTATACTTGCATACTAGCCTTTTGTGATTCATACACTAAGACACCAGGATCCCTCTGCATCTCAGAGCTCTGCAGTCTCTCACCATTTAGATATTATGCTTCTGTTTTATTTTTCCTGTCAAAATGGACAGCCAATCCCAGAAATGAAGATAGCAGAGTCAAGGAAGACAAGGAAGAGTCAGAGATGGACCATGTGAAAGCGAAGGTTGCAAACTGGAAACAGTGGTGAAATTTTCCAGTTCTGAGTGAGAGAAGGAAGTAGCACTGATGCTGTCATCAACACACCAGAAAAAGAGGTAAGGGGGGGTGGGAGAGGGGGGTGGGTGGTGGCCTGAGCAAGACTGAATAAAGAACGTTCCACATATCTCACAAAAAGGCAGACATAGCTAGAAACCCTATGAGTTCCCACATGGCAACATCTTTTGGAGGAAGTGAATAGAGTCAAAGGAGAGTGATTCAGTGTGAGAACAAATTCAGCCAGGTGGAGGAGAGTGGTGGTGGATGAGGACGTTGGGCCTCTATTCATGAAAGAAACTTCAGGTTGTCCTGCTAAGGGTGGAGGTGTAGGGGGATTGAACATCCAGGGTGAAAATGGAGATGGTTAGAGCCAGGAAACTAGAAATTAAAGATGGCAGAAGGCATCGGAAAGGTTGTGGATGTGGTGGTAAGAGGCCCCACCTGTCAGTTCATGTGAATGCAATGAATTCTATTGCTCCAATAAAGGCTAGGAGTTGTCAGGAGGTGCTGACCAACATTATTTTTTGAACCAACAATATCGAAAATAGATTAACTGAGCATTCATGAACCCCATTGATGTGGTAAGAATGCCCTTACCATCTACACAACATTTGACTGAGTATAGCATCAAGCAGCCCTAGGAAAACTGGTCATTGGGGGAAACTGTCCACTGGCTAGAGTCATATCTAGCACAAAGAAAGGTAGCTGTGGTTGCTGAAGACCATCATCTCACCCCAGTTCCTCAGGATAGTGTCCAAAGCCCAGCCATCTTCAGCAATCACCTTCCCTACATTATAAGGTCAGAAGTGGGGATGTTCGCTGATGAATGCACAATGTTCAGCAACATTCAAGACTCCTCAGATACTGAAGCAGTCTGTGTCCATATGCAGCAAGACCCGTAAATATTCAGGCTTGGGCACGTTAGGGGCAATTAACATTCATGCCACACAAGTCTCGGGCAATGACCATCTCTAACAAGAGAGAATCTAACCTGGACATTCAAAGGCATTACCATCACTGAATCCACCACTATCAACATCTTGGAGGTTACCACTGACCACAAACTGAACTGGACCAATCAAATAAATACTGTGGCTACTGGTTGGAGGCTGGGAATTCTGTGGCAAGGAAATCATCTCCTGGCTCCCTCATCTCCCAGCAGCCCAATAAACTGTACCACCTTCTCAAGGGCAATTAGGAATGAGCAATAGATGCTGACCTTGCCAGCAATTGCAGCATTCCTTGAACAATTATATTAAAAAATAGTTATTTGTGCGATCGGATGTAAATTGTTGTTGTTTTAATTGGTTTAAATGGATCATTATGGCAGACTCATTGTTCTTATCTGGTTGATTTTGGTATCGCGATTGAAATCACATTCACAGGAGGCACATTTCCAAGCCACGCAGTCTCACCATTTTGTTAGCGCTTCGATTGCCTTGGTTTGAAATATGGCATGACTCCTGTTTCTCAAATCTCTAATGCCAGAGATCGTTGTGTGGTTGAAGAAATATGTGAGATTAAAGGCACGAGTTTGGGGGCAGGGGCGGGTCCAGTTAACATCTTAACACATCAGTTAGTGTGGGTGGAGAGAGACAGAGTGGCACATGCAGTGACAGAGCAAAGACCATGGTGACATTTAACCTGCACCTAATAAATTGAAGGTGTAGATTTCTAAGCAGGGGCAGGGGGAGTCAGTGAAGATTTAGTAGATATTCCTAAAATTTAGTTAAGTAGGTGCAGATTCATCGATGCGCTGGATAATAGAGAAACAAAAAATCCATTAGCCATGGTTTATCACTATCACTATGCATTTTATTGATATTTATGGAGCAGTTAGAAAGATCCATAAAACACTTTAACAGCAGAGGATCCAATAAAAGAAAGGGAGAGGAGATGAGGTTATGAGATAAGTACTGACCTGAAACAGGGTTTACAACACCACGGGTCAGGGCCAGCTCCAACTGCCTTAAATTTGACAGTTAGATTACCTTGGATTATCTGTACTAATTAGATAATAAAAGTTATTGTTACATTCCAGTTTAAAAGTATGGTATTACTAATTGTGATTCTTTTCTTGCTCAACAAATTTCTCTGCCAATTTGTCCCCATTCCCTGCCTCTCCTGAAGGTAATAGAGGTAAAATTTGTTAAGGCCTGAAAATGTTTGCAGGGATTGCTTTGCACAGTTAGACCAGGCATGGCTTGCATGGTGCTGCCTCGCGCATTTGCATGATTGCAGTTTGCAGCCATTGCCCTCTAGTCGAACCCTGAGAAAGCAATGTGTACAGATAACCGTGCAGGTCAATGCCAGCAATGCCGAGGAGTGGTCGAGGTCAGTGAATTCATCTTCAAATGCCATATCCCACCAACTGCACCACTAGTCTCACATACTTCTAAATGTACCTGACCCCTATCACTCACCTACCATCAATCTCTATCAATCATGATTTATAGCTCACTTTCATAGCTACACCTCACCCTCCCACACTGATCCCCATATCTACATCTTGCAGCTTGGACACATTACTGGCTATTTAATCGTGACAGGCTCTACAAAAAAACACATTGCACCACACTCACTTAAAAACTTCCCTCTCAGGATAAGGTAGTGCATAACTGGAGGCAGCATCAGCTAACCAGCAGGGACCAGGCATGTCCTCATGCCAGAGGAGGAGACAGTGTTCGTCATCATTGGAGTGGATGTGGCTGAGGCAGGTGCCAGAGGTGGGGTTAAGACCATTAAAGACAATAATTTGGGGCTCAACTTAATCCACCTTCCCACATCCCACTTACCCCAATCTTCTGATTTACAGGCGGCAGATGGTTTAAGGATTCACCTCTTGCTTTCTCCCCCCTCCCCTCACTGCAACTCTACCCTTGTGCCTTTCAGTGACTCGAAAACTGCAACCTGGACCAGTAGTGATGAAGAGAAAGAAACGGTAGAGGAAGCGCAGACTGACAATGAAGAAATACAGTCAACTCTTGCAGCCACCAGCTCAGATACTGACGCTGCATGTAGTTTAGAGAGTAGCTTAGAGGTGGGATCTGCACACGGTGAGACACCAGGCACAGCTAACCTGCAGCCAATGCAGGGGGAAAGGGTAATACTCCAATACTCCCCATACTCCCCATAGGGCAAGCTGTAGAGGACTCAGATGAGGACCTCGATGGGATGACATGCAGAAAAAGGCTGGTGGGTATGCACAATGAAATATTTAGTGCATTGTCAGGCCTGTCAGGAAGCCTGCATTCACTGTCAAGGAGTGTGGAACCAATCTGGCACAGGGCTTTATGTAGAGCTTGGAGTCCATCGTTTCGAGCATGAAAATGGTGGCAGACTCCATGAGAACTTGCAGACCCAACCAGGATGCAGCATGTGATGTTTTCATTGCAGCACAAGCAGATGCCGCCCAAAATCAAACCTTGTGAGCTTAGCCTACTGCTGGCGAAGCTCACAGAGCTGCCATCTTGGCTGCAGGCACCATTGTTCAAAGGGGCTTGCAGAGCACCACACAACTCCATGTAGACTTCAGAAGTAGAAACCATGAAATACTTCTCAGCAGCAGCTAGATGAACTCAATCAGCAACTAACCTAATGCTGGGGGAGGGCCTTGCTGTTGCTGATCACTTGTTAAGTGCATGAAGTTGGCTGGAGTGTTGCGATATAAAAAAAAAGCATAATTGCAGTGCCAACAAATCAACATTATGCTTCAAAATGGAGTCCAGCGTGGCCCACAGTAAAAGTGTTCCTGCTGCCATTTTGGATGTGAAAAAGCACCCATAGCTATGGAGTTGAACACCAACTCCTCATCGCAGGGCAGCTACATGTATACTGGTTGTGCTCAAACAAGGAACACCACCACCTGGACGTTCCCCTCCAAGTCACTCACCATCCTGACTTGGAAATATATCGCCGTTCCTTCACTGTCACTAGGCCCCTCCCTAATAGCACTGTGGATGTACCTACACCACAGGGACTGCAGTGGTTCAAGAACACAGCTCACCACCACCTTCTCAAGGGCAACTAGGGATGGGCAATAAATGCTGGCCCAGCCAACGAAGCCCACATCCCATGAATGAATTTTTAAAAAGTGACACAAGTAGCTGTAATTGATGTGTGAAGCTTGACAGTGAACATCAGCAGCCTGTTTGACCTCAATGTTGAATCTAATTGTAGCTTCATCCCAAGTCACATGCATATTACTGAGAACTAGATAGCAGTCAGGGCAGGGGACCCAGAATGATGTTTCCCCTTCCCAGTCCAGTTGGCTTTGTGGTGGATTGCATTGCGCTTACTACCACTTTAGTTGTGATCAGCCAATTAGGCACATGCTAGTGGCTGAATCTGGAAGCCGGTGGTCTGTGTGGGTTCAGCTTCTTACCGAATTGTTAGGGGGATAGACAACAAAAATTTGTCTTTTTGAACTCGCTGGAGGAGACTCTAAAAGTTGCGTGTTGGGTAGAATAGGATACCAACAAATTAAATGACACTAATTTCAAATTTGAATGCAATAAATACCAACTATGTAACTTATCGCCTGAAGGATCGCAGGTACAAACTCTTTGGTACCCGATCTGTAAAATTCTTCTATTATTATTGAATCATCATTTATGGGCACTACCTTTCAGTAAATAATATGAGAGCACAATGTCCTTCATGAGTGTATTCAAGGCACAATGCTACACTACTCTTCAATGACTGGTATCAGAGGATATTGCTCTTCAGTGAACACAATCATCAGTGCTGACTGGGGTCATTTTCTTTCAGTAATGTTAGAGGTCAGGATCCTTCAATGAGTGATATCAGTGGATGATAGTCTTCAGTGAATTATGTCAGAAGACAACATTCTTCAGTGAATGGAGTGATAGAACAAAATCTTTGATAAATTGCTTTGTTAGGCAATGCACATTGGTAAGTCATGTCAGGAGAATATCCTTCACTGAATAGGATTAAAGGACAATACTTATGATTGGCTTCAAAGGGCGTACTCAGTATTATATATCCACAAGGAGAAGAGTGGAAATCATGATGCAATTTTCCCTTCCTGCCCCTATTTCACATCCACCTACAATAGTCAGAAAATCTGTCAACAGCAGCTCCAAATTCCAGCACTCGGGTCAAAGTAAAATGTCCCATGAGAGCTCTGAGTGACAGACTGGAGGAGAAGCCTAAATGTGGGTAGCCTCTTGCCGACGTTTCTGTCATCAATTAACCAACTTTGTAGAGGGGCAGTCTACATACGAATGCCATTACTTGGCTGGGCAGGAACAAAAATTTGGTGGGAAACCCACCTCTTTTTCATCTGTGGGTGGGTGGCATATTTCACTTCTTTACAGTCTCTCACTTTACAGTGCTGAATGGAAAGAGGGTGGTGGGGCGGAGCCAAACATTTTAAAAGCTGGCTTCTCACATGAAACCAAGTAGTACATTAATTTACCTTTAGATCTTCTGCTAGTGTAACCTGTACAACATAGCAAAGTTGCCTCTTTCTATCTGCAGCTAGGTCTGTAAATGGCATTCAAATACCACACACTCTGGGATTTGGAACAGGGTTGGAACAGTTCCAAGGGAAGAATAGAAGCCTTCCGCAGAATTTTACAGCCAAGTTCTTAGTAGTGAAGAAGATGAAGAAAAATATGAAAGTGGAGAAATTAATTGAGCAATTTCGGCAGCCAATGTAATGGTACTTGCTGTTTAATAAATAATAGCTTTGAAAAAAAACTTGTTTCGCTGTTGTTTGTTTGCTCCCTTTTGAGAGTTACCAAGTGAATCAAACTAGTTTGAATTTGTTCCACCTATGGTCATCAGCTACTTGATCGACAGTTTAACAGATAATGTCTCATTTCAGCCAATCTGTACAGCCACATGGCACACATTGTACAGATACACAACACGCAAAGGTGGGATGCATTTGAAAGATGCAATGAGACAAATGTATGCTCGATGCAAGATGTGTATCTTGTACCTATATTCAGGCCTCTTACACATTCACGATATTCATTGCTCCAGCATTGACAACCATGCATTCAGCTGGCTGGGCCCTAAGATCTAGAATTCCCTCCATAAACCTCTCTGCCTCTCTCTCCTCCTTTAAAGCACTCCTTAAAACTTGCCTCTTTGACCAAGCTTTTGGCTATTTGTCCTGATATCTCCTTCTGTGGCTCAGTGGCAAAAGTATTTTTACTGGTATTGCTCTTGTTAGGTGCCTCAAGTTTTACTATCTTAAAGTCACTATATAAATGCAAATTGTTGTTGTTAATTTCTTGACAATGAACGCTCAACATATAAAAGCAGTTCCATGAAGTGGAATGGTGATGGCTGAAGAGAAATTTGGACTGTTTCTCACTGATTGGGCTTACAGTCTTCAGTGAGTGACAGCTAAACCCAACAGTATAGAGACCATAGTCTACTAACCTCTTAAATAAATCTACTAGAGAAACGGTTTAATTTCACACTGGGTTTCAAAAGACATGCCGTGATTGCTGTGAAACATGTTCAGCATCTGTGTACTTTTCCCTTTCTTGCTTTGGCTGCCAAAAGAAATTTAAGGGCCAGCACATAAAAGCTTGGGGAAAGAAATGGTCAGGCCATAGTGCTTAGTAACTTCATAAATGTGTTCAGGAGTTCTACTTGTTACCATTTCCTGTGAAGCTGTAAACTCACTTACTGTCACTGCAATTTAAAAAAATGTTTGTGATCCTGGGCCTGGACTTTGTGAAAATGGCAGCAGAGGCCAAAATATGGGAGCTACCCCCCCACCCCCCCACCCCCCCCACACAAACCCCCACCCCCCGACCCCCACACTGAAAGATGGTGCCTACCATTTTTGCGCAGGCTATTCACATTTCATGTGAGCTTGTTTCGCAGAGGCGGCTGACTATATAAATTAGTAACTGCCTCTACTTATGTCTAATTTTGGTGACCTAATTGTGTGAAACTTGACGTGCGCAGGTTAGACCCAGTAAGAGCAGGTCTGAGCTTTGTGGAGTCCTTTGGAGAGGTAGGGTATTCCTTTGGATACGTTCCTGGGAAACATTTTGGGAGACCAAGTGCCCCTTGGAAGAAGTCAGGTGCCATTTAGGATTGTTAAAATTAGGCATGAATAGGTGTAAAAAGTTCATAAACTCATTAACTGTCAGGCTTATTGGACTGTTAAAAGTGTCAAAATGAGCTGCCAAAGGCAACTGTCAAAGGTCTCCAAGTGAACTGTTAAAGGCAACTGTCAAAATATCAAGGCATTTAAGACTCCTGTCCTTTAATTCTTTGAAAAAAAGTGTCTGTAGTGTTAAAAAAAACTTGCTATTTCACTCTGTCTGTTGACATAAGCCTGAGGGCTTCTATTACCGGACTAGTGCTGCATGACTGATTTCACAATTTTCCATTATCACAGTAGGTGCTGACCATTTCACAGTTTGATTGACATCTCCAAGTAGTTACAGAAGCTTTGAAGTGGGACTATGAATTCCAATGCTTGTTTTATAAGGGATTTTGCAGTTGGATGAAATGTTTGTTCTTATAAGGGATTATTTAGTTGAAGGAATGTAAATGTAGTAAATTGTTTTTTATGAATGAGACTTTAAAAAATAAAGTCTGCAATAGACAGTCAAAACTTTATATTATTTCATCTCAGCATGACTTCTAAGGTCTGCCCATAGTTGAGCGGGTGTGTCGCCATGGTAGGTGTAAGGGCAAAGGGTGGTTGGTGGGGGGCATGGGTTGGCATGATTTGTCACTAAGTTGGCATAATGTCAATAAAGGGCCATAGGGGTAGGCAGAGGGGCATGATGTGGCATGTGGTAGAAGCAGGCGATCTTAGTGATACATGGTCGGATGCTCACCTTGGGGGCAAATATGGCACCAAGGTTGCAAACAGTCTGGTTAATCCTCACACAGTTACCTGCGAGAGGGGTGGAATCAGTAACATAGAGCAAAGTTTGTGTTGGGAACTGAAAAGAATGGCTTCTGTCTTTCCAATAGTTAATCGGAGGAAGCTCATGCTGATGCAATATTGGATGTCAGACAAGCAGTCTGACAAGTTAGAGACAGATAGGGGTCGAGAGAGGTGGTGGTGAGGTAGAGCTGAGTGTCATCCGTTTACATGTTCTACCTGAATCAAACATCCAATTTTGCTCAAGCTTAAAGCAATAAGAAAGTTTTGAAGGGAATGCTGATGATAGTCCCCAGTGATGCTAAATAATTCATGTTGGAAAATGGCTTTTGACTTTTCAGGGCATGAATGTGATCTTCCAGAATCATGCTGGTAATACATCATTGTGGAACTTGCAGAACGCAGTTGCTGATGGCTTGCTGATAGAACCTGCAGTCCAAGAATTGCAATAAAAATGATTTGCTAGTCAGAAAGCATGAAAAAAATATATATATGTATGAGGTGCTGGCTGTATATTGTAATGCACAGAGGGGCCCTCTGGCACTAATACTCCTGGATAAGCCTTGATGATTTATAAAACCTATGGGCCCACTGTAATATAAAGTTGAATAAGGCAGAAGATGGATTATTTGTTTGTGGTAATAACACGGCCAGATCTCAGCTGGCAATCGAGTTTTATTGCGAAAAGGTCGCCTATCGTTATCTTTTGTTGTTGTGATTTTGTGACTGATGATGGGGGTCACCACTTATTTGCCCCAGCACTGCATCTGTGAATCAACAGCATCAGTGAAGAGGTAAACGTCTGTGTGACTTCCTAAATTGACCAGCTTGCCCTCTGACAGTAACGTTTGAGGGTAACCCCAAGGAGAGGTCAAGGCGGAGCAGTGACTGAGGAGGAGCCTCCAGTCCTCAGTTCCCTAACACAGATACAGCAGGAAGAGTGATGCAAGTTGCAGCAGACAGAGATCATTCTTACTGTGCCATGCAGCAGCAATCCAGTCAATGCAATAATGGGATTCAGATGTTCGAGTAAGTAATAATTAACAAGGATAATAAGGGTACGTAATGAGTCACTGTCTGCAATTTTGCCAGTCCTTAGGTGAGGGGCTGGTGGCAGTAGAGGTGACAAACCTCTAGAGGTAGCAGGAGGCATCGAGAGGGGAAAACCAGGGGATGTTTCCAGCAGCAGGAATGGCACCAACTCAGTGGACTGGATGCAGATGACCAATTAAGTTAATTAATTAGCCAATTGCCAGCCATTTTACCAATATTTCACTGGTGTGAGAATGGACCTTCTTCTTGTGGAGAGAGACAGCCAACTACATCAAGGTGACCTCTCAGCAGCTTCCTGAGATGGGGGTTCCATGACCTAGGGAGGGGCTCCACCACCAGCAACGGCCACACCCATACGACCCCAAAGTGACCACTGGAGAGTTCATTCTTCCATACGGTTCTCTGACTACAGAGGCCTGTCCGCCTGGGGCTCTCTCCTTCTCCCTCAAGCCTCACTTATGGCCACGTCTATCCGAGGCACTGCCAAGGCTGAAGAGCTGTTGGCCCTCTGATTGGATAAGCAGTGTGAAAAGGCAAACTGATCTTTTAATTGGCTGCTGCCTGTAAAATGGTCACCACTGCCACATCGCTCGCCTGTGTGGGCTCTGGACCCGCAATTTGGTCCTGACCTCAGGACCCGCACCATGCCAGTAAAATCGGGGCCGGCCACCATCTGCAATCTAATCAAGCAGTTCAGATGATTTCTATACGTGGTTAAAACTAGCAAGCTCACAATCCTGGAATAATGCCTTGTGGGTCCAGGAATTGGGGCTATGGTATCATAATTCTATCTACAGCCTGCATTCCCATCTATCCAAGCACTGCTCACAGGATGCCTCACTTGTTCCATTTGCTCAATGGAGTAGCAAAGATAACAATAACTTGTAGTTTTGTATTTTGTATTTTGATTAAAGGTTTTCGACCTGAAATATCTGCCGTGTTTCCTACATATCAAAAGTACTTCGTTGACAGTAAAGTGCTTTGGAACATCCAGTATTTATGAAAGGCACCATAAAAATGTAAGTTTTTTCTTTCTTTTTCCTGAAACCCTCGTTTATGCCTTTCTTATCTCTAGACTTGACTGTTCCAATGCGCTCCTGGCTGGCCTCCTATGTCCTACCCTTCGGAAACCTAGAACATTCAAAACTCTGCTGCTCAAGTCCGAGCTTGCAAGTCCTATTGACCCATCGCCTGTATGTTCATTGATCAACATTAGTGCCTGGTTAAACAACAATTTTAAAATTCTCATCCTTGTTTTCAAATCCTTCAATGGCCTCACCTTCCCCATTTCTGTAACATTCTCCAGCCCCACAATCTTCTGAGATATCTGCACTCCTCCAATTCTGTTGCTTGAGCAGTCCCAAATTTAATTGTTCCACCATTGGTGGCTGTACCTTCACCTGCTTAGACTCTAAGCTCTGGAACTCCCTCCCTAAAACCCTCAAACTCCCTTTCCTCTTTTAAGACACTCCTTAAAACCTACCTCCTTGACCAAGCTTTTGGTGATCTGCTCCAATAGCTCCTTATGTGGCTTGGTGTCTAACTTCACCTTTCAACACTCACGTGTAGCGCCTTGTGAAGTTATATTAGAAATAAAAATACAAGTTGTTATTGTTGTAATGTTGTAGAACAGATGGAACGAGCAGGGAACTCCACCAGTAGAGCTTCATTAGATGGGAGTGCAGGTTGAGACTGAGTTATAATGCTATAACCCCAGAGAGTTGTTGTGATCCGGATTGCATTGGCTGAAAGGATGGTGGAAACAGAGTAAATAGTAACTTTCAAAAGAAAATTGAATAAATACTTGAAGGGGAAAACAAATCAAAGTACTATGGGAAAAGAGCAGGGGTGTCAAACCAATCGAATAGCCCTGTCAAAAATCCAGCACAGGCACCATGGACCAAGCTTTCTTCAGTGCTGTGTCATTCTATGATTCTGTGATATGCAGAAATGAGTTACAGGCTACAATTTAATTCAGATAGTTTATTTAGAGGTTGCTAGATGATATCAATGGACAATATTACTTTAATCCAACTGAGAAGCCTCAATGATAGCCTGAACTGTGAGAGAAGCTTTTTCAATTTATGCATCATCTGAATGCTAAGACAAGATTATTGCTTGTAATTCATTTGCTGCCATCTTAAACTGTTTACAAAGATTTGGAAAAGGCAGACAGAAAAATCAGACAGCACACTGAGCTGTCCCCATTTAGCCACGTTACAATTTAGCACTCGAAACATTAACCTTGTTTTTCTCTCTCCCCAGATGCGGTCAGACCCGCTGAGTTTTTTTCCAGCATTTTCTATTTTTGCTTCAGGCTTCCAGCATCTGCAGTATTTTGCTTTTACCCCAATATTTCTCGTCCACCAGCAGCTTGATAACCCCCAGAGAAAGAGACAAAAATTTAAATGTACTCAAAAACAACCAGTGGTCAATTCAGAAAAGGAAGAATTTGGGAAATTCCTGTCCAACCCCCGAAGGTGATCAAAAATAAGTTCCAAGAGGTAACAATGACCACGAGGTACATGACCCCATGTCCTGCCTAGCTGCTGTATATCAGAACAAGTCCTACTACCTTCTGAATGTCTGCAATGAATCTACATCTACTGCATGAGCCAGCAAACTACTCCAAAGGTCAATAACCCCCTGGGAAAGGAGAAAATTTCTCAATCTAACTTCGTTCTGTGCTTATGTAACTTGTACACAAATCACCTCACTCATCCTAAGTTATTGAATTCAAACATTCTGACCACATGTACCCAGTCTAGTTCCTTCATCACTCTAAATGTTTTGGTCAAGCCTCCCTGAAGTTTCAATAGTAAAACGACTCAGTTCTGCAAGCCTATCGTGATATCTGAAGGTTTCTAAAGCAGGTACAGATGTGTTGGCCCTCCTCTGAATAGTTTCTAGGGTTATTATATCTCCCACCATAAGAGGGGCTCAGAATTGGACATTGTGTTGTAAAAGGGGTTTAACCAAGTTCCCGTTCAAAGACACTATGGTGCTTTTTGTTTTGTACTGGATTGTCCTAGCTATGAATCCCAATACCCTATTCGCGTTTACTATGGCATCCTGATACGTCAGAGCCTCATGCACTATTACTCCCAGGTCCCTTTCCCTTTCAGCTGACTTTTATTCAGAGACAAGAAACGTATTCGCATGCTTGGCCTTACCGCACTCCACACCCAGATGTGGCCCTATTTCCCTCTCACATATAGATCCAATTGTCATATTTTCTTCTCCTCAAAGGTTGACAACAGGACAGATGAAGTTGGAGGAAAAGCAGAAGCTAATTGGCACCCAGAAAGGTTCCATAAACACAAATGAGACAACTGACTAGATAATCTGTTTTGGTGGGTGAGGGATAAATATTGTCCAGAATGAGAATTCAATACTCTTCTTTTAAACAGTGCCATGGGACCTTTTATGTCTGTCTAAGAGGGCCTAAGTTTAATGTCTCATCTGAAAGATGGTATGCACAATGCTGCAGCACACCTTCAGCTTTGCACTGGATTGTCAGCTTAGATCAGTGGCTCGCAAACTAGGATCCGTGGACCACTGGGGGTCTGCTGAGACCCACCAGGAGGTTCGTAAATTAGGGATGGCCTACAGATGGGCAATGTGCGTGACCATTGAGGAAGCCATGGTCAAGACTAGGCAAGTGAATGGCAGCCAGAGGTGTGCTCTTTTCCTCCCATGCTTCTGTTATTCCCCCCCTGCTCAATAGGTGCACTTGCTGTGCTCCTGGTCCCCTGGGCTCCTGCTGTCTCCAAGCTCCTGCTCTTCCCAGGTTCACACTCTCTCTCATAGGGAGCCATTGATTGAAGCCGTATGGCAAACAAGGTTCGCTCAGATGAACTAGCAGCTTTCATCAATCATACAGGATTCTATTCCACTCATGTTCAACTGCTGAGCAACCACTGTAACAATTATCATTTTAGTTGTGTGAATGACATCCAGGAAGCTACAATAATGCCTTTATTTTGTACAAGGCAAGCCTCCCTCAGATATTTGCACCTCCAAACAGAGTTAGTAGATGGCTCCTCTAACGCCTGTGAGGAACCCTACCTTTGACACCCAACAAAGGCACAACAGAAGCTGCAAGAGCACAAGGGTGGGCATTGAGCAAGCCACAGGGACGCTGAAGAGGTGATTCAGATGCCTGAAGATCTGAGAGAGGCCTAGATTATCCACCAGCCAGGGTATGCCTCGCACAACATCACAATGCAGAGAGGGCCAGAACTGCAGGAGGAGGAAATTTATGATGACTCTTTATCTTCAAAGGAGCATGAGGAGCAAGAGGAGGAACAACAGGAGAAGCAGGAGGAGGACCTTGATATGGCAAGGGCTCTTGCAGCCATGGATGCCCAGGACAGGCTCATTCACGCATGCTTCAGCTAAGCCGAGGCAATGCAGCCATCTGGCAATGCTGAACCCACTGTGACACTCCCAGTGCCAACACAAAGCAGGCCCACAGTGAACAAACCATCCTTTCACTGACATCTGTTAATCTCTTATCAACTACATTATCAAGGTTAAGAGGAACAGGTGATGGACATTAATTGTCTTTAAGCACATACAAGTAGAGGATACCCTTTTCCGCAGCTATGTTCATACCTGGATGTCCCTGTAGGGAGCATGCAGTGTCCACCAGTATGCTTGAGGCATTCTGTGAGCAGTGGGCACTACAGGGACTAAAGTGCATTATCAGCTCCGGGAACAATATGTTAATTTAGTTTGATAAGTTTCCTTTTAAAGTTTTATTTTGTGTTGCAGTGTCCCTTTAAAGTGCTTTTAATTAGTTAATTAGTTTATATTTCTTTACTGGTTTTGAAAAGAGCATATAAATAGGGGATGGCTGGGACACTGGGTGGAATGGGAAGAGAGCTGTGAGACTGAACAAATCAAGAAACTCTCTCAATAAAGAAAAGCTCTGTGTCTTGATTTTGGCTTCACCAACCGGCTTGAATCCTATTACCAATTCATTATTCATCCTTTATTCTTGTCATACCATTTTCAGGAGGTAGGTTATCCACTGCAGAATTCCCAGCCACAATATTTACATGGTTTGTCCAGTTGGGTCCTGGTCAATGGTCACCCGCTCCCTCCCCTCACCCGATGATGGGGCATTCAGCGATGGTAATGCAGTTAAATGTCAAGAGGTGATGGTTAGATTCTCTCTTTTTGGAGATGGTCATTGCTTGGCACTTGTGTGATGTATATGTTACTTGCCACTTATCAGCCCAAGCCTGAATATTGTTCAGGTCTTGCTGCATACGGGCACAGACTACTTCAGTATCTGAGGAGTTGCGAATGGTGCTGCACATTGTGCATTCATCAGCGAACATCCCCACTTCTGACCTTATGATGGAGGTAAGGTCATTGATGAAGCAGCTGAAAATGGTTGGACCTAGTACACTGTGAAACATTTTGTCAAGCAGTGCACCTGGTGGGTCCATAATCTTTGTATTTCGAATTATACCCAATAGTTCAATAATTTTGTTAGTTGATTGGTGTTGTACTCATGTTTACCCATCGTTTGAATGCATCTGTTACCACATTCTGCCTTGGTTATTTGAATCAACCTTTCAATCTTGGAGAAGAAAGCAGCCCAAAATCAGAATCTGTGCATGACAGATAACTTACTAATGCCCTGAGGTAAGAGAATCATTTTATCCCACTGGTGAAGAATGAAGCAATATTTTAACCAATTTTTAAAGTGAAATTCATATAAGCATGGGTTTAATAATAATGATTGATGACTATTTTATTAAGTTACTGAATATCAATAAATATAATGATAGTTGGCAGTGCTGAAAGCAATAATAGTAACAGTAAATGTCACTTCATGAATGCTGCTCCAGTTGTAAATCAGAGGTGTTTATTTTTGATTGTAAATCAAGAAATAGTTTAGAACACGAGGTTCTCCAGCTGCCTCGGTGGATAAATGCACTGCCCTGGACTGTGCTAAATAGCAAGGCCTCAGGTTCAATCCCTGCTCTGTGACGAGTTCATTGACCAAATGCAAAATGCTCCAACTCATGTTCAACAGAGCGTACATTTTCTGTCGCTGTCTAGTTTCCGTTGCTGAAAGTCAAGAAAAATAGAATGATACTGCACAAAAACAGGCCATTTTGCCCATTGGGCCTGGGCTGGCCCTTTGGTAGTGCTACCCAATTAATCCCACTCTCTTGCTCTTTTCCTATGACACTGTAATTTCTTCTCCCCTCAAGTCTTGATCCAATTATCTTTTAAGAGTTAAAAGCAAAAAACTGCGGATGCTGGAAATCCAAAACAAAAACAGAAACAGAAATACCTGGAAAAACTCAGCAGGTCTGGCAGCATCGGCGGAGGAGAACCACAGTTGACATTTCAAGTCCTCGTGACCCTTCAACAGAACAGACCTTTCTGTTGAAGGGTCATGAGGACTCAAAACGTCAACTGTGCTCTCCTCTGCAGATGCTGCCAGACCTGCTGAGTTTTTCCAGGTATTTCTGTTTCTATCTTTTAAGAGTTACTGTTGGACCTGCTTCCACCACCCTTTCAGGTCATTTGTTCCTGATCACAACAACATCATTGTGTTAAAAAAATGTTTCTTCATCTCACCTCTACTTCTTTTGACACTTGCCTTAAATCATTGCCCTCTTGCTTTTCAAGCACTGGAAACGTTTTCTCCTTATTTATTCTATCAAAACTGGTCATGATTTTGAATACCTCCATCAAATCTCCTCTTAAAATGCTGTGCTGGAAGGAGAGTAGCCCCAGCTTCTCCTGTCACTGAGGTCCCTTGTCCCTGGTACCATTTTAGTAAATCTCTCCTGCGCCCTCTCCAAGGCCTTATTGACATCCTTCCTAAAATGTGGTGCCCAGATCCTTAACAAAATTGAGGAGGTCCTGCTGCCAGAACTGAAAGCGGGTCCTGAGACCACACAAATGGTCAGTGGGAGCCTGGGCCAGAATTTTACCAGCGGCAGCCAGTTAAGAGGCTGTCAGCAGAACTGCAGTCCAGTTGAAGATGCTGACAGCTCGGCAGCCTCTGCAGTGTCACGAATAGAGATGGCCGCTTCTGAGGCTGCAGGGAGAGGAAGAGAACGCCACAACATGGAAGGCCAGTAAGTTTTCTTTATGGTGTCGAGGCCAGACAGGTAGGCAGATGAAGCCTTCAGCAGTAGCTTCAGAGCTGCAGGGTGCCAATTACTGCCACAGAGCCCTTCCATGGGCTATGCATCGGCCATTAAGGAAAGCATCTTTCCCCTCCCCCTCTCCTCCCTCCCTTCCCCCCCTCTCCTCCTGCCCCCTCTCCTCCCCCACCTCTCCCCCCTCTCCCCAACATTCCCTCACCCCTCCCCCCCATCCCCCCTCCACCGCTCTCCCACTCCCTCCCCAGGAATCTGCTGGGAGGCTGCCATGGTTTACCTGGTGTTCTCCCCAAGTAGCAGGGACCTATCCTGATGCCAGTACAATGCTGGTAGAAGCAGCAAGTGGCCATTAATTGGTTAATTAATTAGCTTAATTGAACCACACCCACTTCCAGTTGGAGGGCGACCATGCCACTGATGTTCCCACCATTGGGAATATTCCATGGCAGTGGGAAGACAGCGGGCTCCCCACCCGACCCTTTCCACAAACCTTTATACAAAGCCTCCCACCTCCCAGCCTGTATCCAAATGGCTGGCAAAATTCAGCCTAGCATTTCAGCTGAAGTCTAACCTGTGTTTTATAAAGGTTTAGCATTAATTCCTTATTCTACTTGTATTCTATACCTCTATTAGTAAGGCTCAAGATCCAATATGCTTTTTAACAGCCTTCTCAACTTATTAAGCCACCTTCAAAGCTTTGCGTACATATACCCTGTCCTCTCTGTTCCTGCACCGCCTTTAAAATGCACCATTTAGTTCATATTGCCTCCCCTCATTCTTCCCACCACAATGTATCACTTCACACTTTTGCCTTGTGTCTACCCATTTTACCTGTTTATATATGTCCCCTTGAATGTGTGTGTAGATGTTTAGATAAGAATAGGATAGGGAGGGGCCTGACCTCAATCACTGCCCAGATATAGGACAGTGACAATTCACTATGTGTTGTCAGGAAGATATAATGGTTCTCACAATATTATTGGAATTCATTGTAAAATAGAGTAATAATGGGATGTGTCTAAATGCGTGTGTGCGTGTGTGTGTGTGTGTGTGATTTAATTGAATTAGAGGCAGCTAGTCTGGGTGCTTTGATGTAAAAAGAGAAGTTAGGTTTGAACTGTTAATTAGGTAAACATGGGGAAGTATAGAAACATTGGTGTCAAGGGAACATTTTCATTTTTAAATAAACCAGACTGGATTGTTTTCAAACAGGTGAAATGTGTCACCTAGCCAGGTGAAGTTTAGAAAAAGTATGTTTAGTTTTCCCAAAGATTATTGGTAAAATTTAGTGCTATAAGAGGTTTTTATTATCAGGAAGATAATATCCAAAGACATAATGAAACAATGGATATTTGCATTCAAAGGGGAAAATATGTATAAAGGAGCAAAGGCTGTGTGCAAGAGTAGGCATTTTTAAGATCTTACAAGTGTGTGAAAAAGCCTTAAGCAATAATGTCTCAAGCTGCTGTCTTCAGAGGACTGAAGTTAAGAAACCTCACTTGGAAATCAATTTGTTCAGGGTATATGTTTCTTTGCCTGGGTTTTTTTTTTAAATCTATGCGTCTTACTGTTGCCTTAACAAAAGTGTAACTGGGAGATAGATTCATTAGGGGATTTAGAAATTATCATAGTAGTAATCTGTAGATCTATTTAAAATCATTTCTCTTATTAATAAATGTTTAATCTGGTTTTGTAAAAACCTATAAGACCTGATGTTCTCATTGCTACTGAATTCAAGGCACACATCTCAAAATTTATACAAATTAAAAATTAGTTGTGACAGTTGTTTCAAGTTTCCCTCTGGGATTTGAATATTACCATGCGGCCATATACCACAGTGTGACTCTGCCACACGGCTACCTCAAGGCCAGCACATTTTCCATGTCCTATTTCTTGTGTGCCATAATGCCACAATGCTGTGCCCATTCCTACTCTGGCTGTGCTATCCTGTTACTCTATTGCTGACAGATCCTTAAGAAGTGCCGAAAGATACCAAGGAGAAAATGTGATTGGACCAAGACCCTTCAAAGCCTCCACATCAAAAACAAGCTGTGTGGAGAGGATGCTTGGTCTTTCGCACTGCTACCAGAGAGCTGCCCAGTTTTATCAGCTCTTGTCAATATGTTAATCGCTCTTGAAGCCAGCTTTGGCTGTCAGAGGACAGTCCATTCATATCTGTGATACTTGAGGAAACTAAGAGATAGAAGAAGCCCTTTAGCCTACTGTAGATCCAAGTCCCAGATGCCAGTTTGGCTCATCTAGCAACAGTTCCTTTAAGCATTGCACTCCTTGTCTGGCTCAGGTATTGCATTAGGCAACTTGGAGCCACCTCAATCCACAGTGAGACCCTGCTTACTTGCCCTTTGAGGAGGGTCACCTGAGTAGGCAGGCACAGGAGGCAAATCATCAGGACTCAGAAGGTAAACAACTCCAAAGGTGTTTTTAAACTGGATTAAGCGCCAGCCTGGCGATGCTGGTCTCCGATGCGTGGGTCTCACCCAGCCCATTGGCAACCTCAAACTAATCTTGTCAGGCTCACTAAGGCTGGCGATGGAAAGGGCCCAGAACCTAAAATCGCAATCAGGGCTTCCCACTGCCGAGTAAGTATGAAGAAACATCCAGGTCCACCCAGGCAGAGAGCCCCAGACCCCATCCATATTACAGGAGTGGCATCATTTACATGCACAGGACAAGAACATTGCATTAGTAAGGGCACAATATCAGTGGCATCTGCCCTGAATTGCAAGCTAACAAGCTGAAACTATGGATGCTGTGGCAATGGATCAGCGAAGGTCCAGGAAGAACCTGACATCTCAGCTCCTCGGGGTGTTCTAGGGGCATTTTCGGGATCAATGAGCTGCAGCATCAGCAGTTGCAGGGCATTTTCAGGGGCCTCAGGAAAACTAACAGCATCTCTCAGTGGACGTTAGTCTCCTAGAATCCTTATTTGGGAAGCTGGGCAGAATTCCAGAATTCTGAATGGATGCCATTATGGCAGAGAGGGTTGAGGGGGGAAAGAGGGGGGTGGGGGGGGGTGGGGGGAAGCGGGGGGAGGTGGAAAATTTATCCACGTCCCTCATTGGAAAATAGCTAAAAGGCAAAGGTAGGTTGGAGTTCCAATGGAAATGGGCTCCATCCCATTTCCCAGCCACTGTCCAGGAGTCCTGTTGGGATCCTGCAAGTGGGAAACAATTGGAATTTTGAGATCCTGATTTTAGGATGGTGAACCAAACAGGTTTACTTGAGGTTTGCACCCAACTAGTGAGAGCTCTGTAGTCATGAGGCAGCAGTTCTAGCCTGGTTCTCACAGGATATAAACCCGGCTATTACTTCAGCTCAAAGCTGGACCAAGCTTTGCACTGGTGAAAGAAATGGGTCTATCCAGAAATCAGCTTCAGCGTGTTTTAGCAAACCAAGTGTTCGAACTCAGGAAAGAGCTTCAGTGTTTTCTTTCAGAATGAATGTGAACAAACTAGCTGTGGGATTCTTTTCCACCTGTGTTGGAACAAGAGACTAGAGAGCTAATTGTTCAACTTCACACTTTTGACAGGAGGTCCTTAAACAGGAATGCAGATCAGAAATTGTGCACATGCTTGCATACAATTTTCTAACTGGTACTTTGAAAGCATATTTTAAATCTCTGATCTGTGCTCCAGGCAAACAGATTCTTAGCACAGAGTTTGAAAATGTCCTCTATAGAATCAAAAACAACCACTTGCATTTATACAGCACCTTTAATGTGGTCAAACATCCCAAGGTGCTTCGCAGGTTCATTATCAAACAAAATTAGGCACTGAGGCACATAAGGAGATATTGGGACAGGTGAAGTAGGTTTCAGGAAGTGTCTTAGAGGAGGAGAGAGAGGTAACGAGGCGGAGAGGTTTAGGGAGAAAATGCCAAAGCTTAGAGCCTTAGCAGCTAAAGGCATGGCCACCAGTGCATGAAAATTCAGGAATACACAGGATGGAGTCATTAGCCCAACTTGTCTCTGCTGGCCCTTTGAAAAAGCCATCCAATCACTCTCACTACCCTGCACTTTCCCCATAGCCCTGCCAATATCTCCTCAATTATACATTCAATCTCTTTTTGAAAGTTACCATTTATTCTGCTTCCGCTCCCTTTTCAGACATTTCTGTTCATAGCAACATGCTGTGTAAAAACTCCTCATTTCCTGAATTTTAATTATCTTAAATCTGTGTCCTCTGGTTATCAATCCTCTTGCCCTTGGAAACAGTTTTTCCCTATCTACTTCTATCAAAAGCCCATGTGAATCGGATTAGAGTCACAGTACCATTAATCTGATCAATACAACCAAATCACACTAATCAAAAACGGAGACATGCGGGCTGTTGCCTTGGCGAGAACAGATTGAGCGTTACAGACAGATGATTACTATAAATGATGATCACTATAAATGACGATCACTAAATCAAATTACACAGCGTAACATTTTGTTACATTTCCGATGCAGTGACAATTCAACGGAGTGCACTTCCTCTTAATCAAAGTCACTTTTAATAAACATTAGTTTTTAATGGCTGTCTCTGATTGTATTTGGCAGTGGATTGCTTCTCGCAATGCACAGTCGTATTTACCATTCCAGTCCATTGGAGGGTGCAGACTTTAATATCCAGACGTGAACATTGGTGAAATTAACATATGAACACCTAGGGCAGAATTTTACAGACCTCACCGATGGGTTTTCAGGTGGGTGGAGCCCGTAAAGTTCCTCGGATGGCCTTCCCAATGCTCTCTCGCCTGCACTCGCCCCAATTGAGGCCCCTAAGCGGCTAATTATTGGCCACTTAAGGGTCATTCCCCGCCTGGCCTGAATTTTCCAGCTGGCGGGGGGGGGGGAAGTTCAGGAGTAAGGGGGAAGTCCGGAAAATCACCATGCACTGGCCTAGGGCAGGAAAGAGGAGATGGGGGAGGCACTTCCATCAATAGCTTCCTTTTAATATGGATGCCCCCCTCCCCCACCCCCCTACAATGTCTGTGCCCAATGAGTGCTCCCTGCCCTGCCCCCCAGGCCTCTCCATCAACACACCTGCTCTGCTCAACACCCCCACGTCCTGGCCTCATCTCCGCTTCCTGCCCTAAGACTTCCTGCACTTATCTGGTCCGGGGCTCTGGGTTTTAGGCTTTGGGATCGCTGTAGTTCCAACAGTGGCCACTACTGCTTCTGGCGCTGCTGGGACTACAGTTGCCGGGTGATCAGATTGCCGGCAGCTCTCTGAGGCAGCACTAACTCCCGAGTGAGGAGTGGAAGTCTTGGCTCCAGCCAATTAACTCTCCTTGAAATATTAAATGGCTGCAGGACAGCCAAAATTGGCAGGGATGCGTTCCCCGCTGGCTCTTCAGGTGGCAATGTGGGAAACCCCACAATCCAAAAGATCCTGGCCCCAATTCATTTTTAAGGCAAACTTTCCCCTGCATCTTTATCTGACCATTTGTAATGCAAATGTCATTCATCACTCTGAGTAGGCAATTACCCTTGGTTGTGAACCCAACACCTTGAATTAGACAGAGTTAATGTTTCGAGTCCGTATGACTCTTCTTCAGAAGAGTCACCCACCCACCTGAAGAAGAGTCATATGGACTCGAAATGTTAACTCTGTCTTTCTCTCCACAGGTGCTCCATCAGATCTGCTGAATTTTTTCCAGCATTTTTTTGTTTTTGTTTCAGATTTCCAGCATCCGCAGTATTTTGCCTTGAATTTGATGTTGCAGTCCCAACAGCCTGTTAAGAGCTTCCATGATCGGATTCCTGACCTATGACCCAATGACAAGCACCTGCACATACAGGAGGAGCCGAGTGACACTACCTAACTTGACCAAGGGTAGTCCATCTGCTGATAGGTGGAGGAGCATCAGGCCCACACTTACCTGGAAACCTGTTGCTCATGGGTCGGTGTATTCACTGATAGGCTGACTCAATCCTTATCACCAAGGGCTGTACGTTTGTTTAAAGGGAATGCGTCTGACTTCTGTACTGTCAGAATAGAACAGACTGGTAGAGGCCAAGGCACCGAAGCAAAGTGCATCTTTACCTGTTTTATTGTTCCACTATTGGTGGCTTTGCCTTCAGAAGCATAGGCTGGAATTCTGCTATTAAACCTTGATGCCTCTCTCTCCTCCTTGAAAACACTCCTTAAAATCTACCTCTTTGGCAAAGCTTTTGATCGCTTAATATCACCTCATGTGGCTGGGTGTCGAACTTTGTTTGATAGCATCCCTGCGACGCACCTTGGGACTTTTTTGTACCTTAAAGTTTCTATATGAATGCAAGTTGACATTGTTATCACCGTGATGCCTGGTTCCCCCTCTGTAGCACAAACATTGACTCGCCACATACTTAATTTTGTGGTATTGCCCCCGACACAATGATCATCTTTAAAACGTGGGGTCCCTCTGTTACACACAGACATTTATCAGCTGCAGTGAGGGGCTTCATAAAGACATAGCTGCGTGTCTCAGCCTAAGATCCATCTTCCACTGTCTCGTGCTGGGTTATCAGCAAGACCCAGAATCACATCTCGAGTTGAGGTGAACACCTGGGGATCATCCTCACACCTCACTGTGTTGCTGCAATTTCTTTTTCACCATCCGAGAAAGCCTGGAAACTCAACGCCTCCACTCTGCCTCCCAGCTAATTATAAAATAGAATTTACCAGAAGATGAAATGCTGTGACAGATGCTACATAGAATACAATGTAATGTTTGGACGGGGGTGGTTTAACTGATGGGTAAATATAGCCTGCCCCTCAGGGCTGCTGTAAAGTAAACTGGCAGCTATTCTCCATCTGTGGCATTTCTATTTGTGCTGAAGATCCTCAGACAGGGCTGGTAAGTGCTTGTCTTAGAAAACAATGATTATTATGCACAGCACTTAAGAGACCAGGTAACTGCAATATCAATTGGGAATGTGACAAATATTAATATTTACTGGCCATGGATATGCATGGCATTCGCTGGCTAATTATTTGCCGGTGTCGACACTTAGTCATGAGTGTCACCATTAATAAGTGACAGGTGCTGTCAGCCCTGTGAGTGGTGGGGCCCAGAACCTGAACATGTGTCTAATTGCTAGTCATGTGTGGAAGGTTCTCATTTTCATGAAAAAAAATGGCAAGTCTTTCTTTATCACATGGAAGCAGAAAATGCTGGCGACACTCAGCAGGTCAGGCAGCATTGGTGGAGAGAGAAACGGAGTTAACGTTTCAGGTTGATGACCTTTCACAGGCCCTTCTTCAGAGCCTTTCTTTGTGTTCCTGGCAAGCAACCGATGTACATTGTGCTGAATCAAGTCATTGTATCTCTCTGCTTGACAACAGATGATGATGATGGTGATGGTGCCCTGCCTCATCAGCCCCTTAACACTGGGGCTGAGCATGGTGGGAGCTAAGAGAGAAATGAGGCCTCAGGCTCATTTAGGTTGGAGTCTAGGATTTGGGCCTTGATTTTAGACATGGATGGAGTGAGGAGTTTTATCCTGAAGGTTGAGTCCTAGATTGAGAATGCAATCTGGGGCCTGAAATTCAGGCTTAGAAGGGGCAGGGAGACTAGGGTTGCCAACTCTGAATTGGTCCCATTGCGAGAAGTTTCATCACATGACCTGCCGCCTTTAACCATCTCTCCCCCACACTCCTGCCTCAGTGGCCCAACACATCATGGCACTTTGCCTTCCTGAGCCAACTGGAAAGAGACAGTCTCTCCATTATCCAATTGGCCGAGCCTTAACTATCGGTGAAACATCCCTTGTCACATCTCCCAATTTTCTATAATTAATAAACCAAAGTATTCAAAGAGAAATTTAAAAGCACATCTTTTTTCTTTGAATGCCCAAATAAATGTTCTCCCAGGCCACTTTCAGCAGTATCCAGGAGATTAAGCTTTAATACAAAAACAGAATTACCTGGAAAAACTCAGCAGGTCTGGCAGCATCAGCGGAGAAGAAAAGAGTTGACGTTTCGAGTCCTCATGACCCTTCGACAGAACTTGAGTTTGAGTCCAGGAAAGAGCTGAAATATAAGTTGGTTTAAGGTGTGTGTGTAGGGGGGCGGAGAGATAGAGAGACAGAGAGGTGGAGGGGGTTGGTGTGGTTGTAGGGACAAACAAGCAGTGATAGAAGCAGATCATCAAAAGATGTCAACAACAATAGTACAATAGAACACATAGGTGTTAAAGTTAAAGTTGGTGATATTATCTAAACGAATGTGCTAATTAAGAATGGATGGTAGGGCACTCAAGGTATAGCTCTAGTGGGTTTTTTTTTAAATAATGGAAATAGGTGGGAAAAGGAAAATCTTTATAATTTATTGGGAAAAAAAAGGGGGGAAACAGAAAGGGGGTGGGGATGGGGGAGGGAGCTCACGACCTAAGCTTTAATGCCTGGCGACTCCGGGGCAATCCTGGAAGGTTGGCAACCCACTGGGGCATTAGGACTTTCTCTTGAAGGATGTTGAAGCCTGGGAAAGGATTGGAATGGAGCCTGGAGATGGAATTCTCAGCCTGCATTGATTTTTTTCAGGCTGGGAGTCAGTCAGTTGGCCTCCAGTGATCATGTGTGCAATATTTTACTAACGGGCACATAATTAGCATTGACCAATCAGATCTGCAAGACTCGATGATGAATGATGGACAACTGTTTTATTTTAATCTATGGAGGTACCGTAGATTTTCCCCTGGCATTCCTCTCCAAAGCATAATCTGCCCAGCAACAGGGTCCCTGCCACCTAGTGCTACTTCTGAGATTCTCCTACAGAAGTGGCGTCAGCCATTTTATTCTGAGATGCATACACTACAGGACAAAGTCCAGGTAAATTCCATTCTATACCCTCCCTTCAAGGACTCTTGGAAGAACCTTGGGATGTTTTTATTCTGTTAAGGGTGTTGCAGAAATGGAAAACGTCGTTGCTGTTGTTGTGGATAGGCGCAAAGAAAAGTTCCCGCTTAAAAATTCTACCAATGTTCCTGAGCCCAGGCTCAGAAAGGCAGCCTGTGTGACAGCCAGTGCGAATTGATGGCTTTGCACGCCCAGCCATACTGCTGGTCAGCCTGAGCCCAGCTGGTTTGTTCCAGTTACGATGCTGCACACCGTGGGTTGAACAATCCCCGAACTCGATTTGCTTCACATTTTTAAGGAGACTTTCATCTACCTTATCAGCTCAGCCTGGATTAAACTCTTGCTGATCACAAAAATATCAGCAAAATCGCTTTGTGGAAACTCTGCAGATTCTTTTATCCTTTTCCCATCAAGATGCGTTCATCATTGAGATCCCAGGATCATGAAAGGGTGTTCCTGGCTTTATTTCCTGATGATTAAATGATCCTCTTATTTCCAAGTTGTGAGGTTTATTTGTTTTGGGACTATGTCTTTAAAATTAGGGTAAATGAAGGGACCATGTGACCTGTTCTGAAGCCTGCCCCACAGTACGTCTGGGTAGCTTGATTGTTAGAGATCAAAGGAAGGCGTGGATAGTTTCACTGGGGAGAGGGTGCTTGGAGACAATGCCAGGAGCCTCTGAGTTCACAATAGTTAGATTGTGAGGGCTGGATTTTATTGATGAGGCAAGTAGAGGGAGGAGGGGAAATTCCCAGCTCGGCCCCCCTGCCTTGGGGGAATGTGCCCGCAAGGATGTGATTTTCATTGCAGGGGGTGGGTATGGGCTGCAGTTGAGCCAGGAAAGGTTCAAAGGATCTGCTGGGTGCAGTGACAGGCTGTTTAAAAGGCTCGATTTGGTAGTGTGGGACTTCACCCCAGTTTCAATAAAAACAGAAAGGCCCTCCAGCCCACACACTCCCCATGCCCCATCCATACCACCTCATGTCCCCCACCCACCATTATGATATTTCATGTTCCCATGCCAAGGTATGCCCCCCCAACCACACCCATGCCCCCTCAAGTCCCCGTGCAATGGTATGCTCCCTACCCACCCACTATGGCCCTTTGTGCCCCCATGTCAAACTGTGGCACTTGCATGCACATTCACCCACTATACACTGTCTAAAGGCAATGAATGTTATCATGACAGTAGAATGCGTTACAAAAATCTTTTTAAAAATAGCCTGAAGCCCAGAATTCCATTAGCCTGTTAAAATAGCTAAGTTCCAGGAAAACAATGCTTGATTGACAACTCTGACTCTATGATCTATGTTGTCAATTTTACAATGTTTAATTCCACAAGATAAAGAAGTTTCAAGTGCTTGCAGTTTCTACTATTGATACTGGGTCTGGATGATTAACACTTTTATTGGACTGTAGTAAAAATGAGGTTTTTTTTAAGGAAGTGAAAAGTTATCAACAAATGACTGCTTGTTAAAGGCTTTTTTAATACATATTATTGCTGCTGTGGTGTTCATTTCATCTACGTTGTGTATAGTGTGTGAATGGTCATGGAAGTGCCGTAGTTTAGCTTGGGGGGTATAAGGGACAGTAAGGAGTGGGTAGGGGGCATACCATTGTATGGGGGCATGAGGGGGCATGAGGGGGCATGGGGGAGGGTGGGGAAAACTTTGGCATGGAGTATGACAGGCCATAGGGGTTGTTTGGGGGCATATCTTGGCAAAAGGGCATGAACAGCATCTTTTGAACTTACCTTTCTAAAGATTAACTCATGAAACTATGGTCAAGACATCTCTGAGGTGCCATGAACCATGACTCTTTGAAAAGCTAGCCCAACTCCCAATCATGGAGGCCTAGAACATACCTAACCATGCAATGGAGCTGGCCAGGTCAGGAATGCAGGGTGCCGGCTTGCAACCCAAACCAGCCCATGCCCTTAAAAGGCACTCCTGAAAATCGGAAAGCTCAGGAATGGGGTCAGGAATCCCAGAATTGGGAGCTGCCCACCAATTTTAAAGGGCTCCTGAGTCATTCTGACTCAACGAAAATCTAGCTCTGAGTTTCCCCAAGTCTCAGAAAAGCGTTGAAGTTATCAGGTTGTAAACTATTCTGTCCATTTACTTCTAAGGTGACAGAGAGTTGGGGTCAAGAATAGCTAATCAGCATTTCTTCCTGGATGCAAGTGTTTCACATTGCTATGGGGGAGAGGGCAGTAGAAGCCATTCTTGATTCCAGGCTTCCCTACAAATCAATGAATATCACAGTCAGACAGCAGTTCTGTTTGGTCAGCAGAGAGAAGAGGCTGTTTCTGACTTTGCGAGCTACCATAGTCAGACACTGGAGAGAGATACTCTTGAGTCAGAGACACACATCCTGCGGTCTTCTACAGATCCCAGAAGATTCATCCTGGCATGACCAAGAGGAAGAAAAATCATTGGAACAGGCTTTACTGGAGGTGGTGGATTTAAGAAACTCACCAAAATCTGAGGAATGCGCTGGAAACAGTCACTTGGCAGAACATTAGAAGCTGGGAACAACTGTGGACTGCTTGCTGTATGGACTATAATTCAATGGAAAGTACTATTACAATAAGTATAAAAGAAAAACCTACCTTTCTGTAGTTTAAAATATAAGTTGCATACAAAAAGAAAATAGTGTTTAGGCAATAGTGGTGTTTTAGTCATTTGTTACAGTAAAAGTTTTAAAACATGAAATCTTGCCATGTCATTCTCTTAGCTATTAACTGGAAGTTTGAATTCCCTTTTAAAAGTTACCAGTCTCTATGGGGATCGTAACAAGACCTGACACTCACCCTCGCTACTTAACTCTCCTGATATAGATTGTTGTAGATTTATTGGCCGGAATATTACAGTCCCGTCAGAGCAGGGGTGGGACCATAAAATGCAGCAAGCCATTCAAAAGTCCGTTGACTTTAGGGGGACCATAAAATTCTGCTGGCGTACAATTCCACCCATGGTCTGTTTGTGTCAGTTTTGCTGAGCAGCAAACTCACCTCCTAGGCAGAAAGTTATGGCTTCAGAACCCACTCTAGGGCTTGAGCCCCTAATTGAGACTGACACTCCAGTGCAGTACTGAGAGAATACTGCATTGCCAGAGGGTGCGATTTTCAGATAAGATGTTAAAAGGAGACACCTTTTGTCTGTTCAGATTAATTTTTAGAAAATGGCATGGCACTACTCAAAGGAAATTAGACACTATCCTGCCCAATATTCTTCCCTCAACATATACTACCAAAATGTGATTAACTGGCAGCACACCTCATGGTGTGTGTAAATTGTTGACCATGCAATAAAAGTGGTGGCACTTCAAAAGTAACTCATTAGCAATGAACCATTCTGGTTCATCTGAGGGCATGAAGCATGAAGCAAGCTGCTTTCTTTATTAACATTTAAATATCATCACTTTGAAGAATTCATCGTCTCTGCAGCTCCAATAATGACAAAGATTTTTTTTTTACCTGACTCATGGAGCAGAATCTTAGGATGACTGGTTACAGGACAGAAGGAGGCTAATTGGCCCATCATGTCTGTGCTAGCCCTCTGAAGGAGCAATTCACTTAGTGCCACTCCTCCCACTTCCCTCCCTAGTCCTGCACATGCTTCCCTTTCGAATTACCTCTCGAATGCCTCAGTTGAACCTGCCTCCACCACACCCTCAAATAGTGCATTCTAGATCCTAACCACATGCTGTGTAAAAGGGTTTTCCTCATGTTGCTATTGCTTCTTTTGCCAATTACCTTTTTTTTAAATTCATTCACAGGGTTGGGCTTTGCTGGCTGGGCCAGCATTTACTGCCTGTCCCTAGTTACCCTTGAGAAGGTCCTTAAATCTGTACCCTCTGGTTCTCAATCCTTCCACCAATGGGAACAGTTTCTCCCTATCTATGCAAACACCTCATGATTTTGAATATCCCTATCAAATCTCCTCTCAGCCTTCTCTTCACCAAGGAGAACAGTCCCAACTTCTCCAATCCATGACCCTGAAGTTCCTCATCCCTGGAACCATTTGCATGAATCTTTCCTGCACCCTCCCTAAT
This sequence comes from Carcharodon carcharias, assembly GCF_017639515.1. Taxonomy (NCBI): domain Eukaryota; kingdom Metazoa; phylum Chordata; class Chondrichthyes; order Lamniformes; family Lamnidae; genus Carcharodon; species Carcharodon carcharias. The sequence goes on from NC_054486.1 coordinate 99,469,054, forward strand.
GCCTTCTCATCTTTCCTAAAGAGTTGTGTCCAGAACTGGATGCAATATTTCAATTGAGTCCAAACCAGTGTTTTGTACAGGTTTAATATAACTTCCTTGCTTTTGTTCTCTATGCCCCTAATGGTAAAGCCCAGAATACCGTATACTTTATTAACCGCATTCTCAACCTGTCTTGCCACCTTCAATGACCTATGTGCATATATACCCAGGTCCCTGTACTCATGCACCTCCTTGAGAATGGTATTCTTTGTATTGTCCCTCCATGTTCTTCCCGCCAAAATGAAAAACTTTACACTTCTCTGCATTGAATTTCATCAGCCACTTGTCCACCCATTCCACCAACCTGTCTATGTTCCTTTGAAGTTCCTCACTATCCTTCTCACAATTTGCAATGCTTCCAAGCTTTGAATCATTCACAAGTTTTGAAATTGTGCCCTGTAAACCAAGGTCTAGGTCATTGATATATATCATGAAGAGCAAGGGTCCCAACACCAAACCCTGGGGAACTCCAACTTGGCAGTTTTTCATCTAGCAACACTGACTGTAGGAGGCATGATACATAAAATGAAAGGAATTAAACTTACAGAAAGCCCGCTTCTCAAGCTTCAGTTTGATTCCGCTGGTTCTAGATAGAATGTTATCAGGTAATTTAGGTTGTCCCAGTATATTGTTGTAAAATAAAGGATCAATGCTCACTTTTTCAGGGTTCCAAGTCAATGATTATGTTATTTCTCAGCTTATATGGTAATGTTGCATTCAAATAATGTTTAAGTGGCTGCCCTGCTTCATTTGGTCCTTACTTATTTGTGTAGGGTATTCCGCATTGAACTTCAATGCATTGTGAATTAGTCAGCACTGAGGACCAATCATGTTCCAGGAGAAGATCATCTACAATGATGTTAATGAAGGTAGACAAGTGCTCAAACTAGGCCTCGCAGGCCTCTGTCAGATACGAAGGGGGAACATTTTCTTCTAAGCACTATGTATAAAGAGATTTTGAATCTGCTTATGAATAATGGCTTTACATTTTATTTTGCGCGCCTTGTGAGGTGTAAGATGTCTCCATGATAGTCTCACTGTTGTAAGTGTGTGTGTGTGGCTTCCTCAGACTGCTCCTAGCTATAATTTTAAGCCAAGCCTGCTGGTTACTGTCATTTTTCCTTTCTGGCCAGACAGCTGCAAGACTCAAGGCCGGATCTTGGGAATCAATAAGAACTCAGGGCCTGACCTGGGACAACAGGGCTGAAGACTGAGAGCTTGTTCTCAGGAAGCAGGTGTGTGAAACTGGATTTAGCTGCGAGGGCTTTCAGACTGGCAGCGCCTGGCATGGTGTGGGTGAATTTAGGAGTGGGGCTTGGGTGTAGGCAAGTTACAGGTTTGTGGAGGAGCAGGGAGAGGGGTCCAAGGGGAGCAACAATATTTGCTGTGGTGGCATTCTGAAATGATTGGGTTTATGGTAATCACAAGGCCAGTAATACTAACCATCATACATAAGAAATATGAACAGGAATGGTGCTCCAGAACTAGCCGCACCCCTATCCAAGCTGTTCCAATTCAATTTACCGTCCCATCAGTCTACTCTCAATCATCAGCAAAGTGATGGAAGATGTTGTCAACAGTGCTATCAGGTGGCATTTACTCAGCAATAACCTGCTCACTGATGCTCAGTTTGGGTTCTGCCAGGGCCACTCAGCTCAATACAGCCTTGGTTCAAACATGGACAATAGGGCTGAACTGCAGAGGTGAGGTAATGGTGACTATCCTTGACATCAAGGCAGCACTTGAACGAGCATGGCTTCAAGGAGACCTTGATTCAATACAGTTATGGGTAATCTTCTACCTCAACTCCACCTTCCTGCACTGTCCCATATTCCTTAATCCCCTTAGTATCCAATAGTACAATTCCTGAAAAATTATTAATGGAAGCATGTAATTCCCATAAATCAATCTGATCATTGAAAACAAAGAAGGAGTTGATCAATTAGATTTTTAATTGTATAGTCATTAATAAATAAACAGAAGTTATATTGATATTAATTATGAGGTACAATGCTCCCATGTTTCTATCACCAGTAATAAGTCCGAAGGACAAATTAAGCTTGTAATTCTTATTGTTTGAGAAGAAATGTAACTTCCTTCAGCAGCCAAGGGAGAGTTCTCCATCATGGGAATGGTGGAAAGATCACACATGTTTACTGGAGTAATTCTCCTTTCTGTCAGGAATATTTGATATGTTAGCAGGTTGGAGAAATCAGAGAGCTCTGCTTAGCCCTCACTCTGGCAGATAATCCTTTTCACAGCTATTTTTAGATCTTCGGACTCTACGTTGCAAATCTTTGTATTTATAATCCCGTTTAATGGTCTTAGATTTAATATAAGTCAAATAAGACCCAATAACGTTGGGACCGTGATGAAGAAGCTTAACTAGCTTCTTGTGCCATCTGAGGCATGAGGAATCTTGGATGTACCTGATGTCAGTGATTGTGCATTTTCCTGATATCAGTATATCTTCCTGGTTTTACACACTTTAATGAGTGTTTGAACTGGACATATGATAAATAGGATCATAGACAGGCAGGACCCTGAATTTTCTCAAGTGCCCCTCTGCTGCTGTAATATTAGAAATACTTGTATTTACATAGCACTTTTCACAACCACAGGATGCCTCTGAATACTTTACAGCAATGGGGCACATTTTGAAGCATATTCATTGTTGTAGTGCAGGACTCAGCAGATAATTTTACACTCCGCAAACTCCCACAAACAACAATATGATAATGACCAGATACTCTGTTTCTTGTGATATTGGATGAGGGATGAATATTGGCCAGGGTAGCGGGGATAACTCCCCAGCTCTTCTTCAAAATAGTGCCATGGGATCTTTTACATCCACCCGAGCCACCCAGGCAGATGAGGCCTCGGTTTAACATCTCATCTGAAAGACAGCTGCTCCAACAGTGCCTCGGTAGTGTCTGGAATGGGGCTTGAACCCAGAACTCTATGATTCAAGCAAGAGTTCAACTGAGCCAAAACTTTGCAGTGGGCAACCTTTGCACTGTCTGTGAGATAGAGCTGGGTGATGAGTTCTTTCTGGATTCCTTGGTATGTTGTCTTCTTCTCCATCTAATCCCAGGTTCTTCACTTTGTGCAGTGTTAAACATGCTAACCTGCAATGTGCCACATTGGAAAATCCTTTTGTTAAATGTGTTTCAAATGGGATGTGGGCATCGCAGGAAAGGCCAGCATTTGTCATACATCCCTAACTGCCCTTGAACTGAGTTGCTTGCTAGGCCATTACAGAGGGCAGTTAAGAGTCAACCACATTGCTGTAGGTCTGAAGTCACATGTGGGCCAGATGATGGCAAATTTCCTTCCCTAAAGGGCATTAGTGAACTATATGTGTTTTTACACTGTTAGCTTCATGGTCACCATTACTGAGAGTGGCTTTCAATTCCATATTTCATTAATTGAATTTAAATTCCACCAGCTATTATGATGGGATTTGAACCCATGCCCCCAGGGCATTAGCCTACATCTCAGAATTACTAAACCAGTGACATTACCACTACACTACCATCTCTCCCCTTGCAGCTATTTCATACAGCTATATATCCATTTATCCATCCCTGAGTCGAAGGACTGTCTGTTACGATGCCATTCTCGTGCACACAGGAATCTGTTATGAGCAATCTGTTAGGGATTCCGCTCAATCCATTTAGATGTAGTATTTATTTCCTCCTTCTGAACCTTTGCCATGACTCGGAAATAAATCAAATTGATTTTGAAGCTTAATGAAGCTTCAAATTCGCAGGCATTCATCTTTAAGCCTTTAATTTGGACCTGATAGTCTGAAATTACCTTGTATCCATTGAGCTGGCTGTATGCACAAAAGAGCTATATAGACAAATGTGTACAGTACGGTCTTTAATATCCCATATGCGCAGGGAATGGGTGAAGCCAGCTAATCAAATATTCCGGTTTACGGAGCGTCCCATTTACCAGAGGAATACAGCACAATACTTGTAGCATGAACTGATATACAAGTATTCAGAAAGTAAAGAACAATATTCATTTGGCCTCTAATCTTCAACAGTACATTAGAATATAAATTAAAGTATAAAATAATGCAATATACAGGTACGGTTTCTGGACAACTTTAGCAATTCCTGCTGGTTGGTAAAGTGATGACTCGTATTCGGGGAACATCAGAAATTCTGGTTGGTAGATTGCCGGATAACATGGAGTTTACTGTACTGCGCCGTTATTCATCCTTGTGGTTCCTCACCATACATCCAAGTCAGCAGCCAACTGTTTTGGCCAGGGACAATATATGGAGTTACAGGGTCCAAGCAAAGCAGAGAAGGCGACACACAAATTAGTTGGTAACCCAGATTGATGTTTGCTAAGACTGTGGTAAAACATACACAAATACTTCATGGATGATTAGGAATGGTTTGTAATGAGAGCAATTAAGGAGAAACTGTTTCCACTGCTAAGTGGATCAATAAGCAGAGGAGTGAAGATAATTGGCTAAAGCACCAAAGGGAGGATCGGGAGAATTCTTTTGTGTAATGACTTGTTGTGATCTGGAATGCATTCTGCACCTGAAAGGGCAGTGGGAACATGTTCAATATAACTTCCAAAAGGGAATTGGAGATATATTTACAAAGGGCAAAGAGGAAAGCGCCGGGGATTGGGACTAATTGGATAGCTCTTTCAAAGAACCTGCACAAGCCCAATCAGCCAAATGGCCTCAGTCTGTGCTGTATTACTTTAAGAATTACCTCAGCACCAGTAGAGTGAAGGAGTTGAATAGTTAGTAGCGGAGGTACATTGTGTTTAGGTGGGCAACCTCAATGGTACTGTACATAACTGTGGATCTCTCATTAGTTACTCCTCCCTGCTAATTGCTCCAGTTATATCAGCAGCATTTGGGGTGAATGAAAACCATTCTTCCTGTTATTAATTCTTTTCAATAGTTTTAATTTTAAAGTGGGTTAGTGATGCCTTGATTCCTTCTCCATGTAGAACAATTTCACTGAGAAATTTTTAACAAACTAAACCTTGGAACTTTATTTTTCTGAGCCTTCCGGCTCCTTCATATCTAAGAGCTTTACCAAAGTACTTTCGCGCAGGAATTTTTGAAATGCATTTCCAAATAGTGGGAGGCTTACTAAACATGTTAGACAAATTCCATTTTTAGTCTGGCACCACTGCCAGCATTTTAATGTATCAACGTGAAGAGTGAAGATGTATTTCTGGCTCGCCACTGCTGTGAGAAAATAACCAACAGGGACATTATATCTTGTGATGAGCAAGTAGAGCTGAGCAGTTAAAATTTTATTTATTTCAATTCTTTTTTAACATCTATTTTTCTTCCCCTCACCAATCCTCTTCCCTCTTAAAAGAATGTTTTTTGGTGTTCCATGGATGCTCGTCTCCCTCCACCAGATTACCATTATTGATGCAATTGAGAGTAAATGCCCCAGGTGTGGAATCAAAACCAAGTTCAATTCTGCCCTCAATCAACATCTACACATATCAGCATTGAATTGGCGTTTTCCCCCGATCATCTCCCACTTCACTATGACCCTGGCGTGAGTGATGTCCACATTGTAACTCTCCTGACCTCTTGTTCCTCAATGCTGCATTGGTGTCATGAGCCACAGCTGAGGGCACATCCCTGTTCCTCACAGAGACACATCCGAGTGTCTTTTTTTTTGGCCTTTCAGATGGGGTTCTCCCGGCTGACTGCTACAGGAGAAAGGAATCATGGTAGCTGCCATGGAAACGCACATTCAGCCATGTAACTCTGTTCCTGTGGTCACAGTTCATTGTTGGGATGACAGCCCTTTCTATTCATGAATGATGCTGTCTTCATGCTAAGGGCGCTTAGGGCCATGAGTGCAGTCAATGAAATGTGCTGTGGCGGGGGAGGGGTAGGGATGCTTCCTGCCAAGTGGAGGGAGTGCAGGACTTTTTCTTGCTGTTGGCTGATTTTCGCAGAAATGTGATCAAATCTCTGGCCCTGCTAAACAACGCAGCAGCTACGAACGTGGTACAGCTATGGACTGAATGTTTGCCGATGTGCTGGAAATCTCGCACTTGTCTGGAAAAAGCCTGTCTTCCAGCTGCAACCTTGGGAATCTAAGTTTATACTGGCTTCAGACAACCTCAGATAATGGACTCCTACACCTCAATGCACAAATATCAGCCTAACAATGTGCTAAGCTGAGGTGTCTAAGCTGCAGGCTCTCCCGTCTGGCACGCTGCCTCTTATTGTCCTTCTCCTTCAGAACCTGTAAGCAGGGAGATGTATCTGGAATAGGCATCGCTGGGCTGTAATAAATCGTCCACCAAATACAGCCGTACATACAGCCACTAATAAAAGATGTGGTATATTTAAGTAACAATCAGGAGGGTGCTAACAAGTTGCCCCTTAAAATGGAGGCGGCGTTACTGAAAAGCAATCAATTAGATGATCTCGCTTTGATGGTCACAGGTGACCTGCATGTTAATGGAGCAAAAGCCCTTGCAGTTTATGAAAAGGTTCGGATCGCATGCAGAGGCCCACAGAGGGCAGAATCTTCCTGGTCCACGAAAACAGGCTTGAGACAGGACCGGGAGGGAGGTGGGATGGGAGGGCATCGGGTTGGTGGGACAACAAGTTCTCACCTCCAGGAATTCTCAGCAGCAAGGGCTGCTTTTCCTTAGTGGCAGGTAGCCAATTTGTACATTTGAGTGCCCGATTGTGTCAAGATCAGGAATACTGTTGGGCTCTTCCCGCTGGCAGGTGGCACCCCCGCCCCACTGAGGCTTAAGCCCAGCAGGTGGTTAGAAGTGGCTTGCTGGCAGCTGGTTGGAGGGCCTGCTAGACCTCCCACACTTACCCCTTCCCCCCAACGGATCCGCAGTCTGACATCCTGTGGAGGGCTTTCTCCGGCCAGGCAGCTGTGGCCACAGTTTCTATGCTAAAGTACCGAGACAGCTTCAGAGGGTACCACCATCACAGCCCCTCTCCTGCACTGGCAGCTCCCACCTCTGCCAGTAGGGGGCTGCAGTTCCTCCCAGATTGCAGAGTCTCTGATTGGGCCTCGGAGATCTGCTGCAGTCTTTAATTGGACAGCGGACCCAGAGGTGGTCATTCAGGAGACCACCACCCTGAAGATCAGGCAGGTGGGCGCGCTGTCAGCAAGTGCAGGTTAGGGAACTGGGAATGGTCCCGGCCGGGATTATTTCTAAAGTTGTTAAGATTCTGCCCAGTGTCATCAGTGATGGTAGTCAAGCAATACTACATCAACTGGACTATGTTCATCCAGCATTCCAACTACTTCCTCAAAGTGAGAGAGGCAGGGCCTAGGTTGCAGAAGCCACAATGGCTTTGCCTTTAATAACCAGCAAACCCTCCAAGCATCAGAAATCACATCTCGGCTTTTCCCTGTGTCCCCTCTGCTGCCAGCAGGCCACAGGAAAAAGTGAGGACCTTCTTTGCTCTTGCCAACAAAGCTTCAGTCAGCTGCTCGGGGCATCTGGCTTATTTGCAGCTTGAATGTGAATAAAAGGTCAGGGGGATATGGTAACCTTCACAGTCACTGGCATTGCTGGAGTTTGGCAGGAAGTCGTTTTCCATCATTCCGAAACATAATTCTGTTTTTGCCTTCTCAGTGGAGTTTAGCCAGTGAAGATACATTGCTCCAATATCTCAGGGTAGGTGTGCCGCTGCCACTAGCTGTGTTATTGGGTGGCTGGGGTCAATCACCTACTGTCCAACTGGAATGGCCTCATTTTACTTCTTCCATCCTCCAAATGGTACAGAGAAAGGAGTAGGGTTGCCAACCCCACAGGATTGGCCTGGAGTCTCCAAGAATTGAAGATCAATCTCCAGGACAATGCTGTATGTAACCCTGGGGAAAAACCATCAGGATATTAAAAGGGCACGTTTTTATTAATTTTTTGAGCCTTTCCCTTTACTAGATATTAAAAATGGGAGAGAAAAGGCTATTTGGCTGACAGTGAAGCATCATCCAATTGGGTAATGAGTCCTTTTGCTTTCCAATTGGCGTAGGAAGGCAGTGTGTCACAAGAATGGATGTGCAGGCCGACTAATGACTAGACCGTGGGGGCAAGTCATGTGATGAAACCTCCAGGAATAAAGTTCAGCACAGTTGGCAACCCTAGGTAGAAGTGTTTGCAGTGCAATGGCCTTTTTTTAAATCAGCATTGTAGCATGGCGGCCAGAAGTCAACCCTCTCAAAAAATAAACGGACCCCAAAAAATTAACGAAAATAAAACACAGTAAAGATATAAGTAAAGATAAGATTTTTAGATATTCTTTTGGAAAAATGGGAAGTGTCACTTTAATCATTGAATTCTTGACAGCCCTGGACACACAGGGCCCAAGGGCACATTTCTGAGAGTGAACTCAAGGCACATACTTCCACTCAGAAAGCGACATGCCATTACAAGCATGTCATTAGAAGACATCAATATATTGAAAGGAAATTCTCTCCTGCTTTCAGTGAGAACTCCTGAGGCATCCCTTTAGGCCAGATTAAAAGTTTACTCAGACAGCTAGAATCATAGGATCACACAGTGCTGGAGGAAGTTATTCAGCCCATCTTGCCTGTATCGGCCCTTTGAAAGGCCTGTCCAATTCATCTCACTCCACGTCGCTTTCCACATAGTTCTGTGACTGTTTGTTTTTCAAGTACATATACCCTTTGGAAGGCTGCTATTGAATCTGCTACCACCACCATATTCATTCCAGATCATAACAACTCTCCACATGTCTGAAAAAAAAATTCTCCTCATCTCCCCTCTCACCTCTTCACCCGAGTTTTCTTGGTGCCTGTTCTGACCCGTGCCACAGTGGCACCGGGAAATCATCTGTGTAGCTCAGGGAATGCAGCAAGCGGTCGAGGACTTCGCCCTTTCAGCAAAAGGATAACACTTTAATGGCGCGCAGTGAGTTCGAGAACTAAAGGGAGGTACAAGCCGCTCGAATATTTTGTCGAGATTTTCTTAGCTAAACAGTAGCAATTAAAAGAAAGAAAAATAAAAACTAGCATTTATATACTGCTTTTCATGCTCTCAAGGCATGCCTGACTGCTCTACACCCAATTAAGCACTTTTGAAGTGTGGTTGCTATTGTAATCTACAAAACATAGCAACCAATTTGAACACAGCAGGATGCCACAAATAGCAACATGATAATGACCAGATAATCTGTGTTTAGGGGTGTTGATGTTGGCTGAAGGATAAGTATTGGCCAGGACGCTGCTGTTCTCCTGCCATGGAATCTCAACATCTCATCTAAAAGAGAACAATACTGACAGTGCAGCATTCCCTTAGTACTCTCCTGGGATGTCAGCCCAGATTATATGGGGCAGGACTTTTTGGATTGTGGGTTTTCCCACCCTGCTACACGAAGAGTTGGCGGGAAATACTGCGAGGACTGTTGGAACTGGTTGGAGACGGGACTTTCACCCTTCACTCAGTGGAGGTTCTGCCTCCTCGAACAGCGCCAGTGGCAGCAGTGGCCAGGACTGGGGCTACAAGCAGTCCCCAGATTCTAAGTCCCAGAGTTCAGTACCAGGTAAATGCAGGTGTCCAGGGGTCTCACGGTGGGGAGGGGAGGTGAGGCCCGGTGTGGGGGTGTGGTGCCCTTGTGGAAAGGGGGCCTTTGAGGGAGGCCAGCCCCCTTCACATCCAAGACCCAAGCTGGGAGGCCTGCTGGGCTTTTCCTCTGTCCCTGAACCCCTCCCACCAGCCTCAAAATTGAGGCCAGGCAAAAAGTGGCTCTGAGGTGGACAATAATTGGCTACTTAAGAGCCTCAATTGGGGCCAGGGCAGTCAGGCTGCCCTCAGCCTCTCCCCACATCCCCCCTCCCCACCCCGACCTAGGGTGGCCGAGATGTGATATTAATAATAGAGTTGATCTGCAGACAATTCTTGGGTAGAAACATTAAGTCAATTTAGAATAGACTCAGCAGCAACTACATGTGTGCTTTCAATTCCAAATCTATCTTTATACTGACTGCTGAGGTATCCTGCGCTACTCTCCTATTGGTTACTACAGATCATGTGATCTTCCTTAACAGGTATTATTCTTAAAGGTACATTTCACAATAAATAAAACCATAATTACTACATTCCTCCCCCTTTAACTCGACTATACATATTGTTTACAAGTACATTATTTTCAAGGCAACATAATATTTACACTGGGTAAGGAATTTACAAGTTCAGTCTTTCAGGTAGTTTCCTAGTATGAGTGGAACGTCTCAGCTCCACAACTTCAGATTCTTCGTCAGGAAACTTTTTCTCCAGACTCGTCTGAATATCAGGTACTTTGATGAACATTTTCAGTTCTGTATCTTCAGCTCTGACAGAAACGTCAAACACGTCTGTCTTGGGTTGAGTATGCTCAACAGGAAATGCAGACCCGGTCATGATCACTGGTGGAACCAAATCTTGATGTTTTGTCTCTCTTCCTTAAATGGTCCACATGTTTATGGATGATCCGGCCTTCTAGTCCTAGAGGTCCAGTCACCGCACTTATTACACCTGGTAACCACGTTGGTCCTTCCCCGCAATTTTTCACATATACCAGTTCTCCCAAATTTCCTCTCACGGTTATGCCAGTCGTGTCTAGTTTTCTGGCTTCCCTGACTCCTTTCCACCTTCCCCTCTAAATTCAGCATTATTAAACTCAATCTCATCCTGAGGCGGCGTTTCAACAATAACTCGGCGGGTGTGACACCTATTGTGTGAGGGGGAGTCCTGTAATGAGAAAGAAAGAGTGCTAGCTCTGTTGCCAAGGAATCGCCAGTTAGCTTTTCCATGCCTGCCTTGAATGTCTGAACCGCCCTTTCGGCCAGTCCGTTTGAGGAAGGGTGGTACGGTGCAGTTTTCACATGGGTGATACCGCTGAGGCTGTTAAACAATTGAAACTCAGCACTCATAAGTGCCGTGTCAGAAACAACTACTTCTGGTAGTCCATGAATGGCAAAACTGACGTAGTTTCTCAATTCTAGTGGCTGACAGCGGCGTCTTCACCGCATGTATGTCCAACCATTTCGAATGGGCATCGACAATGAGCAGAAACATTAACTACACTGGACCTTTCCTGGGAACAATGTGTAACTACACCCAGGGTCTACCTGGCCACTCCCATGGGAGTAATGGAGCTGTCACTGGCAACTTTGCAGCTGCTGACATTGCACACAATGCTTTACCAAACTCTCAATTTCGCAATCCATCCCAGGCCACCATAGATAGCTGCAAGCTATGGTCCTCATTCGGGAAATTCCTGAATGGGCACTGTGCAGTTCAGTGGCTCCCTTCCCTTTGGAGGAACTATCACTCGTGCTCTCCATAACAAGATGCCATCCTGGCTGGTTATTTCATGCCTTCTGTTGAAGTACGGTTTTGTTTCATCGGATAGGGGCTCCTGTGACCAACCATGTAGTACTTGTTCTTGTACCTGAGATAAGACTGGGTCCTGACTTGTCCAGTCTCTGATCTATCGACTACATACCGGCGAGGAATCTAAAAAATTTAACAGTAAAACAAGTTCCTGTGGAACTGGGACATGCTCATCATTTTCTTGTAAAGGTAAATGACTAAAGGGCATCAGCGTTTGCGATTTGATTCCCAGGCCTATGCACAAAAGTGTATTCGTAATGTGCCAGAGTTAAAACCCTATTAGTATTTCTCTAACTTCTCTCTACGCACCTTCTTCTTTCTAGCGCAGACTTTAGTCTTGGCCTTATTTTTGACTTCACTGTTGGCCAGACTCCTCTCAGATACAAGCTCAACTTGCCTGAGCTCAGCGGTTGAGTCTCCCAAAATTTCATTGCTGTCTGCTTCTTGGAAAATTCTGCAACTTTCGCTTCCAAAGTTTCTTTGGCTTCATTTAGCTGATTCTTCAGCTCTTCTGTCTCTTTTTTGTATTTGTTTGCTGCCTCCTGGAAAATCCAACATTGTTGTGTCTTCTCTGCCAATTCATTCTTCGGTTTGTTCAGAGAGGCGCTGAATTCTTTCTGTTTTTCTTCATACTTTGCCAGAGGTATAATCTTTGACCTGAGGCAATCTTGTTGTGTGTGAAAGTTTTTCAACAGGTTTTCTTTTTCCCTTTGAAGGTTGCTCACCTCATCTTGAACTCTTGTCATCAAACAGGGTCTCTTCGAGTTTCTCCTGCTGTTCTTCCAGGCATTGGCTTAAGACAGCCTGCATTTCTTCAGGCTGCTGAGTGCTTGCACACTCCTACACTGACTGCTGAGGCAGCCCACGCTACTCTCCTATTGGTTACTACAGATCGTGTGATCTTCCTTAACAAGAATTATTCTTCAAGGTACATTACACACTAAATAAAACCATAATTACTACACCCCCTTCCCCTCCTTAAAATTGTGGACAGGTTGAGAGTGGGTGGGAGGGCAGCGGGAAGACCACCTGTGGAATTTTACAGGTCCCTACGCCTGTGAACCCGCCAGCAAGGGCTGCAGCCTTCTGCCCATGCTCATGACCCTGGAGCGGGACTTGAACCTGCAACTATCCGATTAAGAGGCAATAGGTTCACCAAGTGAGCATCATTCTGCAGGACTGTGAGCCCAGTCCCACGGGTAAGCAACAGCTCAGGAAGTCAATAAAGAAGGTGCCAAGAATCCTGAAAACTATCTGTCTGATAAAATAAAAATTTTTTTCAATTCAGAACAAATATTTTCCATGATTCAATCAATATTTATTTATTCCAATAAGAATGGAGCTCAATTCTTAAAAAGAAACCCTCTAATTATGGTAATGTATTATGATGACTTGTCTATAACCACGTGCCAATTTGGTTTGGTGTCCATGGTGCCTCATACCCTAAGTGAGCAAACTCAGCCATTCTGACAAGGTGGTACAGCACAGAGGCTAGGCACTCGCTGATTGGGAGCAGGAAAGGAAATTGGATGGTTTTACAGCGTCATCCACAATCAGGGATTCACCAGCTTGCAAAATATAGTCAGACTCACTGTTGCATTTAACTACTGAGAAAACAGAACGGTGGGTTAAAGCACAGGGCAGACACAGGGGCAAAAGATCATGCACATATCCTCCATGGCCTCTGTATTGGCTCCAATTAGGAAAACAAGCATCAACCCCTGAGGTTTGAGCTGTCAAAACAAAGGAAGACTTGATGTTTCTTCTCTTTTCTTACATCGTGAATATCAATCTGTCCAATTACAGTAAAGCTCCCACTCCCTGAAATTGCCAATGCAAGGTCAGACACTCATAGATTTCTGCTAGTCCCCCTCACTCCCTCACTCTCCACACTGTAACTTGTCTGCTGTGAGCTGGGGAGTCATTTCACAAATCTAGTCCTGAACATTCTATGTCACAAAGTATGTTATCCTTTATGGGACTGGGAAGGTTCACTGAAGGGGCTCTATTTTTGGGATGTGGTGCGGGAAAGGTCCTAACATACCGGAGCCAATTATAAATTGGACTGTCTGTTTAAAAAGATAAGATAACAACAGGTAAGTTAGAAAAGGAAGAGAGAAAACAGAAAAGGATAATGCGAACAGAAAAGCAGGAACATGGAGGGAGGAAAACGAAAAAAGGGAAGGAGAGAAATGTTCCAGAATTCCCGTGCCTGGGAAGGGTAGATAGCCTCTTCTCCACCAGAGGAGACAGGAATTTGTGACAAAATCCAAAATCAGGCTCATAATAAAAGCAGAAAGCGCCAGAAAAACTCAGCAGGCCTGGAGGGAAAAACAGGGTTAACGTCACATGTCCAATATGAATCTTCTTCTAAATGAGGAAGAAAGGGTTCCGAGGAAGAGTTACATTAGACTCAAAGTTAACTCTGTTTCTCTCTCCACGGATGCTGCCAGACCTGCTGAATTTTCCGGCACTTTCTGCTTCTATGTTTCAGATCTCCAGCTTCTGAGATACTTTGATTTTATTTAGTGCTTAAACCAGGTTTAAAGACCCATGGTTACGGCTCTTCACATTCTGGTGATGAGCAGAGGTTAATCTTCTGTCGATGGCCTGTGTGTCAAGGGGCCATGCCTGGAAGTGGGCTGCAGTGAGGAGGAGCTGATGCAGTATCCGGCCTACCCCAAGAATTCCATTCTTTTTTTCCTCCATGGACCTCAGTGAAATTCATGCAATATAATGTAAGTGTTAAAAGCCATGGAAGGATGGAACAACATAGAGAGAAATGAACTATTTCTAGTCAGGGCCATAGGATTAAATGTAAGAGAATTGTAACAAAGAGCCTGACCCAAGTTCTTTACACAGGAACAGTAGAGTTTACTTCCGGGCCAGAATATTGCTGTCGGTGTGCGGGGGAGGGCCCACATGCTGACGCACAAAATGACGCGCAATGACATTGGGCGTGCGTCCTGATGTCATCACACGTCATTTAGATATTTCATTCGGCAGGCACGCACCAAACTGTCAAAGGCCTATTGAGGCCATTAGGAAAGTAATTTAGCTAATTAACAGCGCTGCCCGTCCAACCTTAAGGTTGGCGGGCAGGCGAAGTTAGTGTCTAGCAGAAAGATTCTAAATTGGATTGAATGGATGGTGGAAGGAAAATGGATAGGGGAACAGGAGGTCTAAATGTGATTAGAACTATTAGCTCACATGGATGGTGCCTTCCTCAGTAGGTTGGTTTTCTCCATTAGGAGCAGAAGATGCCAAGGACAGGATTTTGTCCAGGCCTCCATTAGGGCCTCCTCTCTGTTGCAAAGTGGAATGGTCCAACATATCGGCTGTGCAATTCAGGGAGGGCAACACCGATCCCTGCAGCTTTGGTATGAACCATCTAAAGCACACAAACAGTCCCAAGATTTCCGAGCAAGTCTTCACCTTGGGTTAGTGGGTAGATATGAGCTCTGGTCCACTATTCGTATGCTGGCAGAGCACATGCCCAGGAATTTAAGTCCAAGAGAAATGGGAATAATATGGTGGATGGAATTAAAGGATGGAATATGAGAAACACTTAGGACGAAGCAGGTTCTGGAGAAAAGCATGTTGAGGGAGAAAGGTGGGCAGAGTGAGATTTTGGAGTAGGAGGAAGATGGGGAAGGTATTGCTTCTGCATTGTCACAGACAGAAGGGAAGGCTGTAATCTGAGACTGGAGATTAGCAGTTTTCTTAACGAATTCCATTTTAATCACTGGATGAAGCAGTAGCAGATATTTTTCCATAGCCAGTTACATATCAAGAGGGTGACTGGTTGGTATTGCCATAAGTGATATATCCCCTGAGGGTAACTATGGCCTGATTGCCCACTTTTGAGTCGGGATGTACTCAGTCAGCACTGTGTCCATTTTTCATGATAATGAACTCTGAACTTGAGCAGGAGATTGACTATCAAAGGAGGCTTTGCTTTGTACTAAAATTGCCCTGTTCTACACCAACAAAGTAGGCAATACAAGGTGCATCTCTCCCTGATGCCTGTCCCTGATGCCAATTTTGCTGCTGTAGTCATGTTTAGGACAATGCAGACATGTTGCTTTCTCCCTTTGCCTCTTTTTTCCTCCTGTATCCTGCTTCTTTTGCCACATTTTCTCCTTTTTGCTCCTCTCTTCCATGTCTGTTTCATTTAGTTTTACTTGTTGTGAGAACCTGGATCATCTCAGAGCCCATTACCCAGATGACAAGCAGCAAGTGCGCCGCTACAAAATGACTACTATGTTCTCGGGGATTACAAATCAAACTCGCATATTTTCTCTGAGAACCTGGGCAGGCAATTGTGTTGCTCCTCTGGGGAGTGTTGTAGAATTGGACCTTTGGGGAAAGGCTTCCAAATTGGCAAATCTCCAAATTGGGTAAGAACCCAGCCAACACATCGTGATACAGACAACAAGCTGCCCTCCGTCACACCTAAGTAATTCTCGCCTCTGCACTCGTTTATACTCACCCGGCAAGATCCTTGACTTGTTTCTCTTTCGCACTGCCCTTCCTCCTTCCGCTCGGATGCCTCATTCAAGCTTTTTTGTCGAGCTAATTGTCTTCGATTAGCAGGACAAAAGGCAGAATTTCTCATTTTGTTGATGGTACAAAGCTGTGGGCGGCGAAGGTGACTGTTGTTTAAACAGATTTGTGGAGGCAGCTCAGCAGTTGTACTGATGGTTGGGTAAATAGGTAAATAGTAAATAAAAACAAAAAAACTGCGGATGCTGGAAATCCAAAACAAAAATAGAATTACCTGGAAAAACTCAGCAGGTCTGGCAGCATCGGCGGAGAAGAAAAGAGTTGACGTTTCGAGTCCTCATGACCCTTCGACAGAACAAAAGGGTCATGAGGACTCGAAACATCAACTCTTTTCTTCTCCGCCGATGCTGCCAGACCTGCTGAGTTTTTCCAGGTAATTCTGTTTTTGTTTTAAATAGTAAATAAACTATTTACATGCAAAAAAACAGACCCATCACAGAAACCCGAACCAACACCAGAACAGGACACAGTCGGCTGCTGCATGCACAAATGTATAATCTGGCCCCAGCTGATAATGCAAAGTCAGCACATCTTCTCATGTTCTTGGCTGTGGGACATGAGAGCAGCTGTCAACTTTAAACCAGTGGGTGTAGGGGTGGGATACTGGGCACCGAGCGAAGAAGACAGGTTGTTTTTGTCATGGTGTTCTCCAGATCTTCAGCTGAGGTATGATTCAGCAACCCTGCACGCCAATTTTAAGGTTGCATAAGGCCCCCTTTGCACTGGCCCTTGCATTGGACTATCCGAGGCACCTCAGGCATGCTGCATGTTTCAGTCCTACATACTCAATAACACAGGGAGTTGAAGCATGTCAGACATTAATCAGGGAGTTTCAGACTCTCTGGCCGAGTTATTTTGCAACGTTTTCAGTTCCCATGCTGTGACTTTGATACAAACCTTCATCACACAGTCCAGTGTCAGCAATAGCTTTATAACTATAAAAGTAACAAATAATATAACAAAACAAACATCCAAAAAATATTTATTTGAAAATAATTGAGATAATTTTCTGCTGTATTGCTTCAGTCAGCCTTATCCACTAGAGTGAAATCTGGAAATTCAGACAAATGCTGTGCAGGCTTTGCCAACAATTTAAATGAATTATTGGAAAACCAATATCCAGTTTGTAGTTCAGTTTCCAAAATGTGAATCATGGTGGGTGACGCACCAGGAACTGAAAGTCAACGAATTACCCCTTTATGCTTGCTCTTCTTTAGTTTTCCTTCGTTTATCCTCTTTAGAGCCAGCCTAACTTTCTCTCCCTGACACCACCCTCTGACATTGAGTACTAGATAAACAAAAGCTTTCTTCATATCAGCTTCATCAAGACTTGGTTTCCTATCACAAACTTCTTCACTTTAGTTGCAGATCCTATTTCTCTTCTCAGCCACTCCCACAATGGTGTTTAATATTCATTCATGATCTGATTCTCATTTCTCCCAATTGGTCTATCATTATTACTGAAAAGAGAGACATGTTGCCGAAGCTTTTCATCTTGCACTCACCAGGACAAATGCAAGAATGCCAAATTTCAAATGATCACAACCATTTATACCATAGGAAAAAAAACGTGCTAATTGTCACCTCAGGGCTCAATTTCTTCAATGGTCTTCTTCCTGGCCTTTGAAAATCCATGCTGCCTAACTCCAACACATCCAGAATTCTATTGTTCTTATCCTATCCTATAGTCCGATACAGCCATGTTACCAAACTGCATTGCTTGATCCTCTACACCTCATTCTACCCTACCTGTGCAATCTTCTCCAGCTCTATATTCTGCCGTGTAACATCCTCCCCCTACTCCTATACATTATCAGTGACCAAGCATTTAGCTATCATATCCCTGTAATCTGGGATACTCTTCCTAAATCTCTCTGTCTTGCCAACATGCTCTCTACCTTCAAAATCTATCTCTCCTGATTGATAAATAGGTCCTAAGCCAGCTGGTGAAGAATCTTGGTAGTCAGTTTATTTACAGAATGCAGCATTACATATGCCTGCTTCTGACCTAACCCAGTGTCCTTGCTGTCCTTTATACTCTTGTGAAAACAATATAAAAATATAGAAATGAACAAATGTTTTGAAAGAACAGTCTTTCTTCATATGTGCTCAAGATATTTACCCAATCAATGACCTCCAACTGTTTATCCTTAACCTTAACAATGCAATTAACATAACATTAACACTAATCCCCCCACTACTTCTAATGAATGTTGTCAAATCCCATGATAAACCACCTCAGGATCTTTCAATAAAGGGAAGTGCTATATAAATGTAAGTTGTTGTTATTTTCTACTATCTCTCAAGTTTCACTGCCCATTTTAGAAGTGGACAACATAATCAATGGTTGCCCACTGATTGGCAGGCTCGGACATGAGCAGGAAAGCTGTCATGGCTTTTGTGCCAGTCTGCAGGAGGTCAGCAGCTGGTGAGAAGGATGAAGAAGTCCTCTAGTTAAGCAATTTGCTTTGTGGCTCCTGAAAGACTAAGTGTGCTCCTCAAGGGTCACTAGATCTTCCTCTGTTGGTAACTGATCTGTGCTCTCTCCCAATGGGTCAGAAATGGTATAAAAATGAGGCCAGGGAGTTAAAATACCCAGTTCCTGAAATTAAAAGCTCATTTTGAGTTACAGTCAGCTCACTTGTTGCAAACACCCTACTGTCAGTCAGAGTTATAACTACTTAATGATAGGCAATTCTTTGATGTGAAGTTCTCACCTGCAATTCCCAAGCACTGGCATTGGACAAGTTACCTTGTCCACAGCTCCTTTAGCCTAATCTTAGCTGGCCAAGGTAATTTATCAAGGGTTAACTCTTGTCACAGGATGGCTAGCCTGACTTTAATGAAAATGTAAGAACAGAGGAGTTTGGGGGAGCAGTTATATGGCTTATCAGCAGGAGAGAGCAATTATTAAGGCAAACACAATGTGAAGCATCACTGAGAAGCAAGATGAGTCAAAGGGAATTATGTTCAGACTATCAACAATCAGATATGAGTGAGGCTGCACTTAGTCTATCTTTGGAGACCATACTCTAAAACAGGCATCAAAGCATGGGCGAACAACCAAGATAACACCCAGACTTAAATCAATGAATTAAGTTAAGGGGAATAAGATTATTCAATTTAAGACCTTGAAAGAAAACATGATTAAAGTATGTCAAATGATGTGCAGAGTAGACAAAATGGAAGGTAATAAATGCTTTGAACTGAACCTGGAATAAGGATGATGTCTTGATTTTAGAATTAACTTTAAGCTAAATACGAATTAAGAAGGAATTTCTTGCCTATACCTCTTGATTCATAAAAAAAAGTAACCAGCTACTGCAGTGAATATGTTTTCATTGCATTATTATGGTTCAATAAATTCTGTTCCATCAAGCTCAGTCAGGAAGGTAAAAGGAAGGCTCCATGGATCAGCTGGTCCTCCCTGTCATGTGCATTATAACGATATAAAGGCACAATCGCTCATAATGGATTAGGGAAACACATTGTGGGTTCCTTTATTGAAACTAGGCACGTGGGGACATTTATACAGAGCCAGAAAGTTTGAAGACGTCAGCAGCAGAGCTGTGTACTGTGCGCCTTGCTTAAAAGCAAAAGTGAAACTCAAACAGGATTGCATGACACACTTCATTCCTAGGGAATAGCATGCTGCTATCCCTTCCAGGCATATTACGGCATTTCCTACTAGTCAATTTTATATATTCACGTGTAAGACATGTAAGTAGCTTGGGGTAAGGGGGAGACATTAGCATAGTGGTAATGTCACTGGAGAAGTAATCCAGAGGCCCAAGCTGATGCTCTGAGGACATGGGTTCAGCTGGTGGAATTTAAATTCGATCAATAAATCAGGAATATAAAGTGAAACACAGTAATGGTGCCCATCGTTGTAAAAACCCACTGGTTCACCAATGTCCTTTAGGGAAGGGAAATCTGCCACCCTTACCCAGTTTGGCCTATATGTGACTTAATGTGGTTGACTCTGAACTGCCCTCTGAAATGGCCTAGCAACCACTCAGTTCAAGTGCAATTAGGGATAGGCAGCAAACATTGGCCTTTCCAGTGATGTCCACATCCCATTAAAGAAAACAAAAGTGATACAATATTTAGAGCATTGATACAAGTAGCCATCAGAATCGTGAGGCTTGGGTTGAATCCAAAACCCTTGGTTTGCTGCATAACTGATACCGGCAGCTTTATTTTGCAGCATGTGGCAGATGAAGGAAGGGAGGCTGATATTATAAGCCTTGGTATTATATGATTATGTTACTGTAGTAGAAAATCCAGAGAGAAAAACAGAAAATGCTGGAAAAGCTTAGCAGGCCCGACAGCGTCTGTGGAGGGAGAAACAGAGTTGAAGTTTCGAGTCCGTAAGACTCTTCTTCAGAGCTCTGTTCCTCCCTCCACAGACGCTGTCGGGCCTGCTAAGCTTTTCCAGCATTTTCTGTTTTTCTCTCTGGATTTTCTACTACAGTAACATAATCATATAATACCAAGGCTTATAATATCAATGCTCTAAATATTGTATCACTTTTGTTTTCTTTAATGGGATGTGGACATCACTGGAAAGGCCAATGTTTGCTGCCTATCCCTAATTGCACTTGAACTGAGTGATTGCTAGGCCATTTCAGAGGGCAGTTCAGAGTCAACCACATTGAGTCACATATAGGCCAAACTGGGTAAGGGTGGCAGATTTCCCTTTCCTAAAGGACATTGGTGAACCAGTGGGTTTTTACAACCATGGGCACCATTACTGTGTTTCACTTTATATTCCTGATTTATTGATTGAATTTAAATTCCACCAGCTGAACCCATGTCCTCAGAGCATTAGCTTGGGCCTCTGGATTACTTCTCCAGTGACATTACCACTATGCTAATGTCTCCCCCTTACCCCAAGCTACTTACATGTCTTACATGTGAATATATAAAATTGACTAGTAGGAAATGCCGTAATATGCCTGGAAGGGATAGCAGCATGCTATTCCCTAGAAAGGAAGTGTGTCATGCAATCCTGTTTGAGTTTCACTTTCCAGCATCTGCAGTATTTTGATTTTATCTTAGTAAATCCAGAGGCCTAAACTAATGATCAAGGAGACAGGATGGGCCATGAATCAGCGAGGTGGGACCGGGAACACAAGGATGAGAGGCTGGCCTCCCACTCCAATCCCCATTCCTGGTACAGTCGAATTAACAGCCAACATTCAGTGGCCAGTGATGGGGTCTGGGGCAGCGGCTGCATCATGAGCTGATAAGGTTGGATGTGCTGGCAGCATTTTGAAAGGACCATCAGCATTAAAATGCTTCCTAAGGCCTCCTTGCCCACCCTGCTTCACAACTCCAACATTCTATGTGCCCACCAACTTCTATCTACCTCCACAGCTGCCTCAAACCATCCCCTTCAAGATCTCCAGCCAGCAGAGTAGACCTTCCATTGGGAGAGGGTCAAGAGGTCAGTGAGGCAGGCATGAGGAGAGAGACGTTTGTTGACATGGCAGAAGGAAGATTCCGGTTGGTCCCAATGGTTCAGTGACCACTCCCTGCGTGTCATCCTCCAGGCTACGGGGGCAAGGTGAGAGATCCTCTTCTCCAGGCGCAGGAAGAGGAGATCTCCCCGCCTAACTAAGCAAGCCTGAACGGAGATCGCAAAGGAGGTCAGCAGCCGTGGGAATAACAAGAGGAGCTGGCATCCTGCAGTGCTACAAGTGCATGAATGAACTTCTCTGTTCTGCTAAACTGAGTACCCACACCTCAGTTCCCTAAGGGGTTAACACCTGGATAAGTGTCAGGGTGTTGCTACTGGGGCAGAAGAGCCCACCCAGTTGGTGGCAATGGGGTGAGGCTGCTGCAGCTCCTATGAAAGGAATGGATGCAGGAATGGATGGCGAGACAGGAGTGCAGTTGCAGGAGGGTGAATAGCTCATGAATGGGCATGAGGGAGGCCTAGGTGAGGATGAGGAATGGTGTTCCTGTGTCCTCCACTGTACATACATCGATCTGAACAGCCAATTCTAGAGGTTCGTGTTTCGAAGGGCAAAACCCTTTGATCTTTCTGTTCTCTTACACAGGTCAGTCACAGGAGCAGACAGCTGCTTTGCACTCCACTATATCCTCATTAGCCAGGGCCTCCTCCCTCTTTCCAGGCTGAGCAAAGCGCAGCAGATTGCCACAGCCTGGGAGACCCTTGCTGCAGCAAATCAAAATGCCTCACATGGACAATCCAGGCACCTGAATCTCATCTTCAGGAGGCCTATGGGCTCTCGATGGTAGCTCAGGGTCACCGCATGGCTGGTGTTGAATTTCTCCTCTGTTCCTATCCCGGGATTCCTCCCTGGAGTCAGCAGCCATCTCTTTAATGAGTAACCCTTATCACCAAGACTCCAACCCTGAAGGTGTATGGGGTGGTGAAAAGCTCAGGCATCCGGGAGCACCTGAGTGTCTAGGCTGCTGTCAGGGTGCTGAGAGCACACACCTGCAGGTGGTCACAGACCAGCTGGACATTGAGGGAATGGAATCCCTTCCTGTTAACAAAGGCCACTGGCTGGCCTGTGCAAGCATTGATGGGCACATATGTGTAGTCAAACACACGTTGACTACAGGGAGAATCTAGCCATGGCCCCGACTCATTGGACTCTTTGAGACTGACAGTCCAGATCAGTTGATAATGGATGTATTGGCCGCCCTCTTGAAGAGGTTATTGGTCATCTTGAAGCAATGATGTGCCGTTGACTGGGAAATGCCACAAAAGTTTACAGGGGGCCCTGGAATGAGCTGGAGGCCTAGATATTTAGGGCCACGGTGACCTTAAACACCTCTGACCACTGATGCTGCTGGGGCTCAGCTCATCCGTCATTACCCGGCACAAAGAAATGGGGTGAGCACTTGGGAAAGGTGCAGTATTCAATAACAATGTCAATCTGACACCGGGAGGTAGCTAATCCTCTGTCTGTACACTCTTGCTACAGGGTATCACCTTCTTCACACTGGTGCCTGCTGGTGGTCCGCTCTGTAACTTTCAGCCACTTTCCCATCCCAAAGTTGCTGCTGCAGGTGGCCAGGAGGTTGCTGTTTTGGGGATCCATGTGCCCGCACCTCCCTCCATCACCAGCTTTCTTCCTCACTGGAGGACCCACCTCCTGTATGGGCAACGCCCTTGGCACTTGGGCACTGCCAGTCTGGAAGGCCACTCTGCCAGCTGTTTCCGCAACACCACACCCCCACCCCCCATCTCCCTCTCAATGGGCTCACATGCCAACAGCCAGATGGCACGATAGAGGCTCGACTCCAGTCCTGGCACGTGAATGCTCTCTCCTCAATGTAAATGGCTCTGGCTGTACTGCACTGCCTTCCTGTCAAGGCAAACTGCTTGTTGGCTGCCAAATGCAGCAATGAACTCAGCTATCACCCCAATGCCGCCCTTAAAATTCTGCCAGAGCTCTGACACCACTACCACAGTGGCAGCAATGTGTACCATCGACAAGATGCATTGCAACAACTCACCAAGCCTCCTTCGACAGCACCTTCCAAACTCGCAACCTCTACTCTCTAAAAGGACAAGAACAGCATTTAGATGGGAACACCACCACCTGGAAGTTCCCCTCCAAGTCACTCACCGTCCTGACTTGGAAATATATCACCATTCCTTCACTGTCGCTGGGTCAAAATCCTGGAACTCCCTCCCTAACAGCACTGTGGGTGTACCTACACCAGACAGACTGCAGCAGCTTAAGAAGGCAGCTCATCATCACCTTCTCAAGGATAATCAATGAATGGGAATAAATGCCAGCCTTGCCAGCAACTCTCACATCCCGTGAATGAGTAGAAAATATCATATTTCTCATGAATGTCTCTAAGCGTTTCACACAAAATACATGTGAAGTGCAGCACTGTTGTGAAACAGATATTGGAGAAGAGCCCTTAACATATTTTCCAATGTTGGATGTCTATGAGCACATCAATTGCCCATCTTTTCACTTACACAGGCTGGAAATTCGCTGGTACAGTGGAAACCCTGTTTACATGAGCATTCTGGATTTCCACTGCAAAGTTATGACAGCGGAGCAGGAGAAACTACGAGGAAGTTCCCGGCTATAACCTTCCTGAGTGTAGCCAGGAGAACGGAAAGAAGCAACTTGCCCGAGTTGGGAAGGAAGAGATATTCACATGCTTACCAAAGAGGACATACATTTAGACACTGAAGTAATTGGGACAGGGGCTTGTGCTAGAGAGGAGCCACATTCTTATGGAAGGAGATATTCTGGGTCTCTTTTTGTTATATCCTATGGTGCTCACGCCTGCCTTTTACTGATTGTTCCACAATCACTGTTTCATCCTTATTAATATTTCCAACCCACAAAACAGAACATGCCAAGAAAGAGAAACATTACTGCTGCCAAGGCTTGTCTAAAAATATTCAGTGAGCCCAAAATGTCAATTGGGCTGGGATTTGAATTTAAGCCCATGGTTCGAAGTTCAGTGTTCCTACTGTTAAAGAGAGCAACTTGTCCGGCTACTTCATTTTACATGTAATTGCTTTTATGCAAATCTTGAATTGTGCAAATTAAACTGTGACACAGGCAAAGGAATTCACAGCACTGGGAATGAGGTGTGAGATCCATCTTAATTTATTCAGCTTTTTTATATGACGTATGAGTCCTTCCATTTTGAGCAGATTAATTCTCCACTTCTTGATATTTGCATTAATTGTACTTATGAATATGTGTTAATAACAGAAATTTATGCTTTATTTTTGTAATATTGAGCTCTGTTTTGAAGGTTCTTTAACGTTTCTACAATTCATTTTGATTTACTGTTACTTATTTATGTTACATTGCATTGTTCCCTGAGTGTTAACATTGAGCATTTCAACATTAGCTATAACATTCATGAAATTTTGATTAAATTTCCCTTTACAATAGGCAAATCTATATTGTAAAATCCAAAATAATCTTTGCCTTTTTATAGAGCCTATCACAACCTCAGGATGCCAGAAAGAACTGTGTATCAAATGAAGTGTAGTCACAGTTGTAATATAGAAAATGCCACAGCCAATTTACACTCAGAAAGGTCCCACAAACAGAATTTAGATAATCACCCAGTTAATCTGTTCTTTTTAGTGATGTTGGTTCGGGGTTAAATATTCAGCTGGGGCCCTGAGGAAAACGCTGCCATTCTTCTTCGAAATAGTGCTATGGGATCTTTTACATCCACCTGAGGTGGCAGCTAGGACTTCAATTTAACACCTCATCCAAAAGACAGCACCTCCACCAGTGCAACACTCCCTCAATATGGCACCAGAATATCAACCCGGATGCTGTGCTGAAGTCTCTGGTGTGGGACTTGAGCCATAGTCAGGGGCGAGAGTATTACTGTGGAGCCAAGGCTGACATCAAGATCAGATGATAGCCAAATCACAGTCAGGAATGGAGTAGAATCCTGCGTTCAGTCTGATTGTTCTGTTGCTGTCAAATGTAAGTTGAAATTGTAACATCTCTAGTATGTCAAGCCACAACTTCAGAAGCAGAATGTGTAATGGCAAAAGGACGTTCTATTTTAAAAAGCAGGCTATTGGGTGTTTATAACACCACCACTGCTCAGGTACTCTGTGTGCCTGTGTACAAATGAGCTGACCTTGCCCCATAACATTCATTAAGTCCAATGTGAGAAGGACCAGAGGGCAGGGGCAAGAATTTCAGGTACCAGCAGCCAGTAAAGGGTTGCTGACATCCTGTTTTTTGATGGGTGAGGGTGAAAGACAATGGTGGCAGCAAAGCATTTAAGACTAAAGTTCAGAATAAATAGCAAACTGGCTAACCTTAGAAAAAGTAAACACTCTCGTCATTCCACAACCCCACCTGGCCCTGCCTCCCCCCCACCCCCACCCTGCCCCTCAGTGCCCACTGGGTGTAGGGGCCCCCTTGATAGGGTGGACGTTGAGATTGTTTCCACTGGTCAGGGGAATCTAAAACATGGGGGCACAGTCTCAGCATAAGAGGGCGATCATTTAGGACTGAGATGAGGACAAATTACTTCATTCAAAGGGTTGTATTTCTTTGGAATTCTCTACCCCAGGGGGTTGTGGATGCTCCACTGTTGAATACATTTAAGGCTGCAATAGATGGATTTTTGGTCTTTAAGGGAATTAAGGGATATGGGAGCAGGCGGGAAAATGGAATTGAAACCCATGATCATATTAAATGGCGGCGCAGGTTCGAGGAGCCATGTGGTCTACTCTTATTTCTTGTATTTCCACTGAAAACTGGCAGTTCCCAACCCATCGAGTCTATTGCGAGTCTCAAGGACTCTGTGTCCTGATAAGCTGAGGTGCCAACCATCCCACTTTGGCTTCCTTAATGTCTGCTATGTCTCCAGAAGACTTTGCTGAAAAGCTCACACAAGTCTGGGCTGTCTAATCAAAATTAAACAGTGGGCCCCTGCCCACACTGTTCCATCATCCATCTGCACAGGAAGATGAAGCTCCTTTTACTCAAACTGGATGAGAGCTCCCAGGTCCATTATATCTAAAACATAGGTTAAGCACAGAGCGGAGCGCACTGTACTCTTTACCAGAAATGTCAGGCCATTGTGATATTTCCCACATTGCCTATCCTCTGACAGGATGTGCCTGACTGTAGAAGTCTAGAAGGCAGGCAGCAGCGAACTGGAGCTGCTATGCACTGTGATTCTGTGCCACATCCAACCCAACATCATTCACAAGTGTCAACCACTAGTGTAATGAGGCGTTTTATTACTTATATTAATCCAATTGATCCAAAAAGTCAGCTTAGTCATTTTAGTTCAATGATCAGAATACATTTTCACTGCAGCCCTACAGAAAGTGTTACCCAATAGTAATTAGAGTAACTAATCTTTATCTTTTTTTACTATAGGCTCTGAATTTAAAAATCTGGAATAAAAAGCGCATCTCAGCAATTCATGGTGACCATGAAACTATTGTCGATTGTTGTGAAAAACCTATCTGGTTCACTAATATCCTTTAGGGAAGGAAATCTGCCATCCTTACCTGGTCTGGCCTACATATGACTCCAGACCCACTGCAATATGGTTGAATTTTAACTGCTCTCAAAGGTAATTTTAGGGTTGGGTAACAAATGCTGACCTTGCCAATGACATCCACATCCATGAATAAATAAAAAAACATCCTTCACACAGAGAGCTCCTAAGCCTATCAGTACTAATCTTTATAGCCCCCAACCCCTATCCCTCACTTGATATTCATCTGGTTCATTCTCGACTGTGTTAACAAATTGTTTCCTTTGGAAGTCTTTTCTTGTTGTCAACTACACTTTGATGAGAAATATCCCTTCCAATCTCAAAGGCAGAATTTCTGCACATGGTATGCTTTGACTTTGAGTGTGTAGACAGTCATTAAAACTAAATTTGCATTTACAATGTTGAAGAATGTTCACAATAGCAGAACATTGGAGACAAAATGGAAGCATAAGCAAATTAGAGAAGTGCCACTTATAACTTCTGTATATCATTGATATGGATATAAGATATCAGAGCCAACACCTCCAGTTATAAAGCAGATTTAAATCTCTGAACATCTTTACTTCTCATTATACAAGTGTTGCTGAATGTATCTGCTAGATGAGGCAAATGATGTCAGTGCAAAGAAACAAAAACTCTCTTCTTCTCTTATAAGGGAAGATTCCCTCTCTGTGTGCTGCAAAGTGGGTAAGAAAGCTATTAACCTCTTTCTAAAGAACAAGTATATGATTTCATTGTACAAAGCGTATGGAGGTAACCACCTTAGCATCACTTTCAGATCAGTAATAACCCAGGCTATATAGAGTAAAGCTTCTTCCCCTTTACTAAAACTCTCCCGTTTTAGTCCTTAGCCAGGTATAGATAGCACCTGGTCTATTTGCCAATCCAGTCTATGTTCCTTTGGTCTTGCCTGTATTGAAAGTAGTTAAAAATTGTGATCAATTGTACTTGGTCTACTAGATGCTGCAATCTCAGAAGACCTTATCCTTTTCCATTAGTCTTACATCTCCACTTCCCACACTTCTCTGGCTAATGTGAATTATGAGTTGTTTGATATTGTGAGTCCAGCAATTGAACTGTGTCTTCCTTTAAGCCCATTACTCTGTGATGGATAGCATATGAGCTTGGAAACTTTCAGCTTGACAGGCTACAAATAGTTTCGTTTCAGCCCGACAGAGGCAAGGGAGGCTTATAAAATTGATGGTGAGGTCTTAGAATGGAGGCTGAAAAGCAATGGCTTCGGTCATTCCCATGTTCAGCTGGAGGAAATTTCAGCTCAGACAGGACCTGATGTCAGACAAGCAGACTGACAACACAGCGGAGGGGTTGAACGAGGTGACAGAAAGGCAGTCAGGTTGGGTGACATCACCATATATATGGAACTTGACCTCATGCCTTTGGATGATGTCATTAGGGGCTGTTTGTAGATGAGGAAGAGGAGGGGGCCAAGGATAGATATTTGGGAAACTCCAGAGGTAACTGTCTGGGGATAGGGAGAGAAGCCATTGCTGGAGATATGCTGGCTAGGGTTAAATTAAAGTTTAACCCAGCGGAATTTGATAAATAGGAGAGGCATTGGAGGAGGATAGTATGATGACCAACTGCAGAGAGGGCACGGTGAGTCGAGATAAAAATTAAAATCACTGAAGATGAGAAGTCACTGAGCTGAGGGACTGAGGTAGAATAAGAGGAAGCATATCTCAGTGGGCTTTAGTGGGTTGTAGAGAATGAGAAATTTAAAGAAGTGGAACAAGGTGAGGTAGCTGAAGGGACAGTTAGGGTTGATGCTTAGGAGATGATGAGGGATTTTGAAGAATGCTGTGTGAAGTAGCTGTGGGCTTATCCGATATGAATTCAAGTCTGGTTTGATCTTTTTCAGGCTTTTTAAACGTCTTTGGAATATCGTAGCTTTCGTTTTTTGTAGGGGAGGGGCATCATGGAAGCCACATTTACTGACCCCCTGATCAGGCAACAAGACTGCCTATCAGTCATATTTTAATAAGGTGACTTCCTCCTGAACCCACACATTCTTGCAGGGTCTCGAGCGGAGGTGGCCATGGGGGCATAACAGCGGATTGTCACCCTGGGGCTTTTGGCTCATGGGGTGGATTTTACGTTCCCGCAGAAATCAATGGAGTTTAGAATGGCTCACTGCATATTACAGCCCCGGTCTGGCCATGGTTTTTAATAGAAATGGGACGTCCCCAGTTTTGATGAAGGCTCCTGAAAAATCAATCTGTTTTTATCTCTTTACAGGTCCTGACACATCTGCCATTTATTTCCAAAAGTTCTCTTTTTATGTGACAATCTCTATGTTGTTTAGGTGCAGAGATGTTCAGGAAAAATAAACATTTCGTTAATAGATATTCGCAGCGCCCAAACACGCAACCTCTACCACCTAGAAGGACAAGGGCAGTAGATGCATGGAATCACCACCAACTGCAAGTCACACACCATCCTGACTTGGAAATATTCACTGTCGCTGGGTCAAATTCCTGGAACTCCCTCCTTAACAGCACTATGGGTGTACCTTCACCACACGAATGACAGAAGTCCATGAAGGTGGCTCACCACCACTTTCTCAAAGGCAATTAAGGATGGGAAATAAATGCTGTCCTTGCCAGCGATGCCCACATCTCAGAAATGAATTTTTAAAATCTTAAAAGAAATTAATTGTTATGTAAGTTAGTTTTTTTTTAATAATGGCCAAACCAATTAAGTTTTGCAGAGGTGTGGAATGATTAAATGATCAACATCATCCCTCAGGTAAGAATGGTTACTAGTGCTGCCGAGTGTACATACAGTGAATAAATTAACTCTGGGAGAAACAAGAATATAAACTTTAATACATTGGAATTGGGTGAGCCTGAGGCTATGGTTGCCAAGTAGCTGTTTGTGAAACAGATTGTCCAATTTTTGCGGCGTTTTCTGGAAATTCAAACCATCTAGAAGGACAAGGGCAACAGATGCATGGGAATACCACCACCTGCAAGTGCCCCTCCAAGTCACACATCATCCTGACCTGAAACTATATCATCGTTCCTTCACTGGCGCTGGCTCAAAATCCTGAAACTCCCTCCCTAGTGGGTGTACCTGCACCACATGGACTGCAGCGGTTCAAGAAGGCAGCTCACCACCACCTTCTCAAGGGCAATTAGAGATGGACAACAAATTCAGGCCTAGCCAGTGATGTCCACATGCTGTGAAAGAATAAATTTTTAAAAAATTTTAAAAAACAAACACCAAAGTCTGTTTTTCAAAGGGTAAGGTCTATTTTTCCCTTTCAAATGATGTAAAAATGATTAACGTTTCTCAACTCTTCAATGAATTTTCATCTGCATTAAGCATTAGGCCTCAAGTCTTGATCTCATTTCTCAGGATAACTTACCTTTAAATATATTATTTTCAATAATTTGCTCAGAATAGACCGTAAGAAATACTTTTCAGAAAGAACAAATGGGATCCCTTATGGGCTGATTCAAGTTCTGTTGTTTTCTTGAAAGACTGTGCTGGACAGTATTTACTTGTGTCTTTTTGCTTCTATATGTTTCACCTGCAAGTAGATTTGATCAATGTACACTGGTCTTGTAACTTTTTATTTTTCAAAATTCTCAGAATAAGGGGTAGGCCTTTTAGCACTGAGGGGAGGAGGGATTTCTTCAGTCAGAGGGTGGTGAATCCTTGGAATTCTCTACCCCAGCGGACCATGGAGGCTCAATCATTGAGTACGTTCAAAGCAGAGGTCAATATATTTTTAGATACCATTGATATGTGGATAGTGTGGGAAGACACTGAGATGGAAGATCAACCATGATTTAGTTAAATGGTGGAGCAGGTGTGAAGAGCTCAATGGACTACTCCCTGCTCCTATGTTCCTATGATGAAAGAATGTGATGGGCATCTCATTTATTGTCCAGTACACAGTGATTAGGGACTTCTTACTAAAGCTGGGCATGCGATTCCACAGAGGACACTGCTTTCAGATCATAGGGAGATCCATCTGCTTATAGAAGCTGCTGTTCATCTATGAGCACAAGAGTAACTTGAGGAAAATCGACCACAATCTGTGGAAATAAATGTTGCTTGAAAATATTTTGACCAGTCCTCCTACAAAAAGGCATCAGGAAATGTTAGAGATAACTGCGTCACAGTACCGTATCCAGATAATAAAGCTAAGATCGGTTCGAGATAATAGGGTTGAAATATCCAAATCATCGGGTCAAAATCAGCTAGAGATAATCAGATTTGTATTGGGTCAGAGTACATAAATGATAAAGCCAGGATGTGTTAAGAGATAACTGGGTTAGAGTATGGAAATAACAGGGCACTAGGATTTCTTAGAGATAACTGGGTCAAAGCATCCAAATGATAAGATCTATTTTAGTAAACCCAATAAATCTTAGAGCCACTGATGGTGACAGCCTCTAGTTTTGTAGTTGCAACTGCAATTGCTTTTTGTTTAGCACAGAGCAAGGTTTCCAAGTCACCTAACAACATTAATGTATAGCACCGCTGCATCACATATATGGAGGGGTACTGAGGAGTAAGCAAAGGTGCATGCTAACTTTGTTTCAGTGTTAAACCATCTCCATAGACTCCTCTCCTTGTCTTTACCTCCCACAACAAGACCAAGGAGCTCATGGACTTCTTTGTCACTAAGCTCGAGACCATCTGATCAACTTCCTCTGCCACTTCCTTCCCTTCCATTAGCTCACTGGGCTAAACTTCCTCTAATGCTCCCTACTGTCCTAGCCCTGAACTCACATCTTTCTCTCCTATCTCCCCTCATTCTGCCTCCAAGCTCATCTTGTCTGTGAAACCCACCTCCTGCTTCCACAACCCTATTCCCATAAAACTGCTGACCACCCAACTTCCCATCCTGGTCCCCATGTTAGCTGAGACTGTTTATGGTTCTCTCTCCTCAGGTCCTCTCTCTCTCTTTCTCTCTCCTTCATACCGTCCGCCAACACCCCTCTCCTCAAAATAATAAACCTCCACCCCTCAATCCTTGCAAATTTCTGTCCCATCTCCAACCTCCCTTTCCTCTCCAAAATCCTTGAATGTATTGTTGCCTCCCAAACTGGTATCCACCTTTCCTGGAAATCCATGTTTGAATCCCTCCAATCAGGTTTCCCTGCCACAGTACTGAAACAGCTTTTATCAAAGTCACAGATGACACCCAATGTGACTGTGACAAAGGTAAACTTTCCCTCCTCGTCACTCCCAACCTCTCTGCAGCCTTTGACATGACTGACCACACCACCCTCCTCCAATGCCTCCCCACTGCCATAGAGCTGGGTGCATGGTGCCCTATATATAATATATATATGTATAATATATATATATATATATACACACACACAATTTGTTGCTGTTATTCTACATATACATTGTACATAGCTGCAAGCATTATTATTTAAAATATTTCCTTTCTTCCTGCTTTTGATAAAATGTAACACTTCCTCATGACAACATTCTAAGGTTTTTGATTTGAGGTAGGACAGGTTCCTATTGATCCAAAGTCAGGTTAGAAGAAAGCTAACCCTCAGAAAGTCTACTTATAAATAACTGGGACAGGGCACGCACAGGGGAGCAGGAAAAGAGCACCTTGCTTCCAACAGAGGAAGATATGATTTTTCCGGGATGCCTTCTCTCCCGTGTGTAAATGTCTGTTGCCACCCACTGCCCCACAGCCCCCCACCACCCCCCATGTACTGTCAGGCAGACATTAATTGCAACACCTCATTGTGGTATCAGCCGATGTCACTCCTGTCGCAGCCAGAAGAAGAAGAATTCTCTAAATTTATGCAGCTGAGTAACTTCCACTTGCTTGCTGGATAAAGCCAATTGTTCTCCTCGTTTACTGGGGAAACATGGATTCCGACTTGGATGGCATTCCGAGCAATAATATCTGCAGCAGCAGCAGCTGCATCGCTGAACAAGATAATTGAGGCTGGTTAATGCCAGCAACATAATTAAAACTCACCTCCCAGTCTTCCAATCAGTAATATTTTAAAAGGTCGTGAATGATTGTAAAACCTGCCATATAATTCAAACCTGCACATTTTGTTTCTACAACATAAACAACAGGGGCTGTGAACTTGGGCTTTGTAGCGCTGCTGCTGCTGCTCACGCTATGGAAGCCCCGAAGACATAAAATGGCACAGCCAGCGCTGTCGGCCACTGCTGGTGCAGCCCACATGCCGTGCCAGGCTGGGAAGGCGTTAACGTGGGCATGCCATATTTGGGCCAATAACATTGGCGGTGGTCAGATTCTGATGTCAACCAGCTGCTCCGGGTCAATTGGACCGTTCAGGTCCAGCGAACGCCCGTGCTAATCGCTCAGAGCTGATCGTGCGTTCATCTGCAGGAGGGGCTCTGAGCCTCCCCTCCCCCAACAGCCACCCTACAACTGTTAATTAAAGAGATAGCCATCCACCTTACTGGTGTGATGCTTTTGATTTACTGCTGCTGTGGAGTAGTTTGTGGGAACTCTGTAAGTTGTGTTTGGAGATCTATCAGAGAGCTGATGCATTTAATCAGGAAGGGCAGAGAATATGGAGGTTTAGGGTCTGTAGTGTCAGTACATCTGGGGCTGCAACACCAACCAAGAAATGGAGCAGAGGCTGCAGAGAGGGGCAGCTTTGCGAAGGGGGAAGAAGAGGAGGAGGAAGAGGAGGAGGAAGAGGAGGAGGAAGAGGAGGAGGAAGAGGAGGAGGAAGGCTTGCCACAGAAGACCCTCCCCACCACTTGTTTTCAAAGTACACTTCTCATAACTCCAACTCATCCAGGGGCAATGCCTGAGGTGACTCAAATTCAAGAAGTGGGTGGTCACTGAACACTGCCAACTCCTTCAACACAGCCTGGAACCTCAGACCAGGGTTAGGATGGCACTGCCAGTGGAGGCAAAGGTCAAAGGCACATTAAACTTCGACATGACCGGGTCATACCAGGTGAGACCAGACGACATATGCAACATGTCCCAGTACATCATCCATCAAAGCATTCAGAAGATGACAGAGCCCATCTCTGGATACTGTGAAAAGAGGCAATTATATCCTGTTGTCTCAAAGCAGGAAGAAGCAGGATGAGAGGGCACCTGGCTTTGCCAGAATAGCAGGCTTCCCAATGGTGAAGGAACCATTGACTGCAAACACTTTCAGATGCCCAATATCAACAGGGAGAGGTTAGGGGCATCACAAGGGCTTACCCATTCCAGCAATGTGAAGTTAGCGTGTGGCCATCTACAGATCATAATGTCAATGGATGCCCATTGCCCTAGCAGCAGCCATGATGCCTTCTTTCTGGGGCAGTCTACCATTCCTGCACTTTCAGGCCTTGAAGAACTAGAGGGCGATTGCTCAAAGGAAAAGGGTAACCCCTGTCTGATAACACCACTCTGCAAGATAACCATGTGGGGACAGAGGGTGTATAAGGAAAGCCATGGAGCCACCAGGAAGTGGTTCACCGGCATGCTTCCACAGCCTGGACTGCTCATGGTGGGAAGCTGGGAGTAAAAACACTAGCCCAGTGTACACAGATGTGCTTCTCCAACTTCGTGGTTAGCTGCTGTGTTATCACCAACATGAGGGCATAACCGTTGTCACTAGACATTGGAGGCCACCGCAGGAGGATGAGGAAGGGGTGGAGGCAGAGAGGATACAGCTGGGACTACTTCACTCTGAACAAATGATAACAGCAAAATACTGTGGATGCTGGGGAAACCTGAAATAAAAACAGAAAATACTGGAAAATCTCAGCAGGTCTGGCAGCATCTGTTTACCATCCCCCACCTTCCCCCACAGGGCCAGCTGTCACTTGCTTTTATGTTTTGCTTTCACAGATTGCTGACCATTATTCTGCTATTAACACCTTCTGCTATCTTACCTTCATGCACCTTCTTTACTCTTCAGCACTACCACTAACACTCCTTTTGTCTTGTGTCCATGACATCTTTGTCTACCTCCCCTTAGCTATTGCCTATCCCTGACCTTCTATCTCATCCCACCTGCCCCAGCCCCTCTTAGACAGTATAAAATGCATCATATTTCTCCTTCTCTTTAGCTCTGAAAAAGAGTCATACAGGCTCGAAACGTCAACTCTGTTTCTCTCTCCACGGATGCTGCCAGACCTGCTGAGTTTTCCCAGCATTTTTATTTCACTCTAAACAACCTGTCCAAGAGCAGCTGCTCACACTCATTCCCATTGGAGAAACTTCCATTCAGCACCACGTCTTCACTATTCCGCACATTACCATCCATCTGGGATGTCCCATCACAGTGTTGCCTTGGCCAAGATCCAGCAAGGAAAACCATGAAGGATAACTTTACTGTGACATCCAGAAACAGAAATGAACTATTCACCTTTGGGCATTCCTTTAATGCCCAATTTGCCTTTGCCTGTCCTAGTGCTCCTACACACTGCTTAGCCCGGTAGCTGCAGTATGGCTGGTGGAAAGCTGCTGAATTTAATTGGAGACTGTAGATGGCCTTGCAGGACACTCTCACCAGCTCTGGGGCTAGAAGTCCTGGCATTGAACTTCACTGCTTTAGCATGGGTGGCAGCAGTCTGTACTGACTGATTGACAGGCAACAACAGCAAGGGCCCTGGCAGAAGCGTGAAGGCTGCCATCCTGAGAGAGGGCAAGTACGTGCTCCACGATGGCACCGTTACTCCCCCAGGGCAGTGCCTCAGCAGTAATAGTAATCTACTGGAGGTCAGATAGCTGAACTGCTGTCTGAGCTTCTGCTGCAGCACTGAGAAGCCGAGCACCCGTGTTGCACTAGAAGCTGAGACATCAGGCACCAGATTCTCCATCGCCCCCGGGTCTGCAAGTCTTGTCATGGAGTGGGCCACCTCCTCCACCCTGGAAAAGATGGGCTGTCAGCTCTGCCACATTGGAGCCAGGCTCAAGCATGTTCATTAACAGTGACGAGGTGTTGCTCGGCTGGCCTGTTAATGTCCCAAGCATCTCAGCGTGCATCCTCGTCAGTCTTCCTGTCAGCTGCCCCATCAAAGTCCTCATCTGAGTCCCCGATAGCAGAAGCTGCCAGCGACCTCACCCTCCAGTGAGCTGGCCCATGAGCTATCCTTTCCCTCTGGCCTGGCTGCTGCCCCATTTACGCCCAGTGACTCTCCGCGTGTTGATCCCAACTCTATATTAGCCTTTACAGTTTGTACAGTGCCCTGTACCTGAGCTGGTGACTGCGAGTGCCAGATTAGGTGATGATGCCTCTTTGTCAGTGGTGTCATGATGCTCCCGAGGCTACTGTGGCGTGTCTGTCCCTCTCCATAACCAGCAGTTCTTGTGTGTCCAAAAGCAGAAGGAAACAGTTGGAGTGAGGGTAAGAGGGCATGCAGTGAAAAACAAGAGGTCCACAGTCACAGTTTCCACAGCTTGCACTTCATGGCAGATAGGAGGATAAGGGGGAGGTGGAAGTTGAGAAGGGGCATAAGGCAGAATCATGCTGCGGCCATCAATGTATTCAGCAACAACAGCTGCTATGGCTTTTGTTGCAGTAAGATCATAATGTGGAGCATTGTCTCCTCTGTGTCGATCAGAAGATGCTGGCATTTCTGTCCCTTGTGGGTCTGCTCTGCTCCTTTCTAATGTGGCCAACCTTGTACTGTAGGAGAGAGGGAAGAATGTCAGCAATAGTGTCACACACTGCATTTACCTGATGTGCCTGCCATTGCTGAATAGCTGGAGGTGAGTGTGAGGCTGGCATCATTGGAGTGTGTGTGTCTGCGAGGCAGAGGATCTGAATACTCGGCCTGGATCCTGAGTGCCAGGGGCTGCTGATATGAGGGCGATGGGCGTTGAGCAGAGTGAGAGGCTGGATATGAGATGCCCTGTGAAGATGCAATCTTTGACCTTGACCACCCACGCGAGGTCACTGAATATTTATCAGCACTGCCGCTAGCTCCTAGGAACCAAACTCTAGGGGTTAATCAGCCTACCTATCTGCTCCCTGGTTCCCTGTTGAAATTTGGTCTCTCTCCTCCTCTCACCTCCATGACTAATACCTCCAGCACTACATCTGTGAACCTGGGAGCCCTCTCTCTCTCTCTCTCTGGTGCTCCATTTCCCTTGTTTCCAATTGCAGACAATTGCAGCGCTGGTACTCAGCAGCAACCCCCTTTCAATTAGTGTAGCTCCGCTTTAAGAGGAGGAAGACTACCTTTTAGAGCTGGAGGCTAGCTGGAATGTGTGCTGGCCTCGCACGCTGTTAAACCTCCTTCATGAGCATTCGGCCAATCAGCAGCATGGCACCCTCTTGGCTGAACACCACACTCACAGAAATGAGAAGGCAGCACAAAGTTAGTGTGCTGCCTATCTCAATAGACTGGTCGCGGGCACATCTCAAAATGCAACTCCTGTGCCAGAAAACTGCAGCGAATGAATTTTTAACCCAGGGTGTATGATTTTGCAGCTGGTAGGTAATTTATGTGGATCTTACGAAAACCCATCCATTCTATCAGGGGCCAGTTTCTGTGCTCTCATCACCAATAAACGGAACGACTGTATGTTCACTGGTTCTACTCACCTCTCTGTTCTCCAACACACTTTCTACCCACCTTTGGCCTCTTATCAGAGCAGCTGCATATTTAAAGGTTTCAAGTGCAAAAAATATAGCAATTCAGGTAATTTCACAAAGCCTGTAATGGGAATGAGTACTCACCCTAAACAGCAGTTAAAAAAGGAACTGAATTATTATGTGGATGACATGGTCCGTTTGGAAACACAGATCATTCATGGAAAGGAAAGAACGTGCATTTTAATAACACCTTTCACAACCTTTGGATGTCCTTTCACATTTAAAACCCAATGAAGTACATTTACCCTGATTATAGTCACCACACCTCATTGGCTGTGAAGTACTTTGGAATTCCCTGAGAACATAAACAAGTTTTTTTCTTCTTACCTTTTCAATCCTTGTCCATTTTCAGCTTCTGCACTATGTTAACTGATTTAAAAAGATCTCGAACCAAATACAGAAAATGCTTCGTCAGCGCTTATTGACAGAACAGAGAAATTCCTCTCGGTTCCCAATCACCTGTTTTGCAACTCCTCCTTCTCGAGTTCTCTGACCAAAAGCAGGTCCGACCCACAGCCCCACCATGAGTAGGGCAAGGAAACAGGTCCCGAATCTAGCCCAGTGGGAACAGGGATCGAACCCCATGCTGTATGCACCAATCCGGTCCACACCGGTGTCCAGCCGGCTGAGCCAAATTTAAATGGAGAAAGATTGCAGAAAGCTGCAGCACAGAGGGATTCGGGGTCCTCATGCATGAATCACAAAAAGCTAGCATGCAAGTTCAACAGGTAAAAGGGAAGGCAAATGGATTGTTGGCCTTTATTTCAAAGAGAATGGAGTATAAAAATAGGGAAGTCTTGCTAAAACTATGCAAGGCACTAGTTAGACCACACCTAGAATACTGTGAACAGTTTTGGTCCCCTTATCTAAGGAAAGGTGTACTGGCATTGGAGGCAGTCCAGAGAAGGTTCACTAGGTTGATCCTGGGTATGGAGAGATTTTGTTATGAGGAGAAGTTGAGTGGGTTGGGCCTGTACTCATTGGTGTTTAGAAGAATGAAAGGCGATCTTATTGAAACATAAAGATTCTTCGGGGGCTTGACAGGGTAAATGCTGGGAGGTTGTTTCCCCTTGTGGGAGAGTCTAGGACCAGAGGACATAATCTCAGAGTAAGGGGGCACCCACTTAAAACAGAGATGAGAAGGAATTTCTTCTCTCAGAGGGTAGTTAATCTGTGGAATTCTTTACTACAGAGGGCTGTAGAGGCTGCATCCTTAAGTATATTCAAGGCTGAGATAGACAGATTTTAATCAGTAAGGGAATCAAAGGTTATGGGGAATAGGCAGGAAAGTGGAGTTGAGGATTATCAGATCAGCCATGATGTCATTGAATGGCAGAGCAGATTTGATGGGCTGAACGGCCTGCTTCTGCTCCTGTGTCTTATGGTCTTATGCACACTGTGCAATAGACAACAAGGGGTTGGATATGACAAGTAGTGTGTGATATACGATGTGGTGTGTCATATATGGCAGGCAGTGTGTGATATACGACAGGCAGTGTGTGATACACGACAGGCAGTGTGTGATACACGACAGGCAGTGTGTGATATATGACAGGCAGTGTGTGTGATATATGACAGGCAGTGTGTGTGATATATGACAGGCACTTTGTGATATATGACAGACAGCATGTGACATATGAAAGGCAGTGCATTATTCACGACAGGCAGTTTGAAGTAGGTGCTCATCTTTCCTAATACGTGATAAACAGTGGGGTACTCGGAATACATAATAAGTAGCAGATGCTGATGAAAACAATTGCATTGTCAATTAAGTTAGTCTAATTAGCATCTGCAACATTTACACCGATCTCTGTCAGAAAGGCAGATCCTGAAAACACAAAATAGACCTGCTGCAAATGGGATGTCCACCTGATTCAAATCTGATGCTTGTTCCAACGAGCGCATCAAGTAGCCACAACATTTATTCACTTCATACTTTGATGAAATGTTTGAGGGAGTAAAATAGTTATGCTTAGACAGCACAAGCTGGTGATATAAGAGACTGCATGCAGTGGAAGCTTCATACTGTGCCGATAAGCTGTGTACAGTGTTACACTAAAGGAAAAGCCTCGAGTAAGAAGGAGACTACATGTGGAGACAATGGTAACACATCAAGAAGATGCTGAACCCGAAGGAAATATCTGTGGTGTCGTAAACTTACATGAGACAGGCTCCGGAGCATACCCTGTAGCAGCTCTGGAGAACATTCCATCTTACAGCTGGTTTCAGTGTTGTCTGGTAAAAAGCCAGTGCAGTGGATTTTACTCCTATTCCTTGACATAGATGAAAACACTTTTTCAGTCTTGTCTCAGTGAAAGTGTACTTGCCTCTGAACAGGAAGTCATAGGTTCAAGTCTCCCCCTACTCCAGTGGCATCAACACAAAATCTAGGCTGACACTTCAACGCAGTACTAAGGGAGTCCTAAACTGTTGGAGATGCTGTCTTTAAACTGAGGCTCTGACTGCCCTCTCAAGCAGCCTTCAAAGATCCCCATGGTGTTTGGTAATTGTTGTTTGTGGGAGTTTGCTAGATAGATTCGTGATTAACAAAGGGGTGAAAGGTTATCGGGGGTAGGCAGGAATATGGGATTGAGGTTAAAATCAGATCAACCCTGATCTTATTGAATGGCAGAGCAGGCTCGAGGGGCCGAGTGCCCCATTCCTGCTCCTAGAACGTACGTTGCCGTGCACAAATTAGCTGCTGCGTTGCCTACATTACAACAGTGACCACACTTCAAAATTTCTTTATAGGACTTAAAACACGTTGGGATATCCCGAGGATGTCTATAGGCGCTGTATAAATTCATCATCTTAAATTTGCCTGATATCCATAGGGTGTCTGATGGCAAGAATATATCAAACGATAAGGTAAATGCAAGGAGATATCGAGGGAATGCTCATTCAGGGAGTGAGTACAAGCTTAAGGAGCTGCAGTGCAGTCTTCCCTCCTGTAGAATGGGCACCATGGGAAACGTGTAAGGAACTGACCTATTAAGGAAGAAATGGCACAGGTCAATGACCTTTACAATGTTAACAATGAGGGATGATAGCATCAGGTCCCATTCTTGTAAAACTGATGACTTCTTTGCTTTATTTATTGCATGGCATTCAGGTCCTTGGATAAATACTGCTGGCATTTATATCACTGCTGACCTCTTGAGTCTATTCCCCAGTCTACTGTGGGATCGGCCAGGTTTTTTAAGACTTCTCAACTTCCCATTCTGCAGTGGTCGAGCAGTACCTGAGCCTCCAAAAATATCCTAATGAAGCTAAACTGGAAACTCTGTGGTGCTCAGCACTTGTCCTGGTGGCTGCTATTTGTGCTGTACAGGCCTCTCACTGGTTAAAAGCCAGCAGAGATACAGCCGTGCTATCTTCTATTGCTAGAGATCTGCAGCACAAGCTCTAATGAACTCCTCCTGGCTGTCACTTCCCATTCTTCAGTTTTCAGGAGGAATTGAAAGCTGCGTATCCGAGCCCCTGGTTACAGGTTATACGCCGTAACTCATTACATGAAAATAGAGGCAGTGACTCCCAGAGAGAGAGAGAGTTGCAAGCAATAGCCACACATGGATGTGCATTCATCCGAGAAACAAGAGAAAGTTTATTAAACGCAGGTACCGAGCACTTCAAAGTCTGTTCTGTACACAGGCTCCCTCTATTGATTATAGTGGACATAGCACCGCTGACCAGCACAGTCTCTCATGCAGTTTACCGACGGTTATCGAGAGAGACACAAAGGAGCACAAACGGAGAATTAAGGAAAATGGGTGGATAGGTAGAAAGGAAGAGAAAAACAATGCTGAGATAGAAAGAAGAAATGGGGAGAGTGAAGGGGTGAGGGGGAGACTTACTGAAAACATAAATCAGTAAGATAAGATAATTTGGAAAGGAAATGAGAGAAACTTCCAGAAATGGCAATGACAGGTTCACAAGAGAGCTGAATTTGAACTGCTAGGTGGGTGGCGTTGCCCAGTTGCATGATCTGAATTAGTTCAAAGTCAATTACAGCCTGGGTAGCACAGGAAGAAGGAAACACAGCTGGCAGATTATTGCTTATTCTGGGAGCCTAGTGCAGACTGCCTCCTACAAGAAAGTTAACGCTAGACTAGCAACAAGTCATTTACCAGGTTATCTCAGCTGAGATTGGTTTGTGGTGTAAGGAGGTGGAGAGAACAAAAACAATATCAAAAATGAATGACCCCCCCTTGCTTTGATGCCACATCCCTGCACCCACCATCCCACCACCCCCCAAAAAAAATGTCCAGCCACAATATTTGAACACTGGAGAACCTTGGCAAAATAATGCTTCACTAAACGAAGAATACATTGTAGGTGATAGCCATACTGAAAATACTTATCTAGCACATTGCTTGTAATTAAACTGTCTGATTTGTCAGGGTTCAGCTCCTATTTGCTCCTGTCATGCACTCTCTAGCTGCTACACCTACTCCCTGCTATGGGCAAACGTTAGTGCTCACATGTGAATCTTCTTCATTACTCATAGATCTGCTGTAGCATTGCTCAAGGACGAAGTTTTCTTTTAAATTGACTGCACAGTTAAGTGGTTGGATATTATTAGCACTTCAAATCATAATGGTAATGGACAGAGAATCACAAATGGGGAGAGTGCGACTTTCTGGTTATGTGTTGCCCATAATCCAGGAGCAGGGAGATTATTCCACCCTACTCCCCCAGTGCACCTGATAATAAGGCTTTGCCCCTCAGGAGCTGTAGTTAAGCAAATTATAAATCTTTGCATGGATTGCACTGTATGAGGTAGGTGCATTGCTCACATATCACTAATAATCACTAATTCCCTCAATAATACAGCTCCTGTAATCAGTTATGTTGGGCTGGCCACATCGTCTGCATGCCTGACACAAGACTGCCAAAAGAAGTTCTCTACTCCGAGCTACGTCACAGCGAGCGGTTACCCAGAAGGGCAGAGGAAACATTTCAGGGGCGCCCTCAAAGCCGCCCTGAAAAAAATGAAACATTCTCACTGATTTGTGGGAATCTCTTACTCGAGGCCGCCCAAACTGGAGAAGAAGCATCCACGAGGGTGCCAACTATTTCGAACATCTCCGACAGGCCCAGGTGGAAGCCAAGTGCAAACAGCGAAAGGAACAGAGCAAAATCCGAGCATCCCACCCACCCACCCGCCCGCCTCATCAAACACTACCTGCCCCACTTGTGGCAGAGTGTGCGGAGCCAGCATTGGACCTTTAGTCACCTCAGAACCCACAGCCCCAGAGTGGAAGAAAGTCATCCAGGGTCCTGAGGGACTGCCTAAGAAGCAGAAGGCAGCTCCTGTCTACCTCTGGAAATTGTTACGTGATAATTAGAATAGGCAGCTATGAGAAAGGTACAACTGCTAGCATTACAGGAATCAACCCAAAATTACAGCAGGCAGGGCCACTCTGGATACACTGCTAGTGACTGCCATCCTCTACTGGGAGTACCATATCGTGGAATTCCTTTCCATATCTCCTCCATTCAGTGCTTATTTTTACCTTTGTGATGAGGCTTGGGACCTTTGCTTTTCTACAGGCACATCTATAAGCAGTCAGTCATCAAAACATCAAAAAAGAGGGCACAAAGCTGTCAATAAATGTTGCTTTTTTTTCTGAAATGGAGACTGAGACTTATGGGCATGAGCCCACCTGCCAATTTCTCTCACTGATGGCTATTCACTTCGAACTGACTTCATGGTCACCCTATTGCACTGATTTGTAGGATCACAAAGCGCAGGAGAAGGCCATTCAGCATGTCTTGCCTGTACCAGCTTTCCAATTAGTTTGAAATCAAATCCCCTGTTTTTTACCCACAGTCTGGCATTTTTTTTTTCTTTTTCAAGTATTCCTATTCCTTTTTGAAAGTTACCATGGAATCAGCTTCCTCCACCCTTTAAGGCAGTGCATTCCAGATCATAACAACTTATCATATTAAAAAAAAACTCCTATCTTCTCTACTTCATTTACTAATTATTTAAAGAATTAAATATGTGACCTTCAAGGTATAGGCCAGGTTAAACAATCCTAAATGGTACATTAGAAACAGAATAATACATTGTACACTACATGGTATATTTTTGTAGTTATAGATATACATTCTTGCCCATCAAGAGGAGATTAAATGGTAAATAGAATATATGTAATATATAAAAATTAGAAATATGTGCAATGGTATAAATGTTAATCTAAATATGGTCAGCATTTATATTTGAAATAATGTTAAATGTGATATAAAAACCTATAAATATTGCAATTTTCATTGAAAATATAAAAACCTTTCAAAGGGCCTGATTAGAATTTCATCAACAGCTCTGAATTACCTCATACCTTACTAAACTCACAGGGTACAGCACTTTATTCATCAACTGAGCTTACACACTGGAAATGATGCAGCAGGATTCTTGCTGTCTCCAGCTCTGAGTATGTGTGTGTTAATCAGGTCGGAGCTGCAGCTGTGTCCTTCTAACTCTGTTATGGATCGATTCTAGGGGTTTGTCCATCTGCCATTGGACCTCAGGTTTTTGTTACTGCCCAGGCTCGAGACTCCCTGCTGCCAATGTCACGTGTGCGGCAGACTATGAATGCTTAGCAGGCCTTGGTTATCGCACCCCCCTCCCCACCCCACCCACCCC
Source organism: Carcharodon carcharias (assembly GCF_017639515.1). Taxonomy (NCBI): domain Eukaryota; kingdom Metazoa; phylum Chordata; class Chondrichthyes; order Lamniformes; family Lamnidae; genus Carcharodon; species Carcharodon carcharias. The sequence continues at coordinate 99,513,304 of NC_054486.1, forward strand.
CACCCCTCCCTTACCTGCCCCCCTCCCCAGCTCACCCCACACCTACCCACACCTCTCCCACCCCTACCCACACCTCTCCCACCCCACCCACACCATTCCCACCCCAGCACACCCACTCCTCTCCCACCTCACCACACCCACACCTCTCCCACCCCACCATATTTTTATGTCTGGTAAACAGGAATGCTCAAAGAAAATGACAAAAATATACATGTTTTTAGCGCCCTGATTTTTCTCCAGGGTTGAACACACAGCAGTGTCCTGGAGATTATCTTCAATTCCTGGAGACTCCAGGCCAATCCTGGAGGGTTGGCAATCTTAAGAGTGAGATATAAAAGAACATAGAAAGAAGAATGTAGAATAAGCACTCCCTCAAGTTGGGTCAGTCTGACTCTGCCTGTCTGTCTCTGGGGAAAACGCAGGGCAGGTGTAAAGGAAAATTCAGCCAAATCTACTTAACACCAACCAAAACTCATCACAACATTTGCCCCTTTCAGGGCACCACAAATATGGAATAGTCCAAACAAACTAAAAAGCTGACAAAATAAGCATCCCACCGAACTCGGAGAAAACCCCAATTACGTGGGTCCTCGCTGCCTGAACGAAGGAGGGAATCTGCAAGACCCGCCCACCGCGAGTCACGTGATAGACTGGCGCTGTCACGTGGCTTCTGTCGAACACCCACGTTGATAGAACCCAATAATCGAGATCAACAGTAGACATGCTGCACTATGGGTTAATGGGACTCAGTTGCAGACTCTCAGATGCTTCTCAATCCCAGATTCAATCTGAAAATCCATGTATTTTCGCAGGTTCTTGGAGCCACTGGCTTTAAGACAATTCTTTATCAATCTTAAACTTATAACTCCCTGTTTTAAACAAACAACAGGAAATACTGCATTTAAAAATCAACCCTGTGTTCCAAGCATGGGGCATTTTACGTTTCAATTAGAATTTTGTAAGCAGGGAGTTAACGAGTCCAAATCAAATGGAGATAAACAAGAGAAAATGAATCTGATGAAGAGTCATTCGGACTCGAAACGTTAACTGTGTTCCTCTCCGCAGATGCTGTCAGACCTGCTGAGTTTTTCCATGTATTTTTTGTTTTTGTGTAAGAGAAAATGAACAGCGGTTTGACTCACCGAGTCCTCAAACAGCGTGAGTGAATGAAGAATATGAGGATGACTTAATTGTCCGTGGGAAATGGCAAATGGTTTGGTCCATTGAACTATCATGAGTAAGACAGAAGTAGGTTTCTTGTTCCCTTGGACTGAGAAACAGGGACGAGAAGGCAAAAGAAAATAAACTGGAAGTTGGGGCTGTGTAAAATGTTTGGTGAAAATCGAGAACGTGTCAATACAAAAAAAAAGTGGGGGATCTAAAAAAGTGGAGAAGATGTAAGGAAGATGAAGGAATAAGAGGGGAAGGAAATTAAGCAGAAAAAAGGAAATTAAACGGAATAAGGGAAAGAGTAGGTAATAGCAGAATGAAACTCAGTAAACAGGATTCAATTAAAAATGTGGGAATAACAGATTGCAAACAAGTTAAAACTAAATTATAACGAGGACTAGAGCTCGGGTTTTGTCAGAAATCCTTCAAAAGAAAGTGGAGGAAAGACGGCGAGTAAGCAAAGTATTGTGCATCAGCTGATTAATATTCAGCTCACAGCTCAGCGCTCTGTTCCTGAGCAGAGCTCAGTACAGAGAGAAGCAGTCACTGAGCCCTATAGACCAGCACTAGAACTGGAGCTGGCAAGGGACATTAATGTGAGCAAGCATATAGAAGGCTGGTCCAACGCTCCTGAACGCACACAGACACAGCCAGCCAGTACATCCACACACAGCTACCGTCCTGAAATCTTTCCGATTAGCGAGCTCAGTCTCGAGCTATTAAGGGCACAGGGGGTTGCAGTGAATGACTATGGACATCAACCTGTGTATTAACTGGAGAAGCTGAATCAACTATCCCGAGGGTGCGGCGGAATCCACAAGTGATTCATTGGGGGGGGGGGGGGGAGGGAAAAACACACCTTTACCCGGTTTTCCTGACAGTGCAGCTCTCCCTCTCCCTCTGTCTGTCTCCGGTTTCTAAAGGAAAATTCCAACCTTTGGGGGAGTTTGCAGCCCTCCCGCTTTACCTCCAGCAGAACAGATGTCTCAATGTTCCTCTCCTACTCAACTTTCCTACCGATGGCTTGTGGCTAGTTTTCAGGTAAGGAACTACGAACACTCGGAGCTGAACTGTCCCCGGGGTTGCTAAGTAGAGTGGGGGAGGGGGTGGGAAAGAGGTGCTTTCGCCATCTCTACTACTTTTTCCGTTGTTACACGGCCGAGATGTATCTTAACCTCATTGTTACTGATGTACGACAAGTATGACAATCCTCTTAATTCGTTCCCGGGGTCACTGCAGTTTAAGAGCTGATCTCAGTCTGATACTATTGTGAAGTTATGGGTGAATGGGGATTTGGTCTGTTGCGGGTTTTTGTTTTTTTAAAGATAGGTTTTGTGTGATCTCGCTGTGTGTGTTTAGGCCAGAGAGTAACCCACACACAGGTGTGACATCTTATTGATCTAAACCCCTGGGGCAGTAGTGGAGAGAGAAATCGAGGCTAACAGTTCAGATCCCCTCAAAAATCCTTCATGAGTGTGAAGTCCCGGGGGGTGGAATGCCAGTAAAAAACGCGTGAGCACAATCCAATCTGCCCATATTGGGCCTGTAAAAATCCGTTCCACATTATCAGTTGTCACATCCTGAGGGTCAATTCTTTTATTGACTGGAAACTGAAAAATCTTCAGTCCTGCCGGCTAAAAATGGGTTTATGTTTATTTACATCCACTTGTGTGTTCAATGATAGCGGGAGTCCGTGGATAAACGTGTTGCAGCTTGGTTAGGTATTTCACTGGTTATAATGTGATTAACACTTTTTATATCCAACACGGTTTCAAGGAGCTTTTGAATGCGTTTTCTCCCTTTGAAAAAAACATGCCAAAATGTTTTTTCTTTATATATAGTTCTTCTGGTTAATAGAAATGTGTATGTTGTAAATAAGAGCTGGACAGGCAAACTGACGAGGATGTGAAAAGTTAATTGGCACTAACCGATACGGTCATGCTCTCCCTTACAAATTGTTCCTTAATTTTCTCCCCACTCCCGAAGGTTTTGACTCCTTGCTCCCACTGACACCCGCCATTCTCTGCCACCGCCTACCAAGTGACTATCATTTGTGAGCAATTTGACTACAGGGGGCATCACAACCCAATCCTACCCTCCAACCCGTGCCACTGTGGCTTGCTGCAACCCGAGAGTGCATGGCCATCTGGGCTGACTCGCTCCTCGTCTAACCGAGGAGCGATTGGACCACTTGCCGAGGGACAGTGCAAACCGCCATTGTTACACTGAACTTTCCATTACTGGCCGATCCGCCGCGGCGTTGCTCGTGCGGAGTCGCAGAACAGACTGTTTCTAAGGTGGGCCCATGGAAGCCGCCCCCTGTCCAAAAGTCGCCCTCTTGCTCAACTTACTGAAGCGATGACCGTCTGTGGAAAATGTGTCCGGCAGGTTGCCTGGTAGGGGAGGCGGTGATGCCTCCAATCCCCAGCGGTGGGAGAAGCTGTTTCGGTGTCACTGGTCCAGTGTGGGGAGGTCAGGACTGAAACTCAGTCCGGTCGATAAGTGACGTGGCAGCTGTACTTGAGGCTGGAGTGTGCTGGGTCAACATTTAATGAATGGGCCGAAGCATATACCACGTGTGGGGTGGAAAGCCACACTGGGTGAGTTAAGTAACCAGAAAAGCCGAATGCATACAATTCCCGCTGGAGCACTCGCACATCAAAGCAGAAAGAAGCATGCCGAATTTGACCCCAATACATCCATGACATGACCGTGGAAATCTTCACATGCCCAGGCCTCAATAATCTTCTAACAGGATTTTCAAAGTGATTTTCAGCCTCAGAAACCAGCCTTTTGATGTGATGTCCACCTCCGAATTGCACTTTGGGCCCGGGTGTCAGGAGAAGACGTAAGTAAAGGTAATGTCCGGGCTTGTGTTAAGTAATTAGATAAGATCAGGTAAAAGAGAAGGGGGGCGGGGGTGGCGGGGGGGGGGGGGAGGTGGGTGGTGTCAAAACATAGAAAGCAGACCCGCCGATCAGTTGAACTTTGCTTGGAAGGCATTCCCGTGTGAGGGACGAAGAAAGAAACAGGTTAATTCCTGTTTAACAACCGGCCACATGTAGTATGAACGGTGTGAATCTGAATGATCAGAAGCTCCAGCCTAGAAAGGAGCACAGGTTTTTAAAGTTTACTAATTGTAGTTAAAATTGTCCATCGCGTGTTAAGTATGCTGTTTGAGGGATGCTATCGGTGTAAGACCGACCTCTCTTAATGGTTCCATAACGACACACGCTATTTCAGAATGAAATTCATTGTGTGAATCACTTTGAACATTTAATCATAATGAGGCGCTTTTTGAATACATTTTTTTATTCTCACAGTAATATTAAAAGTAATAAATCTGCCCCCATTGCTGTTATGACTGTAATATAAAATGTTTGAAGTTTAACACTTAAGATGGTGGTTAGTAGCTCATTATTCTGAGCATAAAGTATCCGTACCCTCCAGTTAAACCCAAGCCTGAAATTCACTTCTAGTTATCCCGTGTATTCTATATATAAACCATCTGAATGAACCTCGCTGATTTGTGAGCTCACTAACACCAACAGTGGAGAGTGCTCCTGCATTGCTTCTCTCAAAGCTTATTCAACACATCAGAAAAAAACCCCTCTTTTTTCCAGTCCCAATTATTTTTTTTTGCTACTTTTTTTGAAGAGAAAGGATAACCTCAGACTGCACCTACAGGTTGGGTTAAAGCTGGCACTGGAACATGTGCTGCATGTGAGAGGAAGAAACAGAATCGGAGAAAAACCCTGAGGAGAAAAGCAATAATTGCAGGAGTGAGGGAAAAGGGAGTGAGACCAGCTGAAATAAAAACAGAAAGTGCCGGAAAAACTCAGGCCTGGCAGTATCTGTGGAGAAAGGAACAGAGCTAACCTTTCGGGTCAACTGTGACGCCTCTTCAGAACTACTTTTTAAAAATTATTTCATGGGATGTGGGCACCACTGCCAAGGCTGTCATTTGTTGCCCATCCCTAATTGCCCCTCAACTGAGTGGGCTTGCCCAGCCATTTCAGAGGGCAGTTAGGAGGCAACCGCATTGCCGTGGGTCTGGAGTCACGTGTAGGCCAGACTGGGCAAGGGCAGCAGATTTCCTCCCCACTAAAAGGACATCAGCGATGGGTTTTTATGCCAATGGATGATGGCTTCGTGGGCCAGGAACTTTACCTCGATGGGCGGTTGTGATGGGCGGGCCTGGGAGTGGCCATAAAACCAACCGCTGCCCGTGATCGGGCGCTGACATCGCTTTCACGCTGACTGGCCAATTAACGGTCAGCCAGTGTGAGACACGCGCTGCCAGGGTATGGGTGGGGGGCAGGAGGAGCGCGAGCATGGAAGCTCGTGTTTGTGCATGAGTGCGCGCAATGAAAGCTCCCTGAGGCACAGAGCCCTCTCAGGAAGCTGAAGATTGATAACGTTGTTAACTTTTTTTTATTTTTAAATGTTAAAAAAACCTCTCCCCTCATGTCTGTCATATGAGCAGGGACATGTTATGAATGAATTTTTAAAAAAAAATTATTTACTAAAATATCCAAAGGCCAATCCATAAGTTTGGACAGGCAGCGAAAAGTTTCATTCAATAAGCATCTTAATGGCCTTAATAGGCCTGTTAATTGTTGGTGGACACGCTACTGACTCCCGCATGCACACACTGACCAAAATATCGGGCAAGTGCACAATGATGCCAGGGAGCTTGCCCGACATCATCACACGTTCATTTTACGCTGGAGTGGGTTGGGAGCTCAGCGCAAATTTCTGCCCATGGTCACCGTTACTGAGATTATCTTTTAAACCCAGATTTATTCTTCTTATTTCATATCTCCAGCACCTGTAGCATTTTGCTTTTATTTTAGTGAGACTCGCTGAGTTGCTCTTGCGGAGACCCAGCACAGACATAATGGGCTGAGTGGCCTTCTTCTGTGCTGTAACCATTCTGTGAAAGCACTCTTTCATATGGCTGTGTTTATTTGTCAGTTTCAGGTAAATTAATGTGAACTTCCCTTTTGTCAGTTCAGCCTGCTCTCATGTACTAGCTCCTCTGCTGTGATGGACTTCCCAAACTTGTCCAGCTTAGGACATCATTAGTAAAGATACTGGTGCAGCAACACACATACCACATTTCAGTGAACTTCCAATTTGTATTCAACTCATCATTTAACTCATGCTATGTTCAGACATATTAAGGCTGTAAGTGTAGATGTAAATGAGTGTTTGTCTAGATAAGTTGTTGATGACCTAGAATATTGTTTACCATTTTGGTCCACCTACCACATGAATGATCTTCTGAACCCATGACCTTGAACACCTGGAAGGACAAGGGCAGCAGATACATGGGAACACCAAGTTCCCCTTCAAGCTACACAGCATCCTGACTTGGAACTATATCGGTGTTCCTTCACTGTCGCTGGGTCAAAACCCTGGAACTCCCTAACAGCACTGTGGGTATATCTACACCACATGGACTGCAGTGGTTCAAGGAGGCAGCTCACCACCACCTTCTCAAGAGCAATTAGGGATGGGCAATCGCCTAGCCAGCTATGCCCATATCAAAAGATCGTGGCTGTAGATAAGATACAGAGAATGGGCAGCAAGGTCCCTGACCAGGAAATATTGTGATATGGCAAGGTAGAATTTTTGTCTCGATTCATTGGAGAAGCATGGAGCTAATGGGAATCTGCTTCAAGCCTTTATATTGGTGTGATGGGAGAGTGTGAAATTAGTGATCATTTATTTCTTTTGTGGAAGCAGGGAGTGAGATTAGATGTGCAGAACTTTTATTTTTCTCAAAAGGTGATTAAGCTGCACAGCAGGATCCTGGCTCCTTCAAGGAGCCTTTAGTTGGGTTGGTTCGGCTGAGTGGCCTGTTTCTGTACCATGTATCCAATGTAACTCTCTCTAGGAAAATCACAAGATCACAGCAGAATGAAGACTCGTGGTAATAAGTAGTAACCTCCTGAGACTTGGTTGATCACCTTTAGAGGAATTGGTGACACATTTTTTGACAGGTACCATGCCTGAAGAAGTGGAGAAAGGAAGCTTGGGGATATTGGAACAGGTCCAATGAGAAATCTGGTAAGCACATCCGAGCCTGGTGAGCTTTCCCTCCTCGGGGAACAGTATAAACAGTTCATTGCAGTTAGTGACACTTGAAACCTGAATGAGCTGTACAATGGCAGCTTTTACCAACGGGCAGTAAATGCGCTGCTCAGTTGACTTTGGAAAGAGGCGCAAAGTGACAGTGTTGTGTAAACTGTCATGTTTCACATGATCAATCCAAGTCAAAATTAAGATGACAATCTCATTTTTTTCTTGTTTGTTTTGCGTGCTTCAGAAAAGGCATTGGAAAAATGTTCCAAAAGTAAAAAAGTTGGACATGAACATCAACTGTAAAATTTGTCCAGGTATTAATAGGTACCTGGAAGTTACAGGCAGAAATCTAATTAAGGAATTCAGATCATTTTTATATTAATGGGTTGTAGGTATCATTGGGCCAGCTTTTATTGCCCATCCCGAATCACCCTTGTTTAGAGGGTAGTGAAGAGTCAGTTGCATTGCTGTTGGCCTGGACTCACATGTAGGCCAGACCAGGTAAGGATTGCAGATTTCCTTCCCTAAAGGACATTAGTGAACCAGATGGGTTTTTCCAACAATCAGCATCAGACTTATAATTCCAGGGTTTTTTTATTGAATTCAAATTTCACCATCTGCTGTGGGATTTGAACCCTGGTCCCCAGATCATTACCCTGGGTCATTGGATTACCAGTCCAGTGAAAATACCACTATGCCTCCCTGAATAGTGGAGAACTTATTGTGTATACTAGTTCAACTCCCAAGCTGTTGCATATTGTAGTTAAAGAATATGGACTTGCTCTTCTATCACTGTTTCTGTGTATTGCTGTTTCCATTTCCATTTCCTTCTTGCTTTTCTCTTCTACCTCTTTCCCCTTAACTCCTTTTTTTGCTTCCCTTGCCATCACTTTCAGCTTCTCTGCTGCTTTCTTCTGTCCTATTCGGTGCAGGGTAATGGGTGGTGTGATAAGGAAAGAGGCTACCAGTCGTTTCAAGCATTTGGGGTGGGGGCTAAGGGGAAAAGATGGCTCTCATTGCCATCTCCTCCATCTTACCATCATCTCCTCCAATTATTTATTCATGCCGCCCACTCCCAGCACAACACCTTCAGATTTACCTTTCCAGTATTTTCTCCAACTCCTGCCACATTATCTCTTCCTATTTGCCTTTGAACTTTCCATTAAACCACTGTATCCTCCACTTACCCTTGCTTTGCATAATTCACCCCAATCTTAATCTCTCTTTAGCTGTTCCCATTCCTCTTCCTATTCTTACTCACTCCCCTAAAGACTGAGTAGCTAGAGGCTTCCTTATCCATAACCTGTTTCACTCTTCCCCTCCCCATCATACCCTTTCTTCCTGGTACATTCATAGAAGCAGTTTTTTACTGTCATAATTCAACTTAAATTAGATTGCAGAAAGACACCTGGTTATGTGTCTGTCTCTCGCCTGCTTCGTCTCATAGAGGTTAGCAACTGGAATCTGACTCATTAGTGTAAGCTAATTAGTGTAAGTTAATTAACAATTAACTTTTTAAATTAATCCAAAATGAGATAATTGGCTTTAACATTCTCCTGGTTTTCTCTGTGAGAATTGAACCGATATTAATATTGCTTACTCTCTCCGTCCCTTCATTTTGTATTTCTTCTCTTGCTCACTTCCTTGACCTTTTTCTTCATCTCCCTTTCCACTTAATGCACTTTCTAGTAGTTAGAAAATAAAAAGAAAAATAGATATATAATCTTTCACTCTGCCTGCCTGCTTCTCTGTATGTTTTAAACATTTATATAAATTTTACCTCAGTAAGATTGCCCTCTTTCTCAAAATTATTTATTGGGTAGAAAATACTGGAAGCTAAATAAAAATCTTTCGATGGTACAGTTATATACTATAATGGTTATGGTACAGGACCAGCAATCCAGAAATTGTAAAAATTCATGAAAACCTGTGAAAGCAATCTAATAATCTGTAGACTAGCAGCAGAAAATGACCAGATGGTTAAAAACACAAATAACATCTTCAAGGATGGAAGTTTGCCATCTCTATGTGCTCTGTCTTGCATAACATATTATATGATTGACACTTAAGGTTCCAAACAGAGATGAACAATAACAGAATTACCTGGAAAAACTCAGCAGGTCTGGCAGCATCGGCGGAGAAGAAAAGAGTTGACGTTTCGAGTCCTCATGACCCTTCGACAGAACTTGAGTTCGAGTCCAAGAAAGAGTTGAAATATAAGCTGGTTTAAGGTGTGTGGGGAGGGCGGAGAGAGAGAGAGAGAGAGAGAGAGAAGTGGAGGGGGGTGGTGTGGTTGTAGGGACAAACAAGCAGTGATAGAAGCAGATCATCAAAAGATGTCAACAACAATAGAACAAAAGAACACATAGGTGTTAAAGTTGGTGATATTATCTAAACGAATGTGCTAATTAAGAATGGATGGTAGGGCACTCAAGGTATAGCTCTAGCGGGGGTGGAAGGAGCATAAAAGATTTTAAAATATTTAAAAATAATGGAAATAGGTGGGAAAAGAAAAATCTATATAATTTATTGGAAAAAAAAGGAAGGGGGAAACAGAAAGGGGGTGGGGATGGAAGAGGGAGCTCAAGACCTAAAGTTGTTGAATTCAATATTCAGTCCGGAAGGTTGTAAAGTGCCTAGTCGGAAGATGAGGTTTTGTTCCTCCAGTTTGCGTTGGGCTTCACTGGAACAATGCAGCAAGCCAAGGACAGACATGTGGGCAAGAGAGCAGGGTGGAGTGTTAAAATGGCAAGCGACAGGGAGGTTTGGGTCATTCTTGCGGACAGACCGCAGGTGTTCTGCAAAGTGGTCGCCCAGTTTACGTTTGGTCTCTCCAATGTAGAGGAGACCACATTGGGAGCAACAAATGCAATAGACTAAGTTGGGGGAAATGCAAGTGAAATGCTGCTTCACTTGAAAGGAGTGTTTGGGCCCTTGAACGGTGAGGAGAGAGGAAGTGAAGGGGCAGGTGTTGCATCTTTTGTGTGGGCATGGGGTGGTGCCACAGGAGGGGGTTGAGGAGTAGGGGGTGATGGAGGAGTGGACCAGGGTGTCCCGGAGGGAGCGATCCCTACGGAATGCTGATGGGGGGGTGAAGGGAAGATGTGTTTGGTGGTGGCATCATGCTGGAGTTGGCGGAAATGGCGGAGGATGATCCTTTGAACGCGGAGGCTGGTGGGGTGATAAGTGAGGACAAGGGGGACCCTATCATGTTTCTGGGAGGGAGGAGAAGGCGTGAGGGCGGATGCGCAGGAGATGGGCCGGACACGGTTGAGGGCCCTGTCAACGACCGTGGGTGGAAAACCTCGGTTAAGGAAGAAGGAGGACATGTCAGAGGAACTGTTTTTGAAGGTAGCATCATCGGAACAGATGCGACGGAGGCGAAGGAACTGAGAGAATGGGATGGAGTCCTTACAGGAAGCGGGTGTGAGGAGCTGTAGTCGAGGTAGCTGTGGGAGTCGGTGGGTTTGTAATGGATATTGGTGGACAGTCTATCACCAGAGATTGAGACAGAGAGGTCAAGGAAGGGAAGGGAAGTGTCAGAGATGGACCATGTGAAAATGATGGAGGGGTGAAGATTGGAAGCAAAATTAATAAATTTTTCTAAGTCCCGACGAGAGCATGAAGCAGCACCGAAGTAATCATCGATGTACCGGAGAAAGAATTGTGGAAGGGGGCCGGAGTAGGACTGCAACAAGGAATGTTCCACATACCCCATAAAGAGACAGACATAGCTGGGGCCCATGCGGGTACCCATAGCCACACCTTTTATTTGGAGGAAGTGAGAGGAGTTGAAGGAGAAATTGTTCAGCGTGAGAACAAGTTCAGCCAGACGGAGGAGAGTAGTGGTGGATGGGGATTGTTCGGGCCTCTGTTCGAGGAAGAAGCTAAGGGCCCTCAGACCATCCTGGTGGGGGATGGAGGTGTAGAGGGATTGGACGTCCATGGTGAAGAGGAAGCGGTTGGGGCCAGGGAATTGGAAATTGTTGATGTGACGTAAGGTGTCAGAGGAATCACGGATGTAGGTGGGAAGGGACTGGACAAGGGGAGAGAGAAGGGAGTCAAGATAACGAGAAATGTGACCGCTTCCTCTTCACCATGGACGTCCAATCCCTCTACACCTCCATCCCCCACCAGGATGGTCTGAGGGCCCTTAGCTTCTTCCTTGAACAGAGGCCCGAACAATCCCCATCCACCACTACTCTCCTCCGTCTGGCTGAACTTGTTCTCACGCTGAACAATTTCCCCTTCAACTCCTCTCACTTCCTCCAAATTAAAGGTGTGGCTATGGGTACCCGCATGGGCCCCAGCTATGCCTGTCTCTTTATGGGGTATGTGGAACATTCCTTCTTGCAGTCCTACTCCGGCCCCCTTCCACAACTCTTTCTCCGGTACATCGATGATTACTTCGGTGCCGCTTCATGCTCTCGTCGGGACTTAGAAAAGTTTATTAGTTTTGCTTCCAATCTCCACCCCTCCATCATTTTCACATGGTCCATCTCTGACACTTCCCTTCCCTTCCTTGACCTCTCTGTCTCAATCTCTGGTGATAGACTGTCCACCAATATCCATTACAAACCCACTGACTCCCACAGCTACCTCGACTACAGCTCCTCACACCCCGCTTACTGTAAGGACTCCATCCCATTCTCTCAGTTCCTTCGCCTCCGTCGCATCTGTTCCGATGATGCTACCTTCAAAAACAGTTCCTCTGACATGTCCTCCTTCTTCCTTAACCGAGGTTTTCCACCCACGGTCATTGACAGGGCCCTCAACCGTGTCCAGCCCATCTCCCGCGCATCCGCCCTCACGCCTTCTCCTCCCTCCCAGAAACATGATAGGGTCCCCCTTGTCCTCACTTATCACCCCACCAGCCTCCGCATTCAAAGGATCATCCTCCGCCATTTCCGCCAACTCCAGCATGATGCCACCACCAAACACATCTTCCCTTCACCCCCCCTATCGGCATTCCGTAGGGATCACTCCCTCTGGGACACCCTGGTCCACTCCTCCATCACCCCCTACTCCTCAACCCCCTCCTGTGGCACCACCCCATGCCCACGCAAAAGATGCAACACCTGCCCCTTCACTTCCTCTCTCCTCACCGTCCAAGGACCCAAACACTCCTTTCAAGTGAAGCAGCATTTCACTTGCATTTCCCCCAACTTAGTCTACTGCACTCGTTGCTCCCAATGTGGTCTCCTCTACATTGGAGAGACCAAACGTAAACTGGGCGACCGCTTTGCAGAACACCTGCGGTCTGTCCGCAAGAATGACCCAAACCTCCCTGTCGCTTGCCATTTTAACACTCCACCCTGCTCTCTTGCCCACATGTCTGTCCTTGGCTTGCTGCATTGTTCCAGTGAAGCCCAACGCAAACTGGAGGAACAACACCTCATCTTCCGACTAGGCACTTTACAGCCTTCCGGACTGAATATTGAATTCAACAACTTTAGGTCTTGAGCTCCCTGCTCCATCCCCACCCCCTTTCTATTTCCCCCTTCCTTTTTTTTCCAATAAATTATATAGATTTTTCTTTTCCCACCTATTTCCATTATTTTTAAATACTTTAAAATCTTTTATGCTCCCTCCACCCCCACTAGAGCTATACCTTGAGTGCCCTACCATCCATTCTTAATTAGCACATTCGTTTAGATAATATCACCAACTTTAACACCTATGAGTTCTTTTGTTCTATTGTTGACATCTTTTGATGATCTGCTTCTATCACTGCTTGTTTGTCCCTACAACCACAACCACCCCCCTCCACTTCTCTCTCTCTCTCTCTCTCTCTCTCTCCGCCTCCCCACCCCACACACACCTTAAACCAGCTTATATTTCAATTCTTTCTTGGACTCGAACTCAAGTTCTGTCGAAGTGTCATGAGGACTCGAAACGTCAACTCTTTTCTTCTCCGCCGATGCTGCCAGACCTGCTGAGTTTTTCCAGGTAATTCTGTTTTTGTCTTGGATTTCCAGCATCTGCAGTTTTTTTGTTTTTATCTATAGAGATGAACAATGAATGCTGCCGTGTCAGTATTGTGCACAATTGAATGGTATCGATACACTTTGAGGGATTAAGTACACTGTATATTGACAGTGGATACTCCAAAATCACTTCACAGAATCGCAGGGTGTTTGGGAACGATTGCAGCTTTTATGTCAAACCACAAAGACCAGTTGAATTTATCTTATTGCAAAATAGTTTTTCAAAAAAATCTTTTATGTTTAAACCCTAACCCTTGTTTTAAAAATTTTAATTACTGCAAAAAAAGTGCCAAGTCAAAAATCTCAGAAAGCAATTTGGAGAATATTTGGGACTCCAGTGGCCAGATTGAATGATTACAGGATGGCACACACTCTGTAAAAGTAGGTGGGTCACTCAGGGTTGTATGATTCTGTGATATCAAAGAATGATATCTTTAATATTGAAAACACCTAGCACTGTGCCACCTATAGGCTTAACAGGTAATATAGGTACTTACCAAATCTAATATATAATACATACACAAAAGTTACATTTTACACCTTATTGGGGCACCATCTCCAGTCTGGTCTGAGGCTAAGTTGCGGAACAATGGATTGAGAAATTCTGGCAAATCCATTTTAGCTTGGATGGGAGAGGACATCCACCTGCTCAATGGTTGTGTCCCTGTCTCACACTGAGAGCCTATGGGTGTTTGTGTACTGTTGCGGGTGCTGAAGGGGTGTTTTCCTCAGATGACTGTGGGTGGGGTGGCCTGTAGGGTTTAAGCTACAATCTCTAACAATGGTGTAAGTGAACTCTGTGATTGAACACTTTTGGGAATCTGCCATTTTGATTTTAAACCTCTCCCAAAGGTCACTGAGGATTCTGCATGTCAGCAAAGCACTTGTGTTCCTTTCATCTAGGATTACTGCAGTACTAAGGATAGTATGTTTTAAGATATATTCCGTTCACTTGCATGATGTTGTAATACTGTCACCTTTTTATGGCTGGCTCGGCATGTTGTGTGTCTAACCCTATTTTGTTTAGAATTTCTGTAGGGCAAGAAGAGGTCAGGGCTCAACTTAACTGGGTCCTGCCCCAGATTCTGCCCGTGCCTGGCTAGAGAGTGTTCTTTCTGCAGCCCGAGGGCCAATTAATTTCAGGGCCATGATGTCTGAACACGCAGCCTTGGATAGCCAATGGAAAAAATTCAATACTCAGAGAGATGTTTCTTTCTTCTCTGGTACATGCTAGCTGTGCGATTCTCTATTTATTTAATGAATGCAGATCACCGAAGCCAACTGATTGTGATTTGCTGAGTTTAAGGTATTAGTCTGCCAATTAGTCTGTAGAGGGGACACTCCTTGGTAATGTGCAGCATTGTTTGTGTCTTTCCACCAGTGCATACTGAGGCCTCAGTGGTGCGGGTTGGCTGCACAGTGGCCCTGGCCTGACCTGAAACTGTTTAGCAAAGACCTGGTAGCTTGCAGCCTGCCATTCGACAGATTTGCTTTGTCACCAGGATCTTGATAGCAACAGCCAATTGAATAATATCAGTCAATACACTTTAAGCCAGTTTTAAAAATTGCCAACAGTATTACCTCCTAAACTGTGCCCACTCAGCTCTCGGTTAGTGATGGAAAGGATTCAGAGTGCGCTGTCATGGCACCATGTTCTTCGGATTCTCTGTGTTTCTTGAGGAAGGGTCCAATAGTGACCCCGCTGAAAGCATCTATTCTAACTACAGAGGTCGAGTCATGTCATGCTGCACAAGAGCGAGCGTGGTTTGTAACTGTCTGTTTACTGGACAATTGCATCCCAGCTGGAGTTTATTCCCCAGAATGTAGACTCTAGATAAAAACAAAAAAACTGCGGATGCTGGAAATCCAAAACAAAAACAGAATTACCTGGAAAAACTCAGCAGGTCTGGCAGCATCGGCGGAGAAGAAAAGAGTTGACGTTTCGAGTCCTCATGACCCTTCGACAGAACTTGAGTTCGAGTCCAAGAAAGAGTTGAAATATAAGCTGGTTTAAGGTGTGTGTGTGGGGGGCGGAGAGATAGAGAGAGAGAGAGGTGGGGGGGTGGGTGTGTGGTTGTAGGGACAAACAAGCAGTGATAGAAGCAGATCATCAAAAGATGTCAACGACAATAGTACAATAGAACACATAGGTGTTAAAGGGCCCCAGCTATGCCTGTCTCTTTATGGGGTATGTGGAACATTCCTTGTTCCAGTCCTACTCTGGCCCCCTTCCACAACTCTTTCTCCGGTACATCGATGATTACTTTGGTGCCGCTTCATGCTCTCGTCGGGACTTGGAAAAATTTATTAATTTTGCTCCCAATCTCCACCCCTCCATCATTTTCACGTGGTCCATCTCTGACACTTCCCTTCCCTTCCTTGACCTCTCTGTCTCAATCTCTGGTGATAGACTGTCCACCAATATCCATTACAAACCCACCGACTCCCACAGCTATCTCGACTACAGCTCCTCACACCCCGCTTCCTGTAAGGACTCCATCCCATTCTCTCAGTTCCTTCGCCTCCGTCGCATCTGTTCCGATGATGCTACCTTCAAAAACAGTTCCTCTGACATGTCCTCCTTCTTCCTTAACCGAGGTTTTCCACCCACGGTCGTTGACAGGGCCCTCAACCGTGTCCGGCCCATCTCCCGCGCATCCGCCCTCACGCCTTCTCCTCCCTCCCAGAAACATGATAGGGTCCCCCTTGTCCTCACTTATCACCCCACCAGCCTCCGCATTCAAAGGATCATCCTCCGCCATTTCCGCCAACTCCAGCATGATGCCACCACCAAACACATCTTCCCTTCACCCCCCCATCAGCATTCCGTAGGGATCGCTCCCTCCGGGACACCCTGGTCCACTCCTCCATCACCCCCTACTCCTCAACCCCCTCCTGTGGCACCACCCCTTGCCCACGCAAAAGATGCAACACCTGCCCCTTCACTTCCTCTCTCCTCACCGTCCAAGGACCCAAACACTCCTTTCAAGTGAAGCAGCATTTCACTTGCATTTCCCCCAACTTAGTCTACTGCATTCGTTGCTCCCAATGTGGTCTCCTCTACATTGGAGAGACCAAACGTAAACTGGGCGACCGCTTTGCAGAACACCTGCGGTCTGTCCGCAAGAATGACCCAAACCTCCCTGTCGCTTGCCATTTTAACACTCCACCCTGCTCTCTTGCCCACATGTCTGTCCTTGGCTTGCTGCATTGTTCCAGTGAAGCCCAACGCAAACTGGAGGAACAACACCTCATCTTCCAACTAGGCACTTTACAGCCTTCCGGACTGAATATTGAATTCAACAACTTTAGGTCTTGAGCTCCCTGCTCCATCCCCACCCCCTTTCTATTTCCCCCTTCCTTTTTTTCCAATAAATTATATAGATTTTTCTTTTCCCACCTATTTCCATTATTTTTAAATACTTTAAAATCTTTTATGCTCCCTCCACCCCCACTAGAGCTATACCTTGAGTGCCCTACCATCCATTCTTAATTAGCACATTCATTTAGATAATATCACCAACTTTAAATTTAACACCTATGTGTTCTATTGTACTATTGTCGTTGACATCTTTTGATGATCTGCTTCTATCACTGCTTGTTTGTCTCTACAACCACACACCCACCACCCCCCCCACCTCTCTCTCTCTCTATCTCTCCGCCCCCCACACACACACCTTAAACCAGCTTATATTTCAACTCTTTCTTGGACTCGAACTCAAGTTCTGTCGAAGTGTCATGAGGACTCGAAACGTCAACTCTTTTCTTCTCCGCCAATGCTGCCAGACCTGCTGAGTTTTTCCAGGTAATTCTGTTTTTGTTGTAGACTCTAGATCCTGGTAATGGAGATGGTTTAAGTTTTCAATCATCTTTCACTTGCTGGCAATGCATTATCAGCCTGAGCAATGGCACCATTACCAGCTCAGAGGACAGCGGAGTAAAAGTAGTTTATAATGTGATTTTTTGAAATTCCTAATCAAAATGATATTTACATAATGGCACAAATGGACTGTGACATTACCACGCATTCTTGTCAAGGAATGACCAGCCATTCTTATTTCCAGCAATTCTGAACTTTGCCCCCTGTATTCATTTACATGCACAACTGTGTCTGCACTCCCCAAGCGCATCATTGTGTAAAGCAAGTTGAAATGTCTTAACGAGACAAAGTACTGTGTAAATGCAAGCGTTATTACATTGATATTAGTAATGGATCTCCCATGGTGTTCACAATGTGTTGGATGATAAGACTTTTTATAATGGCAGCAATGTAATGCCATGTAAAGCACATTATAGTAGAACTGCAATAGTGTTCACAAAAAAATAAATCTTTCTTTGTGTAATTGGTCTTTGCCTATTGCAGACTTTAACCCTTTCTTATGCATTTGTCATATTAAACCAGGCTATTCTCCTGCAACACCTTACCTCAATGGGATTGTCCTTGCATGATTCCATTTCTACTTATCTGATCACAGTCAATGTGCCTTTAACAATGGCTTTGCTTTCTTGCCTTTGGAACCCTCTGAAGACTTATCCTCAGCCACTTCCTCCTCCTCGGTGTGCATGATGCTGCTTTGTGGCATCATCCTCAGCCACTGAACACCTTTATGTATGTTGGTGACACTCAGAAGGCTGAAGGGGGACCTGATAGAAATATACAAAGTTATGAAGGGCATAGATAGGGTAGATAGGAAGAAGCTTTTCCCCTTAGCAGAGGTGTCAATAATCAGGGGGCATAGATTTAAGGTAAGGGGCAGGAGGTTTAGAGGGGATTTTTTTCACCCAAGGGTGGCTGGAATCTGGAACACACTGCCTGAGGGGGTGGTAGAGGCAGGAACCCTCACAACATTTAAGAAGTATTTAGATGAGTACTTAGATGAGTGCTGGAAAATGAGATTAGAATAGATAGGTGCTTGATGGCCAGCACAGACACAATGGGCCAAAGGGCCTGTTTCTGTGCTGCATAACTCTGTGACTCAACTCTACTTCTCCATCATCTCTCTCAACCATCAGCCTCCTTGTCTGACACCCAGTTCTGAATGAGTCATAACTTCCTCCACCTCTACTTTGGGAAGAACCTAGCTATCAGCTTTGGCCTTTCTTACAAGCATTACGTCGTTGTCACTGACACCATTTTCCCCCCGGGCCACTTCTTGAGTCCAACCTGGACCATTCGCAGCTATGATGCCATGTTCAATCCTAAACTGAGTTTCAATCCACACATCCTTTCAAAAACAATACTGCCTATTTCCACCTATGCAGCTTTTAGCCCTGCCTCAACCTCTTTGCCATTGAAATCCTTACAGATGCCTTTATCATCTCCCATATGAAGTGTCCAAGTAGTCTCCTTGCTGCCCTACCATACTCCATCCTCCACATAAATTCGCAAATCTGCAGCACCTGAATGAGATCCCACCTTCACAAATTATTGCCCGACATATTCATTTTATAATGGACCGCCTTTTCTCTTAATCCCTTCACAGCCTCTTCTATTTGTACTTTTCCCTTTGTTTCCAATTTCCTGAAGCCCTATCTCTCTCCTGAGCTCTTTACTCCTCTGTCTGCAATCTGTGCCCTCTGCCACCCTCCTGCTTTTTCCCCTGCCATACTACCATGGGTAGCCTGAATCCACATGCACCATCTCTGGAGCTCCCTTCATGTAATTCTCTGCCATTTCATCCAAAAAACTTCTAAAATTCCTATCTTCTACAAAGCTTTCTGTTATTCATCTGACCCTCTACCTTGCTGCTTTAGCATCTGCCCTCTTAACACCTCTCCTTGAAGCAGCTCGGATTTTGTTTTCACTTCTAAGATATTTTATAAGTGTGAGATTTTATTGCTGTTTTTCACTTCATGTCTCTCTCTTTCTCACTTTTTGGTGTTACAGTACCAAAGCTTTTTCCCAGTCACTCCTTTCTCCCCTCATTCTCTGTTGCTTGGGAACATGTCAGAGTGAGTGAGTAAAGTCCATCAGAGAACGGAGGAGGAGAAGAGAGGCAGCAGGGGAGGAAATGCTGTCACTGCAGATGCAAAACGTTTTATCATGTTGACAAGGTTAAATATAGACAGACAGACAAACAGACACTAAGATAGAAGAACAGAGAGAAAGATATTTATTCTACATCACACAGGAAAAAAAAACATATTACCTGGTCTTTGTCAAATTTGTAGTTTGTGGGAGTTTGCTGAGCTCAAATTGGCTGCCACCTTTTCTGCATTACAAGAGTGAGTACATTTCAGAAGTGCTTCATGGGCTGTAAAGTGCTTTGAGACATCTGGTGGTTGTGAAAATTGCTCCCTAAATGTAAGTCTCTTTTTGAAAATCCAACATAGAATAAAAATGGAGCAATATCCAATTGCCAGTTTTAGGATCAATTATGTTTTCATCTATAATACATGAAATACAAGCATGTTGCATTTAAGATGGTAACATTTTAAAGGAACGATAAAACATCTAATCTGCCCCATTAAAATATGAATGATTTAGGTGGAACTAGTGCTCTGTACATCTGCATTGCTCTGTCTGTCTTCTGGCATCATCCTCGCTTCTCTGGAACTTCTTAGTGCCTCTGCTATCTTCTCACTAATCTCTTTGTTTTTCCCAGTTCCCTTAAGTATGAGTGGGTGCATACCACCTAGACACAGGAAGTTAGTTTTCCTAGTTTTTCAATTATTTTCTCCCTTTCTATCACAAGTTACATTTATATTCTTTTGAAATTTATCCTCTCAAAGTGCCACATTATCATCATCCTTGATAAAATCTGAGCAAAGTTCAACTCAATATTTCTGCCATTTCAGTCATTACCCATGAGTTTATCTTGCTCATCCTTTGGTGATGCCTACATCAAATTTCTTTTTGCTATTTACGTGCCCATAGAAGGTCCTTAATGAATTGATTTTCCAATTTCGATCCAGCTTCCTGATAGACGAGAAGTTTAAAAAAACTAAGTTCTTCAAATTCCTTTCCTTTCTCTTCGTACTGCTTAGAAGTTCCCTTCTTTAGCTTCAATTTTCCCTTCAGTTCTTTCTTCATCCGTTCAATCCATAATTAAAATGTGTGTTTTGGGGTTTTTTTTGTGGTCTCAGTGAAATACCTAAAAAATATTTCCCACTATTTTTCCTGTCTCTTTGTTTTTCAAGATTTTCTCCCTGTTTATCAAGTTTAGCTCCACCTTCATTTCCTCATTTTGCTATTTTCTAATCTATTACCTCAGTCTTTGTCCTACTTCTGCTCCTGTTAATCCTAATCATGAACTTTACTGTCTCGTGATCGCTATTGGTAAGATGCTCTCCTCCTCTTCTAAATGCTTTGGTTAATTACTCATTATGAGATCTAGCAATGATTCTTTCCTTGTTGCACTTCTTGCATTGTTGTGTGAGAAAGGAATCCTGCATACACTGAAGCAACTCAATTCCTGTTTGTCTTTTTGCTACTTCTATCCGCTATTTTATTTGAGGATAATTATTTTTCAATGTCTGCTGCTTACCTCATAAATTTATGTACATACTCCTTCCTCCAATTCCCTTCCACTATTTGATGGTTTATAGGATACCCCTAGGATATATTGTGTCAAAATATATGATTCAAACTATATAAATTCTGTATCTATTTATTGCCAGTTACCTCTCTTTTTTTCCACTGCCATTATGTTATCTCAACTTCTCCATCTTTCCTCCCTTCCTTCCTAAGTATGTTCTGTTCCATAATATTGAGTTGCCAATCCTGTTTTCTATGTAACTATGTTCCAGTCATTCCTTCTATATCTGGATCCCTTCTGCCTCCAGTACAACTATTTTGTTTTGAATACTATGTGCGTTGCTGTACCAACAAATTAAATTGTTTTTACTTGTTTTAATTTTTTCATGAGATGTGAGCATTGCTGGCCTCTATTTGTTTTTAAGTAGTTATTTCACTTTTATGCTCTATGACTTTATCCAATTTCTAGCCATTCATGTTATCCTTATTTCCTCCTTCAGTTTGTCCTTTGTTATCTCTAGACTTAACTATTCCAATGTTCTCCTGGATACCCCCCATCTTCCACCTTGCATATACTCGAGCTCATCTAAAACTCAGCTACCCATATCCTAACTCGCTTCAAGTTCCACTCAACCCTCACCCTTGTGCTTGCTGACCTACAATGGCTTCCATTTCAGCGATGCCTGGATTTGTAAAATTCTTACCCTTGCTTTCAAATCTCTCCATGCCCCTGCCCTTCCCTATCTTCCCTAACCACCACCACCTGCTTTCGTTGTGTCAGCATCACAGACGAATATCTGTATTTTGCCAACATTTATCTGGGTAGCACTAGCTAAACCACACATGACCTGCTGAGGAGGTAGTCCTGATAACAAAAACTTTTAAATGGAAATAATCTAAAGATTTCAAGTGACAAAGGCTCTGACTATTTCCTTTGGTAGCTTGCTCCATTTTGGGATTGACCTCCAATTCTGGCCTCTTGTGCATCTCTAAATCTTCATTTCTCCATTTCTTCATTGGCAACTGTGCCTTTAGCTGCCTAAGCTCTAGGCCCTGGAAATCCTCAAAACCTTCTGCCTCTCTTTCTTCCTTTAAGCCTGCCTCTTTAACCGAGCCTTTGATTATATATAATATTGTCTCATTTCAAATTTTTGTTCAATAAAGCTTCTGTGAATCATCTTGAAATGTTTTATTATGTTAAATGCACAATATTATAAATATAAGCTGTTGTTATCCTTTACTCTATGTTCCTTTATTCTTTTATTTGCTATAATTTCTAGTCTTTCCCTCCCCCATGTTATTAGTATAAAGTCTCATTTACCATTCTAGTTATTCTTTCTGCTAGGACCTTGATTCCAGCCTAATTTGGGTGCAGCCTATCCCAACAGCACCTCTTTCCTGTCCCATGAAATTTCCACCTCCTAATAAAGCCACTCCTTTAACCAGGAGTTGACTTTCCTTATCTCTTTACCCCTCTGCAAATTTCCACATGCTGAGCTAATGATACCTGTGCGATCCTACTTTTCAGTTCAGCTGCAAATTTCTGATACTCAGCAGAACCTCCTCCCTGAGCTTTCCTATTTAATTGGTTCCGACAGGGAGCAACAGTTGGATTCTTCTCTCCCTTAAAGTTTATTTACCAACCATTTTGGGATGTCCATTACCCTGGCACAACTTAGGCAACAGACCCTTCAGGATGCTCATTTCTAATATTTCTAAGAATATCATCTATCCCCCTAATTATGCAATCGCCTATAACTACTACCTTTCTACTCTGTACCCCTTGGATAGCCTTCTGCTCCATGGTGCCTTGGTCAGTACTCTCTCTGTCCATCCCACAGCCTTTCTCATTATCCTCACATCCATCTTGTACTCTGCACAAGTTCAACAGGAGCAGTTTCCCCTACACACTCTCTCCTATGTTTCCCCTTAGCCGGCTGACTGACAGCCACACTTGTCCATACCTATTCCTGTGCGTTTCTCTAGTGTGTGATTGTACTCTGGAGTAATGTATCCAGTAATTCCTCCTCTTGCCTTATGTGTCAGAATGTCTATAACTTGGTCCACCACTCTGAGCTGAGTCCCTTGAGACAGAGACATGGCTTGCAGAGGTTGTAGTCTCTTTGTCCACAGACTAATCCTGACATACTGCCATGTCTTTTATGTTATTTATTTACCTTATGCAGTTTGTTTTTTGAGCTAATTGGTTACTTGAGGTCTAACTTTATTAAAGAGGTGGATGTAGCTTGTTTTTAAATGAATTAAGTACTAATTACATAGCCATTTATTAGTTACCATGTCTTCAAATACAATTAGTATTTAATCACTTGGCCTAATTTCCTTTGACTTGCACTTGTGCTAATATTAAATTCTTACTAATTCACACCTAACACTCTCCACTAAAGATACTAAATATAAAAGGCGATATCTAGGTACTTGCTATTTTCTTATTTTTATTTCCTCAGATTCTGCCACTTTGTTAATTATGAAGCCACATGTTCTACTCCCTCCACTACAAGTATTTTCTTATTCACTGTTGCTACTAAGTTCAAATCACTTGGCACTTAATTCCCACACTGCAGCTAATTCCCACCTTCACCAAATTCCCATTTCACTCTGTTTATCAGATTCTCCCAGCTCTATGCGCACTGACCATAAGACTATAAGATGTAGCAGCAGAAGTAGGCCATTTAGCCCATCAAGTCTGCTCTGCCATTCAATGAGATCATGGCTGATCTAATAATCCCCAACTCCACTTTCCTGCCTTTTCCCCATAACCTTTGATTCCCTTACTGATTAAAAATCTGTCTATCTCAGCTTTGAATATACTTAACCCAGCCTCTACAGCCCTCTGCGGTATAGAATTCCACAGATTCACTATCTTCTGACAGAAGGAATTCCTTCTTATCTTGGTCTTAAGTGGGCAACCCCTTACTCTGAGATTATGCCTTCGGGTCCTAGACTCTCCCACAAGGGGAAACAACCTCTAGCATCTACCCTGTCAAGCCCCCTGAGAATCTTATGTTTCAATAAGGTTGCTTCTCATTCTTCTAAACTCCAATGAGTACAAGCCCAACCTACTCAACCTCTCCTCATAAGAAAATCCCTCCATACCCGGGATCAACTTAGTGAACCTTCTCTGGACTGCCTCCAATGTCAGTATATCTTTCCTTAGATAAGGGGACCAAAACTGTTCACAGTATTCTAGGTGTGGCCTAACTAGTGCCTTGTATAGTTTTAGCATGACTTCCCTATTATACTCCATCCCATTTGCCTTCCCTATTATCTTACTGAACTTGTAAATTAGCTTTTTGGGATTCATGCACGAGGACTCCCAAATCCCTCTGCGCTGTAGCTTTCTGTAGTCTTTCTCCAGTTAAATGATATTCAGCTCCTCTATTCTTCCTGCCAAAATGGATAACCTCACATTTTCCCACATTATGTCCCATTTGCCAAGTTTTTGCCCATTCACTTAACCTGTCTATATTCCTCTGTAGACTCTTTGTGTCATCCTCACCACTTGCCTTCCCACCTATTTTTGTGCCATCCACAAACTTGGCGATAATACATTCACTTCCCTCATCTAAGTCATTAATATATATGGTAAATAATTGAGGCCCCAGCACTGATCCCTGTGACACTCCACTAGTTACAGTTTGCTATCCTGAAAATGCCCCCTCGTATCCCAACTCTCTTCTTCTGTTAGTTAGCCAAACCTCTATCCATGCTAATATACTACCCCAACACCATGGGCTCTTATCTTATTAAGTAGCCTTATGTGCGGTACCTTCTTGAACGCCTTTTGGAAATCCAAATACATTACATCTACTGGTCCCCCTTTATCTATCCTGCTTGTCACCTCCTCAAAGAATTCTGATAAATTTATCAGGCATGATTTCCCCTTCATGAAGCCATGCTGACTCTGCTTGATTATATTATGCATTTCTAAATGCTCTGCTATTATATCCTTTATAATGGACTCTAATATTTTCCCAATGACAGATGTTAAGCTAACTAGCCTATAGTTACCTGTTTTTTGTCTACCCCCCCCCCCAACACACACACATACACCCCCACCCCCCCACCTTTTCGAATAAGCTGTTACATAGGCAGTTTTCCAATCTGCTGGGATTTGGAAGATTACTACCAGTGCATCCATTATTTGTGCAGCTACTTCCTTTAATGTCCTAGGATGCAACCCATCAGGTCCAGGGGACCTATTGGCCTTTAATCCCATTAGTTTCCCAGTACTTTTCTCCAATGATAGTTATTGTATTTATTTGCTCCCCTCCTTTTTGCCCCTTGATTATATAGTGTTTTTGGATTTCTATTAGTGTCTTCTACCGTGAGGACTGATGCAAAGTATTTTTTCAACCCCTCTGCCATTTCCTGGTTCCCCATTATTATTTCCCCAGCCTCATTCTCTAAGGGACCTATGTTCACATTAGCCTCTCTCTTCCTTTTTATATATTTAAAGAAGATCTTACTGTCCGTTTTTACATTGTTTGCTAGTTTACTCTCAAAGTTTATTTTCTCCCTCTTTATTATTTTTTTCGTCCTTTTTTTTGGTTTTTAAAACTCTCCCAATCCTCTAGTGTACCACTAATTTTTGCCACATTGTGTGTTTTTACTTTTAACTTGACACTATCCTTATCTTGCTTGGTTAACCATGGTTGGTTTATCCCCTTCCTACAATCCTTCTTCCTCACTGCATCAATGAAATAATTTTAGAATATCTACATTACAGTCAAGAATAAGAATATGGTTAATTTAGATTTAACAATTACTGCTGTAAACAAAATGCTGCAAGGTCAACCATTCCAATTTGAAGAAACATCACAAGCCTACTTAACTTAATTTATGTACTTTAGTTGTATTTACTGCTCTGTGCAACACAACTCTTGAGTGTAGCAGGGGATGCAGTAAGGAGCTAGAATGGAGGAGAAGACACTCCACACAAGCTGGCGTAACTCTACTTGGCACTGGAGCGCACCTCGAAGATCTCCAGCTATGGCAAGAAGACTCTGCATTTTCAAGCAGCACAAGCTAAATATATCATATGAGAGTTTTGTTTTTATGCTGATTGACATTTGACACTCTGAAGCTGTTATTTGCGTATTTCCTTGTGTCATATTGTGACTTGCAATTTGAGCCTATGATCACTTACAAAGTTAATCACAGGTTCGCCTGATTCAACGATCTTGACTGTGGGCATCATCTTGGTCAAGGGAATGTCTATGTTAAGTTTGCAATCCTTGTAAGCAAGAAGACAGCAACTTTCATGTGGTCCTTCTGTTAAAGGAAGTTTTCCAGCTGTTAAAACTGCAAACTTGTGCTGTCAAGAAGGCAACAGAACCCCAGTAACCAGGCTCCTGGTCCAAGGAATGAAAGCCCACTTTCAGGGACAACAAAACTGAGAAACGGGACCAGCAAGAATATACCAGCTCAACATTGGAGGCCTATCCTGGGCAAAATGTGAGCCTACTCGCGAAAGAACTCTCTGATAGGACTGTGGACATAGTCACCCTGCAACAAACCCACCTCATGGCCCACTGCAGCCATCAAACCCACACTCTCAGGCACAAGCTCGTTGTAAACAGTGATAACGAGATATACAGCCTAGCAACCTACATCAAAGAAAGCCTCACCAAAGATGCAGAAAACCTAAAATCAAATGGCCCCTACTCCATTTCCATTAAAGTAGGTAATCTGACTGTCCAAATATCTAAAAACCACAAAATGACCTGTGGCCCAACATTGTAATATAGCCCGCAGCACACCAACCATCGGTGACTTCAGTGTCACATCTGGGGCTACCTCAACAACAACACCGCACAGAAAAACAACTGTCAGATTGGGCCTCTGTGCATGACCTAAAACTTGTACATGGTGCAATGCAGCCTGGAACGTTCCATGAAAGGGATGGTCAACTGATCCCGACAAGTATCTTCCCCCACTCTCAACACCGCCCAAGCCTCTCACTCACATTAGCCTCGTACCGCCATCGATAAACTCAAAGCCAAATCCAAGCTGGAATCTGTGGAAGAGTAATTGGGATACCTACAGTAGACACCTAGAAAGCACCATTAATCAGATCCCACCCCTCCCTGAAAAATACAAACGCTTTACACGACTTCTCAAACTGGCAGCCAGCAAATTTGTTCCCGGGACGTCAGAAAAGATTTCATCCTCTGCAGGACCAGTGAAGTGAATGGCTCCTGGAATAATACAAAGAGGAAGGCAACAGCGCTCCTTGAGTCCCTTGATGAAGGTCACCCTGCACAATGGCAGGAAACAGAGGAGAGGATTGGCTTCACACTCTCAAACCAAAAGCCATGGAAACTCCTGCACCATCTGGGAGCAGCTGAGTTACAACCACAACAGCAGCCTAGGATCAACTCTGATGCCATCGCTTCACAGCTCACTCAAAAGATACTGGCCAGCAGGGAAGATAAGTGGACAGGAAAAATAGCTCTGCTGTCCCAGAGCAGATAGACTTCTCAAGCCCTTACACACAAGGAGAAGTGGACAACACCAAGTCAACCACAGCAGCAGGAATTAATGAGATTTATCCAGAATTCGTCTGAAGAACATCGGATCACAGAGAAGGAAGCGGCTAGAAAAGCCATTTAGCAACATCCACACGACAGGCACTATTCCAAACATCTGGTGTCAATCCAAGATGGCGGTCATTGCCAAGCTAGGGAAACCACTCAGCAACCTACACAATTACTGCCCCAACAGCCCTCCAGTTACGTGAGGTCCTGGAACGCCTCCTGTTAAACAAATCGAGTCCCACCCTGAAAGAAATGCCCCTGCACACACACCATCCCCCCCCACCCCCCAAACAGGCAGGTCTTCACACAGGCTACAACTGCTGTGAGCAGGTCCTGACAGTGACCTTGCCTGTACTGAGGCTGGTTCCCAGAAAGACCTGAAGATCGGAACTTCCTCTGTTGACATTCCTGTGCCTATGATGCTGTGTGGTGCACAGGCATGCTGCTGAAACGCTCCGATATATGTTGTCTGAAAACCTTACAACTAATCAATTCCATAATCAGAAACCAACAATTCCATATGCACCTTGGAGATCAAATCAGCTGCCCATGCATAACCAACAATGGGCTCCCACAGGGATTAGTCTTTGCACCGGCTGTCTTCAACATATATACCAGTGACCTCCCTCCCACAAAGTTGCAGCTCTTCACATCTGCTGATGGCTAGGCCCTGGCTTTCTAGGATAAAGAGCTGCAGGATGTTGAGAAAGAAGAAAAGATGATTGAAGATCTATGTTCCCTGGAAGCCCACTTCAGAAAATGGAGGCCAATAACTGCCAACACTGTTGTTTCAGCCTTCCACCTGAACAACTCATTGATCAGGGAAGAACTTCATTCCCAGTTCTGTGGCCAACCATTCACCCACAACCCAACACCAAACACCAAAATTGGCATTACTCTTCACCGCACACTGACCTACTGGCACCATTGACAGAACACTGGAGCCTAAGTCAAGATGAGAGTGAATCTCATATGGAAACTGACAGGTACCACATGGTGCAGCAGAGGCAACACACTACACACTGCTTCACTCACTCTGGTCCGCCCAACAGCAGAGCACTGCTGCTCAAGCTGGCTCAGGAGCTGCCACATACACGTGGTTGATATCCACCTCCGGGAAGCCATGAGGATTATTTCTGGGACATCGAGACCAACACAGCTCTCAAGTGGCCTCGTGTGCCAACACATATTCAACCTCCTGATGTCCACAGGGAAAATACCCTCCTCACCATTTCTGATATCAAACAAAGCACTCCCACTGACACAGAACCTCAAAAAACAAAACCCGCGTGCTCATCTGAAATCCCGTAGTCCCTATTGGGAAGACAATCCACACCCCACAGACAGTCCAGCTCTCGATGGTATACCTCCAAGCTGACTGCAAATACCACCAACCACAACCTGGTAACTGATCTGAGTAGTGAGGTCCCAGTTTCAACCATCCACAGAAAGTCTGGACAACCCTTAACTGCTTGAGGATAGGCCGGGGAAGGTGTGGCTTCATGAGTGGAACATGAGAAACAGCTCAAAATGTGACTGTGGCCATTCAAGTCAGGCCATCGACTGCATACTGAACTTCTGCCCTGAGAGACCCATTCCTGGTGGCATCACAGCCTTTCACACTGTGTCAGCTTAAACCATTGACTGGATTGTTAACCTCGACATCAAACTAAAACTGCTTCCCCAGCTATACGCATACAAAAAACACATTATTCTACAACTTATTTATCTTTTTTCAATTAACTCTGTTTTCTTGGATCTTTTTCTTAAGGAATCTCTAAATCGCTACATTAATAAAGGTGAGATCAGTTCATGAACCTCTGACTAAGATGGTTGACCAAGACTACTGCCTGGGATATCCTTTCCATCAAAGCCACATGAAGTGGATACATTTCACAGACGGTCCTGGCAGGTTTGCCAATTGTTAGATTATTGATCCAAAAGCCCATTTGTATTTCTATTTCATGGTTGAGACCTTCAATGGAAAAATTCTGCACACTTTATTCCCCTGAGGTCAGGCTTTATTTTTAAAGCGGAGGTTCCTGATTCATATACATAACGCCTGCGATGTGAAATTCCACAAAAATATTATCTGCTTGATATAAAAGGGTGCAATTGCATTAGAGAGGATACAGAGGGGATTTACGAGGACCAGAAAACTGCAGCTTTGAGAAGAGATTGGATAGACCGGGGTTGTTCTCTTTGGAACTGAGGAGGCTGAGGGGAGATTTGATTGAAATGTACAAAATTGTGCGGAGTCTGGATAGATTGGATGAGAAAGGCCTATTTACCTGAGCAGAGAGGTCAGTGACTAGGGGGCATAGATTTAAAGTGATTGGTAGAAAGATTAGGGCTGGGGGGGGGGGGTTATGAGGAAAAATATTTTCACCCAGAGGGTTGTGAGAGCCTGGAACCCACTGCTTGAAAGGGTAGTAGAGGCAGAAAACCTCAAGGGTGTCTGGATTTGCACCTGCAGGGCTATGGACAAATGCTGCAAAATGGGATTAGGCTGGGTGGCTCATTTACCGGTCAGTGCAGACAAAATGGGCCAAATGGCCCCTCTCTTTGACATAAACTTTCTATAATTCTATGAAATACTTGAAATGGAATGGCGTGAATGGTAAATGTTTACATTTTGAAATTATCTGCAAACTGAGCAGATCGTTGTTTGCCAAGGCACTCGAAGATGTTCCATCTTGATTGTAGATGTCAGCTTTCGTGTCCTGGGGTGCTCCTCCAACAAGGTTGTTCTCTGCCACTCTATTTAAAGCAAGAAACCATTGCCTGTGTGAACCTCGACACATCTGTCACTTAAATCTTTGTACTGGAGAAAAGTTACAGGATAAACAATCCCACTAGATAAACTTAATGGGCTGACAAAGGCTTCCCAACTCACTAAAGTAGTCCTCTTATCAATCAATGTGTTCCTTTCACAGCTGTGACCAAAGTAGATCTGTTTTTGCAGCTCTCAATTCTGCAGAGTATCCTCTCCCCTCGATTAAATGCTGGGATTCAGAAACGAGTTGGAGCTAATGGCTAAATTGTGAGGCTTACACAACGTTGTTATTCCTATGAAGAGAATGCTAGTCTTTCACTGCACCCTGACAGGATGGCACTGAGTCATCATATAGAAAGATTCCTGTGAAGCTACCAGAATTGCTAGTTTGGAGGCAGCCACAACATCTCTCAGTCCTTAGAGTCCAGTTGGGTCTAAAGTCCTTTGTCTATTTATCAGTGGATTGATAAACACCAAAAATAAATGATGAAACTGCTGATGATCTGAGCACCTGCTTCAATTCAAAGGCTCAAGTGTTTTGCGTATTTTAATTTGCAATCTAATTGCCCCTAGCCTATAGGCCTGCGGACATTACAATCACCTCTAACCTAGGTAGGCCTGCAAATATTACAACACCTCTGATCTAGAGAGGCCTGTGGATATCACAACATTGAGATTGAAATGACAGCGGGGGAAAAGTCTCAGGTGCCAGCAAACAGTGAGTGACTGAGTCATTGCTGGGTGCAGAAGTTGATTCTCATCAGGTGCACAGAGTGGATTTTACAGCCCCCCCCACCCCACCAACCCTTGCTGGTCATGTTTTAGGTGGGGCGGGGAGGCACATGAAATTTGACTGGTGGCCTTGCTGCCCATCCCTGACCTGTTCCTTATATTATGGTGGGTGCGTACATTGCCCACTAGCCGACCTGCCCTTAGACCTATTGAAGCTCTTAACAGCCCAATTAAGGCCATTTAAGTAGTAGCTAAGGGCCTAATTCTGTCTTCACCACCATAATAAAGTTGGCATAGTGGAAGGCAGATAACAGTGGGCAGGCCGTTTATTCATCAACTCTTGTAACCTCTTGCCTTTAGTGCATTGCACCCCCCAGGGTGGTACTGCCATTTTGTGGCCCTCCCTGACCTTCAAAACCCAGCCCCACCCTGTGATTCCCCCTCCCTTTCTGTCCAAAAATCCCAGATTGTCTTAATCCAGTGTCCCTGTTGTCATCCTCGTGGGTGTCTGTGCAGCATTACTGAGCTCTGGCACTGCTGGGATTACAAGAACTGCCGGTCAGTCAGATTGGCTGGCAGCTCGCAAGGGTGGGATTCCTTACACTGAGGAGCCCATGTCCCACATTGAGGGTGGGATTTTCCGGTCCTATTGGCTCTCCAAATTTCCCTGTCCCACCAGCGATGTGTGCCTGCCTGTGTTAGGCCTGGAAAATCCCAGCCTGAGCTTGTTAAGGCCACCCACAGTGTTTTATCAGTCTTCAATTTGTTCATGACTGACTTTTCTACAGGGGGATGAGTGATAGGCGTTCATCCACACCCTCACCACCCCCCCAATGGTGCTGAACATTGTGGAATCATCAGCGAACATCCCCACTTCTGACCTCATGATGGAAGGAAAGTCATTGATGAAGCAGCTGAAGGTGGTTGGGCTGAGGACATTACCCTGAGGAACTCCTGCAGTGATGTCCTGGAACTGACCTCCAACAACCACAACCATCTTCCTTTGTGGTAGGTATGACTCCAACCAGTGGAGAGATCCCTCCCTGATTCCAATTGATTCCAGTTTTGCTAGGGCTCCTTGATGCCACACTCAGTCAAATGCAACCTTGATGTCAAGGGCAGTCACTCTCACCTCACATTGGGAGTTCAGCTCTTTTGTCCATGTTTGAATGAAGGCTGAAATGAGGTCAGACATTGAGTGACCCTGATCGAACCCAAACTGAGCATCAGTGAGCAGGTTATTGCTAAGCAAGTGCTGCTTGATAGCACTGTTAATGACCCCTTTCATCACTTCACTGATGATCGAGAGTAGACTAATGGGGCAGTGATTGGCCGGGTTGGATTTGTCCTGCTTTTTGTGTACAGGACATACCTGAGCAATTTCCTATATTGCCAGGTAGATGCCAGTGTTGCAGCTGTGCTGGAATACTTTGGCTAGGGGCACAGCAAGTTCTGGAGTATATGTCTTCAGTAGTATTGCTGGAATATTGTCACGGCCCATAGCCTTTGCACTACCCAATGCCTTCAGCCAAATCTTGATATCATGTGAAGTGAATTGAATTGGCTGAAGACTGGCATCTGAGATGCTGGGGACTTCCAGAGGGGGCTGAGATGGATCATCCATTTGGCACTTCTGGTTGAAGGTTCATGCAAATGCTTCAACCTTATCTTTGCACTGATGTGCTGGGCTCCTCCATCATTGAGGATGGGGATAGTTGTGGAGCCTCCTCCTCAAGTGAGTTGTTTAATTGTCCGCCAACAATTATGACTGGATGTGGAAGGACTGCAGAGCTTAGATCTGACCTGTTGGATGTGGAATTGCTTAGCTCTGTCTATCACTTGCTGCTTATGCTGTTTGGCACGCAAGCAGTCCTGTGTTATAGCTTCACCTCATCTTTAGGTATGCCTGGTATGCCCTCCTGCACTCTTCATTGAACCAGGGGGGGTTGATCCCCTGGCTTGATGGTAATGGTAGAGCGGGGAATATGCCAGGCCATGAAGTTACAGATTGTGGTTGAGTACAATCCTGCTGCTGCTGATGGCGTCTCATGGATGCCCAGTCTTGTGCTGCTAGATCTGTTCAAAATCTATCCCATTTAACACAGTGGTAGCACTACACAACACGATGAAGGGATTCCTCAATGTGAAGATGGGACTTTGTCTCCACAGTGACCGTGTGGTGATCACTCCTATCCATACTGTTGTGGACAGATGCATCCGTGGCAGGCAGGTTGGTGAGGATGAGGTCAAGTATGTTTTTCCTTCTTGTTGGTTCCCTTACAACCTGCCGCAGACCCAGTCTAGCAGCTATGTCCTTAGGGACCCAGCCAGCTCAGTCAGCAGTGGTGCTACCGAGCCACTCTTGGTGATGGACATTGGAGTCCCCCACCCAGAGTACATTCTGCACCCTTACCACCCTCAATGCTTCCTCCAAGTGGTGTTCAACACTGATTCATCAGCTGAGGTGGGGAGGGGGGTGGGGGGGGGTGTGCAGGTGTGGTATATGGTAATCAGCAGGAGGTTTCCTCGCCCAAGATTGAGCTGAGGATCTGGGAGTGTGGAGCAAAGTACCAGAGAAATCCTAGGCTTCTAAGAGAAAAGCAGCCAGACTGTAGCAGTGACATGAACAGCAGCAAGCTGTAGTTAGTAGAAATAGGAGAAGTCAAGGAGTGGTAGAGGAGCGAGAGTGACTGAATGCCTAGGGTGAAGAATTAATGGTGAAGTATTCTCTGGGAAAGAAACTTTTTGAATCTTTTGTTTGCTTTGGTTCCTTTTGTGTTTTTGTGGAGGATGCTGCTTGTTGATTGTTTTCAATGCATATCAAATCTGAATTAATCAGGATATAGCGTTAAGTTTTAAATTGCCTTTTTGTTAATATAAAATTAATATTCATGAGAAACCTTTGATAAGAAACAATAACACATAGACAATTAATTTCCACATCCTTCTGTGTCAATGCAAAATTTTCATATATATATATAGGTAGATAATAGAGATAACAGGGTATAAGGATCTTGACTTGTAACATTACACCCTGAACTCAGTATCGACTCTTCCACCACCAGCAACTGTGGCTGTAATACAGATCTACAGCTTGCATTGCAGTAATTGGTCAAAGGTACCTTGACTGCAACCAGTTCCCTGGCCCATCCAATCTCCTCTCCCCTCTCCTCCCCTCATCACTGAGACACCACAGAGACGCACAAGAACAGCAACATCATGGGAATACAATTACCTCCATATTCTTCACCGTGTCATACTCCTTTCTGACTGCAACATATAATGCCATTGCTTTATTTTGGTGGGTTAAACTCCCATGATTCCTACCTAACGCTATCTCACAAATGTCACCACTGCAAGGACTGCACGAGGAAAAGGCTAATTACCACCTTCTCAGGGTAATTAGGGATGGGTTATAGCTGTAGCCTTGTTAGTATTACCCACGTCATGAGAACACACAAAAATAACCACGTTTTACTTAAGTGCTAATGGATCTGATACAAAAATGGTAAAAGGTAAAAATATTTGTGACATAAATTGTCCATCCTCTGGCTCTGATCTCTTGTGCAATTCCCCTTTCCCACCATTGATGGCCATACCTTCAACTGCCAAGGTTCCACTCTCTAGAATTTCCCCCTAAACCTCTTCATCTCTCTACCCTCCAGCTACTTTAATCAAGCTTTGAGTTAACCTGCCACCTCATACTCTCTGGCTCACTCACTCTCTGCCTTACTCGCTCTCTGCCTCATTGTCTGTCTGCCTCATTGTCTCTGCCTCACTCTCTCTCTGCCTCACTCTCTTTCTCTCTCTGCCTCACTCTCTCTCTTTCTGCCTCTCTCTCCCTCTCTCTTTGCCTCACTCTCTCTCTGTCTCATTGTCTCTCTGCCTCACTCTCTCTCTCTCTCTCTCTTTCTCCATCTGCCTCACTCTCTCTCTGCCTCACTCACTCTCTCTCTGCCTCACTCACTCTCTCCCTGCCTCACTCCCTCTCTCTCTGCCTCACTCCCTCTCTCTGCCTCACTCCCTCTCTTTCTGCCTCACTCCCTCCCTTTCTGCCTCACTCTCTCTCTCTCTGCCTCACTCTCTCTCTCTCTGCCTCAATCTCTCTCTCTCTCTGCCTTATTTTCTCTCTGCCTCATTCTCTCTCTCTCTCTGCCTCTCTCTCTCTCTGCCTCAGTCTCTGTCTGCCTCACTCACTCTCTCTCTCTGCCTCACTCCCTCTCTCTCTGCCTCACTCTCACTCACTCTCTCTCCCTCTCTCTCTGCCTCTCTCTCTCTGCCTCACTCACTCTCTCTCTCTGCCTCACTCACTCTCTCTCTGCCTCACTCTCTCTCTGCCTCACTCTCTCTCTCTGCCTCATTCCCTCTCTCTCTGCCTCACTCTCACTCACTCTCTCTGCCTCACTCCCCCTCTCTCTGCCTCACTCTCTCTCTGCATCCCTCTCTCTCTATCTGCCTCACTCTCTCTCTGCCTCACTCTCAGCTTCACTCTCCCCCTGCCTCGCTCCCCCGCCTCATTCTCTCTCTGCCTCATTCTCACTCACTTTCTCTCTGCCTCACTCTCTCTGCTTCACTCTCCCCCTGCCTCGCTCCCCCGCCTCATTCTCTCTCTGCCTCACTCTCTCTCTGCCTCACTCTCTCTGCTTCACTCTCCCTCTGCCTTTCTCCCCCTCTGCCTCATGCTCTCTCTCTGCCTCACTCTCACTCACTGTCTCTCTCCCTCTCTCTCTGCCTCACTGTCTTTCTGCCTCTCTCTCTCACTGCCTCACTCTCTCTCTCTGCCTCACTCTCTCTCCCTCTCTCTGCCTCATTCTCTCTCTGCCTCATTCTTTCTGTCTCTGCCTCATTGTCTCTCTCTGCCTCTCTCTCCCTCTGTCTCTGCCTCACTCTCTCTCTCTGCCTCACTCTCCCTCTCTCTGCCTCACTCTCACCCACTCTCTCTCTACTTCTCCCTATCTGCGTCACTCTCTCTCTTTCTCAGTCTCACTCTCTGCCTCACACTCACTCTCTCTCTTTCTCTCTCTGCCTCACTCTCTCTCCCTCTCCCTGGCCTGGACAGCATCTTCAAGAGTCTGTAAAGCACCCTGGGATGTTTCTCCATATTAAAAATTATATATTTATGAGAACCTAATTTCACTCAGTAAGGTTGATTGGTGTCAGCAATAGTGTTCGCGGTGGTGGGTACACCATTTCCAAGAGCTGGCATGAAGCCTCACTGTGTGTTTTATTTTCAATGGGTGCTATAATACTAATGCACACTGAGCAGCTGGTCACAGCAGACTTGCCATAATATTGTCGTGCTCCTCTGCCATGTATGGATTGAGCACATGCCTGCCTGGATTAACTACAGTGCTGTCGAGTGCACAAGTCCCCTGGTGCATCTTGTGCTGAGTGGAACAAGTACAAATCTGGCAATAACTTTGATAAGGCTCTTTTTTTTTCAATAGAAGAAACTCCCCTCTTGTTATCTGAAACAGTACGATAGCTTCAGTATCTGGTGTGGAGCTGATTGGTGCTGCATTTGAGCTCTGCAGCTCCACTGGGCAGGTTTGACTGGTTTTTGCTGGGTTATTGCCGGGTGTCAATGAACATGACTTTTGCCGCTTCCTCGTTGAGCCACGGCAGACTCTGGATAGATGTGCTTCTGTCACTTTTGGCTCGTGTTGGATCATTGGATTGACTGATTCTTGCTGAGCTGTGGGATTCTCTGTGGCCCTGCTTGACTAACTCTTGGCTAAGCCGGGTCCCAGGCTGCTCTGCTCTACAGGCAAGCAGCAATGGGATGAGGCTGTGTCTGTAAGTAAGGTGGTTTTATTAAGATAACATTAATTTGCAGAATGTTTATCACTGTTTTGCTCCTGATTTAACGAACAAAAATATCTGGTTTCATTTCTTACTTTACTGATTGGTCCATCATTCCCATCCAAGTTATTAAAGCAGTACCAGGCATACAACAAGATGCACAGATTCATTTAAGATCATTACTGCCCAGCTTTGCTCCTGAGATTTTAATTTCCAAGCCTTGATAATATTTGTGATTTTATTTCTTTAACTGTATATGGATGTGGCACCATTGCGTCCGCTTGGATCAGTCAGTAGCTTCTTGCCTCTGGTTAGGCGTTGGGGAGGATCTGAACTCAATCTATGCTGACACTCGAGTATGGTTACGAAGGAGTACTATATTGCTGTCTGTTCGAATGAGAATCGTATCTGCCTTTTTGAGGCTGACCTCTCGAAGATTCAGAGGAAAGCAGGAGATTCCCCCGGCCAACATTCCTCCTTCAACAGAAAAAATAACAGACTAACTGGTCACCTACCCAATTATTATTGAGAAGTTACTGTTACAGAATGGTCACTATGTTCTCACTGCACCTGTTAATCATGTGAAGCACTTTCAGACGACAAGGGATATGGAGATAGCGTGGGGAAGTGGCGTTAAGGTAGATGATCTGATTGAATGGCAAGGCAGGCTTGATGGGCCAAATGGCCTACTCCTACCTTATGTTCCTGTTGTATAAATAGCAATCTTTCTGTTGTTTTAATATGCACAATTTACAGGGATAGAAGGAAGAGAGGGAGGGTATTTTCCCACTTCCTTTTCTCCTCCTTTCTGTTGAATCATGTACAATAATGCATTATTGCAAATTATTAGTAGAAACGCACATGTTTGCATCTGAGTTAAGGAATACTCCAGTTTGTATGCTTTATATATATATTTTTTTTTAAAAAAATGCAGAACATTATCAGCTGATTTTCAAAGTACTTTTTCTCTCTTTTCAAAGTTTGATTTCCTGTGTATGGCTAATACGATCTTATCTACCAGACTCTAAGTTATCTCGCTCAAAATTGCTTTCTCTCACCTTCCAAGTGTTTGCAATGGTCTATCATGTCTCCAAAGCAATTGTATGCACTATTAGGTAGAATTTTGAACACAATATAGTGCCAAATAGACAACAAATGTGCTAAACACCATAAACCCCTTCAAATCTATTTTGTAATTAGTATTTGAAAATTTTGTGGATCCATTTTAATAAATAAACTGTTTAACGTATTTCCTGGAGCATCCCTTTCCTCTATTGCATACATATCGATGGCAAGTGTCTCATGCTGACATCAATGTTTTAGCATGGACTGGGCCGCTCAGCATACCCGAATTCTTTTGCTAATGTTAGTGATCCTGGCCCTGCTGTCCATAGGCAAGAATTCTCTTGAAAACAGGAATTCTCACCTGGACAATGAACAGCTAGAATAGTACCCCATCAGCAGCAGGATTAAGGGATGAATTTTGAGGGGAAAAGGAAGCATTGGGGTAGAGAGGGGATAAATAACCAATAGCAAAGAGAAGCAGTTGACTGATTTATAATGAAGGAGAAAGAGAAAAGGATGTCAACGAAGGATGCATGTAGTTTTTTGAAAGCCTTGTCTGTAAAGCTTTGTAAGGGAACAAATTGATAACTGTGAAGAATAGTAGGAGGGGATAGAATGGATCCACTGTGGTGTTCAATAGTTCAATTGTTCTGTGTCTGATTAAGTGATTCTGTTTGCTATTGATGCTCACTGTCTTAGATTGGTTGAGCCCTGATGTGGACTCAGGAAAAAGTAAACAGAGCTATAGGAAGAGCTCAAAAACCCAAGCTGAAGCATGGAGCAGACATTTTAAAGCACTGTAAATAAAACCTATTACACACATAGGGCAGAATTTTTACCTCGGCAGGTGTGTGCGATCGGCAGGCCCAGGAGCGGCCAGGGAACAGACCGTCAACCGCGATCACCCCCCCGACCGTGATTTCACACTGGCTGGACAATTGATGGGCATAGGAGGAGCGTGGAATGAGAGCTCCCTGAAGGCAGAGAGGGAGTTGAAGAATTCAAAAGCAATGAATAAAAGTTTTAAAATGCAGAAAAAAGTCCATGCATCAGAATCAGTCACCTGAAAATATAAATGGTGAAAATTCTGTCCAACTGTTTTTATTTTCTTTAAGTTACTAACGGAAACCTCATCTTATCCTTGGATGAGGTTTCATCAAAAAGGCAAAATCTGCCTGGCAGATTCGCCCATCCGCCAACCGTAAGGTTGGACCGGCCTTGAAAAATCCGACTGAATTGGAACTTTAATGGGCTTAATTGCCCTCTTAATTATCGGGTGACGCACTTCCAACTTTGGCAACTGAAATATCGCGCGAGCGCCGGATGATGTCGGGACGCTGGCCCGATGTCATCAGGCGCTGTTTTACACTCGAGCAGGTCAGGTGCACGACCATACGCCGAGCTAAAAATCCTGCTTGTAGTAACCAGTGTCATCTCCGCATTGCTCTGAGATACAAAATATACAGCAGCCACCCTGTCAGACTCGCAAATGGGAAGTGCCCTATCCAGTCCAGGAATTTCGGGTCCATAGTGACTAAGGGAATCACCATCTTTGTTATTTGTCAGCAAGATTATAAAATACAATCTTAGAAAATCTTGTGAATTTTTTTATAATAGGTAATGTAGAAGTACCTCATTACTGCACAATTGCTGCTCTGTTTTTGACTCCTTGGATGCAGGATGGGAATTTGTGATCAATGACGTGTTACGCTAAAAAATCTAGATCTAATCATGGGTTTTGTGGAACAGCAGTCACGTGTAATGTTGCGTATGAAGGTTGAAGACAAAGCTTTTGAAAACCACACACATTTCTACTTTTTGCAATAGGAAATAATCTTTCCTATCTTTGGAGAAATGTACAAAAGTATTGTCCACTGGTCCTCGCTGTCACAGGTCACAAATGGGCACTTGGCTGAGAGCTGGGGGTCTCCTGGAACTGCACACTTGCAAAAAACCTTAAAGAGAAGAGAACAAGAAAGAAAAAGGGAAAATGATCAGCTCTCAAATCTTTGTATCACGGACCATTTAATCCATTTGTTCAGAATTCAATCTAAACACAAATAACTAGAAAGCGCTATGAGTGAAAGCATGTATTTTACATAAAACTAATTGGATTTCTGAGATGTGTTGATGACTTTAGGTCAAGTCTAGGAGTAGATTGATGGTATTAACTGTGATGTTTATTTAAAAAAAACACTGGATAATTGGAGAGCAGTTTATGCTTGGATGGGAATTTTGAGTTTATCTTGTTATGTCGGGATTAGAAATTCTATTCTAGAGATACGGCTGGGGTGTGAATAAATGGAATGGGATTCCGTTCTTTGGGAATCTGCATGGGAATGAAATCCTATACCATAATGGCAAATAGGAGTTAGTATTTTTATTGAATGGGAATGATAGGAAAATATTATGGTCTGCTAAGATTGTGTAAAATAGGAATCTGTAATTGATTCATTGGAATTCTGAATAGAGCTACTTAATGAAGTTGATTTTCCCACACTGGAATTCAATGTGGCATTAATGAAAGACAAGTCCAGTCCTTCTGCACAGTGCTAGTGAATGGAATAGATTAAGCCCATTGCAACTCGGCACAGTGCTGGTGAGTGGAATTGATTTGACTTGTTGGAATTCTGCACCACGCCAGTGAATGAAATTGGTTTGACCGGCTGGATATTTTTTTTACAGTGCTAATGAATTACCTTGAGGGTGCACATGGAATTAAATGGGAAGTGGCTTTAGTTGATTAATATTATGCATACTTCTGATGCACAATATCATCGCCCTTCCAATTGTCGTACGTCTTATTTTCTTTCCATTGCATTAATCGATGTGAAATTATAGCCAGTAGGATAGGTCAATGTGCAGCAATGTGCATTAAACTACAGGGAACGTGTATTGGCAATATTGGCACATTTTGTACTAGTCACATGGCCCCATGCTCAGATGTTTACATTCCCAGCAGGTCTGTGAAAACCCCATGTACCACTTTCAATTATTTGAACATTTTGTAAGGCCTTTCATTCTCAGCAGGCTGCATATAATCAAACAGAAACTAACAGGCAACCATTTCACTTTGCAGGAAACAAAACTATTTGCATATTTACGTATACAAGCTGAGCACTAAAATTGGCTCATTAATGAACACTTCAGAGCTTCAGACCTTGGATTGCAGTAGAGCATCTCTCCCTCTCTCTCCCTCCCTCTCACTCTCTCCTCTCTCCTTCCCTCTCTCTTCCTCCCTCTCTGCCACCACCTCCTGAAATAAAATGAGGCCACAATTCTTCTATTTATTTTTCTCCAGAATTCCTTCTAATGTATTCTATCCTGGTATCCTATAATATTAAGGTTTATTTTTCTTAACTCATCTGATATTTAAAAGTTGAATCTGGCCGTCCATGTGCATGTAAAGGGACGCTCGTCATTGTGATGAAGTGTGTACCAAGCCTCGCACTGCTTACTGAGAGGGGGCAGCCAGAAGATTAGTGCACTGTCATGTCACAGTGAGATCAGAGCACTAGATCACAATGATGTGGATGAATATGATTCGCACCATCCTCTGCTCAGAAACAAATTAAAACAGGTCTCTCAATTTTTAGTAAAAATGTAAAAATCATTTAGAATTATGACAAATCAAAATGCAGCTTTGTGGTAACGATGTAAATAAGGAAGAGGTGATCTTTAGGGAAAGCAGTGCAAAGATGGCAAGGACTTGGCTTTAGATTTTTGATCATGTTTATCTTCTGAATCAAAAGTGAAGGGACACTGCGTGCTATCTGCCAACTTGGAAGTGAAATTAGCCCTGGGCAAAAACTCAAAATGGGTGATAGCAATTTTTCTTAATATATTCATTAATAGGTTGCAGGTATCGTCAGCAAGCCCAGCGTTTATTACCCATCCCTAGTTGTTCTTGAGAAAGTGGTGGTGAATTGCCTTCTTGAACCTCTGTATTGCATGTGGTGAAGTTACTCCCATGGTGCTGTTAGGTGGGGAGTTCCAACGTTTTGACCCAGCAATGATGAAAGAGCCTATGCCTAAGTCAGGAAGGTAAAGATTGTAGGATTTTGAGAGGTCTTGGTCAGTTGCTGCAGTGCATTTTGTAAATGGTACACACTGGTGGCAGCGAATGTTTCAGGTGGTGATTGGGGTGCCGATCCAGCAAGCTGCTTTGTCCTGGATGTTTTTGATCTTACCAAGTGTTGTAGCCGCACTTATCCATGCAAATGGAGAATATTCTATCATGCTCCTGACTTGTGCCTTGTAGATGGTGCAAAGAGTTAGGGGAGTCAGAAGGTGAGTCATGCCAGTGTCTGTCTTGCTCATGTAGCCATGGTATTTATCTAGCTGGTCCAATTAAATTTATGGTCAACAGTAACCACCCAGGTTGTTGATAATGGGGTTTTGATGATGGTAATGCCTTTGAATGTCAATGTTTAGAATCTCTGTTATTGGAGTTGGTCAATGCCTGAAACTTTTTCCAATTTTATTACCACCCTATCTTCTTTTCCAACACATCAATGTTATAGGGCTGAAAAATCTGACCAATGCTCCCAGCTCATGCCTCTTTTTGTTTATTGGTTCTTGTATCCTCCATAGCATTGTTCATAGTAAGTCACATGACATGCTGTTTTATAACGGCAGGGATGTGCAGAGTAAAGGGTTGACGCCACTGATAGCTACTGAGCATGTCCGTAAGGAGCTATGTCACAGTGATGTCGCTCACTGAGAAGAGATGAGTGCGAAGCATCTCAGAGAGTGGCTCCAGCTCTGTCTTGGTCTTATTTAACCTTTGTAAATAGTTAGATTGTGAATGTGTTTTTGAACAAAAGACCATTGCCTCCAGCAAGATCTCTTCAGAGTAAGGAGCTAATGAATCCCACGATAAACAGGGCCCGCTCGCCGATGCGTAAAATGACACGCGGTGACGTTGGGCATGTGTCCCGATGTCTCCACGCATCATTTAGACTGTCAGTTCAGTGGGCGCGCAGCCAACTCCACCACATGCCTGTCAAAGGCCTGTTAAGGCCAGTAAGAAAGTAATTAAGTTGTTAAGAATGCTGCCCAACCTTAACCTTAAGAGCCCAGGCTGCCTTCACATTTTTCATGAAACCTCATCCACGGGTGGGATAAGGTTTCATGAAAGGTTTATTAGTTAAAGAAAAAATTTTGAAAAAATTAATGGACATGTCCCAGCTGATGTGACAGTTTCACATGAGGGGACATGTCATAATCTTTTTTTAAATTTTCTTCAATGTTTCATAAGTGAAAGTAATCTCCCTGTGACACCTCCGTGCCTCGGGGAGATTCCGGCGCTCTTTCGCACACAAGCACGAAAGAGCACATTCCCCGACTCAGGGAATTCCAATCCCCCCCCCCCCGCCCACCTCCCAACCCTGCCCGCACAGGGAGCGCTCAGCGCTTCCGAGTGTGCTTCACGCTGGGCAGGCCTTAATTGGCCAGCCCACGTAAAATGGCGGCGTGGCCCCGATTGGGGGCACTGATCGGGTTCGCACCCACCCCTGTACACCTCCCCCACCCCCCCAGATGGGGGGGGACATTTCTGCCCGTAGTGTGTAAAACCGAAAGTGTACCAAGGCAGCATCCAGGGAATCATCCTGAAAAGGAAACAACCACCATTTTCCAATATCCCTGATTTTTCAATGTGGCAGGAAGAGGGTCCATGGGCAGGGAGAATGCCCTGGCTGATTTACACAGTGTCATGTGTGTGACAAGTTGGGCCATTTCAATATGGTCTTGTTTAACCTTTGTAAATAGTTGGCAGGTAAATAAATGTTTTTGAATAAAAGATCATTGCCTCTAGCAAGATCTCCCCTGGAGTAAGAAACTAACGAATCCCAAGGAAAACCCCACAATAACAGAAGGTGTTGCTCCTTGTATCTTCTGCTAA
Organism: Carcharodon carcharias; assembly: GCF_017639515.1. NCBI lineage: Eukaryota > Metazoa > Chordata > Chondrichthyes > Lamniformes > Lamnidae > Carcharodon > Carcharodon carcharias. The sequence goes on from NC_054486.1 coordinate 99,556,865, forward strand.
GATGTTCCTGTGCTGAAGTGGCTTTTCCTTTAAGACCATGAAACCTAATTGTTATATGTCAAGACTACGTGAAATAACTCAGTTTAATTACTGTTTAATGAGACATTTGCAAACCTTCCAACCGATCCCCATAACAATGTCCCTCAATTCGTCAGTTCCTCAAGTATCTATCCAATTCCTCATTAAATTTACCTCATATTGCTGCCGCACACCTTCTGTGTATGTAGTTAAATAATGTCTACGTACTAAGCTTGAGCTCATGTCTCCAGGTCACAGAGTTTGCAGATTAGAAGGTGGCAGCAAATTTCTGACCAGCACAAAATGACAGCCTTGCTTTCACTCCCTCCTATATTTCCTCTGGCCCCTAAATTACCCCTGACACCACCACCTCTCAAGCACTTCTTGCCTTCTGTGAATCTGTCCTCCACCAGCTCGCACCTCCACACCACTCCTCCCCTCTCCCTGCCTGACGCCAATCATCCTACCATCGGGAGAAAAGCTCTCTACCCCCTTGGTCCGACTCTATGTGAACCATTGTTAAACTCTTCCACCTCTTCAAAAAATCCTCCTCAAGACTACTTTTCTTGGTCACCCTTTCTAATCTATTTCTCCTGGATTGGTGTCCATTTTCATGACACTCGTTTGTGAATCATCTTGGGACAAGCTGTTGTGGAGGATATTAATGTGAGATATGATCCTTTCAGAAAGTTGAAGTACATTGAGCTCTAGCACGTACTGTTTGGTCAAATACATCACAATATTAGGCACTAACATCAAAAGATCATTACTCTGTCTCAGGAAGTCACAGCACAGTGAGCACTACAAATTTAAACCTGAGTATCTTCAGATTAGCCTCCAAAAAAAACAAAAATAAGTGACTATGGTGCTAACATTTTCATTCCTATTTGCAGGTGCATTCAGGCTCTCAGGAATGAAAAAAAAGATTCTAGGAACCCCATTGAAGTTCAGCAATCTAAACCCACTGCTGTTCAGAAATGTGAGAATCTGAAGTGAGATGGCAAAAATAGTGGTATTTGAATGGTTGAAATAAGTATGAACAGAATGGGGTTTCCCAACTCTATAATTTGTAATACAAAGGAAACCCAGCATTTACCAGAGAGGAGCAAACAGACCCTCTTTATGTTATGGTGAGGTGAATAGAATGTGTGTGTCTCACAACAGGACTTGAGCGCAAAAATCAAGGCTGACATTCCAGCGCATTACTGAAGGAGTGCCACACTGTCAGGTGTGCCGCCTTTTGCATGAGACGTTAAACCCTGTCTCCCCTCTTCAGTGGATGTAAAAGATCTCATGACGCTATTTCGAAGAATGCCAGGAGAATTATCTCCAGTGCCCTGGCCAATCTATGTCCCGCAATCAAAATCCCAAAAACTGATTATGTGTTTGTGACCACATCGCTGTTTGTGGGAGCTTGCTGTGTGCAAATTGGCTGCTGCATTTCCTACATTTCAACAGTGACTGCACTTCAAAAGAAAAGTGCTTTTGGACATCCTGAGGTTGTGAAAGACACTATTTAAACGTAAGTCTTTCTTCCTCCTCCTTTATATTACAATGACTTGAAAAACCCATGTGTATATTATGACCTTGTAGAAATTATGGTTTTGAAATTCAACAGGGGTTCCATTGCTGGCCCAGTTCTTCACTAATGGTTAACTGTTTCTTGTTTTCCTTTTAAGAGGCTAAACCTCCATCCATCAAGGCAAATGGAGGCAAGGTGGTGAAGCCAGGGACTCCTAGATGGGCTCAATCTGGACCCACCATAGCTTTAAAGGACCTGGAACCAATTGAGTGAGGTAAAATGACTTTTAGAAGGGATTAATGGGCCCCTCTCTGGTGTTCCATTCAAGTAAGAGACTTGAGTGCTCAAAGAAAATGATTTCACATTATAATTTTTGGAAGAATTATAAAAATCAATTTTTATGCGATGCAGAAATTGCTGGCAAGACCAGCATTTATTGGCCCATTTCTAAATGTTCTTGACAGGGTGGTGGTGAGCCACTGCTTTGTAACACTGCAGTGAAGATACTCCACCATGCTGTTAAGAAGGGAGTTCTGGGATTTTGACCCAACAACAATGAAGGAACAGCAATATTTTCAGATGGTGTGAGACTTGGAGAGTAATTTGGAGGTTCCCATGTGCCTGCTGCCCTTACCCTAGGCTGTAGAGGTCAAGGTTGTCGAGGCAGCCTTAGCGAGCAGCTACATTGCATCATGTAGGTGGCACACACTGGAGCTACATTGTGCCTGCAGCGGAGGGAGTGAATTTTGAAGGTGGTGGATGGGATGCCAATCAAGCTGACCTCTTGGCAAGAGGCACTTGATATGGGAAGTTTATAAACTGTCCTATTTGCCTAAACTTGTCATGCTGTGATTATGTCCTTGCTGTATAGAAGGGGTTTAAGCACCTCAGTTTTGTATCTCCTCAGTCCATATTTCAGAGAAATTCCTTGTATGTCTCAACCAACTGTATTTCTGTGCTTCTTAAATCGCCCCTATGCTTTTATATCTTTTCATAAATTCAAAATAAAGTAATATATAAAAATAGAAATAACGTATGCCTTTACAATGAAGACTGAATAATCTTTGTGCGCCCATGTCCAACTATTCCCCCAAGCTCTAAAGCCACTTCACCTCACCAACACTTTGGTGTTGATGGCCAGTGCATGGTTAACGCAGGAGGTTAGCAGGTTTTATCATAAAATTTCAGTGAAGAAATATATTGTTCATGCCACTTTGGAGGAAATTTGTCCAAAATGGTAAAAATTTGCCATCTCATTATATTCAGGACTTTGGATTCCTGAATGGGTTAAACCTGATTAATATTCTCCAGGTGTGCCACTTTACTTGGTGCTGCTGAGTACGATCAATAGAAATGAAATAATATAGCAGCTAAAGTTACATCAATCATCTGAGTCACCTTTACGATTTCCTATGCAAGAAAGCATCTCTATTCGTGGTATGGATTTACCTTTCACATAATGGATTAATCTCCAGCTTTGTCAAGCATATCACTACAGATTTCTTTATTTATGATGAAGCCTTAGACTCAATTTCTCAGCCTTTTCTTGGTAATTCGGCACCCTTCCAGCTAGCAGGGCCCCTGTTTGAGCTGTGCCCTCCCTTCCAACTGGCCTTGATCAAAATATCCACTTCACAAGAAGGACCCAAAATATTAACCTTTTTCTTCAATGGGTGATGGAAGCCTTAATGTTACCATACTTTTTTTAAAAAAAAATTCTCATGGACTCTCCTCAGCAACTTTGGAGAGAGGCCCATGATGGTGCCTTAAGAACTAATGGTATTAGCAACCTCATTCCATCAGCTAATTAATAAACATCAAGAAGAAAAAGTTCAAAGTGTTTGTGTGTTTGTACAGATGCATATAGATGCTTCAAAATTTCAATCAGATCTACATTGCATTGATCCATGACAATAAGCTCAAGAGGGGTCACTGGTGTCAGTGCCAAGAAAAGGGGCAGGAGTTAACTACAGAGGCAGGAAATGGGCTGTTTCCAGGTCCCAAACCCACCCATGGTAGGTGAGGGTGCAACAGTCATCAGCCCTGAGTTATGTGGGGGCACTCCCTTAATTGGCATGGAGATGGGTTAGCGACCAAGAGGGCAGGAACAGAGGTGGTACCGTTGATTTGCGGACCTGATCTAAATAGACCACAACAGCCATTACTGTGGCTGCTCTAACTGCTTAGAAGAAATTATATTGTGAGGAATTTGGAAGAGGCCTGGTCACCTTCCTTGTCCCACGATTGTGTTTGGCAGGCTTTCCCCCTCGTCTTATACCCCTGCAATGCCAGGAAGGTGACGGCCTTGTGCAATGTCAGTGTGCTTACTGCCCACGCTTCCTGCCACCTGCCCTCAGCCTGTTTCCCAAGACTCAGGGGCTCCCTTTGTGTTGTTCCCTTTTTCATGAGGTCCTGCTACTTCCCTGGGACCTGTGACTGGCTCCCTGCTATGTACCAGCTTCCATTCAGCTCGTCTGCCCTCAAACAGTGTGTGCAGCCTCTGTGCCCTGTGAAAATCTCAACATACCCCTTAATGAGCTCTCAAGCAGCTCTTTAACAATGTCACTTGGCTTTGGTGAAACTTGCCAGCACTGTGACCGGTGTCAGGAAACCGGCATGCTAGCTGGCACTGGTATTTTAGTCCCCTGCCCGCCTGCACTCCCATCCCCAGAGTGATGCAAAAACTTCCACCCAAGGCCTTTTGGCCTGTTAAACTAATCCATCCAAACAACCTGGCACAAGATCTTTGTTGGAGCAGGTCAACTGCAAGTGTTGGGAGTCCATGGTAAATGAGGAGAATGTCTCCTGGGGCTTTATTTGGACCATCCAAGCCTTTGACTACACCCTAGCTGAGAATACAAGCAGGCTACTCACGCTGGTAGGCCTTTATCCACATTGGCCTTTAAGGAGTGCAAGTGACTCTGATTTTAATTAATATTAAAGTGTGTGTCCTGTAACCACATCCCCACAGTTGGTATGACAGTTATGGAAGATTGCAAGCCCAACACATCAGGAACTTGCATGAAAGGAAATAAGAGCTCGTATTTCTAAAACGTCTTTAACAACTTTAGGCTGTTCACGGTACTTTGCAGATGCTGAAATAATTTTGAAGCGTAATCACTGTAGGAGATGCAGCAGCCAATTTGCAAACAGCATGATCCCACTAAACAGCAATGAAATAAATGACCCAATCATTCGTTTTGTTTTAGGTGTTTGTAGGAGGATGAAGTTTGTGCCAGAGAGACTTCCCTGCTCTTCAACTCAAATCATTTATGCCCACCAGAGAGGGCAGCCTACTTGTCAGGTTAACATCCAATCCAAAAAACGGCAACACTTTGCTCTGGAGTGAGGCTTGAACCCACGACCCTCAGACTCAAGATGGCTACTGCTGAGCCACAGCTAGCACACAACCAAGGAAAGGCCTTCAGACTTTTATGGGCCTGGAATTTCATCATCAGGCGGGCAACGGGAGTGGAGAAAATTCCCGGCTTTGCACGCCTGCCTCAGGAGGAAGTGCCCACAAGGATGGGATCTTCATTGCTGCTGTGGGGTGGCGGGGGGGGGAGGAGCGGGCTGCGGTCTGGCCAGTTGACTCAGGAAAGAGTTCGGGGGTAGCCACAAGCTGTTAGGAGGCGGGCTGTTTAAAAGGCCCGCCCTGGTGCTCTAGGCCTCGCCCCTCGTACCTCCTCACCACCCCCCTGCCCACACACACACACACACACACACACACTCCCCATGCCCCATCCATGGCCTCTCATGCCCTCTGAGCCAGGCTATGTCCCCCACCCAACCCCATGGCCCCTCAAGAAAAGTGTTTAAAATTAATCAGAAGATACGTTATACCTGTTAAAAAAATGTCCACATTGTGGGGGAAGAATGCCATTGGACATTCTAAAATAGATGGCCAGTTGGTGCCAAGAGCAAGGGGTAGCATTGGGGGCAGAAATGGCATTTGCTGCCAACAGGCTTAAACATCAGGACGGGATGGAAGCCATTCTACAAAATCTGGAACTGTACATGCGCTGAGATGTAATGGCATGCTCCGAAATTCCTATTTTATCTGTTTCAATGCGTCTTGAGTCATACAGGCTGTGCAGCCTTATATGTGTCACCCTTCATCTATTAGAGACATTATCTGTGTGCTTCTTACTTTGGAAGGTTTTGTTATTTGGATCAGAAAACACTTGTGTGACAACGAACAGAATAATTCAAGTTCAGTAGTCTCGAGGTCATGGCCCTGGATTAGTGACTCAGAATTCATGAATTCAAATCCTGCCATGGTCAGATAGTTTTGCTAATGAGCTGTAGTCAGCATGTTTTGTAGTGATGTTGCCTGTGACTGCTGGTGCTGAAGCATTAGCTTTGACTCCTCTCGCACATAAGGAGTAACTACTGTGACATGATTATTGCTTCAGGTTTATCAATAAATAATCTGCAGTTGATTACAGACACTGCTTATTTTAAATCAGATGGATTTCATTCTTGTATGGGGTGTCTTCTCCCTCGTAAAGTCGGCCAACCCTAGCGAATTGAGGCAAATCAAGCAACCAGAGTGTAAACGTGAAGAGACAAACAGCTCTTCACATTTAGCAATGCTGCCTTTGGGTCACTGGTAAAATTGATCTCTTTGGCCTGGATGTTCGCTGCAGGTCGGGTGCCAGATTTTTAAAAAAGGGCTGCCCGGGCATCAGACTTTCAGCCAGGGTGGGGGGGGGGGTGGTGTTTGGAGGGGGTGAGGGGGTTGGTTGGGGGAGGGTGGGGGAGGGGGTTGGTTGGGGGAGGGTGGGGGAGGGGGTTGGGTGGGGCAGGGTGGGGGAGGGAATTGCAGCAGGCTATATTTGAAATAGAGACGGGTGACCCCGGATGTTGCGAGGAGAGTGCCAGGGATTGAGGTGGTCTGGGAGGATGGCCTACTTTGGGGCCCCAGCACTATGTCCAAAAAACAAACCAAAAAAAGCCCTCACCCCCTCAAATCCACCCCCCCCCAATACACAATCCTCATGCCAACCCATCCTACCTCATGCCTCTGTACCCACCCAATTGTCCCTCACCCTCCATGCCAACCTATGCCCTTCTGCCCACCATCAAGGCCCTTTATCGCTCCAATGCCAACTTAGTACCAACTCATGCCAACCCTTGCCCCCACCCACCACCCTTTTCTCTTGGACTTACCATGCCAACTCATCCTCGGGAGACCTCAGGGCCCAGGCAGAGATTAAATAGGCGTCTAAGTGTCTATTGCAGACTTGATATTGAAAAAACAATCATTCATAAAAACCCATTTACTACACTTACACTCCTTCAGCTACATAAGTCTGATAACAAATATATTTCAAATGCATAATCACTTTTAAAACAAGCATTGGGATTCATAGTCCCACTTCAGAGAGTCTATAATCACTTGTAACTGTCGTCAAACTGAGAAATAGCAGGCACCCTACAGTGATAATGGATGATTATGGAGTCAGTCCTGCAGTAATGGAAGCCCTCAAGTTATGTCAACAAATAGTGAAAGAACAAGCCATGTTTTTTTTTCAAACCCCAGTCATTTTCTCAAAGATTTAAAGGGCAGGACTTTTAAATGTCTTAACAGTTGGACAGCCGCCTTTGACAGGTGCTTTTAACAGTTCCTCTTGACACTTTGATAGGTTTGCTTGACAGGTCCTCAACAGTTTTGATAGTTGATTTTGACAGGTCTGTTGACAGTTCCAATGAGCTTGACAGTTAACGAGCTTATGCACTTTTTATGCACATTCACACCTAATTTTAATAATTCCAAAGGACACCTTACCTCACTCCAAAGAGCAGCTGACCTCTTCACGAGGGTGTCTCAGGACCAGATTCAAATGGGTACCTTACCTGTCCAAAGGGTTACCCTGGCTATACAAAGAAATGCACAAAGTTCAGACCTGCTCTTAACAGGTCTACTCTGTACACTTTAGGTTTCACACTACTGGGATACAAAAATCTGACTTCAGTGGAGGCATTATTTAAGTAGCCATCTGCCTCTGTGAACCACACATGCATGAACTGCCCCCACGAAAATGGGCAGTGCTGTGTTTGGGGGTGGGATTTAATGATATTTGGGCACTTCAGCCATTTTGAACATGACAGAGAGACTCTCCATCATGGTGAAAATCAAGGCCTTTCATTTTCAGGATGATGTGGGATATAAGATGTTAAATTACGAGGACAGGTTGTGTAAGCAAGGCTTATATCTCATAAGTACAGAATGTTAAGCAGTGTTCAAAATAATTACAGGTTCTGATGCATCAGATAAAAAGAAAGTATTTCCCCTGCGGAAGAGTCCAGAAGGGGACATAGCCTTAAAATTGGATCAAAGCCAGTCAGGGGTGATGCCAACAAACATTTCTTCATGTAAAGGGTAGCAGAAATTTCTCCCTCAAAAGACTGTTGAGGCTGTGATTCAATTGGAAAATTTCAAAACCGAGACTGTTAATTGGTGGGTAAGGGTATTAAGGGTTGTGAAACCAAGGTGGGTAAATGGAGTTAAGATGCAGATTAGCCATGTTAATGTTGAAACAGGCTTGAGGATCTAAATGGCCTACTCCTGTCCCTGTGTTTAAACTTATTATCATTAGTGAATGCCTTGATACCCCAGCTGGCTGCCAGTGTGTAACATCAATGCTGAATGGGGGTGAGATTTCCAGTGGACCAATGTTTTTACCACTATGGTTTCCTGGGTCTTGGGTGCTTTTATTTTTAAACTGAGTCAGGATCAGGGAGAGATGTTTGCAGTGTCAGTGTGTTTGTAGAAATGGATGTAGTTTGGCTCAAAATTTCAATCTGATCTACAGTACATGGCAGCAGTGCCCATAGGGGTCAATGTTGTCAATGTCATCCATGAGGTTCCATGAAGCAGGAAAAGGCCGTGTGACATATTAAACCCATCTTTCTGAGCAATCTGATGCAAGGACCTTGGTGGAGTCTTAGATAACAGAGGAGGAGAATGTCTCCTGTCACTTTTTTTGGTTCTTCCTGATCTGCCTGACTACACCCCAGCTGAGAATGAGTAGGCAACTCACCCTCTCAGTCTTTAACTCACGTTGCACTTAAATTGGCTTTCAAGGAGTGCAAGAGACTCTGATTTTACTCCCTGTTCAATGGATCCTTTTACCCACCTCCAATATTCTTCCTCCACCTGGACTCCTCCCTCTGGATTCTTACCTTCTCTTGATCTTTTCATTGAGAACTGTCGGCGTGACATTAGTCGTCTCAATTTCTCTGCTCCTCTCGCCCACTCTAACCTGTCTCTCTCTGAACTTGCTGCACTCTGCTCTCTCAGGTCCAACCCTGACTTTGTCATCAAACCCGCTGACAAGGGTGGTGCTGTTGCTGTCTGGCGCACTGTTCTCTACCTCGCAGAGGCTGAGCGTCAACTCGCAGACACTTCCTCATACCTTCCCCTGGACCATGACCCCACCACTGAACATCAAGCCATTGTTTCCAGGACTGTTACTGACCTCATCTCCTCTAGAGATCTTCCTTCCACAGCTTCCAACCTGATAGTCTCCCAAACTCGGACGGCCCACTTCTACCTCCTACCCAAAATCCACAAACAGGACTGTCCCGGTAGACCGATCGTATCAGCCTGTTCCTGCCCCACGGAACTCATTTCTTGCTATCTTGACTCCATTCTCTCTCCCCTTGTCCAGTCCCTTCCCACCTACATCAGCGATTCCTCTCACACCCTACATCATTTCAACAATTTCCAGTTCCCTGGCCCCAACCGCCTCCTCTTCACCATGGATGTTCAATCCCTCTACACCTCCATCCCCCACCAGGATGGTCTGGTGACTCTCCGCTTCTTCCTCGAACAGAGGCCCGAACAAGCCCCATCCACCACTACTCTCCTCCATCTGGCTGAACTTGTTCTCACACTGAACAATTTCTCCTTAAACTCCTCTCACTTCCTCCAAATAAAAGGTGTGGCTATGGGTACTCGCATGGGCCCCAGCTATGGCTGTCTCTTTATGGGGTATGTGGAACATTCCTTGTTCCAGTCCTACTCCGGCCCCCTCCCACGACTCTTTCTCCGGTACATTGATGATTGCTTTGGTGCTGCTTCATGCTCTCGTCTAGACCTGGAAAAATGTATTAATTTTGCTTCCAATTTCCACCCCTCCATCATTTTCACATGGTCCATTCCTTGACCTTTCTGTCTCAATTTCTGGTGATAGACTGTCCACCAATATCCATTACAATTCTACCGGCTCCCACAGCTGCCTCGACTACAGCTCCTCACACCCCGCTTACTGTAAGGACTCCATCCCATTCTCTCAGGTCCTTCATCTCCGTTACTTCTATTCTGATGATGCCACTTTCAAAAACAGTTCCTCTGACATGTCCTCCTTCTTCCTTAATCAAGGTTTTCCACCCATGGTGGTTGACAGGACCCCCAACCGTGTCCGGCCCATCTCCCGCGCATCCGCCCTCACACCTTCTTCTTCCTCCCAGAAACATGATAGGGTCCCCCTTGTCCTCACTTATCACCCCACCAGCCTCCGCATTCAAAGGATCATCTTCCGCCATTTCTGCCAACTCCAGCATGATGACACCACCAAACCCATCTTCCCTTCACCTCCCCTGGCATTCCGCAGGGATCATTCCCTCCGTGACACCCTGGTCCACTCCTCCATCACCCCTACACCTCAACCCCTCCCACGGCACCTTCCCATACAATTGCAGAAGATGCAACACCTGCCCCTTCACTTCCCCTCTCGTCACCGTCCAAGGGCCCAAACACTCATTTCAAGTGAAGCAGCATTTCACTTGCACTTCCCTCAATTTAGTCTACTGCATTCATTGCTCCCAATGCAGTTTCCTCTACATTGGAGAGACCTAACGCAGACTGGGTGACCACTTTGCAGAACACCTACGGTCTGTCCGCAAGCATTACCCAGACCTCCCTGTCGCTTGCCATTTCAACACTCCACCCTGCTCTCATACCCACATGTCCATCCTTGGCTTGCTGCAATGTTCCAGTGAAGCTCAATGCAAACTGGAGTAACAGCACCTCATCTTCCGACTCTGCACTTTACAGCCTTCTGGACTGAATATTGAGTTCAACAATTTTAGATCACGATCTCTCTCCTCCGTCCCCACCCCCTTTCCGATTTCCACCCCCCCCCTTTTTTTTCCAATAATTTATATTGATTTTTCTTTTCCCACCTACTTCCATTATTTTTAAATGTATTTCCATCCATTGTTTTATCTCTACCTTTTAGCCTTTTTTGATTCCTTCACCCCACCCCCATTAAGGCTATCGGTACCTTGCTTGTCCTGCTTTCTACCCTTAATTAGCACATTCCTTAAATAATATCACCACCTTCAACATCTCTTTGTCCTTTTGTCTGTGACATCTTTTGGTTATCTCCACCTATCACTGGCCCTCTATCCAGCTCTACTTGTCCCACCTGCCCCTTAAACCAGCTTATATTTCACCTCTTCTATTTTTACTTAGTTCTGTTGAAGGGTCATTCGGACTCGAAACGTTAACTGTGTTCCTCTCCGCAGATGCTGCCAGACCTGCTGAGTTTTTCCAGGTATTTTTGTTTTTGTTTCGGATTTCTAGCATCCGCGGTTTTTTTGCTTTTATCTGATTTTACTTTCCATGCCTTGAGATGAAGTATGTGACCTCCTCTCACCACATCCCCATAGTGACACTATTCTAGGAAAGAGCTGAGGCTTAATCACAAATCACAGCTTATCATGGCCCAATCAAACATATTGGGGACTTCACTGCCTTGTTTCTGATGTCATCATTGGTCAAAATAGTCTTGTTCAATCAAGCTCAGCGGCTTAAAGGTCAATGTAATGGCTGATAATGGAGGCTGTGATGGTGAAGCACCATCATTGGCTAAAACTGACATCCTGGGCTGCAAATGAAAGGCATTTGTTGATTGAGTTCTAAGATGTTGACACAAAGATAAGCAAATATAATCTTCTCTCCTTCTTCTCCACAGGCCTTGGGCCAGTGATCATCCTTACAGTCTAACAGCGCTCAAGGTCAATTAATCACCTACTTGCCCATTCCTCAAACCTCTCTCCCTCCACCCTCCATCACCCGCTTTTCCCCGAGTCTAAATAATGGAAAACCTGACTGAACTTCAGAATCCTCTGTTGGAGAAAAACAACAAACATGTCCAAAGCGATTATGATTACCAGGACGATTACAGGGAGCAGCAACACTACAAGGAGAAGATTCTGAGCTACTTTGTGAACAATAATTCTGCCAAGAATAAACCTAAAGCCAACTTCACCCATCAGCTCCTAGACGCCAGCTCGCTGCACCTGGCTGTCGAAGCCTTTTACCGCCCAAACTTTATTTTGTACAAGGACGAGGCGAAAGAGAGCGTAAAGGATTACAGGAACGACAACTGTGAGACAACATTCACGGAGAGGAAGAACTTGACTATTGACTCCCCCGACCATTCAGAATCTAAACCTGTGGACTACACAGAGAATGATGTTAAAATTCAAACTGTCTCCTATGAGGTGGAAGAAGAGGAATTTCACGACTGTGAGGTAGAATCACTATTACCTTAATTAAGTTTTGTTAAAAATGTCTTACTGCTGGAACTGTCAACCATGTAATTTTATATGTTTATGAATGTTTAGCTGTTTTTAGGGCTTGCACAATGATTTTTGCTGGAAGGGGTAGGAGAGAGGGATAATTACATTGGGAGATCCAAAGGATGCCAATGGAATTTGAGTGTCCGTTTATCTATTCAATAATTGTTTGAATCTGCAGCTCATGTCTCCTCTTTCTGATTAATCAAGGACATTTTTCTCTCAGAAGTTTTGCGATTGAAAGCTTGGAGCAAGAGGGATTTTTTAAGTGGCGAGTTTAATGGCGATGGGCATTTAATTGGGCAGGAGGGTGCCAGGTGGGGACCATGTGCCTTCCTGCCACTGCCCTGATTAAATACGTAGTGGGAAAGCCCATAGGTGGCTTTCCTGCCTCACTGTCAAATGAGGCCCTTAAGTGGGCAATTAATGCCCATGTAAGGGGCTCATTGTGCAGCTACTGGTATTCACCCAGCAGCAGACAGGGGAATTCACTATATAGGATGCCCTGTTGGGGTTGCTTCCTAGTTTCCAGGGTTGTCCCTCATTCTAAGGATCGAGGGACCTGGCATTGGGGAAGGGTGGCTGCTGTCAACATCCCTCCGCCCCCCCACCACGAGCCTCCCCCCACCATCACTCACCCATATCTGGGATGCAGCGACAATCCTGGGCCTCAGATAAGTGTAGAGCCAGCAGCAACCACAGCAACCACTGCCTCCCTACTGGCACTGCCGATCAATGAAGAACTGCCGGCCCCTGATTTGCCAGTAGCTCTGGGTGGGTGGGACTTCACTGCACCCCGCCCCCAACGCCCCCCCCCCCCGCCCCTCCCCCACCACCAGCTCCGGGTCCTAAATCGCAGGGAAGGACCGTCACTGCCCAGTTAAGTGCATGATTGGCACTTATTCGGCAGGCCTTCCTGAAGATGCGACACAGGGCTGCGAGACTGGCCTCCTCCATTAAATGCTGCCCCTGTCTCTTGAGAGTTTGTTTTGAGGTGGTTGAAATCTCCAGGACTATTACTAAATTTTACTAATTTCATAGATTTGTCTACAATACCCCTATTAACATAGAAATTAGGGGCAAGAGTAGGTCACTTGGCCTTTTGAGTCTGCTGCACCATTCAATATGATCATGGCTGATCCTCTATCTCAACGTCATACTCCTGCTCTCTCCCCATACCCCTTGATGCCTTTAGAGTCTAGAAATCTACCTTTTACCTTCTTAAATATATTTAGCAACTTGGATTCCACAGCTGCCTGTGGTGGAGAATTCCACAGGTTCACCACCATCTGAGTGAAGAAGTTTTTCCTTATCTCAGTCCTAAATGGCCTACCCCCCATCCTGAGACTGTAACCCCCTGTTCTAGACCCCCCCATCCTGAGACTGTAACCCCCTGTTCTAGACCCCCATCCTGAGACTGTAACCCCTGTTCTAGACCCCCCATCCTGAGACTGTAACCCCCCTGTTCTAGACCCCCCCATCCTGAGACTGTAACCCCCTGTTCTAGACCCCCCATCCTCAGACTGTAACCCCCTGTTCTAGACCCCCCATCCTGAGACTGTAACCCCCTGTTCTAGACCCCCCATCCTGAGACTGTAACCCCCTGTTCTAGACCCCCCATCCTGAGACTGTAACCCCTGTTCTAGATGCCCCATCCTGAGACTGCAACCCCTGTTCTAGACCCCCCAGCCAAAGGAAACATTATCCCTGCATCGAGTCTGTCAGCCCCTGTCAGAAATTTATACACTTTAGTGAGATGCCCTCTCAATCTTCTAAACTCCAATGAATACAGGCCTAGTTGACCCAATCTCCCCTCATATGGCAACCCTGCCATCCCAGGAATCAGCCTGGTGAACCTTCGCTGCACTCCCTCTTTGGCAAGTATATCGTTTCTTAGGTAAGGAGACCAAAACTGCTCACACGACTCCAGGTGTGGTATCACCAAGGCCCTGTACAGCTGCAGTTAGACATCCTTGCTCCTGCCCTCTTACAATGAAGGCCAACATACCATTTGTCTTCTTAACTGCTTGCTGCACCTGCATGCTTGCTTTCAATGATTGGTGTACAAGGACACCCAGGTCCCTTTGTACATCAACGTTTCCCAATCTATCATCATTTAAATAATACTCTCTCATTCTGTTTTCCTTTATAATAGACTCTAACATTTTCCCTGCTACTGATTTTAGGCTAACCAGCCTGTAATTCCCTTTTTTGTCCCTCTCTCCTTTTTCAAATAGCGGGGTTATATTTGCTTCCCTCCAAGCTGCCGGGACTGTTCCAGAATCTACAGAATTTTGGAAGATGACAACCAAAGCATCCACTATTTCCATGGCCACCACCTTTAGTATCCTGGGATGTAGATTATCAGGCCCTGGGGATTTATCAGCTTTAAACCCCATTAATTACTCTGGCACTATTGTTTTAGTAATACTAATTTCCTTCAATTTCTCCTTCTTACTCGCCCCTTGGTTCCCTTGCATTTCTGGGAATTTATTTGTGTCTTCCTCCGTGAAGACATTAACATGAGTGATCCTTTCTTAGCTCAATTCATATGGATTTTGTCTCAATCCTAATGCTAATTACATCCCTTTATTCAATTGCCATCATGTTGCCTCTAGTGAGGATAGCTACCACCAGCCCACCCCATCATTCTTCCCTATCTATTCTAACAATATTAGGTTTACCACATTATAGCAAATGACTAGTAATAGTAATTATAGGGAGGTGTTCCAAGAGACAGGAGGGTGCAATAAACTGACCTTTCAGCTCTGGATGTGTTAGTTCCAGTCCAGCCCAGATTGATGAGCTGAAAGTCTCCCTAGCGGTTATGAAGCCTAGTATTTTTGTTGTAGAATGTGCTAAATCAGGATGCTAACAAGGAAGAGCTGTAGGCGTATCAGGGTATTTATTTAAAAACTAGTTTATGTATAATATTTACAGGATGTACGTAGTGGATTACAGGGAAGGTGCATCTTCCCTCAAGGCTGTCTGTTGCCTTGAGTACCTAGCACATGATGGCTTGATGCCAGTGCGACACCGTCATGTACCTCATAGATTAGCCCATCCATTCTGTTAACACTTTTATACTACAGTTTTGTGGGTCCATGTCTCGCACACTGAACAGCCTATAATGATCAGTCTTACTCCAAAGAAGTAGAGATAAAGATAGAACATGCTGGAAATATTCAGCAGTTCCAGCAGCTTCTGTGGAGAGAGAAATAGAGCTAACTTTTCAGGTCGATGACCTTTCATCAGATCTGGGAAAAGTCAGAAATGTAATAGGTTTTGTGCAAAGGGTGGACAGGGCAAGGACAAAAGGAAGGCCTGTGATAGAACCATAGAAGAGGCCATTCAGCCCATCGTGCCTGCACCATCCGAAAAATAACAAAACTAGCTTCCCATTTTAATCCCACTTTCCAGCACCTGGTCTCTAGCCTTGCAGATTACAGCACTTCAGGTAAGATCCAGGTACCTTTTAAATGAGTTGAGGGTTTCTGTCTTCAGCACCAAACCAGGAAGTGAATTCCAAACACCCACCACCCTCTGGGTGAAGAAATCTTTCCTCATGGCCCCTCTAATCCTTCTACCAACCACCTTAAATCTGTGCCCCTAGTAATTGACCCCCCTATCTACTCTATCTAGGCCCCTCATAATCTTGTAAACCTCAATCAGGTCACCCCTCAGCCTCCTCAGTTCTAGGGGAAACAACCCCAGCATATCCAATCTTTCCTCATAGCTGCAATTTCCAAGGCCTGGCAACCTTCTTGTAAACCTCCTCTGTACCCTCTCCAGAGCAATCTTGTCCTTCCTGTAATGTGGTGACCAGAGCTGTGTACACAATTCCAGCTTTGGACTAACCAGCATTTTATACTGTCCCATCATTACATCCCTGCTTTTGTATTCTATACCTCATCCAATAAAGGAAAGCATCTCATATGCTTTCTTTACCAACCTATCCACCTGTCCTGCCAATTTCAGGGACCTGTGGACATGCACATCAAGGCCTCTCACTTCCGCCATCTCTCCCAATATCCTCCCATTTATTGTGGATCCCCTAGCTTTGCTTGCCCTCCCCAGATGCATTACCTCACACTTCTCTGAATTGAATGCCATCTGCCACTTTTCTACCCATGCAACCAAACCATTGATATCAACCTGGAAACAACAGATATTCTTTTCACTCTCAACTCCATGGCCAATCTTTGTGTTATCTGTAAATTTCCCAATCGTGCCTCCCACATTTAAGTCCAAATCGTTAATAAATACAGCAAACAACAAAGGCCCCAACACTGATCCCTGTGGAACGCCACTGGAAACCATTTTCCATTCACAAAAACACCCATTGACCATTACCCTTTGTTTCCTGTCGCTGAGCCAATTTTGAATCCTACTTACCCCATTCCCCTGTATCCAAGGGCTTTTACTCTTCTGACCAGTCTGCCATGTGGGACCTTGTCAAATGCCTTACTAAAATCCATGTAGACCACATCCACTACACTACCCTCATCAATCCTTCTTGTTACTTGCTCAAAAAAAATCAATTAAATTATTAAGACACGACCTTCCCCTGACTATCCATTACTTTCTAAGTGACAATTTATTCTGCCTCTCAGAATTGGTTCTAATAATTTGCCCACCACAGAAGTCTGACTGACTGGCCTATAATTATTTGGTCTAACCCTCACCCCCTTTTTAAATAATGGTACAATGTTTGCAGACCTCCAATCCTCTAGGATCTCGCTTGCATCTGGTGAGGATTGGAAAATGATCCACAGAGTATCCGCTATCTCCTCCGTGGCTTCGTTTAACAGCCTGGGGTATAATTCATCCAGCCCTGGTGATTTATCCACCTTCAAGGATGTCAGTCCCTCCAATACAGTCACTCTCAAGACGCTTATTTTATCTAATATTTCACACACTTCTTCTTTAGCCAGAAAATCTGCTTCATTTCTCCCCTCAGTGAAGACAGAGTCAAAGCACTCCTTGAAAACCCTTCCTACATCTTCAGCATCAGAGCACATGTTACCATATACATATATAAAAACAAAAAAACTGCGGATGCTGGAAATCCAAAACAAAAACAGAATCAGAACAGAATTACCTGGAAAAACTCAGCAGGTCTGGCAGCATCGGCAGAGAAGAGAAGAGTTGACGTTTCAAGTCGAAACGTCAACTCTTCTCTTCTCCGCCAATGCTGCCAGACCTGCTGAGTTTTTCCAGGTAATTCTGTTTTTGTTTACCATATACATCTCTGATCTGCTCTACCCTTTCCTTCGTTGTGTTCCTGCTATTAATGTACTGGTAAAACATTTTTGGGTTTTCTTTGATTTTTACCTGCCAATATTTTTTTGTATCCTCTCTTTGCATTCTTAATTATTTTATTCACTTCACCGCTGTACTTTCTATAATCCACTAGGCTTTCTACAGTATTAAGTTTTTTGTGACTGCCATAAGCTTTCTTCTTCTACTTTATCTTGGTCTGTATGCTTCTGGATAACCAGGGGCTCTAGATTTGGCAGCATTGCCCTTGTATTTCATGGGGACATGCATACACTGGGCAGAATTTTTCGCTCAGCATGAGGGCATGCATGCGACACACTCCAGCATAAAATAGCGCACGATGATGTCAGGTGAGCATTCTAACGTCTTCGCACACTAGCGCAATATTTTGGTCAGTGGGCGCAAGTGGGTGCCATTAATTAACAGGCCACTTAAGGCCATTAAAAAGCCAATTGACACCGAATTTTCATCGCCTGTGCGATTTCACATTCATCACACGGGCAAAACGTGCAGGCGGCCAGCCGGAAATTTCAAAATCCTCATCCACAGGTGGGACAAAAGGGCTGAGCAGCATTGCCAGTGTCAGTAGTGGGGATTTTGGTACATAGTTTGCTGCTGGTGACTTATTAGTACTTGGCAGCTTCATCTCTGTTTGGAGCATCATTGTTAGCATTTCCAGGCTTTATTTCAGGTCTCCTTGGTGCCTCCAAGGTCTCCGGAGGATTCAGACCGTGTGGACTCTTCCAGGTATCAGACAGCCTTCCGTTACCCAGGTAACCGGGGTTGTGGTCTCCACTGGTGACACCTCCCCTGAGGAGGAATAGAGGGGCAGAAGGGAGAGGAGGTTAGGTGTCCCAATGCAGCTTCCAGGGGTGCGACCTGTGGGAGGAGAGGCGCAGGGACAAGGGGCGCAGGGCCAGCAGGAAGTCCAAGGTGGAGGGGGTCACAGAAGACGCCACTATCCTGCTGCCAGAGTTTACAGGCAGCGATGCAGCTACCTCAATATGTCTGAGGTGCAATGCTGAAGGAGGCTCCGCCTCTCAAGTGAGACAGTAACTTCCATCTGTCAGATGATTGGGCCTGAGATCAGCTCCGGCTGTGTGGGTGGACTCCCCATGCCAGTGGCTCTGAAGGTCACAGTGGCTCTCAAACTCAATGCATTTGTCTCTTTCCAGGGGTCAGTGGGGGATCTGTGTGGAGTCTCCCAATCAGCTGTCCACAGTTGCATCAAGCTGGTGACAGAAGCTCTGTTCTGGCAGGTACTGACCTTTATTCTTTACCATACAGATGAGCCAGCCAGACTGTGCGAGCCAGGGGCTTTGCAGTGATTACTGGGTTCCCCCACATCCAGAGTGTCATCGGCTGCACACATGTGGCCATCAAGGTGCCAGCGGGTCAGCCGGGTGCCTTTGTCAACAGGAAGGGATTCCACTCCATGAATGTGTAGATAGTGTGTGACCACAAGATGCAGCTGGCAGCTCCCATGATGATTACATCCTGAGACATCCCAGGTGCTGAGGCTCTTTAGTGCTCCAGTCCAACTGGGTGACAAGGGCTATCCTTTGAAAAAGTGGCTTATGACACCTCTCCACCACCCAAGAACAGAGGCAGAGCAGCATTATAATAGGAGCCATGGCTCCACAAGGGCGGTGATAGAGAGGACCTTAGGTCTTCTCAAGATGCATTTCCAATGCCTGGACCATTCAGGGGGGGCACTACAATACCATTCCCCCCCCCCCCCCCGCCCCCCGGGTTGGTGTCACTGATAGTGGTTGATGCTGCGCTCTCCACAATCTGGCACTGGCAAGCGGGGGACCCACTGGAGGAAGAGGATCTTGACACAGTCGCACAGGCCACAGATGAGTCCAGTAGTGAGCCAGAAGAGGAGTACGGTGAGGAGAATACTGAGGGCATGAAGCCAGACCTCGGTAACCTCCAGGGAGGCAGGGATGCCTTGATCCAATGCTCCTCCAGCTAGGCTGCCAAAGACCTGCTTCCACCTCATGCCAGGGCTGCTGCCTCCATCCCAGATGTCTGAAATGACCCTTTCAATTGCATCCAAAGCCCACTCAATGCCTGTGCAATAAAGTATCCAGCCACTCACATCCAGAATTACATACTGGCGTACCCTACACCAGAAAGAAAAAATGTGCAGCATACCCAGACCATCAGAACCAAAGCAAATTTAATGTTATTGTCACATTGAAATCATTATGACATTACAATTACTGGTGTTGATGTCCACACTAGCAGACAAATAAGCCAAACATAAATGAACAGAAAATTGCCCGTGAACTGTTCCTTATGTGCTCGTGGTGCCTTAAGCTTGTGTTTGCAAGTGCTCCGTCTTTGTGCCTCTCCCCACTGCCTCCCTATTGCTGGCACCGGCATTGGACACAGCCTGCTGACTCTGCTGTCTTGTTGGTCTTGATGGTCGTCCTCTGGCCCGTGGAGCCTGTGCTAGCCCCACCTGGGAGGGAGCGGCCAGCGCCACGGCTGGCATCTCCCCATCGCAGGCTCAGCAGATGCAATGGTCACTGGCAAAGGGGCGGAGGAGCTGCTGCCATCATCCAGAGCGCCCTGACAGGAGCCTGCAGAGACAACAAGCAGCTTGTGCGCCAACGTGAGGTCGCTCTGGACCTCCCTGCTCACCATTGATGGACGGGCCCTTAACTGGGATACTGGATGCCTCATCCATCTCCCACACTGGTACTGACAACCTGAGGTAATTGCCTGTGTGAGGGATTCAGGCCCGAGTGCAGCCCCAGGAATCCCTGATTCTGTTCCTGGAGCTGCCTCTCCATGAGAGTCACCACCGTCTCAATGGAGGAGGCAGTGCGCTCGGCCATGAGGGTCAACAAAGTGCTCATGCCCCACATGGAATCCTTCACAACACAGACCATGGCACGCAGACCCTCATGGAT
Organism: Carcharodon carcharias; assembly: GCF_017639515.1. Taxonomy (NCBI): domain Eukaryota; kingdom Metazoa; phylum Chordata; class Chondrichthyes; order Lamniformes; family Lamnidae; genus Carcharodon; species Carcharodon carcharias. Next base: position 99,577,202 of record NC_054486.1, read on the forward strand.
CTCCGCCAGATCCTCCTGCACATCCCACTGGACATCCAGCATCTGCCGCCTAATGGACAACTCCAGAGGTTCATTTTCTGCCTTCGACTGAGCATCATCCTGGTCCCCACCAGTCTTCCAGCTGCTGGTGCCCTAGGCACTCTCTGCCTCTGCCTGCACCTCAAGTGAGTGTGAAGTGCCCTCACCAATGTGCACCAACATTCTGGCCGCTGATCTAATGCCCACCGACGTGCTGGTACCTGCGCTGGTGCCTGGTTCAGAGAGCGGGTGTGACACAGGTACAAATAAACCCCAGTAGTCCTCCGGTGTCAGGGGTGGCTCTTCGGGGTCCAGAGAGCGAGTGCGCGCTGGCGAATCTAAGGAAGGTCAAGGACATGTCATTAGTTAAAGTCATCACACTGTCACTGTGTGTGCCAGGCACCCTGGTGAGACAATGGAGATCTGCATCATGGTGCCATGTCTTTCAATGATCAATGGGGATTCCAGGTTTAAGGCTCCTATCAATGAAGAGACTACATTAGAAAGGTTGCACAATCCGAAACTCCCATCTCTGTGCACTGCACCCTTATCTTTGTCTGGCACCCCCGCCTCTCCATGCCTGGTTCCACAGGGAGCTTGGTGGCACTCGAGCTCTAGGGCATCCTGCACAAACCAGCTGAGCAGCAGCAGGTTGGGTGGGCCTCCACCTCTTCATGCCCTCTCTGCTTGGTTGTGGTTTGTCTTCTCCTGAAAGGACAGAGGAGCATTGATTAGTCCACCCTCTACCTGCAGCGCCATTGCAGCCTGGCCAAGCCCAGCTGAGGAACACCTTGCAGGGCACATCCAAGTCGTGGCCCTCGAGCTGCAAGGCACTCAGTCCAAGCAGCCAGGGCTCACCCCCTTGCCCAGCTCTGGCGTGATTGACAGTTGGCACTCAGACTCTAACAACCCTGATGTCCAGGGGGTGACAGCCACACCTTAACACTTCTGCACACTGACCCATGCCAACATCGTACTCACCCTTCCAGAGCTCAAGTCATTGCACCTCTTCCGGCAATGCACCCATGGTGTGCCACACCATGTCATGGCTGCTCACCTGGGCTGCCATCTCCTCCTATGCCCACTTTGTGAGGTGTGGTGGCCGCCTCCTCCCACTGCTGGGGACAAGGGTGTCCCTCCTGAAAGCCACCTCCTCCAGCAGGACCGCGAGGCACTCATCCAAAAAGCGGGAGGGCCGAGTGCCCACCCAACCTGCCCTCCCACCTGGCATCTCCAGCTGCACTCGACTCCATCAAGACAACGCAGAACCGACGTCCTTCTGGGGCAGCCTTTCTGGGGCTGCCTGGGCCATTTTTCAACCAGCCGCCGGGTCTCCATTGAACCCAGCGGCCGACACGCCCCCGCTCGGCCCTTCCCAACCCGTGAGGAGCCGCATTTGACGCTGGGCAGGCCTTAATTGATCCGCCAGCACGAAATTGCGATCGGGGGCTGATCGCAGGCGGCGGGCCCTTTTCCCGACCTCTCACGGTCCTGCTGACCACGCCTGCCCGCTGACCTCACGATTCTGCCCACCGTGCCCATGGAGTCTCGCTTTTAAATGCCTCCCACTGGCCTGTCACTGATTTCCCTTCAAGTAGCTATCACCAGTCCATTTTCACCAGATCATCTCTCAGCTTCGTAAAATTTTTCTTTCCCCAATCTAGAACTTTTACTCCTGTTCTATCTTTATCCTTTTCCATAATTATATTAAATCTAACTGTATTGTGGTCGCTATCTCCAAAATGGGCCCCCACTGCTACTTCGTCCACTTGCCCAGCTTCATTTCCTAACACTAAATCTAGAATTGCGCTCCCTCTCATTGGGTTTGTTACATGCTGGCTAAAAAAGTTCTCTTGAACGCAGTTTAAGAATTTTGTGCCCCCTGTGCCTGTTACACTGTTCATATCCCAGTTGATATTAGGGTAGCTCAAGTCCCCAACTTTTATTGCCCTATTGTTTTTGCACTCAGAAATTTGTCTACATATTTGATCTTCTATCACAGAATTGTTACAGTGTTGAAGGAGGTCAATCTTTTATCTCCCTCTCACTATTTGGGGGTCTATAGTACCCCCCGAGCAGTGTGGCTACCCCCTTTTTATTCCTGAGCACAACCCATATGGCCTCATTTGATGATTCATTTAATGTATCATCCTTCCTCACAGTTGCAATCGATTCTTTGACCAATAATGCTACACCCCAATCTTTTTTAGCACCCCCCCCAACTCTATCCTGCCTGAAAACCCCATATCCAGTGATAGGGCAAAAGACAGGAGGGATTGAATGACAGAAGAGTTGGTACCTGTTCAAATGCAAGAAGGGAAATGGAAAGCAGTGAAGGTGAATAAGGTAAGAGAGACAAATGGAAAATCCTGTCAGAGAGAGCAGAACGTCTGCAATCTGCTTTCAGAATGTTAAGTAGCCTCTCCTTGACCTGACCAACCATCTGACCGATAGTCTTCGTAAACATTTCTCATTTATTTTCATAAATCCTTCCTTGTATTTATTCCTTGCTGGTGGAAGGGTACGGTTGCCAACCCTCCAGGATTGGCCTGGAGTCTCCAGGAATTGAAGATCGATCTCCAGGACACTGCTGTGCGTGTAACCCTGGAGAAAAATCTTCGGAACATTTTAAAAAAGATTTTCTTCGAACATTTCTCCTTACCAGATATAAAAATATTAATAATGGAGGGGTGGGGAGGGTGGCAGCAGGGGGAGGCTACTAGATTGACAGTCAAGCATCATCCAATTGAGGAATGAGTCTTTTTGCTTTCCAATTGGCGTAGGAAGGCGGTGCGTCACAAGGATGGATGTGTTGGCCGACTAATGGCTGGAGCACAGGGGCAAGTCACGTGATGAAACCCCAGGAATACATCTAATCGCAGTTAACAAACCTATGGAAGGGCAAACAGAGACGTTATCTGCAATGGCTCCACCACACTCAGATCTCTGCAGGCAGCTGTCACATGATCAATGTGTGCAAATGGTATTACATCAACCTTATAAAAGGTTGAATCCCTACGGCTGAGTACTTTGGTCACAGTTTTGCACCAGCAGCTGTGGGGTGAGACTTCAGAGAACCAGAACGCCATCTGTGAGCAAAGTAAATACCCGGGTGCCAATTGTAAACGCGGTGAAGTGTGACCTTGTTTCTCCAGTGCTCAGAAGATACGTCTCTGGGAGACACTTGAGCAGCCCGGGAAAGCTTGCAAACCAAAAGCCAGATTCCTGTAACTCTGTTAATCTGACTGGACAAGCCCCTCTTTTGTAACACATTTGTGAAATGTTAATATGTTGTGTACGCAGGGTTGCCAACTGTGATCAAATATATCCCTGGAGGTTGTATTACATGACTTTCCCCCATGCTCCAGCCATTAGTCGGCCAACACATCCATCCTTGTGACACACGGGCCTCCTACAACAATTGGAAAGCAATAGGACTCATTGCCCAATTGGATGATGCTTGACTGTCACCCAGACAGCCTTTTATTTCACATTTTCAACATTTTTATATCTGGTAAAGAGAAATGTTCAAAGGAAATGACACACAGGACAATCTATTTAATGTCCCGATGATTTTTCTCCAGGGTTGCACTTGGCGTGTCCTGGAGGTTGATCTTCAATTCCTGGAGGGATGACAACCCTATTATACATCAACATTGCACTTTTTAGAATGGACAGCGTAATAAAGTTGAGAAGATAAGTTTTTTAAACTGTTCCTTTGAAAATAAGGAGTAGCACACAATTAGGAGCAGGAGATTTTGCAAACACACAATTAGGACCAGGAGATTTTGCACAGTGCAGAAGATAATGAACCCATGTTGTCCTGTCCAATATTTATCCCTCAAACATCATTAAAAAGCAGATGACCCGGTCATATCTCTGGCCGTTTGTACCGTGCACAAATTGGCTGTTGCACATCCAATAGCAACTATACATCAACAAGGGACTAATTAGCTGTAAAACACTTTGACATCCTAAGGCTATGAAAGGTGCTATAGAAATGCAATTTATTCCTTCCATAGATTTTATTAGTAACTTTTCCTCTCAGATTCAGCACTTGCTGCGACTGGTTGAAAAGAAGTTCCCTCGTGGCCAGCCTGCTCCCCTCCTGCTGCAGTAACATTACCGAGGTGTGGCTGGGTCACACTTCCGAGCGGGTTACAGTGCCAGCGGGACGTCCAGCACACTGTGAGGAGATTCCAGACTGTTTCTTAAAATGGCAGGCAAGAGCCACCTGGGGATCTGAGGTGAAGAGGCACCCGCAGCCTCGAGCCCCACCCGAAGGCTCAGTAACTAATCTCAGGTGACACTGAGCAGGCGTTGTGTTGTTGAATGTGCCACCTTTGAAGAGAAGATGTTAAACCGAGGCCCCAACGAGCCAACCGAATAGACCCCATTGGAATGATATGGAAAAGGGCAAGGAGTTTTCCTAGTGCCCCGGCTAGCATGAATCCTACCCTGCCCATATATGTCACCTGCCAACTGTCGTGTACAAAATTGGATGGCATGTTTGCCTCCATAAATTTCAGAAGCATTTCGTAATTGGCTGGGAAGCAGGTTGAGTCACAGCGAATGACAAGGCAAGATCTTGTTTTCCTTCATGGTCAGATAGTTAGCTCCATTGCAGAAGCTTTAGGGCCTAAAATCCCTATTGGCTTACCCTGAAACAGCAGAAGAATCGAGCAGTGTGCCAGTTCCCAGCCCCTGATGGCATTCCCATCATTACTATTTGGGGAGGTGGTGGCATAGTGACAATGTGACTGGACTAGCAATCCAGAGGCACAGGTTAATACTCTGGGGACATGAGTTCCAATCCTACCATGGTAGCTGGTGGAATTTAAATTTAATCAATAAATCTGGAATTATGAAACTAATTTCAGTAATGGTGACCATTAAATCATTGTCGATTTGTCTTAAAAATCCATCTGGTTCAGTAATGTCCTTTAGGGAAGGAAATCTGTCCTCCTTACCTGGTCTGGCCTACATGTGACTCCAGACCCACAGCAATGTGGCTGATTCTCAACTGCCGTCTGAAATGGCCTAGTAAGCCTCCCAGTTCGAGGGCAATTAGGGAAGGGCAACAAATGCTGGCCTTGCCAGCGACGCCCACATCCCAGGAAAAAAATGGAGAAAAAAGATCCATTGGAATTGCCATCTGGCACATGTTACACAGATCCAAATGGGAGCAGGTGTAATATAAGCAGAGACATTTGAGAAATAAATAATGTGAAATATATTTTCTGCAGCCCCAGCATAGATATTTGCAAAGGTTGCCTTTACGCCCCTGGTAAGCAGAATTACTAAAGGGAAGGGGTGCAATTTAAATGTGATGGGCCAATTTCAGTCAAACCTGACAGAAAAGTGAAGTGGCTAATTCATGTTTTTTGAATCTTCCCTTAGAAAATTGGTTCCTCCTAAACTGTGGCGAGGTGCCACAATTAACTCTCTCCCTCTCTACCTGAGGCAGGTACCCCATGAGTGCAAAAGTGACTCTAGGAAATGGGGTGAGGTCAGGTTCTGCCTTGCCCAAGGTCTGTCTCAACAGGGCTTTCCTGGAATATTGAAGTTCCGCTGTCGGATCACTACCTCCTCCTGCTGCTGCTCTCTCTCTCTCAGGCAGTCTCTCAGGATCAAAGATGGCTTGCTTCTACTCCAGTTCGATGGGTTCTGAGATGGCTGACAGTCCAATGCGTGATCTACAGACTCTGCCACATGGGGGGGGGCAGGTGGTGCCTGAAAGGTTGGGTAGATGAGTTGTTTGTGATCTCCTCCTGATGTCTAATCTGCATGTTCTCCATGTGCCTGGTGCCTTCTCCAATAAGCCTTCTCTATTTTGGACGGTCACGAGCCAGGGTCTTCCATGAGTCATTGGGTGTGTTTGACCTCTTAAGGGATGCTCTGAGGACATCCGCCTTTGGCCGCTGTACCCACGTAATCTGGCCTCTCTGGCAATGATGAGATATAAAATCGTGCCCTTGTGTAGAGTTAGCTGGTAGGGCTTTCCTTCCGTCTGCATTAAGTATATCATGTGCTCCTACTATAAATAATACACATCCTTGGCTTCCTCTTCTGGGCCTTCAGCTCGGCCCTCAAAATCAGTGAGTTAGTATTAGCATTATGAGGAATGGCCATCCTTATCAACTGCTGTGCATTCAAAGGGTTTCGTCTCCCTCATCAGAAATTGGCTGAATCCCTCGCTTCGTACCATACAGTGTGCACTAGCACTTGTGTCTCACTTGATTTTTTTTTTTGCTTTCCCCTCCACTGGCATTAAGACATTCTATTCTGTGACCGTGCACCTCACAGCTGGATTTCTGAACCTTTTTGACATTTGTACTAATTAAGTAACTCATTAGCTGTTTTGAGGAGAGTTAAAGGATCATCATTGCACGTGTACTGTGACTGGCTGCTGCTTTCCCCATTGCTGCTAATTAAAGCTCCATCTCAGGAATCGCACATTTGAGAGTCATTCATTCCTGCAATTTCATTTAGAGGTTCATTAATTTTTGAGAAAGTGTCTTTTCTCCCGCTTTTAGTGAAAAGTCAAATGTCAGCCTCTCCCCTCCAAATTTGCAATTAAGAGGGGCTTACCTCGACATTCTCAAAACCTCTTACAGGGCTTTTTAATCTTTTTCCTTACATAAAATTGCCTCAGAATTAGTCTTGCAAATGGACTGAGCCAAATGTGAGGGTTACATCTGCGGAATAAAAAGCAGACTTAACAACCATCAAAAGCTTCATCGTGTTTTTTCTTATGATCTGGAAAGATAAGAAAAAATTACCATATAAATGTTCTTGTTTTCCAAAAAGGCTTCAAGGGCAAAGTAATCTCTTAATCTTGTCTGTCAGTGCATATCAGGAATGTTGACAGAATACAAAGCAGCACCCTTCAAATCTTACTGCCATAAACTTGTTATGAATACAGAACATGACAAGGGCAAATCTAGTACTTCCACGGCATTATCTTCTGTGAGTATGTTTCATTGCTTGTGTCAGATGTGGGCTGTAAAAGGCGGCGAGTAAATTGCTCTTGTGGAAAGCTGGGTTGACGTTCCTGCCTGTAAACTCGGGGATGCACGGTTTTGGACGGAAAGAGACAGGCTACAACTAGGCTTCAATTCTCTTTCTTATTTTTTGGAAGATTGGCAAAGGCGGTTTGGAAGTTGGGTTTATAAAGCGCTTTCATGACAGCTCCCTGGAGCAATATGTTGAGGAACCAATTAGGGATAATGCTATTTTAACTCTAGAATTGTGCAATGAAGCAGGGTTAATTAGTAGCATCCTGGTAAAAGATCCACTTGGAAAGAGTGATCATAATTCAATTGAGTTCCACATTAAGTTTGAAAACGTCATAATCCAATCACAAACAAGAATCATAAACTTAAAGATATCCAATAACATAGGTATGAGGGGAGAACTGGCTAAGATTCATTGGGTAAATAGACTAAAAGGTACGGTGGTAAATATACGGTGGGAAACATATAAAGAAACAATTCAAAATGTTCAACAAAAGTACATTCCATTGAAAAACAAAAAACCAGCAAGAAAGATCTATCTGTGGCTTACTAAGGAGGCCAAGTGTTACATTAAAAGAAGAGAATTAAAGTTGCAAAGAATAGTAGTAAATCTGAGGATTGGGAGTGTTTTAAAAACCAGCAAAGGGCCACCAAAAAGTTGATAAAAAGGAAAAAATGGAATATGAGAGTAAACTAGCCAGGGCTTAAGAGCTTTTACAAGTATATGAAAGGGAAGAAAGCAGCTCGAGTAAACAGAGACAAGAGAAATTATTATGGGGAATGAGGAAAGTGAACAAATATTTCGTGTCTGTCTTCACAGCAGAAAACACAGGTTACATCACAGAAATGGAGGGTAACATGGGGCTAATAAGAGTGAGGAAATTAATATCAGCAGAGAAAACGTACTGGAGAAACTCTAGGGACTAAAATCCAACAAATGCCCAGGACCCGATGTTCTATATCCCAGGGCTCTAAGAGATAGCTGCAGGGATAGTGGATGTGCTGGCTAAAATTTCCCAAAGTTCCCTAGATTCTGGAACAGTCCTAGCAGATTGGAAGTTAGCAAAAGTACGACTGCTATTCAAGAAAGGGAGAGAGGAAATCAGTGAACTATCAGCCAGTTTGGAAAAATATAGCACAATTAGAACAATTCAACATGGTTTTACGAAAGGGAAATTCTGTTTGACAAATTTATTAGTGTTTCTTGATGTTGTAACTGGTAGGGTAGATAATGGGGAACTAGTATATATAGACAAGCGCCCATTCCAGGTATCAATCTAGTAAACTGCCTCTGAACTGCCTCCAATGCATTTACATCCTTCATTAAATAAGGAGACCAGTACTGTACACAGTACTCCAGATGTGGTCTCACCAGTGCCCTGTATAACTGAAGCATAACCACCATACTTTTGTATTCCATTCTCCTCACAAGCAATGATAACATTCTATTAGCTTTCTAAATTACTTTCTGTACCTGCACACTCACCTTTTGTGATTCACGCACTAGGACACCCAGATACATGGAGCTGGGAGTGACATATTAGCACAGTAGAGGACTGGTTTATGGACAGGAAGCAGACTGTACGAATAAATGGGGAATTTTCAAGTTGGCGGGCTGTGACTAGTGGAGTGCCACGAGGATCAGCGCTGGGGGCTCAGATATTTACAATCTTCGCCATGAAAGGAGCGCTCATGAAACGGTTCAGCAGGCTGATAATGAACCCAGGGTAGCCCACTACCTCCCCACTATCCTCCAAAGGGGGGAAAAAAATTCTATGTGAAGATTTGCTTAAAAAACAGTGATGGCAAGAGTTCAGGTGTTCCAGCTGGTCTTGTTGTTTCCAGGGAAGATAAGAATTACTTGGGTTTCTGACTACTTTCTAGTCACCCCAGCTGGGATAATGTGCTTAAGTGAACAATGGGTCAGGACAGGATTAGGTCTGGCAGTGCTTTTTGCGGTGGAATACCCTGCAAACCTTCAATGTCTGGGCTCACACATGAAGAATAGACATTAGAGGGCTTGTACTGCCCAGCCAACAGTAGCACAGCACCTCGAGGAGTAGTGAAAACTGGGAGGCAAAAGGTAAAAATCAGAACTTTTAAAGATGCTTGAGTCACATGACAAGGGAAATAAGATGTTCACTTGATGACAAGAAACCAAAGTCTACTCAGAAGGCCCTGGTAACTGTGTGAAAACTTGCAAACTTGAGGTAAATATAAAAATGTGGCATTGTATACAATTTGTAGCTTGAACAAAGAATGGATTTATATTTATTTAGCTCCTTTCACATCCTCAGGATACACCAAAGTGCTTTACCTCCAACAAATTACACTTTGAAATGTAGTTCTTTTTATGTATAAACCTGGGAGCCACATTTTCACACAGCAAGATCACACATGCAGCAATAAGTGAAAGTCAGTTGACAGGTTTTGGTGGTGTTGATTAAGGAATAAATGTTAATGGTGACATCAAGGGGACTGCGCTGGTGTTCTTCAAATACGATCATGAGATCTTTTATGTTCAGCTGAGAGGGCAGGCAGGACCTTGGTTCAGTGTTACAGTCAAAAGATGACAACTCTCAACAGTGCAGCAGTCCCCCAGTACCGCACTCTATGTCAGCCTGGATTGTGTGTTCAACTCTTAGAGTGGAGCTTGAAGCCCCAATTTTCTAACTCCTATGAGCCAAGCTGACACCAAAAGAATTATCTGGAGCTGAGGAAGACTGGAACCTTCCAGATCAGTGTATCTCTATCCTCTCGGCCAAAGGTCACAGGTTTTATTATATCACCATGGGTGTCCCTCATGCACCCAGCTGATTTGTTAATTAAATTGCTTAAACAATTTCAGGCTAGAGAGGAGAGCAGAAGGGCATTTGGGAAACAGTAAGAAAAACTATCTTCTCAAGCATTTTCTTAGTGGTCTTAGTATTATATTGTTCATTAATTTCATAGATCACATCTTTATTTCCCCGTTCACTAGAAAGTAGTTGACGCAATCACAAAAGCTTAAAGCTGATTTTGAAACTAAGATACCAGCTTGTTTCATTAAGATTCATAATTCCAATAAATTAAAGACGTGCTTAGCTTGTATCAACTTTGCACTCCAGTTTTAGTGATTGGGGGAAAACACACCCAAGAGAGTCAGCAGTGTGACCATAATTTCTTAATCGCTGCATCCTCCAAGAGGAATTATTTTATAGAACATCAAAATTTCCAATTATGTTATCAAACGAGGTACATCGCTGCATTCAACCTTGCCTCCTCTTCATCCAAGATAAGTCACGATTCTCATTTTATGTGCGAGAAAGTGAGCTTACCTCAAGTTTATTATCAGTTTTTTTTTTGTGTTACATGGGAAGGCAGTGATTTCCTGACTGTGTGAAAGATGTAGAGCAGGAGTTGAACAGAATGATATGCCATGCAGCACAATGGTGTTGAAATGGACTTTTGACAGACGGGCGAGATTAACGGAAGCATAAAAATCAATGCATAAGGAGTTTTGACGTGACCATTATCTCTGATGCTTCGGAAAAGGTACACTGAAAGACATGCTCCAGGCTTTTCTTAAACTCAATAACAATACCTACTATGTACAAATTAAAGCTCTAATTATCAAGCAGTCCCATCTAAATTTGTCCAGTGCTGCTTCATGTCTAGGGTCATCTCAGTTGGATTTATCTCTGTACATTTTACAAAATTATAAGTGGTTTGGAATACGCTTATATAAAAATCATCAGAAGCACTCAAATTCACTTGAATTATGCTGCCATTTGTATTAAATAATTTTGTTCCTCTTCCATCCCTGGTATTGTACTTAATTTTGGGCCTTTTCCAGTCACATTTTGCACCCAAATGCCAGGAAGGGCACCAAAGTGCCCGTCATAAATTCTCCACCCTCCCTGTAAAGGGGGCACCAGCCCTCTGGTTGGCAATTCTTCCGATGGTCCAGGAGTTGGGAATGCCAAGGTATGTGTCATGAATTGTCAGCGTGTGCGTTGCTAAGCTGATTTACTATGACAATTAGAAGCCCTGATGAAACGAAACCTTCTCCAACAGTCAAATCATTCAAAAGGATTGTAGAACAGCAGTGTGCCCTGAGAATGAGAGCTTTGTACAACGAAGTGGATATTTTGCAGGAGGGCTAACACGACATCTTTCATAATGTGGTAATTGAGGGTATAGCCCCTCCTGCTGGCTATCAGGGGTCGTGTGAGGTTTTGTTAAGGCTCTGACCAGTGAACCCTAAGCGCAGGCAATCCAGGGGGGGTGGAGCTTCCTGACGAGAGTCCTGATCAAGTGTGCAGCACCTGAAAGCTCCCTGTAATAAAGTTTAGCTGTTTCTTGTTTCTTGTTGAAACCTGTCTGCTCTGACTCTATGCTGTGAGTACATCGATTTTTTTTTTAAAGATTACTCACCAGTCATGCCACTCCTCAGCAGGATCAATCCATACGATGTGACAATGGAAGACTGGAGCCAGTACGTGGAGCGCCTCTGATTTGATTTTGTAGCGAATGAAATTACTGCGGAGGAGAAGCAGAAAGCCATCCTCTTGAGCGTATGTGGCAGTAAGACATACAACCTCATTCTCAGCCTGATGGCCCCGAGTGCGTCCAATTCTAAATCCTATAATGAATTGGTGGACCTCATGAAAACGCACTTCCAGCTGAAGCTATCTATAATAATGCAGAATTTTTCATTTAATTCCAGAGTTAGGGCCCCAAGGGAGTCCATCGCAGCCTATGTAGCGAACCTCAAGCAGTTAACAGAACACCGTGGGACCGATTCATTTTGTGGCGTTAAGGACGACCCCATACAGCGCCTTTTACTCACCGAGGTTGGCATCGACTTTAAGCGCAACCTAGAAATCTCCCTCCCTCACCATGGAAAGTGCTGCGAGAGACTCGCAGGCTTTGCAACACGTACAACCTGGTGCCCTTCTTCATGTTGGATGAGAATTTACCTCTGAGCGGGGCACGAAAACCAGACCCACAGCATCGAAGTGAGATGCGATGGCCACTGTGAGAAACATGAGAAAGCCCTGGTAGAAACACTTCAGTGACAACTTCAAGATTAAGTTGTTATAGATGTGGAAGTGACCTCGGAGGGGACACCTATAAATACAAGGAGGCCGAATGTCATCACTGCCATAAGAAATGTCGCCTGGTAAAGCAATGACGGGCAAAGCTGAAGCAGCCGCAAAACGGCAAACCAACATGATGGGATTAAAGAATACAGCAGAGGCTGAAGCTGCTGACACCGACGTTTATTCCCTCTATAACGTAACAGCTGTGAAAACCGAACCTATTCCTGTGACAACCCAGGTTAATGGGAAACCAGGTGGATACGGGTACCTCAACTACAGTGGTGGGAGAGCACACTTTCAGGTACCTTAATGAAGGCAGACAGCCAATAAGCTTGGAGTGAACAACCGCTAAATTAAGGACATATACTGGGGAATCCATTCAGGTAAAGGGCATCGCCAAAGTACCAGTTTCTTACAAGCAACAGACAGCCCAGCTGCCTGTAATAATTGTGAAAGGGGAAGAAGCCAGCCTTTTAGGCCGAGACTGGCTACAGAAGATCAAGTTTGACTGGCCTGAGATATTTCACCTCAAATCAGATGGATTTCCAGGACTTCTAAGAAAATACAACATGGATTTTCAGGATGAACTAGGGAAATTAAAGGGCGTGCAGGCCAAGATACATGTGGAGCCACAGACAACACCTCACTTCTTTAAGGCAAGACCTGCGTCTTATACATTGAAAGAAAAGGTTGATGTGGAGCTGTGCCAGTTAGAAAAGCCGGGCACTATCCAACCTGTTCAGTTCTCGGAATGGGCTGCGCCCATAGTTCCAGTCATTAAGCTTGGCCCCACCATACGTATCTGTGGAGACTATAAATTGACCATAAATAAGGCAGCCAAACTAGACAAGTACCCTATCCCAAGGATAGATGACTTATATGCCAAACTGGCTGGAGGCAAGTCCTATATGAAATTGGATATGAGCCATGCTTACCAGCAACTGGAGCCAGATAGCACATCGAGGGAGTTCATAACCATTAACATGCACAAGGGTCTCTATCAGTGCACCTATCTACCCTTCGGAGTCTCGTCGGTGTGTGCTACCTTCCAGAGAACAATGGAGAGCCTTTTGCAAGGACTCCCACCAATAATTGTATATCTAGATGACGTCCTCATCATGGGGTTAACCGAGACAGAGATAGTTTGATCAACCTGGAGGAGGTGCTAAGGAGGTTCATGGAAGCTGGCCTATGGTTAAAGAAGGAAAAGTGCACATTCCAGGCACCAGGAGTGACTTATCTAGGCCACAGGGTGGATACCTTGGGATTGGACCCGGTAGAAGACAAAGTTCAGGCAATAAAAGATGCGCCATCACCATCCAATGTAACAGAACTCAAGTCCTTCCTGGGCATGATCAACTACTATAGCCACTTCTTACCAAACCTAATAACTGTGTTGGCACCATTACACTCATTACTAAAAAAGAACCATCGTTGGCCTTGGGGGAAACAACCGGAAGAAACCTTTTTGAAAGCAAAGGAATTGTTGCATTTGCCATGTTTATTGGTACACTGCGACCCGTCGAAAGAGCTGGTATTAACATGTGATGCCTCTCCCTGCAGGGTCGGAGCTGTGTTATCCCATAGAATGGAAAATGGGTATGAAAGGCCCATTTTCCAATGACTCGAGAGCCCTCTCCACAGCTGAGAAGGGCTACACCCAGCTAGAAAAAGAAGGTTTATCGTGGTATTTGGGGTGAAGAAATTCCACCAGTACTTACATGGTCATCATTTCACCATTGTGTCAGACCATAAACCATTAATGGGTTCATTCAGAGAGGACAAGACCATCCCTCCAACAGCATCAGTGCGGATACAACGATGGGGCTCAGACATTATCTGTGTACGGGTATACTTATGTATCGTCCTACCTACACATTGAGTGCATCAGCATGTGCTGTCGGCTCCCATTCCCAGACATTCCCAGAACTCCTGTTCCACAGGAATTAGTGCTATTATTGAATTTCTTAGATACTTTGCCTGTGTGTGTGAAACAAATTAGAAATTGGATGAACAGAGATCCAACATTGTTGAAAGCCAGAAACTTTGTCTTAAAAGGATGACCAAACCTGCCTGTATCTGAAGAATTGGGACCATTCGATAGGTCAATCTCCTTCTCTCTCTCTGCCTCTCTCTCTCTGCCTCTCTCTCTTTCTCTGCTTCTCTCTCTCTCTCTCTCTCTTTGCTTCTCTCTCTCTCTCTCTGCCTCTCTCTCTCTCTCTCGCACGCGCTCTATCTCATGCTCCGGAACTGGTTTGGAGCAAATGAGTTGAATGAAATTCAGCAGCAAATAACTGCTCCACACAAGTCTGACAGAGCATAGACTGAGGACAAGACAGGAAGCTGTCTGACTTTCTCAATGAGAAGAGATGGAGGGTGTGTGGGATTCACTGAGGACATGATATCTCGAATGGGGTACTCAGGTATTCAGCAAAACTGGTGATTGCATCCTTAAAAACCTAATCCTTATATGAGGTGCACAAAATCTACACAGAGCAGATATAGATGTTCCCCTTGGCAGAAGAAAGGAGAACCGAAGGCACAGATTGAAGACGAATGGGTAAAAAATCAGTGATAACATGAGGAAACATGTTTTTTACACAGCGAGTGGTTAAGACCTGGAATCTACTTCCTGAGAGTGCAGTGGAATCATTCAATCATGACTTTCAAAAAGGAAATTGGACAATTACCTGGAGAGAAAATAATTGCAGGGTCACAGAGGAAGGACAGCGGGAGTGCTGAGTTCTTGGAGAGAGCCGGTGTGGACGCATTGGGTTAAACCGTCTCTTTCTGTGTTGTAACCATTCTGTGATTGCTCATATAGCAGTCACCCTGAGCTGAGGGGTAAGTGGTAACTGGGGACTGGAACAGTGCAAAAAGAAAACAGTCTGAAAATGGGGTCATCTGACCTGGGAGCAGAGTGCTATAATCGAGAAGAGTCCCAGACCGGGGACAGGGAGAGGCCCCAGTTAAGGAGAAAGAGGAGCAGAGAAAGAAGCTCTAAGCAGAAAATGTGCTGTGGTTGGTGGGATTTAAGTTATGAGGGCTCAGGAGCAGCCCTGGTGATTGAAGGAGGCAGTAGAATGTTGTTGATTCGGTGCTGCGGGCCTTTGGGGTGAAGATACCGGTTTGGAGCAGTAGGGTTTTGCTCGGCACGGCCAAAGAGCTGAAATTGTACTTGTGAGTTGGTGCTGGAGTGCAGACTCAGGAATCCAGGGGCACAGAGTCTCGGGAGACGAGACTGAAACCCTGTGAGGTGGGCCGTCATTGAGCAGTCCGAGCTGGAATGACTTTTGGAAAGAATTCCCAAGGCAAGATCTTCAAAGGTGAAGATTGGAATCCCTCATGAGAGGGATGGAGTTTCAGCACGATTGGCTAACATCTGGGTGGCTGTTGAGAAATCCATGAAATCTGTCTTGGCTGTATCTGCCATTTATTGTGCAGTGTGGTGTGTTCGACCACAGTTTGTTAATTCACATGTACCTCATATTAACCCTGAGTGTTAGAGTATAAGATAGATATTGTTTCTGACCTTGTTTGGTAAAGTTTACTTTTTGTTTGTTCAAAACCTGTTGGGTCTTGTGGCTTTATTCTCTTAGAAAGTGTCCTGAATCTGGCACCTTGGGCAGAATCTCCTGGTCATCAGGCGGGCAAGCTCAGGAGTGGGCCTGAGTCGACCCACCACCCGCAAATCAGCCCCCAACCACGGTTTCACGCTGGCTGGCCGACTAATGGGGTTTTGGGGTTTGGTCCAGGATGATAACACAGTGACTACACCCCATTGATTGTAAAGCCTTTGAGACATTCTGTGGTTGTGAAAGGTGCTGTACAAATTCAAATCTCTCTTTTGAAATCCTATTGGCTGGATTTTATGGGCATCATGGGCCTGGTGTCCCCAGCTTAAATGTCAGGGAGGACCTGCCCACCAGAATGATGGCTGTCCTGTAGCCATTAATATGCCCAGTTGCCAATTAAGAGAGGTGAGGCAGGACTTCTGTCCCTCAGGAACAGGAAGTCTTGCCTCAGAGAGCTACTAGCCAATCAGAGGCTGGCAGCTCTCCTGTACCAGTTGTGCCACTGATGGTACTGCACCCAGCACTTGAGGAGGTGAACTACACTGGATCCAGCCCAGCAGGTGAGTCTGGGATTGCCCTGCGTGCCAACATTGCAGGGCCCCGGTGAGGGGTGTGGGGTCTGGGGTGAAAGATCAGAGGGAGAGGTAGACCTGGAGGGGGGGCGGGGGGTGGGGTGGTGGGGAGAGGAGGGGGGGTTGGTGGCTGGGGAGGAGGAATTACACCTTTGTGGGGAAGGGTCACTTTAATGCACCAAGGGGACTTATTAAGGAGGGACCACCCTTGCCCACACGCCACCAACCCACATAGGAAAACCTGCAAGACTGGCCACTTGGTCTGGAGACAGGATGAGGCCTTTAAGTGGGAATTAATTGAGGTTGTGAGGTGGGGGTGGGGGATGTTCTTTCAGTATAAGCTTGGAGAGTTATGCAGCGTTTTCTATAGACTGTACACACTGCAGACCCTGTATGCCAATGGCGGCAGGAGTGGTTATTTAGTCCAGTCACAGAGGCACCAATTATATCTCCTCTGTTCTGGATGGAGTTGATCCTCTCGAGTGTTGGTGCATTTGCACTCAGCCAGATGAGTGACACCTATACCATCACACTCTTGACTTGAGTCTTGTAGTTGGTGGAGATGCTTTGAGGGGGCAGGAGGTGAGCCATTCATCAGAGCTGCCAGTCTCTGCCTTGCTCTTGTAGCCATCGTGGTTATTTGTTTGGTCCAACTCAACACCTAGTGAATAGTGACCCCTCCCAAGCTGCTAGGGGACTAGGTGATGGTGGCACTGGTAAAGATTGGGGAAGATGTCTGGAATTTCTCACATTCAAGATGTCCATCGCTTACCACTTACCTCGTTTTAATGTTACGTGGCACCTCTCAGCCCGAGTCTGGATATTGTCCAAGTCCAGTCTTAGCTGACAGGGGATGCTCCATTACTGGAGGGATTATGAATGGTGCAAAGCACTGGAATAATTAACAAATAGCCCCACAGCTGACCTTATGACCTAGGGAAGATTATTGCTGAAACAACTGAAGATGGTTAAGTTAAGAATATTGCTCTTGAGAATGATATCTTGGGTCTGTGATGACTGGACTCTAAAAAACACAAGCATCTTCCTAGACCCTTTGATCCTCATTTGGTCTCATTATTAATCGGGCCCTTTGGTGCCATACTGGGTTAAAAGCTGCTTTAATGTCGAGGGCAGCTTCATTCACCAGTCTTTTGCCATTCAGGTCCTATGTCTAAGCTTTAATCAAGGTTGGGATTGAGGTCTGGAACTGAGTGGCTCTGGTCAATCAACTAGTTGTCTGAGAGTTGATAAAGTTTGATGGAGCTATTGATGACTCCTACCACTCGACTGATGATTGGGTGGAGGGTGATGTGATGGTAATTAGGTAGGTTAGGTTCACTTTGCTTTTGAGGACAAGCTGTACAATTTTTTCAAATTTTTGGGTAGTTGCTGGTGTCTTGACGAGGGGAACGGTTATTTCTGGTCGGTTCATTTTGCGGGCGCTAGGGGGAGCGGGGTGAGAAATCGTAGATTTCTATGGAGCAAGTAACCAAATAATCTCCTTCATCCACACTTTGCACTATTTGCAGGATTACTGTCAGTGCTGCTTTATTGTTTCAATTCACTTTACAGTTATGGGTGTCACTGCTGTGCATTATGCTGCAGCAAACACACGGCTTGTCTCTTGGCACTTTCTGCAGTCTCTCCAAAGCTTATCCATCCTTCCAGCAGCCACCAGGGTCAAATCTTGACATTCTGTCTACTCGTTATAGTAGTTTCCGGCAGCAAGGTGTTGCCATGCCAACAGTGCAGGAGTTGTCTAAAGCCTATGGAGAGTTATATACTAGATCATGTGACGACAAGAGATACGACACAGGTTAAAATAGTGTCGGAAAAAGAAATCAAGATTATTTGATTAATTTGAGAAGCTAGAACCTTAGATCACAAAGTCCAAACATTTCATTTCTAACACTCTTGTTAGAACCTAATTCACACTAAATCCTGTTCACCTATCACCCCCGTGCTCCCTGACCTAATTCACACTAAATCCTGTTCACCTATCACCCCTGTGCTCTTTGACCTAATTCACACTAAATCCTGTTCACCTATCACCCCCGTGCTCTTTGACCTAATTCACACTAAATCCTGTTCACCTTTCACCCCGAGCTCTCTGACCTAAATGATTCCCAATACAGCAACACCTCAATTTTAAAAATCTCATTGGTGTTTTCAAATCTCATCACAGCCTCATCCCTCCTTTATAACCACTTCTTGTGACCTCTGTAGACCTCTTCCAGCTATATAAACCTCCAAGATTTCTATGCTTCTCCAATTCTGGCATCTCTCACATTCTCAATTTTAATTCCTCTATCACTGGTAGCCCTGCCTTCAGCTGCCTAGTTCCTACGCTCTAGAATTCTGTTTCTAAATATCTCCTCTTCTCTCTCCTACCTTTGAGACACCTTAAAACCAACTTCTTCCACGAAGCTTCTGGTTAGCTGTTCTACGTGGCTCAAAATCATAAATTTTATTTAATAACACTCCTCTGAAGCACCTTCGGATGTTGAAGGTGCTATATAAATGCAAGTTGTTCTTTGTTCTGTAACTTAGTGGCTGAAGTTACAGTGTTACGTCTCAGGATACAACAAGCTGAGGAGTCTGCTTCAGTAGGATACAGGCTCTGGCAAATATATACAAACACCGCCCCTGTGTGTAGATGCAGGAGAAGGGCACAGTCACTGTTATTGGTACCGAGCCACTGAACTTGGCACTGAATATGAGCATTCAGTGCTCAGGCATTAAGGGATGATGATGGGGAGAAATCCTTTCAGTAACGTTGGCGTTTAATTGATTGCATTGTAGGTGGTCATGTTTTATTCCAACAAGGGCTTTACATTATATCCAATTTTAGAGAAAGAGAGCAAGATGAAAAGGTAATGGATAATTACCAAATTAATGTAAAAACAGCAGTGAGAGGTCTCCACTGTGCCATCATACTACTTACAGCTCAACTGAATCATTCTGAAGAATGAATATTTAAATTCCATCCCACTTGTCTCTGGCTGGAGTGCAGTGTAGGCTACCAGCACCACGATCTCTCAATTACATCACACACTTCATTCGACATCCAATCATTTTATTTCAGTCCTAGATCAATGTGTCTCTGGAATTGGCTATGAAGATGAATGCCATTGCTCAGCGATACAGACTGGAGAAGATGAAGAGGCAGACGAGAGAGAGGACAGCACTCAGAATGAGGAGAGTTACACGCCAGATAATGAAGCGTGTTACACACTGAGAGGATAACACATGTGCTGCACTGTAATAACAGGATCGATTGCATGTGTTGTGTAGAGGATAGTATCCCGGGTGAAGAAAGCCACACCCAGCATACATTATAGGGAACCACAGGACATTACGTAAGAAATAGGAGCTGGAGTAGACCCTATGTCCCTTTAAACCTGCTGTGCCATTCAGTAAGATCATAGCTGATCCTCCACCTCAATTCCACATTCCTACACCATCCCCATGTCACTTCGTGCTGTAATACCGAAAAAATCTCTCAAACTTTGTCTTCGAGATATTCAGTGACTGAGTATCCACAGCCCTCTGGGGCAGAGAATTCAAAGATTCACAAGTCTTGGAGTGAAGAGATTTCTCCTCAGCTTGGTCCTTTTTTCTGAACACATACACCTCCCCCCAACCCCCATTCTAAATTTCCCAGCCAGGGGAAACATTTTCTCAGCATCTACATTGTCCACCCCCTTAAGAATTATGTTTCTGAATGAGGTCACCTCTCATTCTGCTAAAATCCTTGGAATGTAGGTCTAGTCTTCTCAATTCCTCCTCATAGGTCAATCCTTCCTTAACACCATACCATTCTCCAAGGGAAGGAAAGAATGTGAAGATATACAAAACCCAACTGATTCTATTTCTTGATTTTCTGAGCTAAGATTATTTTCACTATCTTTATCACATCCTTTATTATCAGGACTACCCCTCTTTTTCTGTTTTGTCTATCTCCTCCAAAAGTTAAGTATCCTGGAATATTTAGTTCCCAACCTGGGTCATTTTGCAATTGTGTCTGGTTGATGCTGGTTGATCACCCTTCTCCACCTCCTCCTTTCAGTCACCCATTTCTCTTCCAAACCCATTGTCTTTAAGTCTCTCACCAACACATCTTCCCTTCTGGTCTGAGGCGTCCTTCTTCTTCCTGGCAGTCCCATCTCCATCACTCGCCTCAGCATATTTCCCCTCTCTCTCTCTCTCTCTAACAGATGGCCATACTATTTCAATCTCTTACCAGCCACTTTCTTCAACGCTCCCACAATTTTCACTGACCCCCTGATGTGCCGATTCCTGATTTTGTCCATTCTCATCACTCCACACATCCATCTCAGCATCTGCACCTCATTGCTATCCAGCTGTCGTTCCTCTCTTCTTGATGTTACCCAAGTTCTGCACTATATAACACGGCCAGTCTCACAACTGCCTTAGATTCTTCTTTTCAGTTTCAGTGATACACTTCTACTGCATAACACTCCACTGTACTTCTTCCAATTACTACAGAGGTAATCCGTCGCTTAATTTCCATTTCCACACTTCCACCTTGTGCCATCACCAACTGCAGGTACTTGAAACTACTCACTTCCTCCAAGTCTTCACTCATAATCTTTACATCTTCATTCTGAGTCTCCTCCTTTGGCTCAAACTGACAATCCACAAATTGGGCCTCTGGTCTACTGATCTTCATACTCCTGTCTATCAGTGCTTTTCTCCAATTCTCCAGATACTCAGTCATGTAATAGCTATTAAATCAAAGCTATTATCTATGCTGATAACTTGCTGCATCTTCCCTTACAGTGCCTTTAGCTTCAACTTTTTTCTAATTTTCCCTATCATCACCTTGAAGCCCAATCCACAGGGACAGATCGTTCTTTCCTCATTAATGGTGCCAGTGGCCTATGAAGCAAAGCCGCACATCACTATTTGAGCCAGGCGTTTAACCTTCTAATCTGTACCAATTGGCGCATAGCTGTGGTGACGATCCAGAGCTTATCACTTTGTAGGTTCTGCTTTTCCATTTGGGCTGTTACCCCCTCAAACTCTCTCAGCAGAACATCATTCCTACTTCTACCTATATTGTTGGTTCCTAAATGAAATATGACAACTGGATCCTCCTCTTCATATTCAAATTGCTCTCCAGCTCTTGGTTGTGGCAACAGAGATAAGTACCTATCCGCTGACTATCCTGTCCCCTATCACTACGACATTCCCCTTTGCTCTACCTACCAAGGTGGCCTTCTGCACCAAGGCTCCATGGTCATTTTATCCAACCATCTAACTCTCCTTGTTCTCATCCACACACCATAGCAAGTATCTCATACCTGTTGGTTGAAGTCAAGGGCTGAGGCCTATCTGTCACTACATCCTAGCTTCCCATACCTGACTGACTCTCAGTCACACCCTCCTGTCCTTGACCATTGACCACTCTAAAATACTAATTAGGGTGTGGTTTCCTTCTGAAACGTGTGTGTCCAGGTCACTCACTCCTCCCTTGAGGACCCTGAGTCCCTGCAGCTCAGCTGAAGTTCCACAAGGTGTGGACACTTAGCACAGATATGCTTGTCCAGGATCACAGTGCTCTCCTTAAGCTCCCACGTGCTGCAGTTACCTGCCTTGCTATGTATATCTTGCCTTTGTTTATTTGATTATTTTTTTAAATTTAATCAATTATTGTAGTTTAATTAATTGGTTTCTCTAGTTTAAGTAAGGGAGTGAAAGGTTATTGGGGTAGGTAAGAATGTGAAGTTGAGGTTAAAAATCAGATCAACCATGATGGCGGAGATGGCTCAAAGGGCTGAGTACCCTACTCCTACTCCTAATTCACATGTTCATAAGTTCCTAATTTGGTAAAGTAATAGCAAGTTATAGTTTCCCAACTGAGTCAAAGGACAAACACTCACCAGCCACCGGAGATGAGAACAAATTTTGAAAAAAAGCAACACCTCCTCCTCCTTCCTCTGCACCAAATTCTAGTTAATTCTGAAAATCATGCACTCTATCATGACCACCCTGTGTGATAGCTAATACTGTTCACCTTATATAGAACGACAGACTCACAGTACTCCTGCTACAGTAATTAACACCAATTCAAGCCACTGCTTTCAGCTGATTGACAGTTAACCAGCTTGCAGTTTCTTTTACAGTTTTTACGTTCTAAGCCAAATTCTAAATGTTAAACTAAATTTCACCTTGAAATTCCCACTTGCACCAAATTTAGCTCTAACCCTGCGCTTTTTGATGACTAATCTGTGCTCCACATCCATAAAGGTACATGAAGTCATTATATAATACCAGAAACTGGATATATTAAAGGAACTCCGTAAATAAGATGAGCAGACCCTGGCTATGTGATATAGGGGAATAGTAGACTCTGGGGCTATGTGGTTAGGAGTAACAGTGGACCCCTGGCTCTTTGGATGAAATAGTTGACCCTAGATATCAGACAGGGGTAGAGGGCAGTGGGGCAAGGTGAAATAGAGGGCCCTATATACTGTAGTCAGAATCACGAATTCTCAGGATGAATTTCCTCCTATTCAGTGTAGTATCACAGTACTAACACAGGACAGTTGTGGAGATTGGGTCCACACCTGTTTACCTTTACCTGTTAAAATTTCCATTCCATTTGACAATCGACACTCAATGTGTAACCACACTGTGGGTTTGTGCAGTTTGGGGACTTGTTTTGCAAAAGCGTTTTCTGGGCATCAAAGGCTTTCAAGTGGTAAAAGGCCAGGGTGTCGAGCTCCTTGTATAGTAGCAGGAATCTTCAGTCCTGTTGATGTGATGGGGTATAGCAGATCTTTGGTGTGGCATCAGGAATTGCAGACCAAGTCTGAAAGAGGCAGAGCATTGTGAAAACAGACATTGTCCTACAGAAAATGAGGAAACTAAGTACTCTTTCTTTATATTATTGCTTTTATCATTGCTGCACTTAATGTTCATGAGACATAATGATACTGCCTTTAAAATGAATCCTTCCTGTCGGCAATATGCTGCAATACTGACAGACAAAAGAAATTGACAGATGTTCTGATCCAAAATCCAACTGTTGGACAAGGTCGATGGCAGCTGTTTAGTGAACTGGTTAATGTGAGGTCACCTTACTGTCATCTCCTTTAGTCTGTCATTAGGTTCATCCTCAACGTAAAACATTACATTCGCACTGATCCACCAGCACTTAATTTGATGAATTTGCCAAATCCTGTACCCCTACAGTATGAGAGGAGTTAACTTTGTGAATATTCATGACACTGGAGGAGGTTAATGTGACATTATAAATCTATTCACTGCTTCCAGCAGCAATAAATTTGAATTGAGATTGTTGTGCTCATCAAGGTGAAGGATGCCGACGCTGATGATTTAAACACTGTTAAGCTATTCTTAGCATCATACTCTCCTGGGCCAGGCAGAATGTAGGTAAGACCCAAAATATAGTTCTCTCCTTATTCAATATACCTGAACTCGAGATAACTGCTCGGTGGTCACACCGCAGCTTAGAAGCCTGGAGGCAGAAAGGGAATGGGTGACCGTCAGGCAGTCCAAGAGAATTAGGCAGGTAATGCAGGAATCCCCTGGGGTCCCGCTCACCAATAGTTTTGGATACTGGTGAGGTGTTGGTTCCTCGGAGGAGTGCAGTCAGAGCCAGGTTTGTGGCACCACAAGCAGCTCTGCTGTACAGGAGGAGAGAAAGAAGGGGGGGGCGGAGAGCAGTCATAATAGGGGATTCATTAGTTAGAGGAGCAGACAGGCATTTCTGTGGCTGTAGACGTGTCTCCGGGGTGGTATGTTGCCTCCCTGGTGCCAGGGTCAAGGATGTCATGGAGCAGCTGCAGGACGTTCTTCTGGAGGAGGTTCAGCCAGAGGTCATGGTCCATGCTGGTCCCAGTGACTTAGGTAGGAAAGGCGATGAGGTCCTGAAAGCAGACTTTAGGGAGTTAGGAAGGAAATTGAAAAACAGGATCTCTAAAGCAGTAATCCCAGGATTACTCCCAGTCCCATGTGCAAGCGAGTATAGAAGCAGGAGAATTGAGCAAATAAACACGTGGCTGGAAAGCTGGTGTAGGAGGGAGGGCATCAGATTTCTGAGGCATTGGGACCTGTTCTGGGGAAGGTGGAACCTGTACGTGCCGGACGGTCAACACCTGAACAGGACTGGGACGAATATCCTCGCAGGGAGATTTGCTAGTACTGTTGGAGGGTGTTTAACTACATTGGCAGGGGGATTGGAACCTGAGGGCAAATTCAGAGCAGGGAACAGGAGATGGAGCATTAGTGAGTGACTGTGAAAGATAGAAGCAGCACAGGTTAAAAAGTGTACAGCACAGGAACTTGGCAGTGTTAAAAGATATACATGTAAATGCAAGGAGTATAGTAAATAAAGCTGATGGGCTAAGGGCACAGATAGAAACAGGGCAGCATGATATCATTGCTACAACGGAAACTTGGCTTAAGGAGGGGCAAAGATGACAGCTCAACATCCCTGGATATAGAGTTTTCAGGTAGGATAGGGACAGGGATGTAGCATTATTTTTTAAAGAATCGATTACACCTGTGAGGAGGGATGATATACTAAATGAAGCATCCAATGAGGCCATTTGGGTTGAGCTCTGAAATAAAACAGGGGCAGTCACACTGCTAGGAGTGTACTATAAGCCCCCAAATAGTGGAAGGAATTAGAAGAACAAATATGTAAACAGATTTCTGAGTGCAAAAACAATAGGGCAGTAATCATTGGGGACTTCAATTACCCTAATATCAATTGGGATACGAACAGTGTGAAGGGCACAGAGAGTGCAAAATTCTTCAACTGCATTCGAGAGGATGTTTTTAGCCAGCACAGAACTAGCCCAATGAGAGGGAGCGCAATTCTAGATTTATTCTTAGGAAATGAAGCTGGGCAAGTGGATGAAGTAGCAGTGGGGGACCATTTTGGAGATAGTGACCATAAAGAGTTAGGTTTAGCATCATTATGGAAAAGAACAAAGGTAGAACAGGAGTAAAAGTTCTAAATTGGGGGAAGACAAATTTTACAAAGCTGAAAGGTGAGCTGTCGAGAGTGGACTGGTTACAGCTATTAGAAGGAAAAACTATGTCAAATCAGTGAGAGGCATTCAAAGGTGAGGTTCTACAGGCACAGTGTAGACATGTTCCCACAAAGGAAACGGGTGGTACTGCCAAATCTACAGCCCCCTGGTTATCCAGAAGCACATAGGCCAAGAAAAAGCAGAAAAACAAAGCTTATGCCAGTCACAAAAGAATTATACTGTAGAAAGCCTAGAGGGGATAGAAAGTACAGAGGTGAAGTAAAAATAGAAATTAGGAAAGCAAAGAGAGGATATGAAAATATATTGGCAAGTAAAATCAAAGAAAATCCTAAGATACTTTACCAGTACATTAAGAGCAAGAGAATAACTAAGGGAAAGGTAGGGCCTATCAGAAATGTAAGTGGTAACCTGTGGGTTGATGCAGATGATATGGGCAGGGTTCTCAATCAGTACTTTGTCTCTGTCTTCACTAAGGAGAGGGATGATGCAGACATTCTAGTTAAAGAGGAGGAGTGTGAAACATTAGATACAATAAGCGTAGTGAGAGAGGAGGTACTGGAGGGACAGGTATCCTTAAAGGTGGATAAATCACCAGGGCCAGATGGATTGTATCCCAGACTGTTGAAGGAAGCCAAGGACGAAATAGCGGATACTCTGAGGATCATTTTCCAATCCTCACCAGATACTGGCAATGTCCCAGAGGATTGGAGGTCTATGAATGTTGTACCATTATTTTAAAAGGGTGAGAGGGATAGGCCAGAAAATTATAGGCCTGTCAATTTGACTTTGGTGGTGGGCAAATTATTGGAAATAATTCTGAGAAACAAGATAAACTGTCACTGGGAAAGACACAGATTGATCAGGGATAGTCAGCATGGTTTTGTTAGGGGTAGATCGTATTTTACTAACTTAATAGAATTTTTTGAGAAAGTAACAAAGAGGGTTGATGAGGGTAATGCAGTGGATGTTGTCTACATGGATTTAAGTAAGACATTTGACAAGGTCCCACATGGCAGACTGGTTAGAAAAGTGAGATCTCATGCAATACAGGGGAAAGTGGCAGGTTGGATCCAAAATTGGCTCAGTGACAGGTAACAAAGGACAATAGTCGATGGATGTTTTTGCAAATGGAACATGGTTTCCAGGGGTGTTCCACAGGACTCAGTGTTGGGCCCTTGTTGTTTGTTGTATATATCAATGATTTGGACTTAAATGTGGGAGTCTTGATTGGGAAATTTGCAGATGACTCAAAAATTGGCCATGTAATTGATAGTGAAGAGGATAGCTGTTGACTCCATAATGATATCAATGGTTTAGTTGAGTAGGTGGAGAAGTGGCAAATGGAATTCAATTCAGAAAAGTGTAAGGTAATGCATTTGGAGAGGGCAAACAAAGCAAGGGAATACTCAATAAATGAGGAGTTATTGAGAGGGGTTGAGGAAGTGAAAGACCTTGGAGTGCATGTCAACAGGTCTCTGATGGTGGCAGGACAGATGGACAAGGTGGTCAAGGAAACATATGGAATTCTTTCCTTTATTGGACGAGGTATTGGATACAAAAGCAGGAATATAATGGTGGAACGATGTATAAAACGCTGGTTAGGCCACAGCTGGAATTTTGCGCACAGTTCTAGTCACTACATTACAGGAAGGAAATAATTGCTCTAGAGAACGTGCAGAGGAGGTTTACAAGAATGTTGCCAGGGCATTTGGCGAAATCTCATCCACGGGCAAGATGAGATTTCAACCAGTGATTTTAAACAAAAACTTTTAAAACTCATATTTAACATGTCCCTGCTTAAGTGACAGAGTCACATGAGGGGACATGTTTTCGTTATTTTTTACTATCTTTACTTTTACAGTTTAAAACCTTCAGCCCCCTGAGGGCAGCTCTGTGCCTCAGGGAGCTTTCATTGCGGGCACCCGTGCACATGCGTGAACTTCAGCGCTCGCCCTCCTCTTGCCCCACCCCGGCAGCGCTGCAGCGCGCGTCTCACACTGACCGCCCATTAATTGGCCAGTCAGCATGAAATCGAGGTTGGGCCGGATGGCGGGCAGCTTCACAACCAATCCCGGGCCTACCCAACGAGGGCAAAATTCTGCCCATAGAATACAGCCCGGAAAAAAAAAACTTACCTAACTTTTTGTTAAATAGCTGCCTTAATGTCTATTGAGAGCAGAATGGAAGAATAAATGGATGAATAAGGTGCAAACATATATTTCCCCATGTTAAAAAGCAAAAAAACCGCGGATGCTGGAAATCCAAAACAAAAACAGAAACACCTGGAAAAACTCAGCAGGTCTGGCAGCGTCGGCGGAGAAGAAAAGAGTTGACGTTTCGAGTCCTTATGACCCTTCAACAGAACTGCTGAACTGTTCAACAGTTCTGCTGAAGGGTCATGAGGACTCGAAACGTCAACTTTGCTCTTCTCCACCGATGCTGCCAGACCTGCTGAGTTTTTCCAGGTATTTCTGTTTTTGTTTTTATTTCCCCATGGCCTTAGTACAAGAGTTGTCCAATTTAGTCCCACACGCCAGCTTTATACCCAGTGCCCTGCAAGTTCTCTTCAAAACCTCGTTCAGTTGCCTTTTGAAAGCTCCTTCCAAATCTGCTTCCATCACCCTATGGGATAATGCATCCTTGCTTATCATACCCAATTAGCTCTGTTAATCTCTTAAATCCTTTGAAAACTCATCTGCAATGTCACTGTCTTCCTCCCTGTGGATGATGAAATGTGTGTACACAGAGAATTGGGGAAAGTCTATTTTTTTTTTGTTGTGCTGTTATGATCAGGAACACTGCTCCTGACAGGACGGTGGAAGCAGATTCAATAATAACTTGCAAAAGGGAATTGGATAAATACATGAAAAGGAACGAAATTGAAGGGCGGTGGGGGATAGGCATGGGGCGTGGGGCTAATCAGACAGCTCCTTCAAAGAGCCAGCACAACATGACGGCTTGAATATGTGGAAAAAAAAATTCCCCACGTTTCCCGGAATCATACCAAACGCATCATAAATAACACGGGGGAATAGGTTTGTAGTCAGTTCAGATAAGCGGGTTGCCATTTCATCCCACCAGAACCTCCACAGCAAAGACAATATTGTGGTATTTGTGTCAACTACTCTTATTTTTTTATCAAAAGATGGAATTTTAGAGCCCAATCATGGTGGGGGGTGTGGGGGGGTAGGGGAGAGAGGCAGGGGCCATAATACGCAGCGAGCCATTCAAAACTCCATTGACTTCGGCAGGAACAGAAAATCCCACCGGCGAGAGGGACCATTAAATTCCACCCTATGTCTCTCCCTAGTTCTGTAATCATCCAGCCTTAGAGTTGCCAACCCTCCAGGATTGGCCTGGAGTCTCCAGGAATTGAAGTTCAATCTCCAGGACACTGCTGTGTGCCATCCTGGAGAAAAATCATCAGGGCGTTGAAAAAGATTGTCTTTTTCCGTTAATTTTCTTTGAGCATTTCTCTTTACCAGATATAAAAATGTGGAAGCTGGGAGAAACAGCTGTTTGACAGACAGTCAAGCATCATCCAATTGGGTAATGAATCTTTTTGCTTTCCGATTGGGGTAGGAAGGCTGTGCGTCACAAGGATGGATGTGTTGGCCGACTATTGGCTGGAGAGTGGGGGCAAGTCATGTGATGAAACCTCCAAGAATAAATTTAATCACAGTTGGCAACCCTAGCCTTTGCAGAAGTTGCTAATGGATTCAGATGACCTTTGAACCTTTCCAAGGGCTTTCAGAATTTCAGTCCCCCATTTTGGATGCTGCATCCCTGTAAATTTGACTTTACCAACAATCTGCTCCAGCTACGAGATTTCTGCCTGCACACACTCAAGGTGGAACTATGGTGAGAAGCCAACCTCAGAAAATTATGGGATGTTTTTTCTTTGCTTCGTTAGTCACACTTTCTCCAATTGTCCTGCTGGTGCTTTTCTTGATCTCACTCGTAGAATCCTGCTACACAGGAGGCCATTCGGCTTTCATGTCGGTGCTGGCTCTTTGAAAGAGCTATCCAACATGTCCCACTACCCTGTTCATTTCCCAAAACCCTGTTAGTTTTTTTGGCTTCTTCAAGTAAGTGACCAATTTCTTTCCGAAAGTTATTACTGAATCTGCTTGCGCCGCCCTGTGGGAATATGTTCCAGATTATGACAATTCACCATGTAAAAATACTCTTTCTCTGATTCTCTGTGCACACACATCTCGACACCCAGAGGAGAGAATGACATTGCAGTAAATGAAGAGTTTTCAAAGGACTTAAGAGATACACAGAAATAATTGAGTATGATGATTGATAGCGTTCATATGGGACAAAGGGACTCTTGTTGTGCAATGCGTAGACACACAGAGGGTAGAATTTTTCACTCAGCGTGCGGGTCTGTGCCCAATCTGCTCGAGCGTGGAATAGCGTATGATGACTCTCAGGCTGGGTTCCTGGGGTCATTGCCCACTTGCACGATATTTCGGTCAGTGGGCGGCCATGAAGGTTGTAATTAACAGAGATTTTTCGTTGCCCGTCCAGCGTTACAGCTGGTGGGCGGGTGAATCGGCCAGGCGGCCTTTGCATTTTTCAGGAAACCTCATCCACAGACGGAATGAGGTTTCTGTTATTAAATATTAAAAAAAAATGTATGGACAGAATTTTCATCTCGTACATGTTCAGGTGGCTGATTCTGATGCATGGGCATTCTTCCCGGATTTTAAAATCTGTTTTTATTGCATTTAAGCTCCTCAGCTGTCTCCCTTTCAGGAAGCTTTCATTCCCCGCTCCCCTGGGCCCACGTGACTTCAGCGCTCCTCCTGCCCTCTACCCCGGCAGCGCTGAGCCTTTCAGCGTGTGTTTCACACTGGCCGGCCATTAGAATTGGGCAGCAAGTGTGAAATCCCCGTCAATGTCGATTGCAGTCAGGGGCCTGTCCCCGCCCACTCCCAGGCCCGCCAATTACGTGCGCCCACCAAACTAAAAATCCCCCCCAGAGATACAGGCATACCCAGACACTCTCACTCTCTTGTACGCTTGCTCTCTCACGTGCTCACTCTTCTCATGCGCTCGATCTCTCACACGCTTGCTCTCACTCCCTCACGTTTGCTCTCGCACGCACACACTTGCAGACACAGACATAGGCATACAAAAAGACACAGATAAACATACACATGCTGAGTTTTACAGGCATTTCCCCAAGGCCGTGACCTATATTTGCTTCCCTGCTAGCATTTCTCTTCATTGTGTGATCTGATGAGATTACTAGGAATGTTTTCCTAATGGCTTTGGTAATTCAGTCTTTATCTGCTTGTGTACCATTAATGAAAATCAGTGTTGAGCTGCCGCTGACAGACTCAATCATTCTCCTCCTCCCCAGAGTGACTGCTCAAGTGACAGTGATAGCGAGGACAACTTCATTATGATCCCTCCGCGTGACCACCTGGGTCTGGCTATCTTCTCCATGCTCTGCTGTTTCTGGCCTCTGGGCATTGCTGCTTTCTACTTCTCCCAAGGGGTAAGGCTTGTGTGTCTTTGTTGTTTCACATGACCCGCTAGCATGATGGAATGCGTGTGCACATGTGCATGTTGTGGCGAGAGATTGAAACAGTCATGTTGTTTTCTGAGGGACGGGGAGAGCTGTGTGAGCAGAGGAACTGGCACATTCACATGTGGTAAACAGTCCAGATCAAGTCCAGGTCCTTTCTTCCACATTTTCCATGTGGCCAGAGACCATCGCTGGGATAAGAATACATAGGAACAGGCAGCATTCAATGTCTCACGCAAATAGCACTTGTGCACAGTGGGTAGCGCTGCTGCCTCTTAGTCAGAAAGTTGTGTGTTCAAGTTCCACTCCAGGGGTGTGAGCACATAATCTAGGCTAACACTTCAGTGCAGTACTGAGTGAGTGCTGCAGTGTCAGAGGTGCTGTCCTTTGGATGGTATATTTAACCCAGGCCCTGCCTGCCCTCTTGGGTGAATGTAAAAGATCCCGTGGCTCTACTTGAAAGAGGAGCCTGGTGTCCTGGCCTGTATTTATCCCTCAAGCAGCACTACATTCTAAAAAAAACAGATTATCAGGTCACCATCATTATGTGGGAGTTTGCTGTGAAAAATCTGTCCGCCATATTTCCTACATTACAACAGGATTCACAGTTGAGAAAGTACTTCACTGGCTGTAAAGCACTTTGGAATGTCCTGAGGTTATGAAAGGCACTATACGAAGGCAAGTCTTTTTTTCTGTTTTGTCACGTGAAGCAGGACTGTGAATGTCAGCATTGAGTCACGTTTGTTGAGAGGCAGCACACTGTGGTTATACATAGTGCGTACAGTAGTGGTTATGTTAATGGGCTCGTAATCCAGATGCAGCGTTCAAATCCCATGTGGTATCACGGTGAAGATGAAAAAGTATTATTAAAGGCCGGCACTGAACTAGGGAGGAGTTGATTGGGTCTGTGGATGCTATAATCCTGAGTCTACAGACATATGGTTAAACAGATAAGTGACTGCAGGCAGCAGTTAGGGGAGGGAAAGGAAGCAGTGCAGGCGTAAAGAAACAGGCACAAGAAGCAAGAGGAGCAGCTTTTCAGATAAAGTATGGGAAGTATAGCGAGTGTTCAGGCCCAGCAGCCAAACAGTGAGGTTAGTCATTGAGTTTAATGGTCATTGAAATCCAGAAGAGAGAGACTAAAATAGCCTCTCGGAGGAGAATAGAAGCAGCCAGCAGAGCTAAAGGAACATACAGAAATATTAGGAGCAGAAAATAGGAAAGAGAAAGGGAGAGATGGGTATCTGCCATGTAGGCCCATTGTCCCTGGGGTAAACCAGTGCCAGAGGTTGTTCTTTGTAACACTCACCTTCCCCTCCCCTGCTGCCCCATCACCCCATATCCAGCATCGACAACCAGGCTCTGCAATTAACCTCTACCTTCCCCTCCTTACTGCCCTTTGGTCACCAATCCTCATCTCTCCTCCAATAGCCCCAGCTTTCTGACTACATCTCAGTGAAGCACTTATAATTTCTTCTTTGTATTTATGTAGGACCTTTGATACAATTTGCTATGAAAAGTGATGAGCAGGAGGCTGGGAATTGGAACGAGCCCCCCTACCCCTCACCCCACCAAGAGCTCATCATATTTCTTTGTGACTGACTCGAGTTGACGCCAGACGGCCTCAAGCGCACAATGTTAGACATGCAATCATTGGCTCTTATGCTCCTGGGCTGGGGAGAAGTAGTTCTGGCAGCTTCCCTACCCTTAATCATTACCCAGCACTGCCTGTTGTCAATGCTAAAGATGAGGGCAGGATTGGGCTGCCTAAAAGGTTCTGCTGCTGCTTCAGCTTTAGTGGTGTTGGCATCACAGACTAATACCCATATTCCACCAGCATTTACCTGGGTGGCGCTAGTTATTCCAGGCATGACCTGCTGAGATGGGAGCCCTGGTGATGAGAACTTTTTAAATGGAAATAATCTAAAGATAGGTCTTGAAGATTTCCAGTGATTGGGGCTGTGACTATTTCCTTTGGCAGCTCGTTCCACTGTGGGATTGTCCTTGGGAAGAAAGATTGTTGATACACTGCCTTGGAAACAAATGGTCTTTGTAGTTTGTATGGATGGCTACTTCATGGTTTGTCATTGCTGGAGGGCATCAGGTATTTGTTTCTGCCAATTTCCACCAGCCCATTCCATATTTTATAGAACACAGTCCATCTATTTTTCTCCTTCCTTTGCTGTAGTGATTCCCATTCCAAATCTTTGATCAAATGTGTGACACTGGAGTATTTCCCATACTGATTCATGCAGAATTGCACTGTTCGTTTTTGGATCACTTCAGTCGTACTTCTATATCTCGCCACATGAGAGTCCCACACACAACTTCCATTCTCCAGGATTGGCCGAACCAATCTTTGGTAAGCTGTAACTCTGATACTTTGTTGTGATGCCAAAGATTCCCCTTCCTCCTTTTGTTCAAATAGCTATCCAACACTTGGCATGTGGGTTATACATGAATAATGAAAGCTTGGCGAGCTGCTGGAGGGAATTGGGTGCCTATAAGACTTTGACTCCTAGGATAATCAAACCTTACAGCACAGAAGGAGGCTATTCAGCCTTTCATGCCTGTGCTAGCTCTTTGTAAAAAAGTATCCAGTTTGTCCTATTTCCCTGCAATTTCTCACAGGCCAGCAATTTTCTTCCCCTTTCAGGCATATATCCAATTCTCTTTAGAAACTCACGATTGAATCTGCTTCCACCAGCCTTTCAGGTAGTGCATTCCAGATCATAACATAAAAAATTATGCGAGTTAGTTCATATTGCCTCTCCTCATGCTTGCTCTCAAAATGCATTTCTTCACGCTTCTCTGCATTAAACTTTACCAGACGTGTGTCTGCCCATTTCATTAGTCTGTCTTTATCCTCTTGAAGCCTGTTACTAACCTCTTTACTGTTTATTACATTTCCAAGTTCCTTGTGGGGGAGGGAAAATAGACAAGAAAAATTATATATATAATTGAAATGGGAACAGTTGGCTGGAGAAGACAGATGACCCCCCTGGGCAGATAGGAGATGGTGACTTACACCAGGTTTTATCTTAAGAATACTTTGTTGTGCCAAATATTAAATATTCATTAACTAGGGTAATTGTGAAATATATTTTTAAATGTTTGCATGTACAGCTTTGTCTTCCATATGAGTAACTGGCTGAATTGTCAAAGCTCTGTTTCAGAGTCATTCTTCTTTTCTGGCCATTTGTTAAATGAGATTAATAAACTCTTATTGCAGCACACAATCTAATGTTTGTTATATGTAGTAATAGGAATCAATGATCTTCCGGCAAAAGGAATGCAATGAATAGCTGAGTAATTTTATAAATGAAAGCATCCATAAGATCCGATAACAGATGGAAGAGCCTCAAGCTCCTCAATAATCTTAATATCAAAACAAGGTAAAGGACTGAGAGGCTCCCTCCCCGGATATCTGTAGCAGCAGTTTGCGGGTATAAATTCAGAGCACTTCCCTCACTGACCTCTGTGCATGGCGGTTACAATAAATTAACACGAGGTCAAGATTCTTTAATATGGGATCTTCCGGGTGACATGACAATTTATGCCGGGGGGGGTGGGGTGGGGTGGGGTGGGGTGGGTGCCATAGTGGACTGGTGACCAGAGACCTAGTGTAATGCTCTGGGGACCTGTGTTCAAATCCCACCACAGCAGAGGTGGAATTTGAATTCAATAAATATCTGGAGTTAGAAGTCTAACAGTGCCCATGAAACCATTGTCGATTGCCATAAAAACCCATCTGGTTCACTAATGTCCTTTAGGGAAGGAAATCTGCTGGCCTACATGTGACTCCAGACCCACAGCAATGTGGTTGACTCTTAAAAATAAATGCCCTCTGAACAAGGGCAATAGTGCTGGCCTAGCCAGCAACGCCCACATCCCCTTTTTTTAACAGAATCTATTTATGGATGCATTTGATTTTCTTCACAACAGAAGTTCCAATTGCAACATAGCAATTTTCACAGGGGACTACAATTTTGAGAAGGACAAAAAAATGTGAAAATTTCAATTATTTTTACAATCTCCAGTTTTACTCAGAATTGAAATTATTAAAGGGAAAAAGTGTGGCACTTACAATCAGGGATAAAGCTTCTCGTTCTGCATGGCAGTCAGTGTTTGTGTGGAATGCAAGCTGCCAGTGATGAGCGCTGGTCAACGTTAGATTGATTGGCTGCCCACTTTTGCTTAATTACTTTCAAGAGCCAATATCGTTGTGGTATCTTTGGGCAATTTGCCCTGGAGATATTCAGCCTGCTTCAGACAGTATATGGAGAGCCGCTTGCAGTCGGCCAATCAGAAGGAGCAGGTTTGCTGAACTCCGTATCCTTTTCTCCTTCCACACTTAAGCTTGTATTAGTGTTTCATTACACCTGACGGATTTGCTGAATATTTTGGTTCAGGGAGAGACTGTCACCAAAATGATCCAATTTAAAGAGGGCTCGAGGAGAACTGAGTGACACAGTAATCTTGCACTTCTAGGATCTGGGTAATAGTGGTATGAAATGACTGTAAGGCAGTGCTTCTCGTTGTGAGTCCATTTAAATACTTGAAAATTGGTTGGACCCCAGAGCGAGAGTAGAGATGGGGTATGTGGGAATGTGTGGGGAGAGTTGTTGAGCAGAGGGAGGATGGTGGATAGTGGTAGGAGAGAGTTGTTGAGCAGGGGATTGGAAGGGTGGGTCGGATGTTGCTGAGCAAGGGCCAATGATTTTGGCCACAACTGTTTTGAAGACCCTGGCCTCAGAGCTAAGAATCACATGCAGGTGTGTAATGGACTGTCCTGCTCGATGGTCACCGTTGCTGACTCAGAGCTCACAACCCCAAATGATTGACCCATAGTTTGGGAACCCATCTGGTAAGGGGTTTGTGTGAAATTTGGACCATATCTCAACTCAATCCCGACGTCGATTGCTTTACAATAGTTGAAGTGCCCCTAATTTGGCAATAATCCCATTCATAGAAGCTGGAATATTAAGTTTCAGACAGGTACAGCAGAGGATATAGCTCTTGGGGTGAAAGGGATCAAAGGGTATGGGGAGAAAGCGGGAGCAGGCTATTGAGTTGGATGATCAGCCATGATCATAATGAATGGCCGAGCAGGCTCGAAGGGCCGAATGGCCTACTCCTGCTCTTAGTTTCTATAGGATGCACTCCTAAGGTAAGAAGGTAAGAAATAGGATCAGAAGCAGACCTTTTGGATCCTCTCCGGCATTCATCATGATCATGGCTGATCTCCCCGATCCCCAAAGTTCTTAATTCTGTTGGGAAAAGGCAGAGGCAAAAGCTGGGTTATCTTCATTCTGTACCTGACTGCACTACCGCTTTACCTGGAACTTATTGATGCTGACATTGAGCAGAGGGGAAGTGGAGGGGGCTGCTGTCGGTGGGGTTGGAATGGAAACCATTGGCCCTCCCTCGTGCATGCCCACCATAACGCCAGGGCCAGGATTTTCAGCTTGGTGTGCTGGCACATGCCCGGCACGCATGAACGTGAAATAGTGCACGCTGACATCGGGCAAGCATCCCAATGTCATCGCGCACTCGCACGATATTTCAGTTGGCAGGTGTGCATGAGAGTTGGCAGTGCGACCACTGGCAATTAAGAGGGTTTTTAAGCTTGCATTTTAGCATAAGTCACTGCTTTCATAGTATAGGAATGTTTGAGGACTCTGGATCTATACTCAATGGAGTTTAGAAGGATGAGGGGAGATCTGATTGAAACTTACAGAATACTGAAAGGCCAGGATAGAGTGGACGTGGGGAAGATGTTTCCATTAGTAGGAGAGACTAGGACCCGAGGGCACAGCCTCAGAGTAAAGGGAAGACCTTTTAGAACAGAGATGAGGAGAAACTTCTTTAGCCAGAGAGTGGTGAATCTATGGAATTCATTGCCACAGAAGGCTGTGGAGGCCAGGTCATTGAGTGTATTTAAGACCGAGATAGATAGGTTCTTGATTGGTAAGGGGATCAAAGGTTACGGGGAGAAGGCGGGAGAATGGGGTTGAGAAACTTATCAGCCATGATTGAATGGCAGAGCAGACTCGATGGGCTGAATGGCCTAATTTCTGCTCCTATGTCTTATGGTCTTATGAAGGGCAAGCAAAGGACAAAATTAGAAAAAAAAAATGAAAGATGGTTGCACAGATTGATCTCTGATTGAAGAGAAGAAGGAGGCCATTTAGTCCTTCAAACCTGTTCGGTTATTCAGGGAGCTCATGGTTGATCTGCAACCTAAGTGCATGTACCCATCTTTACACCAAAAGTTGAACTTGTCAATTTAAAAAACAAATTGTCATGAATTGTGATTTTTAGATTAGGTCTATGATTGTATCGGAAGTTTGATTAATTGAAAGGTCTGCATCTATTAATAAAAGTATGTGACACATTTTATTTAATTCGGTTAGAGCCAGAAAAATCACACAGCAGCCAGCTTCACAACGCAGTTAGCTTACAAGCAAATAATACTGCAGTGGGTTCGAGCTCTGTTTACAGTAATCTACCCTGTGTAAACACAAGTGAATAAAACTAAAAAGGCTATGTCTCATAAAAGAAAACATAAAATAAATTATCACACTAGAACGATCACTTGTGAAGTGACTGAATCGGTACACATTATCACACAAAATACAAAACATCAGAAGGATGAATAAGTGCAGTTCCCATAACACTGAAAAAGCTGGACACCGTCCAGGACAAAGCAGCCTGCTTGATTGGCACCCAATCCACAAACATTCACTCCCTCCACCACCGACACACAGTAGCAGCAGTGTGTACCATCTAAAAGATGCACTGCAGGAATTCACCATAGCTCCTTTGACAGCACCTTCCAAATCCATGACCACTACCATCTAGAAGAACAAGGGCAACAGACACGTGGGAACACCACCACCTGGAAGTTCCCCTCCAAGTCACTCACCATCCTGACTTGGAAATATATCATCGTTCCTTCACTGTCGCTGGGTCAAAATCCTGGAACTCCCTTCCTAACAGCACTATGGGTGTACCTACAACAGATGGACTGCAGCCGTTCAAGAAGGCAGCTCACTGCCACCTTCTCAAGGGAAACTAGGGATGGGCAATAAATGCTGGCCCAGCCAGCGATGCCCACATCCCGTGAATGAATTTTTTTAAAAATCAAAAGGTGATTGATTAGGCTCAAAATATTCTCCATGCTCATGGTGGTGAGATCTCTGCAAAGTAGGGTAATTGAAGGGAATGCTATATGCCTGCCTCATGATTATATCTTTTTATGGCATCTTTGCGGTTAAAAGCCAGTGCCAATATAAATGAGCTGTCCCCAGGGATCGGCAGTTAACATACATGGCCTTCAATTCTGGCAGCTGAGGCTGTTGATGGGAAATAAGTGGAATTAATTTGGGTACTCCTCGTCCAGCTCCAAGTCCACTGAGCACAAACCGTGATAAGTTGGCAATTTTGTCAAGAGACCAGTGCTGTGGAAAATGGAAATGTCGCACAGGGGCAGCAAGGAATGCTTTATTGAAGGAAATGTTGCTGGGCAGAGCAGGGAGAGTGTCGAGCTATGTCTAAACTGTGCTAACTCTAACCTGGAAATGGTTGATGGGACCAAGAAGATGGAGCTGAGTGGCTGGGACAGAAAAAAAAAAAAATTCTCCGCTCACAAAGGACAGCTATTAATATTCCGGCACTGAAAAAAAAAGTTCAAGGCTTTCCACCATTTAACACCGTCTGTCAGAATCAACTGTTCCTTCGCTCTGTACATAACTGATTCTCCTCTGCTCCCAGCCCTGCTGAACCTCCCTGGTGCATTGTTATTGCAGGCTCTCTGATTTATTCTCTAGCTGATTAAAGTGACTTATTTCTTCAGTCGAAAGTGTGGTGTTCCTTGCATTTTGGAGATAGCTGGCTATCTGACTAGTTCAATATCAGCCTCACCAGGGGCTGAGACTCAGTGAGACTCAGTGCCAGTGAGTTTTTTTTTATTCTTTGGGGTATGGACATCGCTGGCAAAGCCAGCATTTGTTGCCCTGCCCTAATTGCCCCTGAACTAAGAGTCTTGCTGGGCCATTTCAGAGGGTGGTTAAGAGTGGTAAAGACAGCAGATTTCCTTCCCTAAAGGAAACCCAGATGGATTTTTACAGCAATTAATGACAGTTTCAAGGTCACCATTATCAAGGCAAGCTTTCAATTTTTCAATAATAAATTTAAATTCCACCAAACTGCCATAGTGGGATTTGAATGTACGTCCCCAGAGAGAGTTAACCTGCGTCTCCAGATTACTAGCCCAATGACACTACCACTACCCCACCATCTCCAGTTAGTTTGCCAGCTGCTTGCTGTCACAGATCCTCTTTAGGTACTGTAAATGGAGTTGCCAACCTTTCAGGATTGTCCTGGAACCTCCAAGAGCTAAAAGTTAATCTCCACGATAGCTGCCAATGAAGCTGGGGACAAATTATAGTTGCCATAAAAAAATTGTGTTTTAAAAAAAATGCCTTCAAACATTTTCACCTAATTATAAAAATATTGGACTTGGAACTGTGCCACGTGCCCAGATGCCCCTGGGGAGGGCGCACATTGGTTAGGGGCGGCACTTACTCCACCCTGGGAACGCCACCCTGGGATTGCCAATGTCACTTTAATCCGATTAGCTCAATTTCCTTGAAAGTTTTGGGCATTTTGAAACAGTGATGCCGCTTTCAGAAGGGCCACTTAGTTTCCCTTTATTGGCAACCTTCTGGTTGGATCAGAAACAAGTATAAATACAAACAGACTGCAAGCCATGGTTCTTGGGTTAGCAAGTGCTTTACTGTAATCTGTTACTGGGTAAATAAATGCTTATGGGAAATGTGTTTAAAAATTAAAACTGCCTGTCATGAACTCGGCGCACATGTAATTTAAAGGAAAGCGATGCCTTCTCAACAAAACTCACCTGATTCCTCTTGCACTGATTCATTAAACCCTCCCTGGTAAAGTATTCCACATCATTTTGGTACAAAATGGTCCACCTAGCGCTCCTATTAAATTCATTCTCCAGTTGCATGTCCCAGCAGATGAACTCTTCATCTCTCTGTATAATGAGGTAGGCTCGCCGTCCCCTCTTCTCCAGATGTTTAACTTTTGGGATATTACTCAAGAAACAGTTGGAGTAGAGGTGATGGTGAGCTGGGCATTCTTTTGCCCCCACAAATGCTCCAGCTTCCCAGAATCCCATCCCTTGCCTTTGCAGCGAATGCAAAAATAGAAGATTTATTCCCCGCTGGTATCAGTGAAAGTGGAACACTTCCCGATCTCCCTGACCTTTTCAGGCATTGCAGAAGAGAGTAGGAAAGAAGAAGTTGCAATCTCTATTTATTTCTCACCTCCTGCCCTGAGCAAGCTGTCATATGAGAGGGCCTGAGATTCTGCCTACTCTCACTGAAACATTGATGTTTCAGTAAAACACATGCCATAAAACACACAGCACACTTAGGCTGCTTTTCCATCAAGAAAAACGACAATTTATATCTATATAGCACCTTTAACATAATAAAGCATTGAATGCACTTCACAGGAGTATTACAAAACAAACTATGACCCCAAACCACGTAAGGGGATAATAGGTTAAATGACCAAAAGCTTGGTCAAAGAGGTAGGTTTTAAAGAGTGCCTTAAAGGAGAAAATTGAGGCAAAGAGACATAGGAAGGGAATTCCAGAGCTTGTAGTCTGGGCAACTGAAGGCAATAGTGTAGTTATTAAAATCAGCGATACTCAAAAGGCCAGAATTAGAGGAGCGCAGATAGCTCAGACAGTTGTGGGGCTGGAGCAGATTACAGAGATAGAGAGGGACAAGGCCATGGAGGAACTTGAAAGCAATTTTAAAATCAAGGCATTGCTTGACTGGAAGCCAGCATAGGTCAGCGAACACAGGGGTAATAGGGGAACAGGGCTCGATGAAAGTTAAGACATGGACTGTAGAGTTTCAGATGACCTCAAGTTTACGTAAGGTAAAATGTGTTGTTAATAAGATCCAAGCTGGTTGGTGAAGTCAAAACCAAGGCACAGAGCTTTTCTTTATTGAGAAAGTTTATGGACTTGTTTAGTCCACAGCTCTCCTGCCACACACTCAGTGTCCCAGCTATCCCTTATTTATACTCTTTTTATGAAAGAAAATCAATAAATAAAAATCAATAAATCAGAGGGGGTAAACAGCCCTTGAGGGGGCACTGTAGCTAAAACAAAATGCCAAAGGAAACTTACAAAATCAAATCAAAATGTCATTCCCGGGGTGATGATGCACCCCAGCATCCCCGATTTATACTGTTTTGAGTGCACCTTTGACAAATTGGCAAATTAACAAACAAATCAAAGTGATAGCCCTTAAAGGAGGCAATCCCCTAATTATAGACTCCTTTTGAAAACAAAATCAATAAATTAAACAAAAAAATCAATAAGAGGTGATAGCCCCTGGTGGGGCACTGTAACTAAAATAAGAACATGAAAGGAAACTTACAAAATCAAATCAAAATGTCATTTCTGGGGGCGATGATGCACAACAGCATCCCCTATTTACGTGTGTTCAAAGACAATTAATACCTGTTTCTCTTAACCTTAGCAATGTAATTCACAGAATCACAGAATCTCAGTGCAGAAGAGGCCCTTCAGCCCATCGAGTCTGCACCGACATGAGAAACACCTGACCTACCTAAAAAAGTTTTTCCTCACATCCCCCCTAAACCTCCTGCCCCTCATTTTGAACTTATGCCCCCTTGTGACTGACCCTTCAACTAAGGAGAACAGCTGCTCCCTTTCCACCCTGTCCATGCCCCTCATTAACTTGTACACCTCGATCAGGTCGCCCCTCAGTCTTCTCTGCTCCAACGAAAACAACCCAAGCCTATCCAACCTCTCTTCATAACTTAAATGTTTCATCCCAGGCAACATCCTGGTGAATCTCCTCTGCACCCCCTCCAGTGCAATCACATCCTTCCCATAATGTGGCGACCAGAACTGCACACAGTACTCCAGCTGTGGCCTCACCAAGGTTCTATACAACTCCAACATGACCTCCCTACTATTGTAATCTATGCCTCGATTGATAAAGGCAAGTGTCTCATATGCCTTTTTCACCACCCCACTAACATACCCCTCTGT
Organism: Carcharodon carcharias; assembly: GCF_017639515.1. Taxonomy (NCBI): domain Eukaryota; kingdom Metazoa; phylum Chordata; class Chondrichthyes; order Lamniformes; family Lamnidae; genus Carcharodon; species Carcharodon carcharias. The sequence goes on from NC_054486.1 coordinate 99,619,184, forward strand.
CATCAGAGATCTATGGACACACACACCAAGGTCCCTTTGTTCCTCAGAACTTCCTAGTGTCATGCCGTTCATTGAATACTTCCTTGTCAAATTACTCTTTCGAAAGTGTATCATCTCACACTTTTCAGGGTTAAATTCCATCTGCCACTTATCTGCCTATTTGACCATCCCGTCTATATCTTCCTGTAGCACAAGATACTCAACCTCACTGTTAACCACCCGGCCAATCTTTGTGTCATCCGCAAACTTACTAATCCTACCCCCCACATAGTCACCTATGTCATTTACATAAATGACATTAACAAACATTAACAATGTAATTGATAAGAGATTACATGTGGGAGACCAGCCAGGAGTGCGCTGGAATAGTCAACTCTAAAGGTAACAAAGGTGTGGATGAGCTGAAGCAGGGGCGGAGCCGGGCAATGTTATGGAGGTGGAAATAGGCAGCATTAGTGATGGTGCAGGTATGTGGTCAGAAGCCCATTTTGGAGTCAGATATGAGACCAAGGTTGCGAACAGCCTGGTTTAGCCTCAAGAGAGTTGCCAAGGAGATAGATGTAGTCTGTAGTTAGGGAACGGAGTTTGGAGTGGGTCTGAAAACAATGGCTTCAGTCTTTTCATGATTAAGATGTTTTGGGGAAGAAAAATTGAGACTATAAGTGAATTATGTGGACTTTGAGGAAAAAATCCTTATTTTATATTTCAAATCTTTTTTTCACCATATGTTATGAACAGACGCTATCTAACACCCCAACTATAGCGACAGAGCTTGTCACTGTTCCACTCTATGGGCACCAGCTGGAAACCCATGGCAATGCCACTGTGGCCATTTTTGGGAAGCCCAATGGGATTAAGTCCATATCAGGCACCTATCACTCCCACCATTGGACTTCCCAATGCTGTGAGGGAGAATGCCTCCAGAATTCCTGGTGTAGGACAGATTTCACACCTCCGAGAGCCATCGGCCAATCAGAGGCCAACAGCCCTCCAGTACCAGCAGCACTAGTGGGAGGAGTGCCCACTGCCAATACTGCAGTGTGGCCTACACCAGGGATCAACCTGGAGCCCCAGGAAACAGGTGAGCGGGGCTGGTTTGTTGAGACCTCCCTGTCTGGCCCAGTGAGGTGGGCACTGGGGACGTGCAATTTGAAGGGCAGAGGAGGGTCTTACTCTGAGTCCTTCCATTCCTATACAGGGGTGCCTCCATTGGGCATGGGATTCCTGGCAATAAGGGGACTGACCCCACCTCTCCCACCCACCACCGTCCCCCCACCCTCCCCCAACCCCGCCCTCACCACCACACATCCCCAATCAGGCCTGGGTATGGCCCTCACCTTCTGCTGGTTGAATACCTCAATTGGCCTCTCAAGCTTCCACACCCAAACTCAATCAGAAGGAGATGGGAATGCAATGGGGTCTCCACCTTGCACCGTCCTGTCCAATCACATGACACCCACCCCCACCACCCTATGTATCTATAATATGTTACAGCCTAAAGCTTTTGCTGGTTATTTTGGTTACCGGTGCAATTTGCCTGATTCGACCAAACCGACACAAAACATTGGAGAATTAGAAGTGCCAGTAACGCCAAGCAAAAGCAGATCTTTACACTGGCTTCTGAAACGTCACACATGAAGTCAGACCCACCCACAAAAACTGTCCATGTCTGCGGGTGGGAATACTGAGCGCGGTGCACATCTGTTGATTGTTTGCAGTCTCTTCAAACTAAACTTGTTTTTAGGAACAAAGGTTCTATTCAGCACGTATTATAAGTTTTTGAGCATTCAATTTACTAAGAAACTGGCCACTGTACACCAGTGAATCCAGCATTCCCCTCCCTCTGACTGCCCTTAACAGAATGCTGCAATAAGTTAACTCCACAGCCTGGGCCCGGAATTGGCAGCTTTCCACTCTTTAGCCTGAATAAGAATTTAAATTTGACGTCTTGTGGGACTGAGAGTCAATGTTGGATGGGGTGATGATTGAGTGGGAGGGTTCAGGTTAGAAAATGGGCGGCAAAGTTGAAGGTGAGTTGGAAACATGAGGGGCAGAATTTTGCCGTAGGCGAGCAGGAGGCGGGGCCTGCTCGCCAATGCATAAAATGATGCGGGATGACTTCGGGCGGAACCCCTGATGTCACCGCGCCCCATTCAAATTTTCAGGAAGGTGGGGGCGCAGCAAAATCAGCTGCGGGCCCACCAACCTGTCAATGGCCAATTGAGGCCATTGACAGGGTCATTTAAACAATTAAAGGACCAGCCGGTCCAACCTTAAGGTCGGCGGGCAGGCCAGGACCCACAAATAGAGAAAACATGAAATCTCATGCAGGGTTTTAAACAGTTTAATAAAGTTTTATTGTAATTTATGAATGTGTCTCATCTCATGCGACATTGTCACGGGGTGGGGGGACATGTTAAAGATTTTTTTAAATTTCTATTTTTAATCTTTTTAAAAGTGTCAGCGATCTCCCTGAGGCTGCACTTTGCCTCAGGGAGATGTGCGGTCTTTCATGCGCACGTGTGAAAGAGCGCACTCTCGCTTCTAGGGAATCACCCCCGCCAACATAGGAAGTGCATAGCGCTTCCCGCTGGACGACACGCTGGGCGGGCCTTAATTGGCCTGCCCACGTAAAATGGCGGCGGGACCCGCTTCTCCGGGAGGATTGGCTCCCCGCCCGCCAGAGATTGGGTCGAGTCCGCCCTCCTGACAGGCAGAAAATTTTGCCCGAAGGGTGGAGAGCTGGCCAGGGGAGAATTGGAATAGTTGAGTCTAGAGTGACGCCAACTTGGGCAGAGGTAGGGGTGGGGGCAGAAGGTGGTTTTTGTGACCAAGAGGCTACATTTTAAAAGCTGAGGTCAGGGTTGAACGGACTCCAAAGTTGAAAATAATCTGAAGAAGGGTCATACGAACTCGAGACATTAACTCTGTTTCTCTCGTCACAGATGCTGTGTTAGACCTGCTGAGTTATTCCAGCATTTTCTGTTTTTGTTTCAGATTTCTTGCATTTGCAGTATTTTGCTTTTATCTTGAAAATAACCTGGTTCTGGTTGAGACAGTGGCAGGAGAGGGATGGAATTGGTAATGAGTGGAAGAATTTTGTGGTGGGGCTAAAAATCCAGTCACCTCGACGTTTGACAATGTATAACCTTTCTGTCCTTCTAAACAGTGGATCCACTGACCCACTAGGAAGGGTATCACAGGACATCTGTTAGTACAAATAAACAACCTTAAAAAATACTTGGGTATTACAGAGATAAATATTCAATATAAATGTCATTCAATGTGCTACAATAGCATTGACTGCATTCCCATTTTATTATTGAGATATCTCCGTACCAGACCCCACAATCTCATAAGTGTAAGGAAGATTGGAAACTAGATGTAATAGGAGATTTCATCTCATTGCTACAGTCTAATCAGCTCCATCAGTTTTGCAATTTGCAAGTTTTCAAGAACTTGCAACTCACCTCTCTAAAATGAAAAAAAGCTGATGTTACATGACAGTGGTTAAAGTGTTCAGGAAGATAAGCTTGGTGAAGTTCAAAGGAGTGAGCTCTATCAACAGGACTGATCAATCTTTGCAAACGGTAATATTTTTCTCCTTTCTTGTTATTTTCACTCCACTATTTCCCTATAAAGTCCCACCCCCCCCACCACCCCCTCCACCCCCCCACCCCCCCCACCCCCCCCCCCCCCCCCGCCCCCCCACCCCACCCCACCCATACACCCCAGCCTAAGAATCAACAGTGAGACCCATGCCACTCTGAAGTGTGCTGGGCAGGGCGGACTGCTCCATGGTGACTCCCTGCCTGACTTTGCCGAGAGTTTTACAGTTTTTTTAAAATTACCTTTGTTGGGTGGGGAGACATTCTGTCGATCATCACCTCAATGAGTTAGATAAGTTGGTATTCAGGACTAATAGCAGTGAGAGTGGAAATTGCAGGGGGATTGGCCATAGGCTTTCAGTTTTCCTTAGACTCAGGGGTGGTCCCAGAGGACTGGAGAATTGCAAATGTTACACCTTTGTTCGGAACAGGGTGTAAGGAGAAGCCCATCAAATGTAGGCCAGTCAGGTTAATTTTGGTGAAACTTCTAGAAACAATAATTCAGGACAAAATTAATAGTGGCACAGATAAATGTGGGTTAACTAAGGAAATCTAGCATGGATTCCTTAAGGGAAAATCGTGTTTAACTAACTTGCTGTCATTTTTTGAAGAGGTAACAGAGAGGGTTGATGAGGGCAATGATGTTAATGTGGTGTACATGGAATCAAAAAGGCATTTGATACAGTGTCACACAACAGACTTGTGAGCATAAGTTATAGCTCATGGGATAAAAGGGATAGTAGCAACATGGATATGAAATGGGCTGAGTGACAGGAAATGGAGAGTAGTGGTTAGTAGGTTTTTTGGGGGCTGGAGGAAGATTTGTGGTGGAGTTCCCCAGGGGTTACTGTTGGGACCCTAGCTTTTCCTGACATATATATTAATGATCTAGACCTTGGTGTAAAGGGCACAATTTCAAAATTTGTGGATGCTATGAAATTTGGAAGCATTGTGAATTGTGAGGAGGGTAGAATAGAATTTCATAATGACAGACACATTGGTGGAATGGGCAGACAGGTGGCAAATGAAGTTCAATGTGGAAGAATGTGAACTGATTCCTTTTAGTAGGAAGAACATGGAGAGGCAATATAAAATAAAGAGTACAACTCTAAAGGGGGTGCAAGAGCAGAAGGACCTGGGTATATATGAGCACAAGTCATTGAAGGTGGCAAGACAGGTTGAGAGCACAGTATACACAATAAAGCATACAGTATTCTAGGCCTTGTTAATAGGGGCATAGAGTACATGGACTGCAGCAGTTCAAGAAGGCAGCTCACCACCACCTTCTCCTGGGCAATTAGGGATGGGCAATAAATACTGGCTTATTTAGCGATGCCCACATCTCATAAATGAATAAAAAAAAGAGCAAAGAGGCTATGTTGAATTTGTATACAATACTGGTTTGGCTTCAGCTGGAGTATTGTATCCAGTTCTGGGTGGTGCACTTTAGGAAAGATGTGAAGGCATTAGAGAAAGTGCAGAAAAGATTCAAAAGAATGGTTGCAGAGATGAGAAAGTTCGGTTTTGAAGATAGATTGGAGAAGCTGGTGTATTTTCTTAAAGGAAAGAAGGCTGAGGGAAGATTTGATAGAGGTATTCAAAATCATGAAGGGCCTGGGCAGAGTAGATAGGGAGAAACTGTTCCCATTCATGAAAAGATTCGAGAGGGCACAGATATATAGTAATTGGCATAAGTAGCAAAAGCAACATGAGAAAAAACCTTTTCACTCAGCAAGTGATTAAGGTCTGGAATGCACTGCCTGAGAGTAGGTGGAGGCAGATTCAGTTGAAGCATTCAAAAGTAATTAGACCGTTATCTGGAAATGAAGAATGTGCAGGGTTACAGGGAGAAGGCGGGAGAATGGCACTAACTGAATTGCCCATTTGAAGAGCCAGTGCAGACACAATGGGCTGAATGGCCTTCTCCTGCTCCCTAATAATTCTATGAAATTTTACCAAAAGGCTGTTAAGCACTGCGATGGGTAGGGTAGTAACAGTGAAACAAAACAGCAAATATTGGAAAATCTCAGTATGTCTGGCAGCATCTATGGCGGGAGAAACAGTTATGTTTCGAGTCTGTGTGACTCTTCTTCAGAACAAGTCTGTTCTGATGAAGAGTCATATTAAACTTGAAACATTAACTCTGTTTCTCTCTCCACAGAGGCTACCAGGCCTACTGAGTTTTCCCAGCTTTTTCTGTTTTGATTTCAGATTTCCAGCATCCGCAGTATTTTGCTTTTGTTTTAGTACCAGTAAAAATCTTGGAGATATTTACGAGATAGTTGGATGTTGTTCTAGGACTTTAGATTTTTGATACATGGTCCACAGAAGGGACAAGTTTTCAGATCAGGATAGTTGTCGTTCCCTGTTCTTTAATGTTCCTAAATGAATCACAATTGTGTTTTTGTTATTTTTTCACGGGGTGTGAGTGTTGCTGGCTGGGTCAGCATTTATTGCCCATCCTTAATTGCCCTTGAGAAGGTGATAGTGAGCTGCCTTCATGAACCGCTGCAGTCCATGTGGTGTGGGTACACCCACGATATGTTTCCAATTCAGGATGGTGAGTGGCTTGGAGGGGAACTTGCAGGTGGTGGTGTTCTCATGTATCTGCTGCCCTTATCCTTCTAGGTGATATAGGTCACAGGCTTGGAAGATGTTGACATCTGTGTATAGAATAGAACCTGGCCAGAACACTGATCACAAAATCTCCATGTAGGTAAAAACCTACAGCTTCTTATGCAATACATTGGGAGAGACTGACCCTAAGAAAAAGCCTTTCCATCATTTCTGCAAAGGAACAAAGGATTATGATTACATTTAGAGCAGGGAGAATATATTTTGTCTCTTCAGTTTTTCTCTCTAACTAAGCTACCTCACTGCAGGCCGGCTCACTGCTAGTGCACTCCTGTGCCCTTAGACCCAATTACACTTCTTGCTGTGCACAAATGTGGTTGGCAACACAACAAGGGTCACTGCATTTCAATGTTATTTGTTAGATGTGAAATGTTTGTAATGATTCGAAAGACATAACAAGATGGTGTATAAATGTGAAATTTCTTTCATTCCCCTTGTCCCTGTAAATTGGAAGTTGTGTTAATTTTCATGTTCCAGTGACCAATTCACTAGATTGCCTGGTGTGATGGTGGGAATTTTTTTTTTATATCTTCTGTACCTTCGCCCAAAGGTTACATCTATTTCTCAGCTTTTTCCTACAAGGTCTGAAATTCACTCAATAAGCTAGTCAATGGAAAATGACTATTTCTACCCATGTGGTGTCAACAGGTCATGCAGTCTGATTCAACAGTCAGATTCTGCCTGCAGCAGGTATGTGTTTTTAGATTTTCTCAAAAGAAATGTTCAAATCCCTGGAAAGCATTAAAAAAAAAGTCAATAACACATAAGTGAACTAAACTATTGACACTCAGCTGATTAGTACAGGATTGAGTGTCGTAAACTTGATGGAAATGTAAGTAAATGTAGACAATGGGAACTAAAAACATGTATAAAAAGGGGCTCAGAAATTATATTACAACCCCATAATCAAACTGTTAGAGTATCCCCACTTTGAGCTACTGACCAGGTGTTTTTTTTATCTGTACTCGTTGGTGGATTTTATAAGAATATCCTTCGACCCTGTGCTTCAGGGACTGAAGCTTTCTTCTCCATAATATCTCCTTTACCTCCAGAAACACGGCTGATTCCTTTTTTTGTTTTTCTGCTTGAGGCAAAATACAATAACTGAAATGCATTTTGTCAGCTTCAGCCTGCAGTGGTTTCGTTCATCCAGTCCAACTTCATTAAACCTTCCTGCAAAGTGGAAAGGCTTGTTCTGGTGATAAAAGAGTACACTTAACTTGGTGATAAATGTCACACATGCAGAAAATGATGGAAAGGCTTATTCTTAGGGTCAGTCTCTCCCAAGATATTGCATAAGAAGCTGTAGGCTTTCACCTACACGGAGATTTTGTGAGCTCTGACATATCTTCAAGGGATTCCTATCTTTAAGAATGACTGGAGGAGTTGTTTTTCTTTAATGTGAATAGTAAAGTCAGTGTGCACCTGCACTAACACTTCACTTATACTTCCAACTAAACACACCTTCATGGTAAATTGATCAGAAAAATGGCTTCATTTGTTGGTTGGCTGGGCCAAAGGCTGCAGAGAAGTTGAGATGGACAAGAATAAAGAGATTCACGCAGGAAAAAGAACATGAAATTAGAAGGCAACAAGTTCAAGGACTTAGGAAAGGAGAGGAGATTGGAAATGGATAGGAGTTTACAAGAAGAACAAGGATAAAGGTTTTTGTTTGAAAAAGGGGTTTGAAAGGGAGGGGGATAGTACCTGAGGTGGGGGGGAATGATTTACAGAGTTAACTAGCATTTGGGACAGAATCGAAAATTAAGTGTCAGTGGTTTTGTGGATCGAAAGAGTAGGGGTCTTATGGACGAGATGAGCTTAGAGTGGAAATTAGAGAGAAACTGGAGAGATAGACCCGGTTTCATGACTCAGGCAGGGGGAGTTTGACTGGGTGTGGGTAAGATGGAGAACGGGAGGCAGCGGAATTGATTTTCTCCATCTTAGTGACGACATCGGTGAGATCAATGTACCTCCAAAAACAAGCACAAGTGTAGGGACCAAGAGAGATGGGCTAAAGGAGATGGTTGGTAATAGAGAAAAGAAGCTGACATTATCTGGGTCATCCTGGAACAGTGGATAGTTTAAGCAGAGTGTGGATGAGACCCAATAGCACTAGATGTGGGCCAATCACATCTAGTGAATAATGACAAAGCCATTTGATCATTACATGTGTAATGCTCAAACCTGCTTCTCCTTGGACTTGCAGAAGCAAGAATGGGGTCCTAAAGTGGAAGGAGCAGGTAGGGAGCAAGCAAAGATTTTACAAAGAACTAGGGCAACTCAGGTGAACATCTAGTTGAGAAAAGTCTTGTACCTTCTCAAGGCCAATTTCGGATGGGCAAAAAATATTGGCCTTGCCAGCGACACCCACATCAACGAAAGAATAAATAAGAAAGGAATATTGTGGAATTTGGAAGGCAAAAATCTAGGTAATTGGAAGTATGAGAGCACAGTTGTGAGTGACTTGGAGGAGAGGTTTTTCCAGGGACCAGTGATATAGGAAATGGGGTTGAAAGGAGTCGGTGAAGGTTAAAGACTGGTTGGAGAAGGTTTTGTCCATTGTTGAGATCATGAGAGTCAAGAGACCATTAGAAATGGCAGGAATATGGAGGAAGAGGTTTAGAGAGGACAAGAGAGCATCAAATTCAGGCGAGTCACAAGGTTACCTCTAATTCTGTGTGTTTTTATTTTTACTAATAATCTCTTGTGTGAAAACTAATCAAACACCTTCTCAAGGTCTATAGTAAACAAAGTTGATATCTACCAACTGAAAAAATGTGACTGGATTAGAAAAATGACTTACCCTTCGATTTATCAGTTCTATTTGTCCCATTGCTCCTTCTGTCTCTAATACATTTCAGTAACTTCTCCACAACTCACGTTAAAGGGACAGGTCTGTAGTTACTCACTTTCTTTCTCCCTCCCTTTTTAAATATTTGCAACTTCTCAATCCAAAGGCACAATTCCTGAATGTGGGCAGTTTGGGAAAATTATGACTGCAATTTCCACCTGATCTTAGAGAATTCTCCATCTTTAGTCAGTATTGTCACCATTACCATTGTTTGCACATATTAAAGTCACCACCACCTCTTTATCTATAGAGAAAGGTTTTAATCTCCTTAATTCCTAAATTCTCCAAAAATTTACATTCTCCTGTAAAACATTAAACATTCAGAAAACTCTGGTGTAATGTAAAGGTAGATCCAGTAACAAACGTAATTTAAAGAGGGTTTGCATGTCCCTTTTAAAGGAGATTCATAAATTAGTCACTGGCATGCAACCCTCGTGCCTGCTCTTTAACCCTCGGGGAAATGTGCGCTGTTTAATCAGCTGGCACCATCAACAATAAACATAATTACAGACAAGTGCCACGGAAAGCATGAAATAAATTTGTCACGATGACATTAGGGCCCATTGAGGCTGCTCTCAATCCCTCAGAGAAACATTTCTACTTTAATCAGTAAGAAGTCCCCATAAAAACATTTCCAGACCACTGCCAGACACACACAGACCAATTAATATTGCCTAGCCTGCCCTGTCGGGCTGCTCTATAACCCTCAGTGAAATGTTTATTGCCTACTCTGCAAGTGATGAGGGCCATAAACCTATTTAATCAGGATAGTGTAATGTGATGCCTCATTTCATACAGGCCTTGGGGAGAGCAGAGCATGATGACAAGTAATGTTGGCTAAGACAACAAGGCTATCTTTTGCTTTTAATAGTCAGTCCAGTGGGGTCTTTAACTATCAGCTCAGGATCAGCACTTCCAACACCTCCAAAATACAGTTCAATTATAAGGGAAATGTCATAGATGGAAGGACAAATTTTTGAGGAGGGGATTTGGGGAGTACGCAAAGTTCATAATTTTTCACTTTCATCCCCCCACCACCTCCAATACCCCCAACTTCCTGTGTAGATCTTTTCCATTCAAAGCAACAGGCAGATCATATATATGTATTGCTACTGCTCTGGGAGACCTCCTCCACAGTAATACCTATTGAATTTCTGGGAGATCGTCCTGTATACCAATACTTATTGAACTGTCAAGCAACCACCTGTACAATAATATCTGTTGAACTGATGGGTGACACTTACTTTATACACACCAAGGGGACATGGTGGTGTAGTGGTGTTGTTGCTGGACTAGTGACCCAGGGTGATGCTCTGGGGACCTGGGTTTGAATCTTGCCATGGCGAAATTCGAATTTAATACATAGCCTGGAATTAAAAGTCTAATGATGACCATACAATCATTGTCAATTGTTGTAAAAGCCCATCTGGTTTGCTAATGCCCTGTAGGGAAGGAAATCTGCTACAAGTGACTCCAGACCGACAGCAATGTGTTTGGCTCTTAAATGCCCTCTGAACAAGGGCAATAAATGCTGCCAATATCCAATGAATTAAAAAGAATCAGCTGTTTAGTGAAGACCACGGTGAGACATAAAGGTGAATAGATCTCTGACCTGTGCTGACCAACACTTAAGCCTGAATGAATTTTCTAACCATGGACGTGCTGCCTGTAATTGACTGACCAGGTTGATCTTTGGGCAAAGTATCTTGCTGCTGGAACATAGTTAGCGTAAACACAGCCTATATCCAGCAGATGGACTTGACCTGACAATGGAGAGGAGCATAGCAAGACTCCATATTGGAGGGAGCCTCATCCACTTCATTGCAGGGACAACTTGTACCTTCATGGACATACATTGCACAACCTTAGTGTCAGTGCAAAGTGGAAGATACTACCCTTGTGTTGTCCCCTAAATGTTTGGCTGCTGGTCACAAATTTAAAACTAAAGGATAGATGTAGCCTAAATTTTCCAATTGGCGCTAACCCTTAAACAGGTTAACCCAGTGCTTAAAATAACACTGGTTGGAAAATCTAATCTTTCACCAGCAAGATTTCCTGACAATCTCTGTGGAGGACCTGAAACCAAATTCTCAGTCCTATTAATGCTTTATCTTTTTTCATCTCTCTTCCCTTTCACCTTTCTTAATTAATCAAAGCGGTTGCTAGGAAGGTTTTTCACTGTAATGAATAATTCTGAGGTTGTTGTAGAAACCATTAAAGGTGCATTTGTCTCTACTTTAATGATGTTGATTCTAGAAAAGTTCTCCTCCCCTGGAGGGTTCTTCCATCTGCTGGGTGCAGATGCAATGCCCACTTCATGCAGTTGGTTAGGTGCATATGCATCCATCAGCATTTTATAATACCTTCCCATGTAGGTACAAATTGTTCCCAAATGCAGCTTTATCAGGACTGTTGACCGACTGCGCTGTGAACCATTTCTTTATCATTTCTAAGGGACAATTCTACATTCATTATTTTTTTAAAAACATTTGCATTTTGTCAAATTTTCCCAGGTGGTAGAATTGAACTGTAACAAGAATTTCTGCTGTTGCATCTGTCACTTATCTCAGGGCTCATTTTTTAAAAAGCTTGTTTCACGATTGGTGCCCAAGAATTTGATGAGGGAGATTTATCAATTTCTGAAGATACCATGGTCTGCAGAGAGAGAGCATGATAGCAACAAGGAGAGAGAAAATTCACCCCTTCAATCTCGTTTTGAACCTGAATCCATGGTGTCGCGGGTTCCCTCAATACATCGCTAACCTCAGCAGTTTAATCACATTTTCATAACCAATACATTCATTTCTTTCATTCTTATCATCAACTTTCATCTAATTCCACCAGCACTCCTCCACACCCACAATCTCTATGCTTGTCACTACCTTCTCAGTGGCTAGTACAACACATACGTGAAGTAATATTTTCTCATCCCTTCACTTAAAGCAAGCAGCTCCATCGCTGATACTTACTTGGAATATTCGGACCATATTTCAAAGTATTTGCTCTCCTTCCTGGCAGTTTCCTCGTGATAAATGACTACTAATAGATCTGGAGCTCCATTTGTTTCGTTTGCTCAACCAACAGTCCCTGTCTTAACTAAAACCACTCACTTGAATGTAAAAGATGGGGCTGTTATGTGTCATTAATATCATTCATGACTGGCTGCAGAAAACTCATTAGGTGGATAACTCACTTCATTCGCAACAGATGTGGCTCTGTGAAGCCTGGCCCATGGAGACCCTTCAATCTTCAGAAATGTAAGCAGATAATTAAAACAAAATCCTAAATGAAGGTGCATGTTTCAAGGGAGATAAACTAATAGAAGATTACAATAATATTTACATCCAACCACAGGAGTTATAAGGCCTTGAGGAATTCTTTGATTTTTCATTGTGATGTCTCAGAATCTGTAATTTTTCACAGATTAATGTTTTGAAAGTTCAGGGTCTCCCTTCAAATGTCGTGTTCCTGCCCAAGGGAAAATGATTTGGTTTGGGGAACTGGTCTCAAAAGGAAAACGTCTCCGTCTTTTCATCTCTCCGTAGCTTAATTTAGTTCCACAGTTATCAAGAGGAATGGTCAGTATTTAACCTGGGTTGACACAATGTAGCCTCCATAAATAGACTGAGACTCCAAGAGTCAATTCTGTGTTGTGGTCAATCTATAGACCTCTATGCCCCTGGGAACATCCAGACTGAAGGTCATTTGAAACATAATTACTATAGAATTGTAACAAGGCCAAAAAGCCATAGCTGAGTTTTACAGTCTCATCTGGATGAAAAAGTGTTGATAGAGTATTCAGTATAAATTGATTTTGATCCACTTTATTTCACGTGTTTCCCATCTATCTCTGCCTGTATTACAGAAGCAACTAAGCGTCAAAAGCACTTCATTGCTGTGAAGCATTGGGATGTCCTGAGATTGTGAAAGGTGTGAAATAAAATGCAAGTTCTGTCTTTTCTTTTTTCTCACCTTCCTCCCTTTCTTCCCCTTCACTCTTAACCTCTTTCCTTTCTGCCCTTTCCTTCCTTTCCTTTGCTCTTTCCTTTCTTTCCATTCGTATTTCTTCCTTCCTTCTTTCTTTCCCTCTCTCTTTTTTCTTTCATTTCTTTCCTTTGTTTTCCCTTATTTCTTTTCTTTTCTTTCATTCATTTACTCTTTCTTTTCCCTTTTTATTCCTTTCTTTACCTTCATTCTCCCTTTCTTCCACCTTTTTTATTTTCTTTCCTTTTTTTTCCTTTTGTTCGCTTTTCTCCTTCTTCCTGTTCTTTCTTTCCCTTCGTTCTAAACTTCTTGCCTGCAGACAGGCCCTGAGCTTGGTTAGTGCACATTGAGGCCTTGAACCTTTTCTCCCCCACTCCCACCACCCCCGCTACCCCACCGTCCCCCACTCCCATCCCCCGTCCCCCCGTCCCCCACTACACCCCCCTCTCCCCCACTGTCCCCCACTCCCATCCCCGTTTCCCACCCTCCCCCCCCACTACACCCCCCCCACTCCGACAGCTTCTTTTCCCCTTCCTCTTCCTCCTCACTTCTGGAAAAAATAGTGATCTGTAGCAGCTCGAGTCAGAAAGTGGATAAAGCTTTAGAAAGATCTGAAAGGCTCCTGTCAGTCGAATGCAAACTTGAAATTTAATATGAAGGGAGATACAGACACACACATTATTTTTTGTCTTTTCCTCCCCCCACCACCCCCCCCTCCCCTCTTGCAATACGCTACAGATTCAATGCACTCCATGGCTGTCTGGTGCCTTTCTTCAAGTAGCATATCCTAGGGCATTGGTCCATGATTATGCTTGGCAAAGTACAATGAATTGCCATTGGCTTCTGCTGTATGGCTGACCAGGAAGCACTCCCACTCTCACTGCCTGTCACAGGCATACTGGAAGAATTTACAGGCCGAAAATCAACCTGTTGGCCACACCTTCCATGGCTATCAAGTCCTGAGGTGGGACTTGAACCCAGAGCTTCTGGCCTAAAAGTAGGGGCCCTGCTACTGCGCCACAAGACCTTACCTCTGGCACCTCACCCAAGTGAATTATATTTCTTCATTTACGCATGGCAATGGTTGGTTGCCTGTGGGGGATTGTGGCAATCATAAATATTCTCATAGATTGGAAAAGTCAAAATAAATGGGAAGGTGGAGGCACAAGATTCCCCCTGTCTAAATGTTTACAGCCATTTCCTGCTTTACAAAAGGTTCCCTTCTCCTCTACCTTTCTTACTGATTGAATATTCATAAAGGACAGGGCCGTTGTTGCTGGAGAATAGAACAATTACCTGCTTTTTGTTACAGTGACAGTGCCAACACTGACAGGACAGGTGGCATGTCTTCAGTCTAGAGCAATCTTATACTATTTCAGCAGCTGTAAGGTGACCTGCTCTGACTTACAGCATTTCACACCAGTGCATAATAAGCCGCCTTTCAACATTTGGCTCAGTCAGAGCCCATTATTAAACATTGATGTCTAACTGTCATTAACCTTTCAGTTCTTTGGAGAAAACTTGAGGTTATTTATAATGCTCTATATTGTTGAAGGGGCCATGCAGGATCTTATTGAAATACCAAGTGCAAAGCTTATTTCTTTGCCAAACACATAATGACACAAATCTCACCAAAATGCATCATTGTCACTTATGCAGCTAAGCAAACATGACCTGTGACCTGCTTCTTTGCCCATCTCATCAAATGAGATGTTTGACAAACATCTTTAATGAGGGCAGTGACCCTTTAAATATATACCTTAGCTCTACCCTTTGGGCAGTACTTCTAGGAATATTTCCCGGATTGCAGCACGTGACAGCTCCCAATGCCATATGCCCTTGGGGCTTCTCAATTTTAAAATACTCAATAGAATAAAAGGCGTAAGAATTGGCGCAGTATCAATCCATCTGTTAGGGGGTCACAGAATCTTCAACTTTGGTCTCTTAATTCTTGGGTGATCTTTCCGGAGAAGGAAATCTGGGGGATAGACTTTTTTTCACAGAAATCAAAGGCTGGGGTTGTCCGCAGGCAGGACCCACTATGGCGAGACGGCGCCCCAGCCAGAAGTCCATTGACTTGCAGCAGGACCGGAAGATCCCGGCAGTAGGTGGGTGTGGAGAATCCAACCCATAGACTTAAACTAAGACTTTGATATTTATGTAAGAACTCAGTCAGATTTTCCAAGTGAGGATGGTTTGTGAGACCACGTGTTGAATCAATCATTCTTCATGCCTGAAGGATGTTCCAGTTCTAACTTACAGAAGGATATAAGGGACGAATGCTTTGTTACGATCCCAACTGATATTAATACTGGACGAGTCAGATCCCAAAGTGAAAGCTGGCTTGATAGATCCTAACTTTCCTTTAGAAACCGTGGACAAAAATTACTGAACAAATCCACAGAATCTGCTGATGAACTTTTAACAAAAAATTTTTTAAATTATTAATCAAGAAAAATGAGCTATATTATACCAGAACAAAAAGGTTGGAAAAAGCCCAATACAAACACAATGATTCAAACATTCACTATTCCTTCACTCCAGCTATATCTTTACAGACACATACACATTAAGAAAGATAAAACAATTTACAATATTTATCTTATAATCTAATATTCACGGTATGTATAAGGCGCTTGTAAACTAAGAGGCGAACTGTGGACAGACAAACCACACTCCAAGGTGAATGACAGATGTGACCAAAGCAGATTCCATTGATTTCCCATCGACCGATCGACATTTATCACGCCGTGAGCCAACCAGTCTCACTGAAACTCTGTCTTTCTCATAAGGGTTGCCAATCTCTACATTCAAAGAACTCATCTTGGAATTCTCACCAAGCATCACTCCCACTCGGACTGCTTCAGCAAGGATCCACCTCCAAGGTTTCAACCTTGCCTTCCAAGATTCCTTTCCCCGGATCTCCAAGTACACTCAAACTTCACCTTCCAGGCATAATTTATGGATCCTCGGTCATGCCAAGCAGAACACCACTGCCCCAAAGGCCTGCAGTAAGGAGTCACCAACCTTCGGCTGCCATCTCAGATCTTCTGGGCTTCTCTCGAGCCCACTTTGCTTCAAGTTTGCTCCCTGCAGCTCTGTCTTTCATTTGGAGCTTATTTCTCTGCTCCTTGCTTTTAACTTTATTTAACAGGATCTGTTTCTGATCTCCGACCTTGTTCCTTACCTGAGACCATCTTCTGGGACCTCTTTCTGTCCTACTTTCTGGCTTGGGGCATTCTCCTTATCGCCCTCCCTTGTCCATTTCCTGGCTGGCACATGTGCAGAAGGCTGGAGTTTCCAACCTCCAACTTTAAATCAAGGTAAGTATTTTAATACAGCCTTCACTTCCAACATCACAACTCACTCCAAAGCAATTGTATTGGATGTACCATGATAAACACTAATTTGTTCGATTTGTCTATGTAAACAAAATTATGTCCACCACCTTAAACATTCTCTCCCTCCACCACCAACGCACAGTAGCAGCAGTGTGTACCATCTAAAAGATACACTTCAGCAACTCACCAAGGCTCCTTCGACAGCACCTTCCAAACACAAAATTTCTACCACCTAGAATGAAAAGGGCAGCAGATACATGGGAATACCACCACCTGCAAGTTCTCTTCCAAGTCACTCACCACACTGACTTGGAAATATATCGCTGTTCCTTCACTTTCATTGGATCAAAATCCTGGAACTCCCTTGCTAACAGCACTGTGGGTGTTTCTACAGCACATGGACTGCAGCGGTTCAAGAAGGAGCCTCACCACTACCTTCTTAAGGGCAATTAGAGATGGGCAATAAACGCCGAGGCCTACACCCTATGGACGATTAAATTAAAAAATGAAGTTGTGAACATAATATTTGCATTTATATAGTACTTTATTAATTAAAAATCTCAAGATGTTTAGCATAAGTCAGCTGTGGCTCAATAGGTAGCGCTCTTGCCTCTGTTAATGTTGAAGGTTCAAGACCCACTCCAGGGACCTGAGTATAAAATCTAGACTGGTACTTCAGTGCAATACTGAGAGGGTGCTAGACTGTTAGAGGTGATGTGTTTAGGATGAGGCATTAATCTGAAGCTCTTTAGCCCTCTGAAGTGGATGTAAAACATTCCATGGCACTATCTTGAAGAAGACCAAGGGAGTTCCCTTCAGTGTCCTGGCCAATATTTTACCTTCAACCAGCAATAGGAGAACAGATTATCTGGCCATTACCATGTTGCTGGGACCTTGCTGAGTGCAAATTGGCTGCCACTTTGTCACATTCTCACAATCACAACAAGACCATTGACTTGCAAATGTGTGACATCGAGTGGCAGAGGACACTTTTAAAAAGTTGCAGAGATTCCACGACCACCTGAAAGCACTGCAACTTGTTTTAATAACTCATGGAAATGACACAACCTCCAACAATGCCATACTCCCTTGATGTTGCACTAGAATGTCAACCAGAACGATGCGCTGAAACATATAGCTGCCTGATCCAGAGATGGGAGCGGTAGCTACTGACCCAAGGTGACACTGTTCAATATTTTAAAAAGCAAGCTGAATACATCAAAAATTACAGTGAATGTTTAACTGAAGATTCCTGTTACAAGGTTGATGAAATAAAGAGGTCGTTTATGCAATTGCACTTTTAATAACTGCTATAATTTGATATAATGCTGCTTGCCTCTGTTGGCCAGGTATCAGTGTGAATTAGAATGGGCACTAGGAGAGAGCAGACTGAATATTAATCCTATATGGGTCAGATGACCAAGAAACCATCTCTCATTGAGAGTCTGTAACAACATCTCAGAGGTTTGTTTTGAACTACCCAAAGTGGAACTTGTATGAATTATTAATCCAATACTTCTTCAGAATTTCAGCAATGCAGGGGATGTCTTACAGTCTTTATCTCTCTGTGGGGTATCATAAAACAGAGGCAGGAAATCCTGGAAACACACAACAGGTCGGTCAGCATCTGTTTAGAGAACAGAAAGTCTTCAGGTGTGAACCCTTTCTTATTGAAGGTTCCTCACCCAAAATGTTAACCATCCAGTTCTCTCCACAGCTGCTGACTGACTTGCTGAATGTATCCAGCATTTTCTCCTTTTCTTTCAAGTAATTTTCAGTATCTGCAATATTTCACTTTTTATTGGTAATGACGAGTCCTCAGTGGAATAAATAAACCAGCCAGAAGGCATTGACTTGGCCTAGTTGTATTTCAACCAGTCTAAGACCATCAAACCCACTACCTGAACAAAGCAGATAAACACCCTCACTCCCCAACTCTTTCTATAATTATAACCTAAAATACAACAGGATCTCTTTGACTAAGAAGCTAACTCTAGCATATACAGGCCCTATCACTAGTTCGCTCACTTATAATGCTACTCCTGCCACAACGTTTGCCCACCTATATCTAGAATCCATGGTTTCATTGATGGTAAGCTCCAGTTGCAAGGTCACTAATGACTTCCCATTCCAGATTCCTTATACGGCATTTCTTCAATCACCTTTGTCCCAATAATCATTCCAGGTTTCTCATGATGTACATTTGCCAACAGATGGACTGACTGAAACTTGAAGCCTTCCAACAATCATGCAGTACAGAAGGAGGCCATTTGATCTGTCATGCCTGAGTGCTGGCTCCATAAAAGAGTAGTCATGCCCATTTCCATAGCCCAGATTTTTATCCTTAACCCCATGGATTCTTCATCTGCTACTCTCTCTTAAAATTATTTATGGAATCAGCTTCCACCAAGTTTTCAGGTAGAGCATTCCAGATCCTGACAGCTCTTGAGTATAAGCATTTCTCCTCATCTCCCTCTTAATTGCCTTGCTAATGATTTTAAAGCTAAGACCTCTAGTTTTCGGCATTTGATCATACAGAACTTGAGTATTGCTGAAAAAGAGAGACACGTTGAAGATCTTCGTCCGGCTCTCGTTTGGACACTTCACAATGATACCAGTATAAGGGGAAAACAACAACTTATACTGTATGTGAAGAGAGTGCTGATTGGTTGGCAAGTGGACTCTGACTGGTAAAGGCATTGCCATGGAGGATGCACCAGTGATGGTGACTGACAGTTAACTGCCAAGCATTGTTTGAAATTTAAACCATTTGACCGATTTGTGGTACAGAACCAGCCCTTTACACCTTCCCTAAAGTATGGTGTACAGAATTGTCCCCAGTACTCCAGCTGATTACTAATAGACGAGACCTAATGGGGGAACCTATAAAGTTTTAGCATGGTTTCTTCGCTTTTATTTTCTTTGTCCCTATTTATAAACCCAAGTAAGCTATATGTGTTTCTACCACCTTATTAACTTGTCCTCCCATCTTTAAGGATTTGTGTCTCCATGAAATCCAAGGTCTCTCTGTTCACCTGCATTTTTTAATGTCAAACAATTTCTAGTACACTGCCTTTGCTCTGGGGGCAGTTCAACAAAGGTTCACTAGATTGGTCCCTGGAATGAAAGGGTTGTTCTATGATGTGAGTCTGAGTAAATTGGCCCTATATTCTCTGAAGTTTAGAAGAATGAGAGGTGATCGCATTGAAACATATGGGGGCTTGACAGGATAGACACAAGTTGTTTCCCTGGTTGGAGAATCTAGAACATGGGGGCACAGGCTCAGGATATGGGTCAATCTTTTAGGACTGAGACGAGGAGAGATTTCTTCACTCACTGGATCATGAATCTTTGAAATTCCCCACCCCAAAAGGTTGGAGATGTTCCATCATCGACTATATTTAAGGCTGGAATAGAGAAATTTTTGATCTGTCAAGGGAATCAAGGGATATGGGGAGTGGGCGGGAAAGTGGAGTTAAATCCCAAGATCAGCCAGGATCTGATGGAGCAGGCTCGATGGGCCATATGGTCTACCCTGCTCCTATCCCTCATCTTTTTTGTATTCATAATAGTCCTCCCAAAGTGCATCACTTCACTCTTTACAATGGGTGCTCCTGGCCTGCCCATTGCAGACAATAGAGATTTTCCCAATTTACATGGTTATACTCCCTGGTGAAAGCACATTGCTGATAGGCAGCCTGTCATGCCAGCAGTGCACACTGGGAATTAAACCTGCCATTTTCCCATCACCCATCAACAGCATGGACTCTTAAAATTATCCCTCAGAACACATTGGCTGGAATTCTCCATCCCCACTGGCATCGGGCGTCAAGCCAGGAGTGAGAGGACAATATGACCAGAAGGCCAAAAATCAGTTTCACAATGTCATAAAACCAGTTTGTGATTATCGGCAGAGGGGGGATGTCCAGGTGAATGTGCAAGGCGGGGGTCTGTGCAGTCGATGACTATTTCCTGGGGAACGAACTGATGGTAGGCGTGGTAGGAGGGAATGATGAGTATGAGAGAGGGCAGAGTGAGCCAGTGGGGTGAAAGAGTGAGGCTGCAATGGTAGCAGTGTAAGGGACAGTGAGGGTGGTACGTGGGGACTCTGAGGCAGACACACACCCTTGGGGCTGTGAAGGAGGAGGTCAGTGTGGATGGGGGAGGGATTCTCAGGAAGATAGGGAATGTACGCGTTCCCTCGGACATCCTCGAAAGAAAAGGCTATGGGCCGGTAGATGATGGTGGGGAAGTGCAAGGTAATGCCAGGGGTGTCAACAGTGACAGGGGGAAGGATATGGGTGACTGAGGGAAGGGAAAGGACAGGCGAGCTGAAAACAAACCTTATAACCGCCATGCTTCTGAAATCGGAAGTGAGCGGAGCCTCATGTTGGATGGGAAAAGGTGCTGAATGAGACTGCAATCAGTGTGTGCGCGAGATGCAGGTCAGCTCAGATGGACAACTGAAAGAGAGTCCCAGCAGGCACCATTGAAAATGCATGGGACAGTGAGATGAGTGTGGTAGATGAAGGCTCCGTGTGCATGGGAGAGTGCTTGCACGAGGCTCTAAAAGGTCCTGCCACACACACACTTCTCCCTTCAGAGTCACTGGTGGTCCAATTGCATGCAGCTGAACTGCTAGTGGGGACAGGGAGGATGCAGGGGGAGGACTTGTGAAGCTTGTAAATCAAGATGGAAGTGAATATATTTTCAGATTATATAGTGACAAAATGTTTTTGCCCGTGCAACCACTTGTGATCAGAAATTCTTAACTTTTCTAGGCCTATCACTTCTTGTAGGTGCTGCCCTGACATCCACAGCAAGGGTGGACACAGCCAATGCAATTGTTGGTCCTGTTGCCTCTGATCACTTTGGCATGGGTCCTCTGGAGAGCTGAGGTTTTGGGGGCCCTGGCTTGCTTTGGCAGTTCTCCTGTGGGCCAGCTGCTCCCTCTGCGCTGACTGAGGGCGAAGTTGAGGGGGGTCACAGGCAAAGGGGACTCGGAAAGAGAGGACAGCCTCTGAGATTCCTGAGTGGATGACCCAGGGGTGTCCAGCTGCCGCTCCTCCTCCCTTCAAATGCCAGCCTGACTCCTTGAGGGAAAGGAGCACCTGGGGAATACATCAAGGTTCCTCGTTTCCCTCTCGTGTTGCCACTGCAGGAACTCACCCATGGCTACCACGATGGAGTGCAGGTCTGCACACATCTCCACGTTCTGCTGGAGCAGGGTCTCCATGGCATCCACCATACTCCTCATGGAGACCTCTATATGCGCACATGTGGGCACCACTTCATCAGAGAGCAGGCACACACACTCCTCCAACTTGTGTGCTATCCTGTTGAGGGCTTCCAACAGCTCTGCATGATGTTCTCCCACCCTCTGCTGACTCTCCAGGATGAGTTGGAAAGCTAAATACAGAGGCTGGTGAACTGGCTTGGGCCTCACAGATGCCACTTCCCCAACGGTCCTTCGAGTGCTGGGGAGCTCGGCTGAACCTGCCTCCTCCTGCTGCGGACACTGGTCCGTGCGGTGACCAGCAGATTGTGAACCTGAGCCCGCTCTAAATCTAGGTTCTTCCGAGAGGTGTGTGTCTCTGCGCTGGTGGACGGTGTGGGTAAGCGCTGTGATGGGTCTTCCAGGCTGCTTATTTCCAGCTCTTCAATGGAGGAGGTGTCCCCTTGGCTGGAGGTGAGAACATGGATGGAGCTGAAGGACTGGCTGGCTGATGAGGTAGAATTTTGCCCCCATCAGGGGGGTTGTGTGGGAGCGGGCGCAAGTGGGTGGGTTCCCGATCAGCGCCCCCAATTGGGGGCGCACCACCATTTTACATGGGCAGGCCAAGTAAGGCCCATCCAGCGTGACTTCCGCCCAGAAGCGCTGTGCGATCCCTGTGCGGCTGGGGGGGGCGCAGATTCCCCGAGCCAGGAGTGTGCTCTTTCACACATATGCACAGGTCTCCCTGAGGCAAAGCGCTGCCTCAGGGAGATCGGCTCAAGATTCAAAAGGTCATCAAAGGCAGAAAAAAATATTCCTGACATGCCCTCTCATCTGACACTGTCACGTGAGCTGGGACATGTCAATTTCTTTTATTTAAACATTTTGTACAAATTTTAAAACCCTCATGAAACCTCATCCCGCCCGTGGATGAGGTTTCATGATTTTTCTGAAGGCCGCCTGCCTGTTAACCTGAAGGTTGGACGGGCAGCTCAGTTGGTTGTTTTAATTGCTCGTTAACTGAGCTTAATAGGCCTTTGATAGTTCAGCGAGCGCTCAGCCGAATCGGCGAACTGAAAATCTAAATGACGCGGGGTGACATCGGAACGTCCGCCCGGAGTCACCACCCACCATTTTACACATCGTCCAAGCAAGGCCCCGCCCCCCACTCGCCAAAGGGAGAATTCTGCCCATGGTGTCGGTCGCTTGGCAGAGCTCCCTGTGAACCAATGTAGAGATAATTAGTGCATGGCAGCAGAGTCAAAAGCAGGAGAGAGAGCACTCACAGTTGCGTTGAGAGAGGGATGGTGTGGTGCAGGATGTGGGTGCTCAGCCCCCCGACCTCACTCTCACGCAGGCACGGTCCACATCCTCACCAGTCAGCACAATGGCACGCTCTTCAAACTGAGTGAGGAATCTAACGTGGGCCACTCCACCCCCCGGTCTGGGATCTCTCACTGCTGTTGTGGGTCAGCTTCTCCTGCATGAAAACAGATGGAGAGAGTGTGAGCAGGACGCATGGCACCACATGGAATGTTTGTGTGGTGAGCGGAGCCATGGGCGGGATGAGGACACAAGCTCCAGAGGATATGAGCCTGATGGAGATGTGAGGGCTTGTGTGAGAGTTAGTGGTGTTGACCCTTGAGGTGTAAGATCCCTGTGGCTGAGTGATGGGTTTGTGAGTGTGTGAGTTGAGAGTGTTGAGGACAATGACTTACCCTGCTGAAACAGATGAGATCATTCATCTTCCTCCTGCATTGGGTGGCTGTCCTCTTTTGTAGAGCATTGGTGCTGACCACCTCTACCACCACCTCCCATTCTGGATTGGTGACCTTACTTGCCGGCCTTCACCCAGAGCGAGGCTAGAGGACTTTGCAGTGGGCCTCCACTGTAAGTGCTCAAAGGAGGTGTCGCTAAGTCTGGGGGCAGCATGTTTCCTTCATTTGGCAGCCATCAGTTCCCAGCTCCTTCCCATCCCTTAAAGAGTGCCAGATCTATGAAGGGGCGGCCTTTAAATATAGCACCTGGTTTACTGAAGGCCTAAGGTGATGGTGGGGCAGGGAAATCAGAGGCCGCCCACCAGCAGCTTGGCGTGTTTCCTGGGAATGAATTATTAATGAGGCTGAAATGGGCCGACACAGCGTGAAAAGCCGCCTTTACAGCCAGCAGGTAAAATGTCCCTGTTACTGTCTGCTACCACGTTTAGTGCAAATCTGGGATGATTCTGCTCATTATTTTCCTTTATAGATGCTCCAAGCTTCCTTGACTAACTCTGTAGGAAACCTATGGAATGGATATGTTAGACCTGTCAGCTGCCAATGTTCAGGGCTTTCTGTGATAGATCCTATCATAATGTCTTTGACAGATTGTTGTGAAAGCATTGAGTCCAGGTATTTTTGTTTTTGTTTTGGATTTCCAGCATCCACAGTTTTTTGTTTGAGTCTTCATAGTGGGTTTGTTTGAAGTGCTGAAGTGGTATCTTTCAACATCACAGCAATATTCTCAAATCTACCCTCAATGGATCTATTGGCTGCATGAAGGAAACTCATCCTCTCATTCTTTTTTTTGTCAATCAGTCGTATTAGTGAGGAGAACATTTCCAGCACATCCATCCTCGCCCCTTATAGGTTACTGCTACTACTACAGAATCCTCTGTCTTAGCAATTTAGAACATCAAAGCATTTGATTGGGTATTTGCACTCATAGCATGACCCCTTGTAGTCTAAGCTATGTTATGTGCAGAGGTACTCAACCAACATCAGAACAGAAGGCAATATCTAAAGAACCATCAATCTCAGCTGCTACTGTACACCTTCAAAAACCATTGGCAGTTCCATTGGTAGGTGACTGAGAATAGGTTACCTGCCTCCGATCTGAGAGATGGAGAAACTACCTTTAAAAGAAAACCTTACTAAACAAGCCAAGATGGCTTGTGCTGTGATTCTAGTCAACAACGTTCAGTCTGGTCAACACTGACTTTCTGTCTTTAGGCATTTGAGCAATCTGTGTGTTTGTGTAATAACCGCGTACAATCTCCGTGTCAGTATTGAGGGAGAACATTGAATAGACCTCTCAGTAGCCAACTCAGCAGGGCTTTTCCAGTAAGTACAGAAACGAATTCCATTTGCTCCAGCCCTTGTTTCTATGAACTGGGTAATTGTCTATTTGGGCAAAGAATGTGTTGAGTCAGCTTCAATATATTATGAAATGTGAAGAGCTGATAACTCTATTACAGACTTTACTGTTGTTACACATTGTGACAGACGGTGAGAAAATCATTAACAATCTTATTCAATTATACTATAACGGTCCTAGCTGTTTCCATAACAGAGTAAACAACCCTGCTTAATGTTCTCCATAAGATACTTAGCTTCTTCTTAAACTTTATCATTGTGTTTTTATTTTGCTGCCATGTTTATATTGGCAGGAGGTGGTTATGTTGTATTGCATGTATGTCAATGCTTTATAAGGGAAGGGGATTATTAGGTTAATCTCCAGGTTAGTGCTGGTATCTTCCCTTTGTGATTTGTTAATTAAATAAATGATAATTATGTGAAAAGTTTAGAAACCAGAATAAAGGCAAAATACTGCAGATGCTGGAAATCTGAAAAAAAAACCAAAAAGTGCTGGAAAGACTCAGCAGGTCTGACAGCATCTGTGGAGAGAAAGGCAGACTTAACGCTCAAGTCTGTATGACTCATCTTCAGAGCTCTGAAGAAGAGTCATACGGACTCGAAACGTTAACTCTGTCTTTCACTCCACAGATGCTGTCAGACCTGCTGAGTATTTGCAGCATATTTTGTTAGGAGTTAGAATGTCTGCCTCTGGATGGAAAAGTAAAGGCTGCATATAGTGACATCACAGTCCTGGCCAGAATCAGGATGAATGGAAAGTTTACTGTATCCCTGCACGTGACTTGGATTGATTTGTGCACATAATTTGTATTATATTGCTATCCTCCACTCACTGCATTTTGCTTCTTACCTCTATTGGGAGACTTTGTTGAAGTTTCAGTCATGAGTCATGTTTGCTGTAGTTCATAAAGACTCTATAAATAGACCTCTGCTGAAATGTGTACAGGCTGTTTAAATAGACTGCTGTAAATTAGGCTCTGCTGTTAGCCTTGCCATAAGTAACCCCCCCCCCACCTCCTCATTGGCTGACACAGTGGTGTCAATGCTCACACTGCAACAATAAATGATGCTCAGTGCTGGAAAAGTGTACTTGCTCCAATGTGTCTGCAGCCCATCAGAAACTGCACTCCAGCTGGCCAAAGCTGGCCTTCCTGAGCTGGGTGAAAAGTCACAATGGCAAGAGCCAGAGCAGTTCCAAAGGCATTCTCACCCTTTGTTTTCACATTCCAATTCCGTGGAATTTTCTCAGTACAAGCAGACCCTGGCCAAAACCTGCCTGACGACAAATTTTCATAAAAGCAGCAAATAGCACCTCGGTCTGTTTCAGATGGGAGGCTGTCCCAGTATGTAAATTGGAATGTTGTTGCCGCAGTTTCTGCATAAAGAGTAACCATCCATCCAATGTTGGGAAGAAACTGTCAAATGCACACAAATATGGTGACCAAAGAAAGTTGTCCCTCTGTCTATTCCTTGGTACCATTGGTTCTGGGGGTTGTGGGGTTTTGAAATCGTGGCTGCCTGAACTGGACCAATTTCAAGCCCTTTAAATGGCTGTCAGTTAAGAGAAACTGGAATTGAGAATTGGCAACGAGAGGTTGAAGTAACTGCATCATTGGCAATTGAAAGAGCTGTGCTAATGGTAATGTGAACTTGGAATGATTGCATGAATGACAATGTGATGGAATGTTTGTGCCAAGGATAGTGTGAGATGTCATTAGCCATGTCTGGCTGGAGTTCATCCTTCAAATATCTATTTTTTCCCTCACCAGCTAACACACACACTCAGTCAGCGTGGGCGAGGCTGCATTAAAAGCTTCATGATTGGAATGACTAATTTTGGTGGTAACAAATGACTTCTTAATTTACAGACAAGCAAAGCTATTGCAAAAGGAGACTATCAGCGTGCGACCTCAGCATCACGAAGAGCTCTATTCCTAGCAGCGCTCTCCATCACCATTGGAACAGGCGTTTATGTCGGGGTCGTTGTGGCTCTCATCGCTTACTTGTCAAAACCAGGACATGTATAGTGTTGAACTCCAGACTGCTGAATGTGAAGATCTTTGAATGACGGTTCTTCAGCTGTTTGATTATCCAATTTTATTGCCCTGTTAATTGAGTAAATTGTGTGTATTATTCATTGTATGGCCATTTTGGATCTGGGGAATGTGTGCTGCCTGGTCATGAGGAGGTTTAAGATGCTTGCTTCACACCTCTGCACTAGGAGCTTTGAGCGGTAACAGTAGCCAAATCCCAAGTCCATCGTTGTCTCCTCAGTACTTGACTGGGCAACTGTGTGAGATGCCTTGGCAGAAGCAGAGCACTTTACTGTGGAAGGGAGGTGGGATTGAGGAAAACCCTGCAGTTGCCATCTCACCCTATTGAGCCAACATAATGATCTTGGACATGATGGTGTGGGAAAAAAATTGTGGCTTCATCTCCTATGTTCAGATGGCTCAACGGAAGTAGGAAGAGCAGAACATGCCAAAGTAAAAGGGAAAGGAGGCAGGGGGGGTGCGGGAAACAACTTTGTACAAA
Source organism: Carcharodon carcharias (assembly GCF_017639515.1). Taxonomy (NCBI): domain Eukaryota; kingdom Metazoa; phylum Chordata; class Chondrichthyes; order Lamniformes; family Lamnidae; genus Carcharodon; species Carcharodon carcharias. The sequence continues at coordinate 99,646,489 of NC_054486.1, forward strand.
TGTAAATAACTGGTCTAGGGCAAGAGTGAATAAGCCAATGATATGAAAATAGGCCATTTGCTGTTGCTAAGCAAACTATGCCCTGGGTCATTCTCTCTCAGTAAGCCAATTATGCCGTAATTAGCCGTTCAATGTTAATGTAGCTATGTCATAAAGGCTACCTCTTCAATTATGCTCGGTCCATTATAAACGCTGTGTGAAATAAAAAGGCCTGGCTCCCATTATAAATCTGCAATCATACTGTTTTACTTTGTGAAAGTCAAAAATCTTCTGAAAATTAAATGTGACTTTTTAAAACAGAAATCTGATTTCATCCAAAACTAATATCACACCTTGACTATTATCAGCCTACATGTCAGACACTCAGACATGACAAACACAGGTACAGAACCACTGTGAGTTTCTGGGTCTAACTAACAAGGAACATCTGTTTCACTGTTCATCACTCCCTCCCCGTCATGAACATCAGTTGGGTTTATCCTGGTGGATATCTTTATTTTCCTTCCACTTGAAATCACACGCTAACATGTCACCAGAGTCAATGGATTCCCTCAGATCAAAAGCTCAGTTTTCTTTTGGGATATGTGAATTAATGAATCAGGTGTGTACTATTTAACTGACTTACTTTGGTTCACTCCCTGATATTTACCGTACATCAACATCAGCTTTATCAAGAGAACTGATATTTGGCAAAATATCAGCAGATACAAGGCTGCATACCCACGAGAGAGTTAACAAGGATTGCACCTTGAAGGATTGAATTGGGCTTGTAAGTCACAAATATATTTTATTCTTTCAGTCAGCAATTGTGAGGCCTTCTACACAATGGGAGTGCTGAGGAATGGTTCATTTCACTACACGGAAGGAATATAAATTGTGTATTTCGTCCGAATGAAGAAATTATGTAATGGGATTGAATAACAATCTTGGTTAAATGAGAAATTTTGTATAAAGCTAATAGTACACTTGATTAAATGAAAAGCTCTTATTAGTAAGAATGAGAACACCATGACTTAATTGACAGCAAACACTTAGGTGGAACCAGACAAACCACACACTGAGGCAGACACTCAGGCAATTGCTCATGAAATTGGTTACATCCTGGCAAGTATTGTTAGGGACTTGTTCAAAACAGTGCCCAGTCATCGGAGAAGGACAAACTTTACACCCATTTGTTCAGAGGGTAATAAAGATTACCCTTGAAATGACGGGCCAGTCATTTATAGCAAGTAAATTATAAGGAAGCATCCTGCAGGCTGGAAAATGGAAGCACCAAGAGAAATATGAACATTGAGTGCACTATGAGTTTGCAGGAGATTTTATCCGATGAATTGATCACGGAGATTTTGTGCGGAGTGGACAAGAGATGCTGAGTAAACACAGTAGGATGTATATTCCATTTTCCCAATCCCGACACACAGCCTCATTCATGTCAGGAATTCACACCCACTGAACCCAGTCTTTTCAGTGCTTTACCATTATTGTTTTGATTTTAGCCAAAGCTGATATGGGATAGTATAGGGGATTGTTCCAAAAGACAAGGAGGTACACAATTACTTAGGTGGGGATTGAGGAGGTGGAATGGATTAGCTCAATCCACAGGATGTTGGGGCTGCATGAGAATGAAAGGAAGTGGCTCCTCAGGCAGGTTGTCACCAGCACAATTACTGCTTACATTGTACATGATTGATTCAGAAGTAGAAATAGAAACAAAACAGTCTGAGCTGCCTAGTGATACAAAACTGGAGAGGCTGCAAATAGCAGGGAATAAGTGGCTGATGGAGGAATCTAGATAGATTGGGAATTAAACTAACAAGTGGTAGCTTTTTTTTTAATGCGGACAAAAGCAAAGTGGTGAGACCGAAAATTAGGAATAAGGAGCCAAAAAAGGGATGATAATTAAACTACTCAACACAAAGAGGGAACAGAGAAATACTAGGGCTAAGGCAGGCTGAGATAATTAGACTGGGAAGAGGCCTTTATGAAATTTAAACACCGGCATAGGTCAGTTGGACTGAACAATCTCCTCCTCCACCATAGATTCTGTGGGATCTGAGGGTTCTGGTCAATAGCTCGGTAAAGATATGAGTGCAATGTGCAGCAAACAAGACCTTGGGATGTACAGCGAAAGAGATGGAACAAAGGGAGTAATGGTGAGCTTTATTGAACACTAGTCCAGCACACTGGGAGTAGTATTTGCCACCAATAGTGGGGCTGTCCTGGCTTTGGAGAGGTTAATGGAGATAATTAATGGAGATTGAAGAAAATGGATACCTAACAGTGCATTAAAAAAAAAACTGTGCGTTAGTCTTTCTGCTATCTACATTGCTGGCCATGGTTAGGGTCGGAATTCCTGTGCATCCCAGCCATGATCCTCCGCATCAGAGGCAGCCTGGGTAGGGGGAGGAGATTGCCTGGCCAAGGGGTTTTCTCATCTCTGCCCTGGAAGAGCAATAGTACATCATGTAACATGTGCGTGGCCTCCCCCGTCTGGGGGACACGTTAAGTAGGGTGACGTCCTCCAGCCCCAGCTACTTTGGCGATGTCAATAACGGCACAGTCACTGATAGGTCCAGCCCAGGACTTACACCAGAATCGACAGCATGCAGACATTTCATTGCGCAATGGTTAGTGAATATACCAGACAAAACTGCCTGCACAGCTATAATGAAGCAAAGATAGTGTCAGCAGATTCAAAAGTGAGCAGATTCAAAAGTGAGCACGAAAGGTGGCTTTTGTAGATAATTAAGCATTTGAGGAGCGTAGGAGAAGGAATATCATGCAGTATTTGTTGAACTTTGGGACAGTGAGGTGGAACACAATTTCTGGTGCTTTGCCAGAGAAATAATAAACGATCAGGATTTTTCCATAATGTGAGTGAACGGGAAAATCACATTCAATTGAATGAAGAATTCCAATACTTGCATTTACATAGTACCTCTTATGAGAAAACTCCCTGAAATACTTTAAGATAATTCTTAATACTTAATCATTAATTTGATGTCAGCAAACACTGCTGCTATTCTTCAGCAGCCGCATCCACCAAACAGCAATGAGGTAACGGACCAGTCATTCGGTGTTTTTAGGATGAAACCTGCATTTCACCATTCTGTAGCATTATATTTTATTATTCCAGCATTGTGTTCCAACACATTGTTTTAGCATGATTTGTTTCATTTCGTTTCCAGATCCAAAATTGCTCTGATTTTGTTTTGGCATAGAAATTACAACATTGAAACAGGCTATTCAACTGAACCAGTCTGAGTTGGTGTTTTTCCACATGATACACAGACTTATCCTATTCCTTTATCTCACTTCCTTCCAGCTCCTACCTAACCTGTTCTTAAATGGTCCAAGGGGGGCAGACAGGAAAGTGGAGTTGAGATGACAACCCGATCAGCCCTGGTCTTATTGAATGGCAAGCAAGCTTGAAGGGCCAAATGGCCTATTCCTGCTCTTAAGTCCTTATGTTCTTTTTTTGATTCATGCCATGGAATCTTTCACATCCACCTGAGCCACAGGTGTAAAGAACCTCACCATAACACCTTCACTGACAGCTCCCAACAACACAGCACTCTGCCTCAGTATTGTTCTGGAGTGTGAGCTTCACATCCTGAAGTAACAATCAGCTCCATCCACCAAGGAGAGGGCTACAAACTGGCACAATGGGGTTTGTGCACCAGCTGTGGCTCAGTTGGTAGAACTCTTCTGTCTGAGTTTACAAGATTCTGGGTTCAAGCCCCACTCCAGGGCTTGAGCACAAAAGAATCAAGGCTGACTATCTGGTGTAATAGTGAGGGGGTGCTATACTGTTGGAGGCGCTGTCTTTCAAATGAGCTGTTAAACTGGGACCCTGTCTGCCATCTTGGGTGACTGTAAAAGCATGGCACTATTTCAAAGAAGAGCAGGGGCATTCTACCCCATGCCCTTGTCAATATTTATCCTTCAATCAACATCACAAATAAAGCTGATTATCATTATTTCACAACAGTGACTTACGCTTCAAAAGTACTTCATTGGCTATAAAGCACTTTGGGATGTCTGGCTCCACATAAATACAAGTCTTTTTTAAGTTTGAATAGTCTAATGAGTTTTAAATTGCATGTAGTGGCACCAAAATAAAAGCACTAATGTAACCAGCCCTGTCTAGTTCAGGTCAAGTTACCTTTCTTGAAATTGGTCCATCCTTTAATATTCTCTTCATCTCTACGGAGTGCCTTTATTCTCCACGGCTCCTGCTCAGTCCTCAACTTGGCCTTTGCACGGCCTCTGACCCCAGCCCCACCCTCATGGCTTATCCGTTGACTCAGTGAAGGGTGTCGGAATATATTTCAGCAATCCCTATACCATAAAGCCTTGTAAATCCCCAATGAACGGGAATGGGATCTTCTTGTAGCATTTTTGCATTCATGCTTAGCACAGCAGCAGCTGGCTGTTTCCTATCTGTTTTCTGATTGACTCTGGACTGATATAAGGCACATTTCTCCCAATCCGCCCCACCCTTCTGGATCAGATTTCCTCAAATCCACCTCTTTGTTTTATCGTCAGTTGTGTATTTGTATAATATCTATTAAACATTGTAATTTGTAGACAAATTAAACATTGTCATGTAAATTATAAAATCAACTGTTGTACAATGTGGAGTAAATTTTGGGTTTGCAGTGGTTATATTTGTAATTTCCAACATTTTCTTGTTTTTTTGCCATGAGGTTTGATCAGTGGGAGCTTTGTGTGTTTTCTGAGGGAAAGCCCGATAATACCATTAGATTTTGGGTGGTAGATTCTGATTGGCTGAGAAGCAATGTTACAATCCATAATAAACACTCAATCTGCTTCAGGTCTGCAAATGATTTTCCTTCTTGTTTTCAAACATCTGAAAGGACAGTTCAGAATAATCGGCAGCTGCACATGGGAGTGTTAACATTCTAACTCAGTCATTCTTTAGAGGACCAATGAGCTGAGAGACCCTACACAAAGAGGTATAGTGTGCTCACAGATACTAGCAATGTGCTGAGAGAGTCTTCACCCCATCATGAAGGCGACCTCTTTCCATCTCCGTAACATCACTCAACCTCAACCCCTCAACTCAGCTCCTGCTGAAATCCTCATCCATGCCTTTGTTACCTCTAGACCTGACTATTCCAACACACACCTGGCTGGTCTCCAACACCCTACCCTCCATAAATTTGAGGTTATACAAAACTCTGCTGCCCGTGTCTTACCTTGCAGTAAGTCCCATTCCCCTATCACCCTTGTGCTTACTAACCTGCACTGGCTCCCAGTCAAGCAACTTCTTGATTTTAAAATTTGCATCCTTGTTTTCAAATCCCTCCATGGCCTCACTCCTCCCTATCTCTGTAATCTCCTCCAACCCCATGTTCGTCTGAGATATCTGCGCTGCTCTAATTCTGGCCTCTTGCTCCACCATTGTTAGCCATACCTTCAGTTGCCTAGGCCCCACACTCTGGAATTCCCTCCCTATACCTCTCTATCTTATTTTCCTCCTTTAAGACACATCTTAAAACTTAACTCTTTGACCAAACTTTGGCCACCTGACCTAATATTTCCTTACGGAATTATGGCTCAGTGTCATACTTTGTTTTATAATGATCCTATGAAGTACTTTGGGATGTTTCACTACGTTAAGGGTATTATATAAATCTAAGTTGTTGTTTTGTTGTGCTCCAGCAATGAGTTTCTGTCAAGGAATGAATGGCTAGAGACAGAAAGAGTAAAAGGTCCATTATTGTACTAGCCATCAGCATGGAGGAAACTCCGTCCCTTTCCCGTCCAATCTCCACTCTCACCATTGCCTCCAAACCTAGATCTGGAAGGTTGACTGCTTGTACAAAATCACTGGGAGAACTTTGGGAGGTCCTCCCATCTTCGCAGCTGCACTTGCCTGTTGTGTGTGTCCTTCTTCTGTAGTTTGAAAAAGGAACATGTCTGGCAAATAATAAGAACAGAGGCCATTGGCTGAAATTTCTCTTTGGGGGCAAAGTACAGGCAGGATAGGACTTCACCCGATTCTGGCCCATTTTATGTGTCAATCTAAAATCTAAGGTAGCCCCTGGCAGAGACCGAGGCTTACACAAGTCAGTAGATAGAGGGAGGGGATGATGCTAGCAGGTCCCTCTTTCAGCTTGGGGCTCTCAGGGCCATTATCATCACTTTCCGGGTCTAGACTCACCTTCTATTCTCTCTCTCTCTCTCTGATAGTCCCTTGAAGCAAGGAGGACATTTGCCACGGAGTACATCCCGTGGCAAGAACCTCTGCATGGAGCCTTTTAATGTGGGGACTCTGTTCAGCTGCAGCTACCACATAGTTCTAGCTGACCAGGAGACTCTTCCACTCTTACCACCTGCAATAGGCCTTTTGGGAGGGTTTAAAGGCTGAAAATCAACCTGTTTAGCCACCTTATGAATGCACCTCCCATGGTCATCAAGTACTGGAGTGAAGTTACGTTTAGGGCTGTGGGGTCACAATAAGCCTCACTGACAAAAGGGTTTTCTCATTTGACATCACAGGCAGGATCTTGGTGAAAACGCAGGCCCAGATCAGTCATGTGTCCGGTCAGCCAGGCGCTTTTTGTGAACCCCTGCACATGCAGCATGAGCGTGTTTGTGCTGGTTTGATGGTCCGAGATTGCAAACATTACAATTATGTTTCTGTACCAGCTGCTGTACATTTCTCTCTCGTTTAGAACACAAAAGTTTAAAAACAAGCTAGCCACAGTTGTTATTCTCTAACTTTTTGAAAGAATTTAATCCAACATACAAAGGTGACAGTTTTTATTGCAAAGAAAGTAATGGCGTCTCATGGATAGAATAGAAGAAGTCACAGGATCAGAGGATGCAACCTATTTCTAAACAAATGCAACACTGCACAAGGAATTGATCAAGTCCTTAAACATTTTGAAACAGAAAAAAATGACAGACTTGAATTTATATAGCACCTTTCACAACAACAAGACATCTCCAAGCACTTTAAAGTCAATGGAGTACTTTGGAGTGTAGTCACTGTTGCAATGTAGGAAAGACAGCAGCCAATGTGTGTGTAGCAAACACGCAACAACAACAATCATCTGTTTTTGGCTGAGGGATAAATTTTGGCCAGGACACCAGGGACAACTCCCCTGCTCTCCTTTCAAATAGTGCCATGGGATCTGTTACATCCACCTGAGAGGGCAGACAGGACCTCAGTTTAACACCTCATCCCAAAGGCTGCACCTCCAGCAGTTCAGCACTCCCTCAGTGCTTCACTGGAATGTCAGCCTTGATTTTTGCACTCAAGCTCTGGGGCAGGATTTCGAGGTTTTAGGGTGGGCACAGCGGGTGGGAGGGGCTGGGAAACAGGCCGCCGCCTGCGATTGGCCCCCGACCCGCGATGTCACGCTAACAGGCCAATTAAGGCCCACCAAGCATGAAAGGCGGCGCTCCAATGGTCAGGAAGCGGTGGGCGGGGGAGGGGGCCTGTTAACCACCGGGTCCAATGGCGACCCAGCGGCCGGTTTAAAACCAGAACAGTCAGGCCCTGGGAGGCTGCCGGCAACAAGGGCAACTCTGGTGATTTCAGTGGGCAAGTGGAAATGACGGAGAGTTGTGCGGATGGGGACAGCAGTTGGGAGGGCAGGTCAGGTGAGCACTCACCGCACCGCCCCCCCCCCCTCCCAGTTTTCTGATGAGTCCCTCATGATCCACTTGGAGGAGCTGGCTGCCAGGAGGGATACCCTTGTCCCCAGGGATGGAAGGAGGAGGCTACCACACCTAACTAAAAGGGCTTGGGAGCAGGCAGTAGTGGTGGTCAGCAGCCATGATGTGGTGCGACGTACCTGGGTGCAGTGCCGCATAAGGTTTAATGACCTGCTGCGCTCAGGAATGGTCAGCAATGTGTTGGCATGGATCAGTGTGGTGAAGTGTTAAGGTCTGGCCATCCGCCTGCGGATCTCAGGGGTGTTAGAGTCTGAGGGCCAACTGTCAATGACGCCAGAGCTGGCCAAGCGGGTGAGCACTGGCTGCTTGGACTGAGTGCCTTGTGGCTCAAGGGCCATGACTCAGGTGTGCCCTGCAAAGTGTTCCTCAGGTGGGGTTGGCCAGGCTGTAATAACGCTGCAGGTAGAGGGTGGACTAATCCATGCTCCTCTGTCCTTTCAGAAGAAGACAGCCCATAACAACATAGAAAGGTTGCCGACCTGATCCCGATCCTGTCCAGATTCAAGCCGGACACCCTAGAGAGGCACCATGTACCGCGGAGGGGCTGAGGTGTCAGACAAAGGTAAGAGTGCAGTGCACAGAAGTGAGAGTTTCAGATTGTGCAAACATTCTTGTGCAGCCTCTTCACTGATGGGAGCCTCAAACCTGGAATCCCCATTTATCATTGAAAGACAATGGCACTATGATGCAGATCTCCATTGTCTCACCAGGGTGCCTGGCACACACAGTGACAGTGTGATGACTTTAACTAATGACTTGTCATTGTTCTCCCTTAGATTTGCCACCATGTACCCAATTGCAGGTACCCAAAGACCCACCCCCGACACCAGAGGAACCCCAGGCTCCTGATGCAACTGCATCACACCCGCTCTCTGAACCAGGCACCAACGCATATACCAGCACCTTGGTGGACATTAGATCTTCGGCTAGAATGTTGGTGCACAGTGGTGAGGGCACTTCACACTCACTTGAGATGTTGGCAGAGGCAGAGAGTGCCCAGGGCACTGGCAGTTGGAGGGCTGCTGGAGACCAGGACGATGCTCAGTTTAAGGCAAATAATGAACCCCTGGAGTCGTCCATTAGGCAGCAGATGCTGGATGTCCAGCGGGATGTGCGGGAGGATCTGGCAGAGATCCATGAGGGTCTGCATGCCAAGGCCTCTGTTGTGGAGGAGTTCATGCGGAGCATCAGCACTGTGTTGACCCTCATGGCCGAGTGCACTGCCTCCTCCATTGAGACGGTGGCGACTCTCATGGAGATGCAGCTCCAGGGACAGAATCTGGGGTTCCTGGGGCTGCACTCGGGCCTGCAAGCCCTCACACAGACAATGACCTCCTGTGGTCAGTATCAGTGTAGGAGATGGATGTGGCACCCAGTATCCCAGTTAGATGCCCGTCCATCAATGGCGAATAGAGAGGCCCAGAGCAACCTTACATTGGCGCACGAGCTGCTTGTCATCTCTGTGGGCTCCCCTCAGTGCGCTGTGGATGACAGCAGCAGCTCGTCCGCCCCTCTGCCAGTAACCGTGGCATCGGATGAGACTGTGTTGATTGGGGAGATGCCAGTCTGGCCACTCCCTCCCAGGCAGGGCCAGCACAGGCTCCACTGGCCAGTGGATGACTGCCAAAGTCATTAAGGCCAACAGGACACCAGAGTCAGCGGGCTGCATCCAGTGCCGGTGCCAGCGAGGGGGGGCACCAAGATGTAGCACTCACGAACGTAAGTTTAAGGTACCATGAGCATAAGAGGATCTGGGCACGGTTGATCTTCTGTTGTGCAATGGTTTGTTTATGTTTAACTGGTCTGGGGATGACGACCAGAGAAGGTTCTGTTAATTTGTGTTGAGTATCAACGTGAGATAAACTTTCTTTTCAATAATGGCCTGAGTATGCTTCACCTTTTTTATTTAATGTGGCGCTGAGTAATCCTGTATGTAAAGCTGGACATGGGTGACTCGAAACTTTATTGCACAGGCACTGAGTGGACTTTGGCATCAAAAAAAAGGGTCATTCAGACATCAGGGATGGAGGCAGCAGCCCTAGCAAGAGGTGGTAGTGCTTATCTGACAGCCTAGCTGAAAGAGCGTTGGATCAAGACATCCCTGGTGTCCCTGCCTCGCTGGAGGCTACAGAGGTCTGGCTCCATGCCCTCAGCGTTCTCCCCACTGTGCTCCTCTTCTCTCACTATTGGATTCAACCTCTGTGGCCTGTGCAGCTGTGTCAAGATCCTCTTCCTGCAGTGGGTCTCCCCTTGCCAGTGCCAGATTGTGGAGAGCGCAGCATCAACCACTATCAGTGACACCCACTCTGAGGGGTATTGTAGTGCCCCACCTGAACAGTCCAGGCATCAGAAGCACATCTTCAGAAGACCAATGGCTCTCTTTACCACCACCTTTGTGGAGGCATGGCTCCTATTATAACCCTGCTCAGCCTCTGTTCTTGGGTGGCGGAGAGGTGTCATAAGCCACCTTTTCAATGGATAGCCCTTGTCACCCAGTGGCCATCCATCGAGTCAGGCTGAAGCACTGAAGAGCCCCGGCACCTGGGAGTGCCTGAGGATGTAGGTGTCGTGGGAGCTGCCTGGGTACCTTGCACAGACTTGCAGAATCTGCATCTTGTGGTCACACACCATCTGGATGTTCATGGAGTGGAATCCCGTCCTGTTGACGAAGGCACCCGGCTCACCCACTGCTGCCTTGATGGCCACATGTGTGCAGTCAATGGCACCCTGGATGCAGGGGAACCCAGCAATCGCTGCAAAGCCTCTGGCTCACTCAGCCTGGCTGCCCTCATCCATACGGAAATGAATAAAAGTCAAAACCTGCCTCAACGGAGCTTCTGTTACCAGTTTTACGCAACTGTGAACCTCTGATTGGGAGACTCCACAAAGATCTCCCACTCACCCCTGGTAAAAGCCAGATGCATTGAAGTTAAGGGGCACTGTAACCTTCAGAGCCACTGGCATGGGAGGTGATCTCAGTCCGAGGTGATCTCAGGCCAAATCATCTGACAGATGGAGGTTATTGTCTCCCTGAAGAGGCGGAGCCTCCTTCGGTATTGCGTCTCAGACATATTGAGGTAGCTGCATCGCCGCCTGTAAACCCTGGCAGCAGGATAGTGGCGTCTTCTGCAGCCCTTTCACCTTGGACTGCCTGCTGACTCTGCGCCTCCTGTCCCTGCACCTCTCCTTTCACAGGTCACTCCCCTGGAAGCTGCATTGGGACACCTGGCCTCCTCTTCCTTCTGCCCCTCTCTTCCTCCTCAGAGCAGGCACCTCCATCAGAGACTACAATCCCCATTACCAGGGTAACAGAAGGTTGTCCGATACCTGGAAGGATCCACGCAGCCTAGATTCTCCAGGGTCCTGAAGTGAAGCCTGGAAATGTTAACAATGAAGCCCCAAACAGAGATGACGCTGCCAAGTACCAATAGTCACCAAAGGCAAACTATCTACCAAACTCCTCACTACTCACACTGGAAATGCTGCTGACCCTTTTCATCCTGCCCGTGGTTGAGGTTTCTGGAAATGCTAGCTGGCCACCTGCCCGTTTTGCCCGTGTGATGTGTGCGAAATCACACGGGCAATGGGAAATCACAGTCAATTGCCTTTTTAATGGCCTTTAGTGGCCTCTTAATTAATGGTGAGCGCGTCTCAGGCACCTTTGCACACCTGCCGACTGAAATATTGCGCGAGCTAACCAGATGTCATCATGCGTTATTTTACATGGGAGCGTGTTGGGTGCGCGTCGAGCGGAAAATCCTGGCCCCTGGTGTAGGAATTGAACACACGATCTGCTGACTCAAAGGCAAGAGCGCCAACGAGGCCATCTTCCCAATGTCATCTTGTCCCGCTGCTGCGAATAGTTCTCCTGAAAACCCTTGCAGACTGGACTGTTTTAGATGGATTACTCTCCAAATCCTGCTTTTGATTATCCTAGTGTTCAAGGGATGTTTCAATCATCATTTATTCACCTGTGGGCCTTGTTTCCTTATCTCTGCAACTGTCATCATTGTTTTTTTTTATTAGTTACTTCAGATTCTATCTGTTGATGGCTCCATTTAATTCTGCTTAGACACATCTTTCTCTCCCCAACCTTTCTGGACAATAAGCCAAGGCCTTCGTGCATCCTGATTTTCAGTAAAGCTGACAGTTCTCTGCTCTTTATTAGGACTTTATTAAGGGTTTCCAATCCATCATTCCAGTCTTCCTGGAAACTAGTATCATCAATCTGAGATCCTTCACAACAAAGTATGAGTGGCAACAATGTGTACATGTAGATGCATTTCAAACGAGAGGTTTGCATCACAAGCCTTTATACTAACTGTATTAGGACTCTTACCAGATGATATTCGTGAATCTTGAACACCTCTCTCTTATCTGAGAATAAGACTTATCCACATATGATATAGCTTCATGTCCTCATCCAAATTTATCAAGGCTTTGCAGACATTAGCCAGTCCTGAGTTCTGCAGAGAACCACAACAGCAGCTGGTTGAATAAAATTTCCAAAGCTTTACTCTCAAAGGACGAATCCTGTTGCTTGTCCTCTTTGCTGCACAGCAATTGTAATCTCAGCCTCATCAATGTGCAATGTTTAAGAATTGAGTAGCTCCGGGAATGTCACAACAATAGCAAAATGAGCTGACCTTGTGAAATAACACATGGTCAACTTCCCCTGTTACAGGTGTTGTGAACCATAGGTGCAAGACTAAGAATCACTCACTCTACTCACAGGTAGCCAGTGTGCTGGGAGAGGCAGTGTACAGGGAGAGGCAGTGTACAGGGACAGGCAGTGTACAGGGACAGGCAGTGTACTGGGACAGGCAGTGTACAGGGAGAGGCAGTGTTCAGGGAGAGGCAGTGTACAGGGACAGGCAGTGTACAGGGACAGGCAGTGTACTGGGACAGGCAGTGTACAGGGACAGGCAGTGTACAGGGACAGGCAGTGTACTGGGAGAGGCAGTGTACAGGGACAGGCAGTGTACTGGGAGAGGCAGTGTACTGGGACAGGCAGTGCACTGGGAGAGGCAGTGTACAGGGACAGGCAGTGTACAGGGACAGGCAGTTTACAGGGAGAGGCAGTGTACAGGGACAGAGAGTGCACTGGGAGAGGCAGTGTACAGGGACAGGCAGTGTACAGGGACAGGCAGTTTACAGGGACAGGCAGTGTACAGGGACAGGCAGTGTACAGGGACAGGCAGTTTACAGGGACAGGCAGTGTACAGGGACAGGCAGTGTACAGGGACAGGCAGTGCACTGGGAGAGGCAGTGCACTGGGACAGGCAGTGTACAGGGACAGGCAGTGTACAGGGACAGGCAGTGTACTGGGACAGGCAGTGTACAGGGACAGGCAGTGTACAGGGACAGGCAGTGTACTGGGACAGGCAGTGCACTGGGACAGGCAGTGTACAGGGACAGGCAGTGTACAGGGACAGGCAGTGTACTGGGACAGGCAGTGCACTGGGACAGGCAGTGTACAGGGACAGGCAGTGTACAGGGACAGGCAGTGTACAGGGACAGGCAGTGTACTGGGACAGGCAGTGTACAGGGACAGGCAGTGTACAGGAACAGGCAGTGCACTGGGACAGGCAGTGCACTGGGACAGGCAGTGTACAGGGACAGGCAGTGTACAGGGACAGGCAGTGTACTGGGACAGGCAGTGTACTGGGACAGGCAGTGTACAGGGACAGGCAGTGTACAGGGACAGGCAGTGTACAGGGACAGGCAGTGCACTGGGAGAGGCAGTGCACTGGGAGAGGCAGTGTACAGGGACAGGCAGTGCACTGGGAGAGGCAGTGCACTGGGAGAGGCAGTATACTGGGAGAGGCAGTGCACTGGGAGAGGCAGTGCACTGGGAGAGGCAGTGTACAGGGACAGGCAGTGCACTGGGACAGGCAGTGCACAGGGACAGGCAGTGCACAGGGACAGGCAGTGTACAGGGAGAGGCAGTGTACAGGGAGAGGCAGTGTACAGGGATAGGCAGTGTACAGGGACAGGCAGTGTACAGGGACAGGCAGTGTGCAGGGAGAGGCAGTGTACAGGGACAGGCAGTGTGCAGGGAGAGGCAGTGTACTGGGACAGGCAGTGTGCAGGGACAGGCAGTGTACAGGGACAGGCAGTGTGCAGGGAGAGGCAGTGTACAGGGACAGGCAGTGTACAGGGACAGGCAGTGTGCAGGGAGAGGCAGTGTACAGGGACAGGCAGTGTACTGGGACAGGCAGTGTACAGGGACAGGCAGTGTACAGGGACAGGCAGTGTGCAGGGACAGGCAGTGTGCAGGGAGAGGCAGTGTGCAGGGAGAGGCAGTGTACAGGGACAGGCAGTGTGCAGGGAGAGGCAGTGTACAGGGACAGGCAGTGTACAGGGACAGGCAGTGTGCAGGGAGAGGCAGTGTACAGGGACAGGCAGTGTACTGGGACAGGCAGTGTACAGGGACAGGCAGTGTACAGGGACAGGCAGTGTGCAGGGACAGGCAGTGTGCAGGGACAGGCAGTGTGCAGGGAGAGGCAGTGTACAGGGACAGGCAGTGTGCAGGGAGAGGCAGTGTACAGGGACAGGCAGTGTACAGGGACAGGCAGTGTACAGGGACAGGCAGTGTACAGGGAGAGGCAGTGTACAGGGACAGGCAGTGTACAGGGACAGGCAGTGTACAGGGACAGGCAGTGTACAGGGAGAGGCAGTGTACAGGGACAGGCAGTGTACTGGGAGAGGCAGTGTACTGGGAGAGGCAGTGTGCAGGGAGAGGCAGTGTGCAGGGAGAGGCAGTGTACAGGGAGAGTCAGTGTACTGGGAGAGGCAGTGTGCAGGGAGAGGCAGTGTGCAGGGAGAGGCAGTGTGCAGGGAGAGGCAGTGTACAGGGAGAGGCAGTGTACAGGGACAGGCAGTGTACTGGGAGAGGCTGTGTGCAGGGAGAGGCAGTGTGCAGGGCGAGGCAGTGTACAGGGAGAGGCAGTGTACAGGGACAGGCAGTGTACAGGGAGAGGCAGTGTACAGGGACAGGCAGTTTACAGGGACAGGCAGTGTACAGGGAGAGGCAGTGTACTGGGAGAGGCAGTGTGCAGGGAGAGGCAGTGTGCAGGGAGAGGCAGTGTACAGGGAGAGGCAGTGTACAGGGACAGGCAGTGTACTGGGAGAGGCAGTGTGCAGGGAGAGGCAGTGTGCAGGGAGAGGCAGTGTACAGGGACAGGCAGTGTACTGGGAGAGGCAGTGTGCAGGGAGAGGCAGTGTGCAGGGAGAGGCAGTGTACAGGGACAGGCAGTGTACAGGGACAGGCAGTGTACAGGGAGAGGCAGTGTACTGGGACAGGCAGTGTACTGGGACAGGCAGTGTACTGGGAGAGGCAGTGTGCAGGGAGAGGCAGTGTACTGGGAGAGGCAGTGTGCAGGGAGAGGCAGTGTGCAGGGAGAGGCAGTGTACAGGGACAGGCAGTGTACAGGGACAGGCAGTGTACAGGGACAGGCAGTGTGCAGGGAGAGGCAGTGTGCAGGGAGAGGCAGTGTGCAGGGAGAGGCAGTGTGCAGGGACAGGCAGTGTACAGGGACAGGCAGTGTACAGGGACAGGCAGTGTACAGGGACAGGCAGTGTGCAGGGAGAGGCAGTGTACAGGGACAGGCAGTGTACAGGGACAGGCAGTGTACAGGGAGAGGCAGTGTACAGGGACAGGCAGTGTACAGGGACAGGCAGTGTACAGGGAGAGGCAGTGTACAGGGACAGGCAGTGTGCAGGGAGAGGCAGTGTGCAGGGAGAGGCAGTGTGCAGGGAGAGGCAGTGTACAGGGACAGGCAGTGTACAGGGACAGGCAGTGTACAGGGAGAGGCAGTGTACAGGGACAGGCAGTGTACAGGGACAGGCAGTGTGCAGGGAGAGGCAGTGTACTGGGACAGGCAGTGTGCAGGGAGAGGCAGTGTACAGGGAGAGGCAGTGTACAGGGACAGGCAGTGTACTGGGAGAGGCAGTGTACAGGGAGAGGCAGTGTACAGGGACAGGCAGTGTACAGGGACAGGCAGTGTACAGGGAGAGGCAGTGTACAGGGACAGGCAGTGTACAGGGAGAGGCAATGTACAGGGACAGGCAGTGTGCAGGGAGAGGCAGTGTGCAGGGAGAGGCAGTGTACAGGGACAGGCAGTGTACAGGGAGAGGCAGTGTACAGGGAGAGGCAGTGTACAGGGACAGGCAGTGTACAGGGAGAGGCAGTGTACAGGGACAGGCAGTGTACAGGGACAGGCAGTGTACAGGGACAGGCAGTGTGCAGGGAGAGGCAGTGTGCAGGGAGAGGCAGTGTGCAGGGAGAGGCAGTGTACAGGGACAGGCAGTGTGCAGGGAGAGGCAGTGTACTGGGACAGGCAGTGTGCAGGGAGAGGCAGTGTACAGGGACAGGCAGTGTACAGGGACAGGCAGTGTACAGGGACAGGCAGTGTACAGGGACAGGCAGTGTGCAGGGAGAGGCAGTGTACTGGGACAGGCAGTGTGCAGGGAGAGGCAGTGTACAGGGACAGGCAGTGTACAGGGACAGGCAGTGTACAGGGACAGGCAGTGTGCAGGGAGAGGCAGTGTACTGGGACAGGCAGTGTGCAGGGAGAGGCAGTGTACTGGGACAGGCAGCGTACAGGGACAGGCAGTGTACAGGGACAGGCAGTGTACTGGGACAGGCAGTGTGCAGGGACAGGCAGTGTACAGGGACAGGCAGTGTGCAGGGACAGGCAGTGTACAGGGACAGGCAGTGTACTGGGACAGGCAGTGTGCAGGGACAGGCAGTGTACAGGGAGAGGCAGTGTACAGGGACAGGCAGTGTACAGGGACAGGCAGTGTACAGGGAGAGGCAGTGTACAGGGAGAGGCAGTGTACAGGGAGAGGCAGTGTACTGGGACAGGCAGTGTGCAGGGACAGGCAGTGTACTGGGACAGGCAGTGTGCAGGGACAGGCAGTGTACAGGGAGAGGCAGTGTACAGGGACAGGCAGTGTACTGGGACAGGCAGTTTACTGGGACAGGCAGTTTACTGGGACAGGCAATGCACTGAGAGAGGCAGTGTACTGGGAGATGCAGTGCACTGGGAGAGGCAGTGTACAGGGACAGGCAGTGTACAGGGAGAGGCAGTGTACAGGGAGAGGCAGTGTACTGGGACAGGCAGTGTACTGGGACAGGCAGTGTACTGGGACAGGCAGTGTACAGGGACAGGCAGTATACTGGGAGAGGCAGTATACTGGGAGAGGCAGTGCACTGGGGGAGGCAGTGTACAGGGAGAGGCAGTGTACAGGGAGAGGCAGTGTACAGGGAGAGGCAGTGTACAGGGAGAGGCAGTGTACAGGGACAGGCAGTGTACAGGGAGAGGCAGTGTACAGGGACAGGCAGTGTACAGGGAGAGGCAGTGTACAGGGAGAGGCAGTGTACAGGGAGAGGCAGTGTACAGGGAGAGGCAGTGTACAGGGACAGGCAGTATACTGGGAGAGGCAGTGCACTGGGGGAGGCAGTGCACTGGAAGAGGCAGTGACTCCAGACCCACATCAATGTGGTTGACTCTTACCTGCCCTCTGAAATGGCCTAGCAAGCCATTCATTTCAAGGGCAGTTAAGGCTGGGCAACAAATGCTGGCCTCGCCAGCGACGCTCACATCCCATGCGAGAATTTTTTTAAAAAGTGTGCGGCGGAGAGGCAACGGACTGGGGGAGGTAACTGTCTAATGCTGCTCTGTGAAAGTTGGATAGCTTCTTCTCAGACTGCTGAACACTATGATGCTGCATCGGTTTTTTGCGCAAATTGCTTTGGGAGGAACAGTTTCCTACACGAGAACCATCATTGCTTGTTTCCCTCATTTAAGCATGGAGGGGGAAAGCTGTTCTTCCATATGGCACAATACATATCAACATGGGGGAAATGGCTGGAGATTGCAAAATCACATGGCTCCAAGCTGTGCAAGCTGCATTATAAATATGACTGGATCACAAGTGACTGTTTACAGTGCATTGCACATACAGCCTTCAAAAGAGGCTTTTAGTTTCACAAAAGGCACTTTATCACAAAAGGTTATTCTTTTCCTGTTAAATTTGAATACCTTCCTGATACATGCTTGGGAAAGATAAACAGCCACAGAAACATCCTTTGCTCTCACTGCTACTGATTTTTAAAATGCTTAAATTTAACAAAGTCCTTTTGTTAGCTAATAACATGCCATCGTCACTTGTCAACGGCCATGAAAGAAGGTAACCACATTTCCAAATCAACCACCTGCAAAGCTGCTGGGGGCTTCTTATTAGGGTGGGTGTGGGTGTGGAGGGGTGGGGGAGAAGTTGCAGAGGCGGTGTTTGGATGAGGCGGACGTCAATGGACCCTCCCTGGGTTAGCGGCGGCCTGGAGCAGGCACGATGTCAGGGCAGCCAGGCTGTGCTGCAGTTGCAATCGTGAACCAACAGGATCGGACCCTGTGCCATTTCCACTGGATACCAGCCCAGCCCCAACGTGGCTGATGATTCCATGATTTTCATTATCGGCCCATTGGGACTTTTTTCAATCCTAGTCCAGCAATCATTCACAAGGATAATACCAGAACTGAGAGGATATAAACAGTCGTCTGGTGGTGCAGAACTTGAGTTTTGCTGAAAAAAGAGAGATTCTTGTCGAAGCTTTGGTCAAAATGTCTCTTTTGTCAGCAATGCTTGAGAGGGTATACTTAGGTAAGGCTCAATGGGCTGAGGCGCTTTTCTCTGCAAGAGAATGTTGACTGAGGTCTTTAAA
This sequence comes from Carcharodon carcharias, assembly GCF_017639515.1. NCBI lineage: Eukaryota > Metazoa > Chordata > Chondrichthyes > Lamniformes > Lamnidae > Carcharodon > Carcharodon carcharias. The sequence goes on from NC_054486.1 coordinate 99,664,931, forward strand.
AGTTAGAAGGGTGTTTGGTAGGGTAGTCATAAAGAAAATGTGGGGTGTCTAAAACTATAGGTCATGAATACAGGATAGTCATTGACTAATCCAATAAAGGCCCAGATTTTCACTCCTGAGGCCGGTGAGCAGAGTTGAGAAATTTCCTGGCTTGCTGTACCCTCCTCAGGAGGAACAACCCCAAACAATGGGGTCTTCATTCCAAGTTGGCGAGGGTGTGGGGGGGGGGGTGGTGGGGTGTGCGGGCAGGTGCATGCTGGAGTTGGGCCCGCTGCCTTTAGGGGCAGTGTGAAGGCTGCCACAGGGGCTGCTGAGCGCCTAGACAGGTTGGTAAAAGAGTTCTCTGGGACTTCTACCCAGTTGTAATAAAAGCTGAAAACCTCTCTAGTCCTCACCCCTCACACCCCATCAGCTCCCCCACCCACCCTCCATGCTTCATCCATGCCAATTCATGACACCGCACACCCTCCCTCACCCCTCATATATATCTTCCATGCAACATATGCCCCTGTACCCTCATGCCAACCAATGTCCTATCTACACATCGCCATGGCCTTCTTACCCTCATGCCGACCAGTGCCCCTCCACCCACATCCATGAGCCCTCACACCCTCCATACAAACCTACGGACCTCTATCCACTCCCCATGGTCACTCATATCCTCCATGCCAACCCACGACTCCCCCAATCATCCCCATCTCCCCTTATAACCCCCATAGGCCAACTTAATGCCAATACAAGCCCCCCACGCACCATGCTTTCCCCTTGGACCCTCTATGCCAACTCATCCAATATCCACCATGGGCTGTCCTCAGAAGCCTGGCTGAGATGGAATAAAATAAAGTTCTAAGTACCTATTACTGACTTCACTATCTAAAAATGACCATCATTGCTAAAAGCCCATTCAATTCATTTAAATCCCTTCAAGTAAGAAACAAACAGTATTCAGAGCTTCATATCAAAGGCAGCTAATCCTTTAATAACCTTTTGGGGCTGTCAAACTGTGAACTTACAGGCTCCCCATTGTGATAATCGTAGGCCATGGAAGCAGTCAAGCAATAATAATACTATAATGAAAGCCCTTAGGCTTATGTCAACAAAGGCCTTTTGAAATTGTAAGCATAGTTTTTTTCAACTCAGAGACACAGCAGGCTGTTTTTTTTCCTCAAAATTTAAAGAGCAGGGGATTTAAATAACTTGATAGCTTAACAGTTCCACAGACCTTATCCACATTCTCATCTACTCTTGAAGATCACAGGTCACACACTGTGGGAACCGGACCTCATTCCAGCAAAAATGGGGTCTGTTTGAACTCAGCGCTGATTTTAAATAGCATTGCCGGGTTTGTGTTTTCCCCATTTGTGAATCGCATCCTGTCCCCTTTCCTCCTCTTCAGCAAAAGTATGACCTGTTGGAAATGGGGGTGTGGGGGTGTCTGGATCCAGGGTCTTCACCCCATTTTGGATAAGGCATGGAGTCTTCATGATTCTGAAAAAATCTGGGCCAGGGAACTTCTTTACTCAAAGAGTTGGAATGTGGAACTCACTACCACACTGGAGTAGTTGAGGAAAATAGCATTATTCATTGCAAGTGAGGTCCGATAGACACATTCAGCAGAAAGGAATAGAAGGATATGCTGGTAGAGCTGGAGGGAGGAGGCTCCTGTGGAGCACAGAACAATTTTGTCGACTAGCCTATTTCTGGGCTGTAGACTCGATGCAACACGTTGATTTTAATATTCTCATCCTTGTTTTCAAACCCTTCCATGGCCTCAGTCCCTCCCTATTGCTGTAATCTCTCTCAGCCTTACAGCCCTCTGAGATACCCGCTGCTCCAATTCTGGCCTCTTGTGCTCCTTAAATTTAGTCCCTCCACCATTGGTGCCTCTACTTTTCAGCTGCCTGGGCCCTAAGTCCTGGTATTTCCTCCCTAAGGTCTGAATTTGCACTCTGGGGGCAGGAAACAGGAACCAGGACTGCCCCCCAGGGGAAAAGGTTGCTCCTTGGGATTTTGACTGGGCCACTCCCTTAATTGGCATGGAGGCAGGGGTTCCCTGTACAAGTGAGGGTGGTGAGTGGGCTCTCAAATTGGAAAGCCAATCAGTGGCATTCCAGCTTCAGGGGAGCAGCCTCTCAGCCATTTCTTAAAAAATTTAATGTAAGAACAGAAAAAGGCAGCCATCCCACCGCTGACGGGAAAGAGGGGCCTTCTACAAGGTGGCCTTTGGCTACACCCTTACCCAAGCAGGCAGAGAGGCCCTATAGGCCTTCCTAGAGTACTGGCACATCCCTGGCCTGCTGCCGGGTGCAGGCCACAAAGGCAGTTGGATTGTCCCCCCTCTCTCCGTCTCCCCTACGCCCTCACCCCAAACACCCCCCAATCCCATCACATCGGGAAACTGCTGGCCAGATTGGAAAATCCCAGTCAGGCTCAATTGCTTCCCCTTAACAAAGCTCTTAAAGAGCCTCGTTGCCTGCCTGCTACGTGGAAGTAAGCGGTCTTAGTGGATACCAAACTTTTGTTGGTCAAAATGGCTGACAATGGAAACTGGTTTGGAAAAGCCAGCACCGCAGCCAGGCCTGGTCATTTCTGGGCCTGTCTGCCTCTGTTCCCAGCCTCAGAAAAGCCTGAAAGTTCACCTCACTCTGCCTTTACCATCGCGGGCGCACCTACACCAGGTGGACAGCAGTGATTCGGAGGCAGCTCGCCACCATCTTTCTCAAGGGCAATTAGGGACAGGCAAAAAATTCTGGCCTCACCAGTGCTGCGCACATCCCATGAACGAGAAACCTCATCAAATTCAGGAGGCTGCACCGACATTGCAGGTGCTCAACAATAGTAATTGAAAATGACAACGGAAAGAAAGCTGCCGTTCTGTTCAATGAAATTTATTGTGTGTCAAAACCTGTTTTAACAGACAGTGATTTTATGAAGAGTTGAAGCAAGTCAACTGCTGATGCAGTTATATTGGACTTTATTGATTTATTAAATTAAAGCCCAGTAAAGTGCAGCAGCATTATATACACGGGGGAAAAAAGAACTTTTTATTCCTAGCTACAGTGTTATCCTGCAGAAACCTGCTAGTTAAAGAGGCAGGGGCTCACTAGAAAAAATAAATTGGTGGCAAATGTTTAAACAGGATGTGTTTTAATTCATTCTCAAGCTGTGGAGATTTCTGGCATTTATTGCCCAGAGAAGGTAGTGGTTGTTGTATAATTTATATATCTCAGAGCAACACAGAGATGACACTAGTTTCTAAGTGTGCAGCAAGTTTATTTACAAGAGCCTTAAAATATCTCTGCAATCACAAGATGTCTCCACTCATGATGGCTCAGTCACTAGTAGCTTTTATGGTGTCTGTATATTTTGCTCTCAGTCCATACCCAGGCTTAACCAATCAAGCACAGTGAGCATAGTTACCAGACTCTCATAATCAAACACAGACAAATTGAACACTACAGTAGTGGGTCTTATTTATTTGCTTTTTGATATAGCTTTCTGCTTCAGAGGGTAGTTAACACTCGGATTTAGAGTCGCACGTAGGCCAGACTGAGTAAGGTTGACAGGCCTTATTCCAGAAAGGACATTAGTTAACCAGGTGTGATTTATGACAATCTGACACTTCTTTGTAAACCTGAAATCTAATTTGCAAACTACCAGCCTGGGATTTGAACTCATGTTTGCTGAACTACTAATCCGGTAAAGTGATCGCTACTTGCTGTCCCTCATGTAGAAATCAAGATATTGTATTCTTTTTTGCTAATCTCCTCCTTTTACAAACAGTAAACACGTTGTTTAATGGAGAAACTAATCCCTTCAAGAAGCTTGTGAGGTCTATATGAAAGAAAGACGAAGTAAAGTTCATGGTCGTGAATATTAAAACACTCATCGACTCTTGTAAAAATAATTAGATGGAGTTATACAAAAAGCATCAAAATGCTTTTTGTGAAGGAAAATATATTTGTTTCTCCAGCAAGGTGCAGAGATACTGTTGTGATGAAGCAGTGGAAGAAAGCTTGCCTTCCATCTTGACAGAGCTCTCATATACAGAGTACAGGATCAGAATCAAGAGAGATATCAAAAGTAAACACTGCAACTGCTAAAAAAACAGAATGTGTTGGAAAATAGACAGCAGGTCTGTCAGCTTCGATACAGAAAAAAAAATGACAGGTTGATGTTGTGGTGAGAGAAGAGAAGCTTTCCAGAGAGATTCTTCTAAAGTGCCTAAACCTATTCCTGTTTCCTATTACAGTGAGGAAGACAACATTGAGGGATATGGGGATAGTGCAGGAAAATGGTGTTGGAGTAGAAGATCAATATTGATCTCATTGAATGGTTGAACAGGCTTGAAGGGCTGAATGGCCTACTCCTGCTCCTATTTCTTATTCCTTATTTTCTTAAAATCATAGGAACATTGCAGGAATAGAAGACTATCTCGGCCTCCTTTATCTAATGAAATAGAACAGGAAGGTTTCAGAGAATGAGGCAAGGTGGGAGAGCTGAGCTTGCTTTCTGTTTTTCCTGCCGCCTGGTCCATCTTTGCCAGTTTTTCCAGATTGTGACAACCCTGATAACATCCCTCGTGTTCACAGCACATAATTTCTCTCAGTATTAGCCTCATTCCTTCTCTCTTTGCTTGTCCTGGTTCAGGGATCCTCTCATATCAACATAACAAGAGTGTGTTTTCTCAGAATTCTGACACCTCTGGTCGTTTCCTACTTCCATGTCCAACGTCCAACTTGGGCCTTGTACAACGCTGTTGGCTCCACAGGACAGTTCAACCTTCCACTCCCTGTCATCAGACCGGCTTTACAATTGCTTACAAATCCTGTCATGTTGTTCTATGCATCTTCCACTATTCTTCATTCAACATTATTGTCCAACTTGGCACCAATGTTGCAACTGTAGCCTGAATGCTGCCTCAGTATCTCTTACGAATGTGTGTCCCACTCCACTTACCTGCTCCACTATCTCCTGTAATCGCTCTCTTGCGCCTGGGATCAGTATAGTGTTATTGGCGTGCCTTAGGGGAGAATTTTCTGGTCGGCGAGTGGGGGCGGGGCCCGCTCGCTGAGGCGTAAAGTGACGCACGGTGACGTTGGGCGGGTGTCCCCATGTGACCATGCGTCATTTAGATTTTCACTTCAGCCGGGGCGCAGCCGAGTCGGCTACCCACCCGCTGAACTGTCAGAGGCCTATTAAGGCCCGTTTAAAACTAATTAAATCAATTAAATGAGCTGCCCATCCAACCTTAAGGGGAAGAGCCCAGGTGGCCTTTGCATTTCTCCATGGAATCTCATCCACAGGCGGGACGAAGTTTCATGAATTGCTTATAAATTAAATACTTTTTTTTTAATTAACGTCCCTTGACGTGTCCCAGCTCATGTGACACTGTCACATGAGGGGACATGTCTTAAAAATATTTTCAATTCTTTATTTAAATGTTTGAATCTTAAACAAATCTCGCTGAGCGCAGGCCTGGACTCAGGAGACCCCCACCTTCTGCCCGCACAGGGAGTGCTCAGCGCCTCCGGGCAAGCGTCACGCCTGCCCCCGCACAACACCCCTGACTGGGTGGGGGGGTGTGAAATTCAGACCTTCGGTTAACGAATTTATCCCTGGTTTTGAATCAAAGGTATTCTGACTGCCTGAGAATGAATTCAGAAGATATGGTCGTAGAATTAGATTATGTAGCTGTGCATCACTCCTTTTCTGATCTGTGCCATTTTGTTAACTCCTTATCAGCTCTGGCCTTTGCTGATTGTTTTGAGTGAACATTCTTGATAAGTTTTTTTACCCCATGATGCCAGTGTGCGTAGTGCCACTCACTTCAGTCCTGCAACCAGTCATGTCAAAGATTCATGCAGGGCCAACGATGTCCTTTGGACACACCTGGGACCCTACTTTATCTTCATAAAAGCCAGCAGATCCAGTTAACAAACAGATTTGCCGCTGTTTATTCTATTTTTCCAGGCCTCCCTTTTCTTTCCTCCTTCTAGGATGTGAATTAACCACAGAAAGACTTGCTGCTGAATCTCCACCAGCTTTGCTGTGAGACAGCTGCTGGGAAGTGGCCTAGTGCTGATATTTCCCTCCTTGATCTAGTAATATCCCTGCTCTCTACATGGAGATTTACCACGTCAGCTGAGTTTGAGAGCAGTTTAAAGTGCAAACCCACAGATTCTCAGGCAGTGTGCTGTGCCGTTCCCATATCCCATTGTGTAAAACGTCTTAAAACTTCTCTTCCTACACCTGGGGAATGGGCTCAGAAAAAGCTAACCATGTTAAATCAGAAAACATTAGTTCCGCATCAATCGGAGCTTGTTTCCAGTTCTGGGTTTTATGTTTTATGCCTCGGTGATATGCAGAGATGACACACCAGCTTCCATGGATGGAACTTTAAGCCAGCGGGATTTTACGGCCCTGCTAAAGTCAATAGACTTCTGAATGGCTCGCTGCATTTTATGGCCCCACCCCCTCCAGAATGGGGTTGTAAAATTCCACCCTGTGTGTAATAGGAGTTTTATTCATTGCTTTGAAATATCTGCTCTATCATGCTTACAGCAGCTTGCCTCAGTTTAGTTTCCTTTTCTTATTGACCACACCCAGGCTTAACTAATCATACAGAGTGAGCAGTCAATAATCAACAGACACACATAATCAAACATTGAACAATTGAACAACTGAACACTGCACTGGGCACCACACTTTAGGAGGGATGTAGGGACATTAGAGAGGATGCAGAAAAGATTCACAAGAATGGTTCCAGGGGTGAGGAACTAAAGTCATGTAGTTATATTGGAGAAGCTGGAACTGTTCTCCTTGGAGAAGAGAAAGTTACAAGGAGATTTGATGGAGATATTCAAAATCTTGAGCAGTCTGGGCAGATAGAGAGAAACAGTGCACGTTGGGTAGAAGGATAAAGGACCCGAAAGCACAGATTTAATGTAATTGTCAAAAGAAGCAACGGCAACATGAGGAGAAACCTTTTGACATAGCTAGTGGTTAGGATCTGGAATGCACTGCCTGAGAGTGTGGTGGAGGCAGGTTCATTCGAGGCATTCAAAAGGGAATTGGATTGTTATCTGAAAAGGAAAAATGAGCAGAGTTGTGGGGGAAAGGCGAGGAACTGGCACTCAGTAAATTGCTTCCACAGAAGGCCAGCATGGGTACAATGGCATCAATGACCTCCTGCTGTGCTGTAACCATTCTTTGATTCTATGATTCAAGATTCTAGAGATAAGGGGCTGAATTTTGGCCAAGTTGGAATGACTCAGGAGCCCTTTAAAAATGGCGGGTGCCTCCCAATTCCAGGAGTCCTGACCCCATTCCTGGGGCTTCTGATTTTCAGCAGTGCCTTTTAAAGGTGCGGGCTGGTTTGTGTGGTGAGCCCGCACACTGCACTCCCGACCTGGCTGGCTCCATTGTGAGGATAGACATGTCCTGGCCCTCTGCAATTTTCATGGAATTGGGCCAGCTTTTCAAAGGAACCTCAGAAGTGTCACAAACCATAGCCTGCCTGAGAGAACTGTTATGACTGATGCAATTGGTAAAGCTGAATTATTTAAAATTCCCAGAGGGAAACTGTAAACAACTGTCATAACCTATAATTTTAAGTGTTTTGTTTGAGATGCGACTCTAAATTCAGGAATCAGACTACCAGTTCTCAAGGCTTTACATTAATCTAAACATTTTACTACAGGTTAAATATTTATATATATATATATATATATATATATGTATATATATATATATTTATATACATGGCTTCAAATTACTACTATCATTACTTTTAACAAATTCTCAAACTAATCTCCATTAAGGCAACAGCAACCCATAGACTTAACCAAACACAAGACAAAGCATTTTCATCTTATGAATTCAAGATTAGGTTCTTTTCACTTTGGTTCATGTGGAGACAGCTGGACGCTTGCAGTTGCCTTTTGACCTTACATTGCCTCTGATCTGCACACCTGAAAACTGCTAATGTTATACCTACCACTGCCCATTGAATGTTAACTCTTATTGTATCAACAACCTCTGATCTAAACCTCTCTAACAATAAAACCCCTTTCATTGTACCAATTTTATTAGTAATATAAACATATGCCTTGGTATCTACTAAATAGGTGTCCATCTTCATCCTACTTTTTGAATGCTCTATTCAAAAATTGCAAATGCACGCTATCTCTCTTACATATCAAAACTAGTACATATCGAAGCACACAGACTAGCTGGCTTTAATCCAATTAAGACACACCCACACACACACACAAACCTCTATTTTAAAAGAAAAATATTTTCTAATACTATTGCACACATTAATAGCTTCATGACAGGAACTTTTTGAAAGCCATGTTTAGAAGATCCTTCACATGGTCATTATGTATTCTTGGCTGAAATCCCAGTAATCCATTAGCTTGCTGAAACACCTAAGCCCCAGAGAAAACAGTACTTGATTGACAGCTCTGGCTCTCTGATCTATGCTGTCAATTTCACAATATTTGTTTGTAAAAGATAGAGGTTTCAAGTGCTTGTATTTTCTGCTTTTAACACTTAAATGGGCCTAGATGATTGACACCTTTATTGAGTTGTAGTAAAAAAAGTTTTTTTTAAGAAAGTAGAAAGTTACCAACAATTGACTGTTTTTACAGCTTATTCTTTACACATCCTACTCGCTATAGTGTTCATTGTCATTATACAGTGAATGAACTGGATGTGGAAGTGCCATAGCTTGCATGGGGGTGTGAGGGGCAATATGAGGTGGGTTGGGATCATGAAGTGGCATGGATGGGGCATAGGGAGTGTGTGGGCGGGGGTGTTGAGGGAGTGTGAGGAGGTGAGGACTGGAGGACCTGTCTGTTTTTATTATAAATGGGACAAAGTCCAACAGCACTGATGTGGGTCTTTTAAACACCCCGCCTCAACACCAGGTGCCCCTGTTACCTGCAAAAATTTTCCAGGTCGGCCGACTTGACTGAGGCCCTTAACCGCACCCCACCCCCAACCCCCAGCGCTCCCCACCCAGCCCCCCACCACAATGAAAATCCTATCCTTGCAGGCACTTTCTCCCGAGATGGGCAAGCCGGGCCAGGAATTTTCCCAACTCCCACTACCCGCCTCAGCGTTGAAAATACGGACCTCAAGTCTCTCATCACAAGTGCACATAATTGCTTTCCTGAATGAAAATCAAACTAACTTCATTAGACGCTGGCAAAAGATCTTTCAGTGGCGAAGCAAGCAGCATAAAGGAAGACTGCAGTCAGAGGTCTCATCTGTACTGCTGTTTGTCTGAAAGAGCCCTTCTCCTTTAGCAGATGGGAGTACACATCAATGATTGTTTTACATTGCAGCCTGTCAGAGATAACCTTGTGACATATCTCTGAATACACTTCTTTCATATTCAACCTGTTTTCTCTGCAGGGGTAAGGGGATGGTGAAAGGAGGAGATCAGTCTCCTGCTCATCGAGGTAAGATTTCGACAGAGCAGAACATCTTGCTTTGTCATAGCCAGTCAGGCAGTGACAGATGCTGTCATCAATCACTCCATGGGCAGGCTTATCCATGGGCTATGGCTAGCATGGTGCTCTCTCTATGATATCGTGACAATATGCTTCAACCTCAACCTCCAATTACCTCACTCTGCACCATTGTGGCATCTCCATTCCCACAGCTTATGGCCTCATGGTCTTTTGGCAAAATGCCTCGTTAGTACTAATGAGCACAAAATTATGGTCAGATTCCACGCTTAGGACTTCCATCCATGGAGCCCTCGGTTAATAGCACTTGTCAGAAAGAACAGACATTCAATCATTGTGTCAGAATTAGATTCTGAGCCAGATTTATACAAGGTACATTGGCAGTGTTTGAAACCACAGCTTTGAAATCCTAGTAAAGAATGGATTAGTGTACGAAACAGTGCATGAGGCAGGAAGTCATCTATCTGAACCCATACAGCTGCAGTTCATGTAAGCAATGCCTGCTGAGCATACTTAACATTGCTCATTAGAATATACAATAGAAACTGTAGAACAGACAAGCATTTCACCCCGATATTACAGAAGAGCCCCGAACCTCCATGTTACAAATACTGTCATACAGATGAGCATTAAGCCCCTACATTTCAGATACAGTAGTACAGATTAGCCCTAAACCCTATTAATGTTACAGATACTTAAAAGATCTTCAAAATCAGTATTTTTTGCCAAGTTAGAAACCATGTGCATCCCTTATGCCAGCATACCCAGCATCGTGGCACTAATCACTCAAAATCAGCTCTGGGACATGCCTTTCTTATGCTTGACACCAGACTCCCAAAGCAATTGCTCTACTCTGAACTCAGTCATGGCAGGGGACTCCCAGAAGGACAGGGGAAACACTTTAGGGATGTTCTCCAAATTGTCTACTGTTCTGGGAAAACACCCTCAACCTGCTTCCATACTCCTGGGCCTTACGGTATTGAGAGAATCAGAATGGACAATATTATCCATGACCTGATGTCCACCTATGGTATTTATGAGGTTAAAAATGACCCAATACTATTCCAAAAGAGTTGTGTAACTTTCTCTCCCTTGAGCCTTATTAGCCTGTTTTTTATATATATATATTTATGCTTGAGGAAAGGCAGCTCTGGTAATTTAATTTCATCTCCCAACAGCAGGAGAGAATTAACTGAAAGTTTCTTTGTAAGCAAAGTGGACTCAATGAATTCATTTAATAATTAAAACTGCTTAGGGCCTTGAAGTTTTAATTCTCTAAAAAAACGTAATCATTTCATCATTTGGAGAGATTACTTTTTTACATAAATTCTGCTGTTATTGAAATAATTAACACTTTTAAAGAAGTCAACTATAAATCCATTACGTTGTGTTACTGAAATATTCATGTTCGGCTGCATATGTTAATTTTTTTCTTATAAATCATAATTATACTCATCATTGGGCTGATTTTAACTGTGCAAGTGGATGGGTTTTGAATGAGTTAAAATCTCATATTCATCTTTTGAACTCTTTAATTTCTGAACGGATACATGTTCTTATGAATAGGAACTAAATCCTACTGCATGAATTATCACCAATACCAAAAGACAAGGTTATAAAGGGGAGATATGAGTGACACATTTAGTGATCTTACCTCTCTTATTAATGGACTCCAAACCAACCTAAGCTAATCAAATGAAAGTCTTTCTTTGTCATGTGAAATGAGTTTGACCTGGTTAATTATGGGTTGAAGTCTGCTGCTGAAGCTGATCCTAAATTCATAATGCAAAATGGAAACTGACTCTAGTGCTCAGCTGGGACTGGATTAAAGTTATATAGTTCAGTCAGATACCTTCACTCAGTAGTAGCAATCGTTCCTCTGACTCAGAGGCTGTGGGTTCACAACCACACTCGGTTAGATGTTGCATTGATGTTAAGGGCAGTCACTCTCACTTCACCCCTGGAATTCAGCTTTTTGTCCACATTTGGCCCAAGGCTAATGAAGCCTGGAACTGTGTGGCCCTGGCGGAACCCAAACTGAATATCAGTTAGCAGGTTGTTGGTGAGTAAGTGCTGCTTGAAAGCACCATCAGCAACTCCTATTGCTTTGCTGAGGATTGAGGGGTGGTAATTGGCTGGATTGGACATGTCCTACTTTTTCTAGTCAGTTCAGATCAGGGAAATTTTCCATTCTAATGGGCAGATGCCAGTGTTGGAACAGCTTGGCTAGGGGTGTGACCCATTCTGGAGGTCTCAGCACTACAACAAGAACTTTGTCACGGCCCATGGTCTTTGCTGTATCCAGTGCGTTCTTGTGTTTCTTGATATCATGTGGAGTGAATATAATTGTCTGAAGATGACTTCTGTGATGGTGGGGCCCACAGGAGGAGGCTGAGTTGGATAATCCACTTGGCAATCTGAATCGATATGGTTGCAAACACTTCAGCCTGGCCTTTTCTCACTCATATGCTAGGCTCAGCCATCACCAAGGATGGGGATGGCGATGGAGCCTCCATCTCCAGTTAGTCGTTTAATTGTCCACCAATCATGACTGGATGAGGCTGGAATGTCCACATACTTATCAGCTCTAACACTGTACATTATACACGGGGCAATATTCAACCTGACAACTGGAATCAAAACCTTGCCGCATCAGGCAAACTAAACGTTGTGCTTCAAATCTACTGAGGAACCTTGAATTTTCTGCTCAAAAGAGCAAAACATCTGTCTACATCCATCAATTGTTATTTGTATTTGGCATTTCTCTGCACTTGGCTCTGCTTGCACTGGAGTCAGTTGTCCCAGTGCCAGAAATTGAACACAGCATTTTCATTTTATGCTTGGCAAATATGAACAAAAAAAGTATATCGAGCTAATTTCTGAAAGGGCATAAAGGTAACAATGTAATCTCAAGCTTCAGGTAGTGTGCTCATGGGCTGTGAGTGAGCAATTGTAGCACTTTTGATATGAATTCCTGTCTGTACTTTCCTTCCAGGTCGATGGCTCACTTTTTAAAGGGGCACTGCCTTTGTGGAAAAAAAGATGTTGGCAACTTATTTATTTTGTTGGTTGAGGGAGGGAAGAGCCAGAAGCAATGTAATATCAAATGGAGATGCACGGTTCATGCATCAGATGTTCAGAAAAATAATGCACCTAACATGCTATTTCTCAAGGAGTCAGTGCCCCTTTATACCTCATTGCTGCTTAATTTATACTGAGGTATGGAATTAAAGCTCATAGATATTGAATTTGTATGCAATACAATGCACACCACTTCAGTTCCCAATAGACACCCCAATGAGGTTTCGTGCTGAGATCACAGATTTGTAAAACCTATCTGATAGTTCCAGGTTTAAATATAGGAGTAGATCCCTAATGGTTACACACTTGAAGAGCACAATTTATAGTCAGGTTCAAATTCTGAATGTTAAAAAGATAAGACTTCATTAAAAAGAATTGAAATAGCCCCGGGGAACACAGGATCATATTTTCAATTCAAGGAGAATCTATTACCCCTGAACATTTAATGGAACTTTTCTTTCTTATATTTGGTTAACATAGATATAGAATTATATTTCATTTATGTCAATCTTCGTTTGGATCTCGAATTATATTGAGTAAAATGTGATCCAATCTTTTGGCTTTATTTCTCTTCCTCAATGTGTTGAGAATGTTCACCAATGAATCTTGCAATCTGATTGTTGAATTGTACGGTAGATTTTCAAAGTGCACACCAGACAACAGCATTCCCAGTGTGCTGGAAGGAATGCCTGAAATATGAAGGCACTGATCCATGCTCCCCATTGGCAGTGGAAATTCAGGAAATCGCCCATCATTGGTCACCGTGCATTGTTGAACAGTGGTGATTTGAAGTCAGAAATATGCAAAGGGTTGGGGGAAGTGGGAAACACATACTGACGCCTGCCAATCTGTAACCTCTGTCATGGAACTCTTGCCAAGGTTTATGGGGGGCTGTATGCAGCCCAATTTCTAGGCCACCATTCAGCCATAGCTGCTTATAGAACTTTGCTGTAATTGCTGCATTTCCCTGCATGGCAACAGTGACTGGGGGACCGATTTCAGCTGATGATGGGAAGCTGTGCATGCGGAAAGACATCCCGTGAGGGAGTCTTTGTGGAAAGCCGCCGGTCATCTGTTCACTTGCTTTGGCAGTGGGGGCAGGAGGTGAGTTGCAGGAAAGTGACAGGTGGCAGTGGAGTTTGGGGGGCTTTTAAGATTAAGTGGCCCAGAAATGACCCACTGGTTCAGAAAGAAGGCTGCTAGCAGCAAGGTAAGCCCAGGATGAGCGTAAGGGTGGAGGAGTCATCAGAATCTCGCAATTGGCATGGGGTGGAGGAGGGTGGAGGAGTCATCAGAATCTCACAGTTGGCATGGGGATGGGAGTGTTGTTAGAGATGGGGTAAGTGTATATGTTCCTTCTCCTTCTAGCCCTACTGGGGCGATTTTTTTTTAGCATACCCTAGAGGGCCAGGTTTGCTTCTTGGCAATTCTACTAAACTTTCTGGTACCAGCGGGCAGCCCGCTCAGGTGTGGACGAGGCTTTGGCAAGATTGTGAGTGGCTCTATATAAATGCCAAGTTTCTTCCTAACTAGTGATTTCCCACTGCAGTTTCAGTGTAAGTATTTGCTTTCATATGTCATAGGCTTTTACGTGAGGTTATTTTTGAGTTATGGATTTTTTTGACAATACTATTTAGCTTTTGCCGGTTATTTGGGTTGGTTTGTAAAGCAAGGTTGCCAATTCCTGGAAGTTTCATCACATGACATCCCAAACTCTTGCCCAGCCAAACTGCATTTTCTTTCCATCTTCATTTTTTTTATGTACCAACAATAAAAGAAAGTGTAAAAAGCAAATGCTAAAAACACATGAATTTTTTAATCCTCCATGCTGCAGATTAATTTTTAATAACTGGAATCTTAAGGACCTAAGAAGTAGGAACCTGAGTTGACCATTCCACCCCTCAAACCTGCTGCACAATTCAGTGCAATCATGACTGATCTATGGCTCCTATTCCAATCTCCTATCCACTCCCCATATCCCTCGATTCCCAGAAAGACCAAAAATCTCTCTATCTCAATCTAAATTATAGTCAGTGGTGGAGCGTCCACAACCCCCCTGGGGTAGAATGGCAAATGGAATTCAGTTCAGAGAGGTGAGAGGTAATGCATTTGGGGAGGGCAAACAAAGCTGGGGAATGCATAATAAACAGGAGGATATTGAGAGGGGCAGAGGAAGTGAGAGACCTTGGAGTGCATGTCCACCGGTCCCTGAAGGTGGTAGGACAGTTGGATAAGCTGGTAAGGAAAGCACATGGAATACTTTCCTTTAGAGGACAAAGTATTGAATACAAAAGCAGGGATGTAATGCTAGAACTGTCTAAAATGCTGTTTAGGCCACAGCTGGAATTTGCGTAGATTTCTGGTTGCCGTATTATGGGAAGGACATAATTGCTCTAGAGAGAGTACAGAGGAGATTTACAAGAATGTTGCCAGGGTTTGAAAATTGCAGCTATGAGGAACTATTGTATAGGCTAGGGTTGTTTATCTTAGAACAGAGGAACAATGCATTGTGAGCTGTTAAAAAACATGTCCCCTCATGTGACGCTGCCAACTCCCGGCCATGCCCACTGACCGAAATATCAAGCGAGTGTGCCATGACGTCGGGACGCTCACCCGGCCTAATTGCACACCACTCGGGTCGGACGTGCACCTGCATGACGAGCAAAAAATTCAGCCAAAGTGTTTGAGGAGACAACAACAATGCTGGAGCTTCCTTTTCGACTGTAGAGTATGTCCTCTAATATTGATTTAGTTTCTTAGAAGAGTACCCCACCAGCTTCTCTATCCCTAACTTATCATCTTGTAATAGGACTGCACCTACCCCCAAGTCACTAGCGCCAACCGCCATTTTAAAAGGTTTGGTAAGGTCAGGGTCGGCCAACACGGGTTCATTTATTAAGATTGCCTTCAGCTTCTCAAAAGCTGCTTGGCATTCTGCTGACCATACCACTTTTGCCTGTTTTCTTAACAAGTTAGTTAGAGGTACAGCTATTGAGCCGAAATTAGGCACAAACTTCCTATGTAACCCACACATTCCCAGAAACCTCCTAATTTCTCTTTTGGTTTTAGGAATGGGAAATTCCATTAGCGCGTTCAGTTTTGTTGTTCTCGGCAACACCTGCACTTGTCCTACAATGTGACCTAGGTTAGTTATTCTCACTTTTGCAAATTCATTTTTGGCCAGGTTTATGGCTAAGCCAGCTAATTGCAGTTGTTTAAACAGGTCCTTTAACTGCTTTACCTGTTCTTCCCATGTGTTGCTCTATATTACGACATCATCTAAATAAACCACAGAGTTAGGTACTTCAGTCACGACATGATTCATAAGTCCCTGGAGCATTCTTAAACCCGAAGGACATGACTAGACATTGATACAATCCACTGGGTGTAAAAAAGGTGGATATTTATTTCGCCCATGATGTTAATGGAACTTGCCAGTACCCCTTCAATAGATCGAGTTTAGAAAGAAATGAGGCACTGCCCACCCTATTGATGCAACCCTCTAACTGAGGAATCGGATATGAATCTGTCCTCGTTACTACGTTCACTTTCCTGTAGTCTATACAATATCTAGTGGATCCATTCGGCACAGGAACCAACACAATTGGTGAACTCCAGCTGCTATGGGTGGGCTCGATCAACTTATTTTCTAGCATACATTTGATCTCTGTTTCTAACTGAGCTCGTTTTTCTGGGCTCAACCAATATTGAAATTGTTTTACCGGCACTGAGTCTCCTACATCCACATCACGTTTAGTTAACATAGTGCATCCAGGTGTATCCCTATAAATTTCCTTGTGCTTCCAAAGTAACCTTATTACATCTTCCTGTGGTCCTTCCTCTAAATACAAGAACATAATGTCTAACTGTCTCATTATTTTCATATTGGCTAGTCGAATTGTGGGAAGTTCGCTTTGTGTACTGTCTGCTTCTCCTTCTACCTAAATTTTACTGTCTTTTCCATCGTCCACTACTCCTTCCACCTGGCACACTTGCTCTTTCTGATCATCTCCTCTGTGATGATACTGCTTCAACACATTTATGTGACGTAACCATTTTATCTTCCTACACTCAGGAGCATCTATCAGATAAGTCACTGCTTTGACCCTCTTAACTATCCTGTTGGGGCCACTGAATTTCGCTTTCACCCTGCAAATAATACCAATACTTCATCTCCCGTTTGGAATGTTCTAGTTGTAGCATGTTTGTCTGCCCATTCTTTCATCCTGGTTTGTGAGATTTTTAAATGCTGTCATGCTACTTTACGTGCTCCTATAAGTCTTTCCAGTAAACATGGGCACGTAATTCAACACAGAGGATTCATCTTTCTGCTTTAGGAACTTTTCCTTATTCAGTTTTACAGAATCTCTTATTTCATGACCATAGATCAATTTGAGTGGACTAAATCCAATAGATTCATTGAGAGAATCTCTGGTAGCAAATAAGAAGAAATCTAATCCTTTGCCCAAATCCTTTGGGTATTCATGGCAATAGGGCTTAATCATGGTTTTGAGAATCTGTTGATATCTTTCTAAAGCTCTCTGTGTCAGTGGATGATGAGCAGTAGGCTTAGTTGTCTAATACCCAAACTGCTGATTATATCCTGGAAAATTTTAGACATGACATTAGAACTTGGTCAGGTTGTATTTCAATTGGTAGGCCATAACAAGTGAAAAATTGAGTTAACTTTTCCATTACCACCTTCGCTGTAATTGTCCTTAAAGGAATAACTTCTGGAAATTGAGTGCTCATATCCATGATTGTCAGGATATATTGATGTCCGGCTTTTGTTTTGGGCAGTGGTCCTACACAATCTTCTAATACCCAACCAAATGGTTCTTCAAAAACCGCATTTGGGTATTAAAGGTGCTGGTTTGATTACATGTTGCGGTTTACCTACTACCTGACATGAATGACACATTCTACAAAATTGTACTATGTCTTTATGAAGTCTTGGCCAGATAAAATGCCTTTTTATTGATGCTTGAGTGTTTTTTGTATTCCTACATGTCCACTGCGGGAATCTCATGTGCTACTCACAGTATCTCCTTACGATATTTGGGCAGTACCATTAACTGATGAACAACCGTCCATTCCTCATCCGCAGATCTGTGACGGTGTCTCCATTTTCTCATCAGAACTCAGATTTTAAGGTTATAGCACTCTGGAGTTCCTTCAGCCTCAGCTTCAGTGCAAGCTGACTGTGCTAACTTGTTTAACTCTGGGTCTGCTTTCTGAGCCTCAATTAAGGAAGACACAAACACTTCCTTTGAATTATCCTTATCCTTAGATAAAGTTTCAGCTACTCTAACATCTGTTCGTGGTATTACATTGACCTCTGGTGATGGACTTTGTTTAGCCATTGCTCTGGTCACCACACACGACGGAAAAGTACCAGGAACTGTTCTTGTAATTGCTCTAGCTCTTTAGCCTCTTTCAGACTTACTGTGATTATAGGCGAAGCTATGACCTTCACTCCTGCCAAATCATTCCCCAGGAGTAGATTCACTCCATCCATGAGTAATTTCTTAACCACCCCTACAACCACCGATCCTGACAACAAATCACATTCCAATTGCACTTTGTACAATGGAACCGGGATATACTCTCCAATTTTCCCATTTACCAATACTTTAGCTTCTGTTGAATTCTCTGGAGGGAAAACTAGGTCCTTCTCCAGTAAAAGAGCTTGAGCATCTCCTGTGTCCTTTAATATAGTTACGGGTTTAGCTGCATCATTTGATTTAAGGGGGGTTATGTTCCCTTTAGACAAAACCCCTTTATATCTCTCATCCAACTTATTCACTTCACCTGCATTCACAGCAGTGTTTACCTCCAGATCCTTATTTGTAGTTGAAGCTACTACACTTTGATCCACGGCATTTTCTTTTTGAGTTCCCTTTCTGGATTCACTCTTACAAACTTCAATAAGTCCCATTGGCTTCTCTTGCAACTTCCAACATTCTGAACGAATGTGCCCCATTTTATTACAGTGGTAACACTTCAGCCTTCAAATTTCACCTCCACCCTCAGTACCTTCCTTCCTGATCTGGGGTGTGGGGGGGATCTCAAAGTATTCCCAGCTATTCATTCTTTACCCTGCCAACTCACCTTCCTTTCACTCTCCAACTTTCTATCCTTTCCAAATTTATGGTGGTGATGGAAAAAAGCATTACTGCAGCCTGCCTACCAGTTGCAATCTTTTGGTCTTCCACATGAGTTCCTATTACAGAAGGTCGAGAGTTTTGAACTCTTCCAAGAGAATAATCTCTCTGAGAAATTCATAGGTAGTTTCAACCTCTAGTGCTTGTATCCACCTGTCAAAACTACTTTGTTTAAGTCTTTGAAATTCAATATAAGTTTGCTCAGGCTGTTTCCTTAAATTTCAAAACTTTTGACTATATGCTTCAAGGACTAATTCATATGCACTCAAAGTGGCCTTTTTCATCACATCATAATCCCTAGAAACCTCTTCTGACAGTGAGGCATAAATTCCCTGTCAAACACCAGGAAGGAAATGGAAATCAATGAAGGTGAACAGGGCAAAAGAGACAATCGGAAATCCTGTTGGAGAGAAGAGCAGTACTTCTTCAAGGTAGGCATTCCTGGAAGAGAAGTGGCTGTGAATTAAACATGTAGATAAAGGCAAAATGCTATGGATGCTGGGAATTTGAAACAAAAACAAAAGCTGCTGGAAAAACTCAGCAGGTCTGACAGCATCTGTGGAAAGAAAGACAGAGTTAACGTCTCGAGTCTGTATGACTCTGAGCTCTGAAGAAGAGTCATATGGACTCGAAACGTTAACTCTGTCTTTCTCTCCACAGATGCTGTCAGACCTGCTGAGTTTTTTAAAATTTTTTGTTTTTGTTTCAGATTCCCAGCATCTGCAGTATTTTGCCTTTATATAAATTCCCTGTGCTCTACCTGTCAATTTGCTTTGCATGGGCAATGTCCAGTTTTCCTTTGGCCAATTCATCTGTTTAGCTACCTTCTCAAGTGAAATAAATTCTGATCTTAACCTAAGTCCTTCCTCAGCTTCAGTGCGAGCTGACTGTGCTAACTTGTTTAACTCTGGGTCTGCTTTCTGAACCTCAATTAAGGAAGACACAAACACTTCCTTTGAATTATCCTCATCCTTAAATAAAGTTTCAGCTGCTCTAACATCTGCTCGTGGTATTATGTTGACCTCTGCATTCCATAGAAACTGTGATACAACTGTTCAGAATCTTCAAAATTAATTGGGAGCATCGATTTTGTAACCCCTTTGCCAGTTCAGAGCACCAGTCGGCATGTGTATTCCACGTTCATGTTCTTACCGGAGAGGCAGTGATGTTGTCATTGATAAAGAGGACTCACTCCTCTGAGCATTACGCTGAATGCCTAAAAACGTAAGGACAAGAATAACTGGTAGGTTAATATGAGGCATTTGCCTTTTATCATTCTTGTGATTATACATCCCCTTTCTATCTTACTATCTATAAATGCACATCTGATGTGTGCAAACCTACCGCCTGCAAGTTTCACAAAGACTTAGTTACATACAGCTTGAATTTTGGCAATTCCCAAATTGCACATAAATAGAAATGATGGAATTAGAAATCAGGATGTGGAAAGGCCTGGGCACAAGCTGGTTTTGTGAAATATTTAATACTTTACTGAAGATTCATTAGGGAGTATGGCAATTGTAGATCAGTACAACAGCATATTGTAGCTCCAACATCAAGTAGGACAGAGCAGTGGAACATGGTTTTGTGCCCCCCTAGCTGCTTTGTCTACAATTTACTTTGCCCTACCATTAGCAACCATGCCTTCAACTGCCTGGGCCCTAAGCTCAGGAATTCCCTCCCTAAACATCTCCACCTTTCTCTTAAGACACTCCTTAAAACCTCTCTCCTTGGCCAAACTTTTGGTCACCTATCCAAATATCATCTTATGTGTTCAATGTTTGCCTGACAAGGCCTGTGTGAAGAGCCCTACAATGTTTAAATATTGTCGTTGCTGAGCCAATCTCAGGATAGTGTTGACTGAAGGCACTGAGCAGAGGTCAAGCTGTGCCTCAATGGCAAGCAGGGAAAGTCAGAGAGAAAGCCATCACTGAGCTGCTTCCACATTTCCGAGTGACTGACTGAAGAATAGAATAAGCTGAGGCTTGGGAGACAGTCACAACTCTTGTTTCTTAACCAGAACCCTCATGGAAGACCCAAAAATGGATGATAGGCATCTGAAAAAAATCATTATGAGAGTTGAGTCAGCATCAAGCCTTGGTTTCTCCTCAGTTTTGTTTTAAACGTGTAACGGTATCATTAATTAACAGAGGTGTGTGACTTTTCTGTGGGAGTGTGGAGAGTGCGCACAGGTAGTGGGTTTTATGGAACTGGCTCAGTCACCCACAGATCATGAGTTCAAACTTCATCATTGTCATAAATCTGGTCATTTTGGGCTTGCCCCAGTAAAAACATTAAGGAAAACCTTCTGGGTTGTTGTAAAAACCCAATTGGTTTGCTAATGTCTTTCAGAAACTTGCCACCCCTACCTACATGTGACTCTACCATGGTTCACACATGCAGCCCTCTGAAGTGACCCCTATAGCAAGGAAGCCACCCATTTGTGCAAACAATCACTACTTGGGCAAGTAGGGATGGGTGATAAAAACAGAAATTGCTGGATAAACTCAGCAGGTCTGAAGAAAGAAACAGAGATAACATTTCAAGTCCAATATGACTCTTCTTCAAAACTAGGGATGGGTAATAAATGTGGCCTTGACACTGATAGACACTTCCTGGGAACAAATATATAAAAATAACTGTTACTTGCTCGTCCTGCTTTCTACCCTTAATGTCACCATTAGCACATTTCTTAGATAATATCACCACCGTCAACACCCCTTTGTCCTTTTGTCTATGACATCTTTGGTAATCTCTCCTTTGCCTCCACCTATCACTGGCCCTCTATCCAGCTCTACCTGTCCCACAACCCCCCTCCCCCCACCCTTAAACCAGCTTATATTTCACCTCATTTCTATATTCCCTCGGTTCTGATGAAGAGTCATACAGACTCCAAACATTAACTGTATTCCTCTCTGCAGGTGCTGTCAGACCTGCTGAGTTTTTCCAGCTATTTTTATTTTTGTTTCAGATTTCCAGCATCCGCAGTATTTTGCTTTTATAAGAACAAAAGCCTTCCTTTAGTCAACGGGTGATTCAAGCCAGTATGATAGCTGAAGTTGCCTACATGTATCACTAACAATACAGACAATTCAATCATACAGCACAGAAAGAGGCAACTCAACCCTTCATGCCTGTGCTTGTTCTTTGAAAGAGCTATCCAATTGGTCCCGCTTCCCTGTTCTTTCTCCATGCCCCTGGAATTTGTTTTTTCAGGTGTATATCTAATACTTTTTGAACAGAAGAAGGGACTTTCATTTATGTAGCGCTTTTCATCACCAGCAGATATCTCAAAGTGCTTTCCAGCCAACGAAGTACTTTTAAAATAAAAACAGAAAATGCTGGAAAAACTCAGCAGGTCTGGCAGCATCTGTGGAGAGAGAAACAAAGTTAATGTTTCAAATCTAATATGACTCTTCATCAGAACTGGCAGGTGGATCGGTAACTAGAAAACATAGATTGACGGAAACATGAGGAGACACAAGTCCTTTTGAAATGTAGTCATTGTTGCACTGTAGGAAATGCAGCAGCCAATTTGCACACAGGATACTCTCATAAACAGCAATGTGATAGTGATCAGACAACCTATTTTTGTGATGTTGATTAAGAGGCAAATATTGACCAGAGCACCCTCTTGATCTTAACGTAATAAAATCATTATGGCACAGATGGAGGCCAGTCTGCTCATTGGGTCCAGGCTGGATCACTGTAGAGCAATCCAGTCAGTCCCATTCCCCTACCCTATTAGAATGACCCTATAGGTTTATTTCCCTCAAGTGCTCATCCAATTTCCTTTCAAAATCATTGATTGTCTCCACGTCCAACTTTCTGTAGGTATTGAGTTCCAGGTCATTACCAACTTGCTGCGTAAAAATGTTCTTCCTCACAATCATCTGCATCGCTTGCCCAAAATCTTAAATCTGTGTCCCTGATTCCTTGTACCATCAGCTTTTCCTTGTGTATCTTGTATAACCCTGTCATAATCTTGTACATCACTATCAAATCTCCCAACAATTGTCCCAGGGAGAACAATCCCAGCTTCATCAACCTAATCCTGTAGCTAAGATCCCTCACCTCTGGATCCATTCTGGCAAATCTTCTTCAAAGTAGTGCCATGAAATCTTTCGCGAGAAGGTAGGTTGGACTTTACTTTAACACCTCATCCACAATAAAAATAAGAATTATGGTTTTACATAAGTCCAGACTCTAGGATCAAAATCCAATGAGGAATTCTTTCTCAGAGGTCAGCTGGCTGAAGGCCAAATGGCATAAGATTTGCTTTTCCAGTGGAGCTGATGTCCCAAGATGAAGTATGCACGCAGGGATTGAATCAGTTCTTTAGGCAATAGTGCAACATCTTCCCAGCAGAAATAAAAATACCTGGAAAAACTCAGCAGGTCTGGCAGCATCTGCGGAGAGGAACACAGTTAACGTTTCGAGTCTGAATGACTCTTCAACAGAACTAAGTAAAAATAGAAAAGAGGTGAAATATAAGCTGGTTAAAGGGGGGGGGGGACAAGTAAAGCTGGACAGAAGGCCAGTGATAGGTGGAGATAGCCAAAAGATGCCATAGACAAAAGGACAAAGAGGTGTTGAAGGTGGTGATATTAGCTATGGAATGTGCTAATTAAGGGTAGAAAGCAGGTCAAGTAAGGTACAGATAGCCCTGGACCTCTATCCAGCTCTACCTGTCCCATTCCACACCACCCCCACCCCCCCCTGCAAACCAGCTTATATTTCACCTCTTTTCTATTTTTACTTAGCTCTGTTGAAGAATCATACGGACTCGAAACATTAACTGTGTTCCTCTCCACAGATGCTGCCAGACCTGCTGAGTTTTTCCAGGTATTTTTATTTTTGTTTTGGATTTCCAGCATCCGCAATTTTTTGCTTTTGTCTTCCCAGCAGAGTCAGGTTAGATGGGGGCCAGGTGTCCAACCTGGCTAGAGCTTGATTCTGTGTTTCCTGCCAGTCAAATGTTAAACAGCATACTGAAGATGGAATCTGAAAGCTGTATAATTAAAGCAATTCAAAAAGCTCAAGTTTCAGTCATGTGACAGGATGGTTTCAGGTCAAGCTATTTAGCTAACGAGGCTCTTGTTAAAACCCATTGTGTTTCGAGCAGTTAATTGTAGAACCATTGGCACAACGTTGGAGATGAGGAGTCACAAATAGCTCTGCCTTTGACCATAGCTGGCTGGTTCAGACATCTCATCTATTATCATTTGTGTTAGCTTGGCTGGAATGTTTATATAATGCAAGATGTGTTATATTCCAGTAGTCTGATGTGTTAACATTTGTCCATTTTTAAACAGCTCAAAAACCTCCAGATCCATCATGTGGTCAGTGGTGGCCATTTTATCAGTCCAGCCATTTGTCCATTTTAAAAGAAAAATAATAATTTTATAAAGTAGCCTGGGTGACATAGATATAATATGCTTTCCCTTATGTCTTCTGATCAGGACACATTGCAGTACTTCCTCAGGATTTCACTGGAGTGTCCGCCTTGATTTTTGTGCTTAGGTCCTGGAGTGGGTCTTGAACCAAGAATTGTGCAGAGCAGAGGTAAGAGTGCTACCGACTGAGCTACAGCTGGTACACCTATTATTGAAGCTGCTTCCTCACTTTCAGGCAATTTCCTGTTCATAACACATTGTGTAAGAGAAAATGTCTCCTCATACCTCCTTCAATCTATGTCCTTCAGTTGCCTTTCCACCTACCAGAGGAAACAGTTACTAACTCTATCAAAGACTCTTCTTAAATTTGAACAGCACTTTTAAGTCCCCCCTTAGCCTCCACTGCTCCATGGAGAGCAATCCCAGCTTCTCTGGTGTCTCCTCTACTAAGCTTGGAGTAAAAAGAGAAAATATTGGAAATGTACAGTAAGTCATCAGCCTTGGGATGAAGAAACAATATGGCAATGTACTGGGTGTGGAGCATTCCACATTTTTTTCCTTTGTGCCTTTACTGCATTGCTTGGTGCAGTGTGACTGGTGCACTGCAGACTCTCATGAAGAACCTGTCTCTTTAAACCTGCACACCATGTTCAAAAAACCCAAAGTATGTTTGCTTGCCCGAGCACAAAGGCAGAATGCTAATTGGACATGTTAGAAGGTATTATGTGTAAACTCTGGCAGTTCCCCTGAAGAAAAGAGTAATCAGAAAAGATCAAGTTAAAGCCAAGAAAAACTGGCAGAGCTGGAAACCCCTGGGGCAAGTGCAGATTACTACATAATACTCAATTAGACAATTTCAATTCAGGCTGACTGCGTAGCATTCACATTTCATCGCACAGTCAGCATCACCATGGATCTCTTCTTGGACATTGTCAGTTATTAAATTAAAAAAAAAGGTTCTTCCAGAGTTGACAAATTCCCATCTGTTTATTAAGGGGCAACAGCAACAGGGAGAATGCTGGAGAGGCACAAATCCAAATAGATGAAGCTACATGACTGACTGATTTTTTTTTATATATACTAACGTTTGTGCATCACCCAATGTTTGTGAGTCACCAACATGTAGCAAGTGTGTACAGGGTGAATGTGTGGCATGTTATTCAATGGTGTGGTAGCCATTGCCATACCAAACGCAATAGTATGGAGTAACAGATTCTAATGGTGCACGCAACACAAAAGGTTGAAGTTGGCTCCACTACCTTCAGAATGCAGCGCAGCATTGAAATGTCTGAAGTCAGGGCTGGGGTAAAACACAGGATATTCTCCATGGCAGAAATAAAGCTGCACATTGATTACGAACACAACTCATTCTGTGGACCACAAACCACTTCAGTACCTGTTCCAATGGATTGGGAAAGCTTATAAAAAGCAACAAGGGTGATGCAAAGGAAGTAATAAGACATGTGAAAAGGAATATTGGAAAAAGTATGCAAGCCATGGCATTTATTTAGTGCCTTTGCAGACAACAATAGGTTAAAAGTCTCCGTAATATATGTGGGTGGGAGCAGGGAGTTGCAAAGGGACATCAATCGAGTGGAGAAAATGATGGCAGATGCAGTTCAATACGGGGAAGTGTGAGGTTATCCACCATGGATCTGAGAAAGACAAATTGCAATATTTTCTTAATGGTAAGAGACTCAGAGCAGTAGAGGAGTAAAGGAGTTATGTGTCCAAGTAGACAAGTGACTAAATGGCAGTGCACAGGTACAAAAGTGATCAGATAGCTTAATGGAATGTTAGTTTTCACCTCAAAATTGAAAAATGACAATTGTTTGGTTATGTGATGCTTCAGTTGTACAGAGCTTTGGCTGGACCCATCTGTGTTCAGCTTTCAGGACTAAACCTCAAGAAAGTTATAACAGCAGCAACCCAAGATGTCTTGTGGCTCAATTAGTTGTGTGTTGTGTTTCAGTCTCTGAATGGGTTCATGTCCCTCTCTCAGGCTTTAAGGCAGGGATCCCTCACAATGTGCTTCTGTTATGTTTTCTGAGCATACAAATCCTTGTGATATTTCCCATCATTCTCCAAGGGGCAATATGTAAAACAACAACTTGTATTTACAAAACACCTTTAGATATTTCACAGGAAAGCAAATTTCGACATCGAAAATTAGCATATATTCAGGCAGATATCCAAAGACTTAAATCAGACAGGTAGATTTTAAATTGTGTCTTGGAAGATGAAAGCAAGGCAGAGAGGTTTAGGGAGACAATTCCAGAACTTAGGGCCTAGGCAACTGAAGGCTCAATCACTAATGGTGGAACAATTAAAATTGGAATCTTTTAGAAGCCAGAATTAGAGGAGCACAGGGATCTCAGAGGGTTGTGGGGCTGGAGGAGATTAGCGATAGCAAAGGATTCGAAAACAAGGGTATGAATTTTAAAATTGAGGCTTTTTTTAACAAAGAGCCAACATAGGTCAACAGCCACAGGGGTGATAGGTGAACAGGGCTGGGTGTGAGTTAAGATATGGGCAGGAGAGAATTAGTCAAGTCTACAAAGGCAAGGATGTAGGGCTGCCAACAGTGATTAAATGCATTTGTAGAGGTTTCATCAAATGACTTGCCTCATGCTCCAGCTATTGGTCAGCCAGCACATCCATCCTTGTGGCGTACTGCTTTCCTACACTAATTGGAAAGCTAAAAGACTCATTACCTAATTGGATCATGCTTGACTATCAGCCAAACAACCTTTTTTGTCCCCCATTTTCAATATTTCTACATCTGGTCAAGAGAAATGTTCAAAGCAAATTTTCTTTTGAACTTTTTATTAATGTTCCTTTGAGTTTTCTCCATAGCTGCACCCAGCAGTGTCCTAGAGATTGATCTTCAAATCCTGGAGGCTCCAGGTCAATGCTGGAGGATTGGCAACCCTACTTGGATGAGGGTTTCAGCAACAGATGAGCCTCGGTAGGGACAGAGTCAGGCAAAGGTGGAAATAGGCAGTCTTAGTGAAGACATGGATATGTGATCAGAAACTCCTCTTGCTGTTAAATATGGCACCAAGGTTGTGAACAGGTTGGTTTAATCTCAGAATGTTGCCAGGGAGAGGGATGCAGTCAGTAACTAGGGATCAGAATCTGTAGTGGGAACCAAAGACAATGGGCAGACTTATCCGTGCTGGCATCGGGCATGTTCAGTGGTGCAAGTGGACAATATGGCGAGAAGGCCCAAAATCGGTTTCACGGCATCGTGGAACCAGTTTGAGATTGTCCACTCTGCCCGCCGATAGCCGGCCGTATTTCCTGCCATCAGACGTCAGGAACCTCATTGTAACACATCTATATATCATTATAAGCCCAGCCTGCTGGATAGTCCGCCTCAGTGGTTCAAGCTAACAGTGCAGCCTTGCAGCGTGGGTCAGGAGAATGCCTGCGCCTGAGCTGAGGGCACAGCAAGCAGTCCAATGGGCAAAGCTGCCGCCAATTGGTCGGGTGGAATGGGGCAGAGGTGGTTGGGGATTTCGAGAAGCCATGCAGTGTACTAACCTCTGTCCATCCAAGTGGTGGCCAGCACTCTCCAGGATGCGTTAAGGGGCCTTCAGACTTAACCAAGAGAGGCTCTTAGTATACCTAAGTTAACCCATGCATCTCTCTCTTTCCTCCTGCAGGAAAAGTACATCAGGATCATGGAGCCTGGTTACCTAGTTGTATGCCCCATGCCTTACAGAGAGTGAAGGCGACTAAGAAGATAGCCACTGAGGCACCTGGCCATGCAGAGGGACGGGAAGCAACCTCTGGAAGAAAGGGCGGCTGGGGCTCCTGCACACACTGCCGATGAGCCACCGAGAGCTATCGTTGGTTGGCACCCAGCTAGACCCAGGGTCTATAGACACCGCTTTTCATTCCTGCAGATGACCGACAACCAGTGTCACTGAAGACTGCATGTGTCTAGGGAACTGGTTGGTCACATTTGCCAGCTACTGCAGGATTTGGTGCCACAGGAGCATGGAGGGCATCCACTGCCAATGACCATGAAAGTGACCACGGCTCTCAATTTCTACTCCAATGGCTCCTTTCAGGGCCCCACAGGTGACCTCTGTGGGATATCACAAGCCTCCATCCACAAATGCATTCATGAGGTCATAGATGCCATCTTTGTGAGGGCACACAGCTTTGTGCATTTTGTCTAGGACCAGGGCAGCCAGGATGCAAGGGCAATTGAATTTGCCCAGATCTCGGATTTCCCACAGATGCAGGGTGCCATCGACTGTACTCACATGGAGCTCAGATCTCCCTCGCAACACGAGATCAACGATGTCAACCATTGAATGTGCAGGTCATCACACAGTTCCCAGGAAGTGTCCACGAGTCTGACATTCTCAGTCGGTTGCAGATCCCTGACATATTCCAAGGTCCACAGAGGCTGCAGTGATGGCTCCTAGGGAACAATGGCTACCAGCAGAGGACATGACTGATGACATCCATGCGGCAGCCTCAGACTGCAGTCGAGTGAAGGTATAACGATGTTCATGCTGCAGCTCACAACTTGGTGGAGCAGACCATCGGGATGCTGAACATGAGGTTCCAGTACCTGGGCCGGTCTGGTGGAGCCCTGCAATATAGTCCACAGCGAATGCCACACATCGTCATCGTCTGCTGCACCCTTTACAACCTGGCGCTGCAATGGGGAAAGGAGTTGGCTGAGGAGGAGATGGAGAAGCCGGAGGTGTCCTCCAATGAGGGGATGAGGGTGAGGAGGTCCTTGGAGGCAACGATGGCGGCGATGAGATCCTCGCACTGGCCAGATGAGGCAGGAGCGTTCGGGAGGCCCTCATAGCTGCTAGATTTGTGCAGGATGATGATGACACACCGTGAGGAGATCCCATAGACCCTCACATGGCATCTATGAACGTTTGACTCCAGTTTGGCTTATGGCAGTGCACATACCCTCTGTGATGATGCTCCTGTCATGGAGACACAGGGGAGGCCCTGATAGTCACTCGGTTGCAGGAGAATGATGACAACATGCAGTGAGGACATTCCATAGATCTTACATAGTCTTTGAGAACGTCTGAC